>NW_027361696.1:80557500-81182500 GCF_039654945.1 Dendrobates tinctorius
CCTTGTTCTTTCTTTCTTTCTCTGTACTTACTTCCTCTCTCTGTTTCTTTCTTTCTTTCTCTCTATCTCTCTGTTCTTTCTTTCTCTTTCTTTATTTCTCTTTCTGTTCTTTCTTTCCCCTCTTTCTCTCTACCTCTCTGTTCTTTCTTTCTTTCCCCTTTCTTTCTCTCTCTGTTCTTTCTTTCCCTCTTTCTTTCTTTCTTTCTTTCTTTCTATTTCTCTGTTGTTTCTTTCTCCTTTCTTTCTTTCTCTCTGCTCTTTCTTTCCCCTCTTTCTTTCTCTCTCCCTCTCTGTTCTTTCTTTCCCCTTTCTTTCTCTCTGTTTTTTCTTTCCCCTCTTTCTCTCTCCCTCCCTCTCTGTTCTTTCATTCCCCTCTTTCTTTTTTTCTCTCTCTCTTCTTTTTTTCTGTCCCCTCTTTCTTTCTCTCTCTGTTCTTTCTTTCTCTCTCTGTTTCTTTCTTTCTCTCTGTTCTTTCTCTTTCTTTATTTCTCTCTCTGTTCTTTATTTCTCTCTCTGTTCTTTCTTTCTCTCTACCTCTGTTCTTTCTTTCTTTTTTTCCCCTTTCTTTCTCTCTCTGTTCTTTCTTTCCCCTCTTTCTCTTTCATTTTCTCTCTATTTCTCTGTTGTTTCTTTCTCCTTTCTTTCATTCTTTCTTTCTTTCTCTCTGCTCTTTCCCCTCTTTCTTTCTTTTTCTCTCTGTTCTTTATTTCTTTCCACTCTTTATTTCTCTTTCGTTCTCTCTATCTCTGTTCTTTCTTTCCCCTCTTTCTTTCTCCCTCTCTGTTCTTTCTTTCCCCTTTATTTCTCTCTCCCTCCCTTTATGTTCTTTTTTTTTCTCTCTCTGTTCTTTTTTTCTGTCCCCTCTTTCTCTCTCTCTCTGTTCTTTCTTTCTCTCTCTGTTTCTTTCTTTCTCTCTGTTCTTTCTTTCCCCTCTTTCTTTCTCTCTCGTATCTTTCTTTCTCTCTCTCTGTTTTCTTTTTTCTCTCTCTCTGTTCTTTCTTTTCCTCAGTACCAGTCAGTGTGCCCACAGTACCAGCCACTGTGCCCATAGTGACAGCCACTGTACCCTCAGTACCAGTCAGTGTGATCAGCAGTGCTAAATGGGTGTGGTTGGGGGTGTGGACACGGGTGTGAAATGGGTGTGGTCAGGGCGTGGCCTAAAATTTGCCACGACACGCTGCGCACGCCGTAGCCTTTGTCCCTCTTTCCCTTCTTCAAAAGTTGGAAGGAATTTGATTGGCTGCAGCGGTCAAATGCTGTAGGTATGATTGTTGTTACAGCTTTGTCCTTTACAAGGTACAGTGCTGGGTTCAAACAGTCATTTTTTTCTTATTAACTTCCTATAAGGCATTAAAGAAATTATTTAAAAGTAAAACTATAAAAAGTTTTGTTCTATGTTTTATTTTAATGCAGCATGCTCTTGGTATCACTTTTTTTGCAATAGGCCTCACTATAGAAGTGTCTGCGTGAAAAAGGCATTATAAATATTTTGCAACAACAGTATTTACTGAATGAAGAACTATGCAGACTTCACCTGTCCGCCTGCAGGTAAGCGCAGATCAGTCCCAGCGACGTACAGGATAATGATATCTATACACTCACTGTAACCTGGGCTACATCACAGCTAGAAAATATTGTGGAAGTTACAACTTCCATGTTAAAATCTGATTATTTTATTTTGTCAATGTTACCATTGGAGAAAACATTTTTAAAGGATTAAAAGGTGTATTCCAGAAACAATTATTGAATATTCAGTTTTGCACATTGGAACAAATAGATGCAGAAAGTTTTGAGAACTTGCGACCGCTACATCTGGCTTCAGGTCAGAAAGACAGGAGTGCCACGGGGAAGAGCTGAAGACAGCGGGTGGTAAGTATAATATTAGGTGCAGGGACCTTACATTAGCAGGACCACCAAAATTGAAAAAAAGGCTGGAGTAATGCTTTAATTCCTCAGCACTTTATATATATCATCACTGTACCCACCAGGGCTTACAATCTAAATTCTCTATCACTATGTCTTCGACGTGTGGGATGAAACTCACAAAAACAGGGGGAGAACATACAAACTCCTTGAAGATTTTGTCCATGGTGGGATTTGAACCTGGGACCCAAGAGATGTAAAGCTACAGTGTTAACTACTGAGTTGCCATGCAGCACTTTTTAGGAACCTACACAGGAAACAATCAAGTAATGGTTGGCAGAAGCTGTCATGATGGTCTGCAGTAGACGGAGAATAAAAGAAAACACGAATGGCTCCAATTAAAGAGTAATTCGATTTAAATGAGTTGTAGAATTATATATAAAGAAAATTACATTTGTTCCTAATATTAGAAAAATGCTCACCTTGCCGTCCCTGACCATTCTGATTTCAAACTGGTTTGGCAGATTGCTAAAATGACTATGACTTTTTTTTTATATATTTTCTAACATTCTGAGTGTTTTTAGTGCTGTACAGTCCCTTCAACCATATTGTTTTCATGTATATGCTTTGCAGAGGTATTGTATAGAACAGGCATCTAGCACTATGCGTTCATGGTATGGTAGAAATAGAACGTTGTGGAATTTCTTTTGCAACTTTTCAAAGTTTTCAGAACACATTTCTGTCGTAAAATCTTGGATGAGTTGGCTCCAATCTGTTTATTTGCTCTGGATAACACTTTTTCTTAGAATCATAGAATCGTAGAGTTGGGAGGGACCTCCTGGGCCATCTGGTCCAACCCCCTGCTCAAAGCAGGATTCGCTAAATCATCCCAGTCAGATGTCTGTCCAGCCTCTGTTTGAAGACATCCATTGAAGGAGAACTCACAACTTCTCAAGGCAGCCTGTTCCACTCATTGATCACTCTGTCAAAAAGTTTTTTCTAATATCTAATCTGTGTCTCCTCCCATTCAGTTTCATCCCATTGCTTCTAGTCTTTCCTTGTGCAAATGAGAATAAAGATGATCCTTCTACAATGTGACAGCCCTTTAGATATTTGTAGACAGCTATTAAGTCTCCTCTCAGTCTTCTCTTTTGCAAACTAAACATTCCCAAATCCTGCAACCTTTCCTCATAAGACAGGGTTTGCAGACCGGTCACCATTCTGGTCGCTCTTTTCTGAACTTGATCCAGTTTGTTGATTTCTTTTTTAAAATGTGGTGCCCAAAACTGGACACAATATTCCAGATGAGGTCTGACCAAAGAGGAGTAGAGGGCAATAATAACTTCACGTGATCTAGACTGTATGCTTCTGTTATTACATCCTAGAATTGCATTTACCTTTTTTGCTGCTGCATCACACTGTTGACTCATATTCAGTCTGTGATCTATTAGTATACCCAAGTCTTTTTCACATGTGCAGTTGCTTAGCCCTATTCCTACCATTCTGTATATGCTTTTTTCATTTTTTTTGCCCAGATGTAGTACTTTGCATTTTTCCCTGTTAAAAACCATTCTGTTAGTTGCTGCCCACTGCTCCAGTTTATTTATATCTTTTTGAATCCTCTCTCTCTCTTCTCTAGTATTAGCTATCCCTCCTAGCTTTGTGTCATCAGCAAATTTAATCAGTTTACCCTCAATTCCTTCATCTAAATCGTTGATAAAGATGTTGAACAATACAGGGCCCAGGACAGAGCCCTGTGGTACCCCACTTGAGACATTCTTCCAACTGGATGTGCAGCCATTTACGACCACTCTTTGGGTCCGATCACTAAGCCAGTTATGAATCCACCTAACAGTTGCCTTGTC
Organism: Dendrobates tinctorius; assembly: GCF_039654945.1. Classification (NCBI taxonomy): domain Eukaryota; kingdom Metazoa; phylum Chordata; class Amphibia; order Anura; family Dendrobatidae; genus Dendrobates; species Dendrobates tinctorius. Next base: position 80,561,229 of record NW_027361696.1, read on the forward strand.
CATTCCATACTTAGTCATTTTTCCAATAAGGATTGCATGAGATACTTTGTCAAATGCTTTGCTGAAGTCAAGGTATACTATATCTACAGCATTTCCTTGATCCACTCAATCAGTGATTCTGTCATAGAAGGAAATTAAGTTAGTCTGACATGACTTATTAGTTACAAACCCATGCTGACTCTGTTTAATCACTTCATTCTTATCCAGGTACTGACATACATGTTGTTTAATAATTTGTTCAAAGATCTTTCCTGGTATAGAAGTCAGACTCACCAGCCTATAGTTGCCTGGGTCCACCTTCTTCCCCTTTTTGAAGATAGGAACAACATTTGCTCTTCTCCAGTCTTCTGGGACTTCTCCTGTTCTTCAAGAATTTTCAAAGATTATGGAGAGGGGTTCAAAAATTTATTCTGCTATCTCCTTCAGTACTCTGGGGTGTAATTCATCTGGACCTGGAGACTTGAATTCATTTAGGTTAGCTAAGTGTTTCCTCACTAGCTTTCTGTTTATAGATATCCTGGATTCTTCTATTCCCTTAATAGGACAGTGAAGAACAGTTGATGTTACATTTCCTTTCTGAGAGAAAACAGATGCAAAATAGGAATTTAAAAGTTCGGCTTTCTCAACATCCTGTCTTACCATTTCATCATTTTCATCCTGTAAAAATCCTATAGCATCTTTGACTTTTCTTTTACTTTTGACATATCCCCAAAATCCTTTATTATTGCTTTTGACATCTCTAGCAAGCCTCGATTCATTGTCAGCTTTACTAATCTGATTTGTGCCCTGCAGGTTCTGCAGACAGCATTATATTCTTCTTTAGATATGCCTCCCTCTTTCCATTTTATAAAAAAAATTTTCTTCCTTTTTAGCATGTGCTTAAGTTCTGTGTTCATCCATCCTGGTTTCCTTAAATGCTTCCTATTCTTCCCTCTTTTTGGAATTGTTAACAATTGTGCTTTGAGAATTTCATTTTTCAAGATTTCCCATCCTTCCTGGACATTTTTGTCTTTAAGGATATCCAGCCATTGGATCCCTCCAATTCTCTTTCTGAATCCCTTAAAATCTGCCTTTCTGAAATCTAACCTTGACGTCTGAGTCTTCACAGGTCTTCCTCCTCTAGTTATCCAAAATTCTAAAATAGCGTGGTCGCTACCTCCTAGGGTCCCAGCCCAGCCCAGTCCCTTAGCACAAGCTTTTCGAAATATCTGAGAACAATCCGGAGAAACATAATAAGGTGAAGAACCTTATCTGCAACCTCCATGAAAGGACGTGGCCTAGTGCACGCAATTGTCTCCGAGATATTGACTTACAAGTCGTAAAGATACTGTAAACCATTTCCCAATCTCACGTCTTTATCTAATGAAACTTTTGCCAATAAAGGTTGAAAAGGAACAGAAAATAATCAATGAATCAGTTAAACTGGAGAGCTGCTGGAATAAATGATTGTGACATTACTATGTGCATGCCCAACAAATAAGTGCGGTGTAAACCAAGACTCCCATTAGGTAAGGTGTTCATGGGGTTTATTAACCCTGTACTCTTTAAAAAAAATGAGCTTTAATTCTTCAATATCACATATGCTAATGAACCAAGACCAGACATGCAAGGTCCATGAATCCCCTCCCCCTCCTTGGGGCGAATTGTATGCACGGCGTCAATCATGCCCAGAGAGGCGTGACTAGAAGATATGACAGGCTCCCAAGCTCAATATGATAGAAGCATTACAGAATATATAGGGTTAAAATAAATTAAACTTGGGGAAAAAATATTTTGAGCTTGGAAAACTTTTCTTCTTTACTTTTTATTTTATAACTTAGACTTTAGTTATATACTGTACACTAGTGGCAAAGGTTGAAAAAAAGACTTAGGGCCATCAAGTTCAACTTTTCTTGACTAAGTATACATTATCTATTGCCAGATTATTTATTACTCACAATGACATTTGTTCTTAGAAAAGCCTCCAGCCCTTTTATAAATGATGATATAGTGTCTTGCATTAATACCTCTTGCGGTCAGCATTTCACAGTCTGACTGTTCCAACTGTCAGGGTATGTTTACACGTTGCAGATTCGTGTGCGGATCTGCAGTGGATTTGGCCCTGCGGATTCTCTGCAGATTCGCTAGTGATGTACAGTACTATGTTATCCTATGGAAAAAAAACCGCTGTGCACATGCTGCGAAAAAATCAGCGGCGAAACGCAGTGGTTTATTTTCCACAGCATGTCAATTCTTTGTGCGGATTCCGCAGCGTTTTTACACCCATTCCATTATAGGAATCCGCAGGTGTAAAAATGCAGTTGAAATTCGCAGGAAATCCGCAGGTAAAACGTGGGTATTTTGACCTGCGGATTCTGCAGATTCCGCGCGGAAAAATCCGCAACGTGTGCACATACCCTAAAGAACCCTTTCCTGTTTAGATGCCGGAATCGCCTTTCCTCCACACCTAATGAATGTCCTCTGGTCACTAGAGATGAAATTCTGGTTATCTTTTTTTTATCCAAGCATGACAACATTTTGCCCATTTACTAATTTCATCAGTATTGATTGATATATGGAGGCCCTGGGGCTTTCTATCCTCTCTCTTGAGGACAAATGTATTTCAACAAGAGCAATACTTTTCTCCCACAGTAGATAAGAGGGATCTTGTAGGGGCTTATTATCGTTTTCACCAATGAAAGTAAACAAATAACAGTTTGTGGGGAAGTCTGCAGAATTAGCTGTCAGGGTAAAGGCCCCGTCACACATAACGATGCACCAGCGATCCCGACAAAGATACGACCTTGTCAGGATCGCTGATGTGTCGCTACATGATCGCTGGTGTGTCGCTACATGATCGCTGGTGAGCTGCCAAACAGGCAGATTTCACCAGCGATCAGGACCAGCGAGGACGCTGGTATCCAAGGTAAACATCGGGTAACTACAGGAGCGCGTCGCTTAGTTACCCGCTGTGTACCTTGGATACCTGCGTGCTCGCGTTAGACGCTGGTATCCAAGGTAAATGTCGGGTAACTAAGTGCGCACGGCACTTAGTTACCCGCTGTGTACCTTGGATACCAGCTCCCAGCACGAGCACGCAGGTATCCAAGGTACACAGCGGGTAACTAAGCCACGTGCGCGCTTAGTTAGCCGATATTTACATTGGATACCAGCTCCCAGCGTCTGCTTACAGACCTGGGAGCTTGCTGATCGTTGGTCTCCCGCTGCCACACGCAGCGATGCACAATGGCCAGCGGGAGACCAACGATCAAAAAACGGCCCAGGACATTCCTGCACGATCAGCGATACCCGGCGGGGGGCGCGGTCGCTGATGCGTGCCACACACAGCGAGATCACTGGTGAGATCGCTGATGCGTCACAAAATCAGCGATCTCGCTAAGGATCTCGCTGTGTGTGACGGGGTCTTAACACTGAAGCAGTTGATGCATTTACATCTGCTCACGACAGCCATCAACACACCGATGATCAGCTACATACAAGCCAACTGACAACAAGTCATTTTATATCCTGTTTAGACGAGTCAACCAAAATTCAATGTGCACATAACGATCATTAATGAGATTGTTCTGTGCACACAGAATTGTATCATTATCAGCACCATGTGTCCTGCTTACACAGGAGGATGTGCTTTCGATGATGATTTTAATTGTAAGGAGGTGGCGGGGACCCTCAACTGCTTTCTTCCTCCTATATGTCGGACACTTGTGTCCCATGCGGCACCCTTAGGCTGTGTGCCCACGTTGCTTTTTTTTAAGTGTTTTTGAAGCGTTTGTGCCAGATCAGACTCTTCAGAAATGCTTAAAATAAGCATCCCATTCATTTTAATGCATTTTTGCATTTTTGTGCCAATTGATGCGGTTTTTTTCCGCATAGGAAACGCTTAGCAGCTAAAAACGCAGCATGCTCATTATTTTCCGCTTCCATCTGCGTTTTTAGCCCAGAAGACGCGCGGAAAAATCGCATCAAAAATGCGTGGCTTTTGTGCAAAAAAAGCGCAAAAACCGCGCAGAAAAAAAACGCGCGTTCTCTGGGAAGAAGTCTGGTTTTCTATCAGTTTTAAAACGCTAACGTGGGCACATAGCCTGATGGTTCACCCCTGTGTTAGTGCATAATGGCATGTATAAAAGTTTTACCAATGTATTCTGCTGTGTTTGTATGTATGCTCTCGTATTGTGTAAACTGTGCTGAGTGTGTTATCTGTTACATCTGTTGAGCTTAGGTATAGAAGGCGATAAAAAGAGGGGCCGGTCCCGCAGGCTGACAGGACAGGAAGTTCCGGCTTCTGCAGGAGAGCCGGGCAGGCTAAGCCAGGGCAGGACGCTCTACATCACCGGGAGGAGAGGACACCCCAGGAGGGGGAATAAAGGACTGCCAAGGACTGCTGGACAGTGTGGATGGGCACTGATGCTGCAGGAGCGACTACAGCAGGACTGTTGGTTCCCAGAGTTCGAATAGAAGCCGTTGCATAACTTGGAACAGATGCAGGGAAAGTGCAGGAAGCATTACCTCATTTACAGTGGGGAAAAAAAGTATTTAGTCAGTCACCAATTGTGCAAGTTCTTTCACTTTAAAAGATGAGAGAGGCCTGTAATTGACATCATATGTAGACCACAACTATGAGAGTCAAAATGAGAAAACAAATCCAGAAAATCACCTTGTCTTATCTGGCAAGAATTAATTTTCAAATTATGGTGGAAAATAAGTATTTAGTCACCAAAAACATGCAAGAATTCTGGCTCTCACAGACCTGTAACTTCTTCTTTCAGAGGTTCCTCTGTCCTCCACTCATTACCTGTAGTAATGGCACCTGTGTGAACTTGTTATCAGTATAAAAGACACCTGTCCACAACCTCAAACAGTCACACTCCAAGCTCCACTATGGTTAAGACCAAAGAGTTGTCGAAGGACACCAGAAACAAAATTGTAACTCTACACCAGGCTGGGAAGACTGAATCTGCAATAGTCAAGCAGCTTGGTGTGATAAAATCAACAGTGGGAGCAATAATAAGAAAATGGAAGACAAACAAAACCACTGATAATCTCCTTCGATCTAAGGCTCAACGCAACATCTCACCCCGTGGGGTCAAAATGATCACAAGAATGGTGAGCAAAAATCCCAGAACCACACGGGAGGACCTAGTGAATGATCTGCATAGAGCTAGGACCACCGTAACAAAAACTGCCAACAGTAACATGCTACGCCGCCATGGACTCAGATCCTGAAGGGCCGGATGTGTCCCCCTGCTTAAGCCAGTACACATCTGAGCCCGTCTGAAGTTTGCTAGAGAGCATTTAGATTATCCAGAAGATTATTGGGAGAATGTCATAGAAACCAACGTAGAACTGTTTGGTAGAAATAAAACTCATTGCGTTTGGAGGAGACAGTATGCTGAGTTGTATCCAAAGAACACCATACCTACTGTGAAGCATGGGGGTGGCAGCATCATGCTTTGAGGCTGTTTCTCTGCAAAGGGACCAGGGTGATTGATCTGTGTACCTGCAAGAATGAATGGGGCCATGTATCTTGAGATTTTGAGTGCAAACCTTCCATCTGCAAGGGCACTGAAGATGAAACGTGGATGGGTTTTTCATCATGATAATGATCCCAAGCACACTGCCAGGGCAGCGAAGGAGTGGCTTCTTAAGAAGTATATGAAGGCCCTGGAGTGGCCTAGCCAGTCTTCAGATCTCAACCCCATAGAAAATCTTTGGAGGGATTTGAAAGTCCGTGTTGCCCAGCGACAGGCCCAAAATATCACTGCTCTAGAGGAGATCTGCATGGAGGAATGGGCCAACATACAACCAACAGTGTGTGCCAACCTTGTGAAGACTTACAGAAAACGTTTGACCTCTGTCATTGCCAACAAAGAATATATAACAAAATATTGAGATGAACTTTTGTTAATGACCAAATACTTATTTTCCACCATAATTTGGAAAATAAATCTTGCCAAATCAGACAAGGTGATTTTCTGGATTTGTTTTCTCATTTTGACTCTCACAGTTGTGGACTACCTATGATGTCAATTATTATTATTATTTATTTATAAAGCACCATTGGTTTAATGGTGCTGTACATGAGAAGGGGTTACATACGAATTACAGATATCACTTACAGTAAACAAACTAACAATCATAGACTGATATAGAGGGGAGAGAGGACCCTGCCCTTTCGGGCTTACATGCTACAGAATGATGGGGAAGGAGACAGTAGGTTGGGGGGTTGCAGCAGCTCCAATGATAGTGAGGCGGTAGCTCCAGTAGTGGTGAGGAGGCAGCATAGATCATTGCAGGCTGTAGGCTTTCCTGAAGAGGTGGGTTTTCAGGTTCCGTCTGACGGATCCGAGTGTGGTTGATAGCCGGACGTGTTAGGGCAGTGAATTCCAGAGGATGGGGGCTATTCGGGAGAAGTCTTGGAGGCGGTTGGGTGAGGAGCGAATAAGTGTGGAGGAGAGAAGGAGGTCTTCGGAGGACAGGAGATTACGTGAAGGAATGTATCGGGAGATTAGTTCAGAGATGTGTGGAGGAGACAGGTTGTAGATGGCCTTGTAGGTCAGTATTAGCCAGTGAAGAGATTTGCAGAGGGGACGAGTGGTGAGGAGAGATGAATTAGTGGGGCGGCAGAGTTGAGGATGGACTGGAGAGGTGCAAGCGTGTTAGCAGGGAGGCCACAGAAAAGGATGTTGCAGTAGTCAAGGCGGGAGATAATGAGGGCATGCACAAGTAGTTTAGTAGATTGAGGGTTGAGGAACGGACGGATTCTGGAAATATTTTTGAGCTGGAAGCGACAGGAGGTGGAGAGAGCTTGGATGTGCGGTTTCAAGGACAGGGCAGAGTCAAGGGTTACTCCGAGGCAGCAGACCTCCGGTACGGGGGAAAGCGTGATGTCGTCAATTTTTATAGAAAGTTCGGGTAAGGAAGATCTGTGAGATGGGGGAAAGATGATTAGTTCAGATTTGTCCACATTGAGTTTGAGGAAGCGAGAGGAGAAGAAGGAGGATATGGCTGATAGACACTCTGGGATTCTGGAGAGCAGAGAGGTGACGTCTGGGCCAGAGAGGTAGATCTGAGTATCATCGGCATAAAGGTGGTACTGGAATCTGTGGGACTTTATGAGTTGCCCCAGGCCAAGTGTATAGATTGAGAAGAGTAAGGGTCCTAGAACAGAGCCTTGGGGGACTCCAACAGAGAGAGGGTGGGATGAGGAGGTTGTGTGGGAGTGGGAGATGCTGAATGTGCGGTTGGAAAGGTATGAGGAGATCCAGGATACGGCGATGTCTTTGATGCCAAAGGAGGAGAGGATCTGTAGTAGGAGGCAGTGGTCAACTATGTCGAAAGCAGAGGACAGGTCTAGAGGAGGAGTATAGAGTATTGTCCGTTAGCTTTGGCTGTAAGTAGGTCGTTGGTAATTTTGGTCAGTGGAATGATGGGGGCGGAAGCCAGATTGTAGATTGTCAAAGAGCAAGTTAGATGAGAGGTAAGAGGAAAGTTCAGCGTGGACATGCTGCTCCAGGAGTTTAGAAGCGAATCGGAGCAGCGATATTGGTCGATAGCTGGACTTGTCTGCTGGATTGAGGTTTGGCTTTTTAAGGCTAGGCGTGATTTTGGCATGTTTGAAAGCAGAAGGGAAGGTATCAGAAGTTAGTGATATGTGGGTTAGAGATAGCATAAGAGTGGTGGTGATGTTGGGGAGGAAGTGGGATGGGATCGGGTCAACTGCACAAGTGGTGAGGTGTGATTTGGAGAGAAGATGGGCAAGCTCCCCTTCAGTGATATTAGATAAGGAGGTTATGGGGTTTGGGCATTGGTCTGGTATGCAAAGAGGTTGTGGTGGTTGAGCAATAAAGACTTGCCGTGTTTTGACTATCTTGTTTTTGAAGTGTGCGGCAAAGTCCTCGGCAGAGATTAGGGAAGTTGGAGGGGGCAGTGGTGGGCGGAGGAGGGAGTTAAAAGTATTGAACAACTGTTTGGGGTTATGGGATAAGGAAGATACAAGGGATGTAAAGTAGGCCTGTTTAGCAGAGGTAAGGGCAGATTTGAATGCAAGTGTTGCTTGTTTGAGTGAAATGAAGTCGTCTTGCGAATGCGTTTTCTTCCAGCACCGTTCTGCAATTCTAGATGCTTGCCGAAGCTTTTTAGTGATGCTATTGTGCCAGGGTTGTCTATTGATTCGTCGCACTCTGTTATGCATGACAGGGGCGACCGAGTCGATGGCTGATGCAAGTGTGGCTTTGCAGAAATTAGTGGCAGTGTCAGTGTCGTGGAGTGAAGGTATGGAGGACAGTGGTAGAATAGAGTCAGAGAGTGTTCGAGTGTCTAGATGTGCGAGGTTTCTGCGGGGGTGCGCATGCTGCTGGACATGGGTGACAGGTGAGAAGGATAGGGATGAGAAAGTGAGTAGATGGAGGTCAGATAGAGGAAGAAGGGAAGTGATGAAGTTAGAAAGAGAGCAGAGGCGGGTGAAGACCAGGTCTAATGTATGTCCGTCTGTGTGGTTGGCTGAGGAGGATCACTGAGTAAGTACAAAAGATGAAGTAAGGGACAGGAGTTTGGAGGCAGCTGACTGGTGAGTGTCAATGGGGATGTTGAAGTCACCCTTGATGATGATGGGAATGTCAGCAGAAAGGAAGTGAAGGAGCCAGGTAGAGAATTGGTCAATGAAGGCAGTGGTCAGGCCCGGAGGTCGGTATATGACGGCCACTTGGAGGTTGGAGGGAGAATAGATGTGGACAGAGTGGACTTCAAAACAGGGGAGGATGAGGGAGGGTAGAGGTGGGATTGGGTTGAAGGTGCAGTTGGAAGAAAGGAGAAGGACCACTCCTTCACCATGTCTGTTGCCAGGGCGAGGAGTGTGGGTAAAGTTGAGGCCGCCATAACATAGCGTAGCAGGGGAGGCGGTGTCGGAGGGTGTCAGCCATGTTTCGGTGAGGCCAAGGAAGGAAAAATTACGAGAGGTAAAGAGGTTGTGTATCACATGGAGTTTATTGCGGACGGAGCGGGCTTTCCAGAGTGATCCAGAGAGTGGGAGCAGGGTGGTGGTTGTCATGGGCACGGATTTGAGGTGGGAAAGATTTCTGATGTTTGTGTTGGTTTGGGAATGATAGAAGGGGTAATAATGGGAGGTATGAGCTGTGGGGGTCCAGGGTTGGGAGATATGTCGCCAGCAGTGAGGAGAAGCAGAGAAAGGGAAAGCATGTGAGAGAAGGAGGGTTGGTGGCTTGTTTTATATTTTATTAGGAGAGCTCTGAGGTTGAGGAGCAGGTCAGCAGAGGAGGTCAGGTGAGTAGGCAAGAGGGAAGGAGAGATTTCTATTTGGTTAGCGGGTGCTGGGGTTTGCGGATAGCGAAGGAGAGTGAGGATTAATGGAGTCAAAACTGTTAGAGCATATGTCAGCATGGTGACAGTAATTTAGAAGGCAAAAGAAATTTAGTACATCTAAACGCAGTGGTTAGTCATGCCTTCTCGTCACTTCAGGCTCATTTCAGGCATATTTCAGATTTTATCCTTAGAAGACATCCTTGGAATGACAGACCGAGGTCCAGGCAGACCTCTGAGTCTGAATTTTTAGTAACTTAACAGCACATGAAAGGGCCCAGGTGTGATCTAAAAGGGAGGAGCCGCAGGAAGACTGGGCACAGACACAGGAGACGATTAATTAGAAGACAGAAGAGAAAATGCAAAAGGAGATAGATTCTAATGGACAGATAAGGCAAAATTGTGTGTTACAATCAAGGATATAAGGTGAGAAAGCAGCCAGTGGACATACCAGTAATAGAGAGATACAGGGTGATTGGGGTTCAGGAAAGATGGGTGATGATGGTATTGCAGCCAGAACACATACCAGTAATAGAGAGCTACAGGGTGATTGGGGTTCAGGAAAGATGGGTGATGATGGTATTGCAGCCAGAACACATACCAGTGATAGAGAGATACAGGGTGATTGGGGTTCAGGAAAGATGGGTGATGATGGTATTGCAGCCAGAACAACATACCAGTAATAGAGAGATACAGGCACAATTGGTGGCTGACTAAATACTTTTTTCCCCACTCTACCTTATGTTCATTAAAAGTTTTCTAACATTGAAACAGAATTGTGGCATGTGGTGCATCCGGAGGATGCATTTCCAGTGTTGAGGGAAACCGTGTGTTAGGGCTGGCGGAACGCACCAAATAATAAAAGATGGTAATGAGGTGCGTTCGCAGCCCGGGGTCCACCATGCAGAAATGGTAGACTGCTGCTCGGTAATGGCAGACAGAAAGTGGCAGTATAGCAAGCACACCCGGGTTAACCACCCGGTGAATAGGAGGCGGACCCTGTTGCTTCACAGGGCCACGATACCGCAGAGTGAACGCTAGTGTTTTGGTCACAGGACCCTGTCCCAAGGACACGGGGTTAGAGTCCCTCTAGACCCACTAGCGTTCGGCGCCGCAACTGCGACGCCAGGGAGAGACCCTTACTGAACTCTGTGCCCTGTTAACAGTCACAGGGTGCAGCTGATAGATGAATACCGCACAAAGTACGTACAGCGCAGCTCTAACCAGCCTAACCTTTGGTCTGGAAAGCGCATTAATGGCGCACGGCGCTGTTCTGACTGATGTTGCTGAACGTGCGGTACCGTAATGCCTAATGTAGCGTGGCGCACACTGGCGCTAACATGTGATAGGAGCTGGGAGCACTGCGGCGCTAGGCAATGCCACTACTCAGCGCTGACTCGAAACTCTAAACCCTATTAACATGCGTATCAGAGGGAAGGGGTTTCATAATGAGTCAGTCAGCGGTTCACAAGCATCCATCATCACACACACCACTACAAAATTACAGACTATATTAACGCACGGCCGTGTGGCCCGTGAGATCCTTTTATAGGCGCAGCCTTCCTGGACCTTCCTGATGGCCCAATCAGAGCTGCTTGAGGACCTGAGCGTGTGACCCCTTTCCTCCAATGAGAGGTCATCCCATGGGCATGCTCAGAAGGCTGCAAAAACGACTTAACCTCTGGAGCTGCTCACTGCTGGCTAGTGAGGATTGCCAAAGCTGACCCAGAGGTGGCAGCAGCAACAAACTTGACAGCACTAGCCTGAGCAAGACGTTGGGAACGACGTCTTTGCAGAGCAGGCTCCTCTGCAGCTGGGACTGAATGGGAGACAGCAGAAGGCAAGGCTCGAGATCCCTCCTGTGCAGATGCAGGAATCCGATGCCTAACACCATGTAATTGAGGTAACTGACTGTGCCACAGGTCTAGGACTTTATCTGTCTTCCCATGTACAAGGGGCAGGGGTGCTCACTGACTGTGACTTAGTAAACTTGCCCACGACTACCACCCCATGCCACCTTGTTACATTTGGTGGAGTCAGCAGGATCCCAAAGCTGTGTGTGCAGACACTGAAGGAACTTTTGAAGATGACATTGTGAAAGAGTTAAAGATTCCAGCTGTGAGTGACTTAAAGATGGCGCCGAACGCTGCTAAGAAGATGGTGGCCAGTGGCGCGAAGATTGGGGACGGTGCCATCCTTCGTGGGCGTTCTGTGAAGAAGTTGGCGCCAAGAGAAAGGAGGCCTCTCCCCACTGTGATTAATGCCTGCCTGAAATGGGTGCGGGCAAAGAATTGAGATCCTACCCCCACAGCAGAATCTGGAGAAACAGGTGGAGCAGCGGGAAGTGACTACGCCTATGAATGGGTGGAGCCCAGGAAAGAAAGAGAGCATTTCGAGAGACGAGATGCCATTGCTGGACAGTATGCAGAGGCGGAGCATGTCATTCCGCGGTGGCATCGGGCGCCAGGACTGGCAGCGATCTAAGACCCGAGCAGAGATGGGCCTGTGATGAGAAGCCTGGTGGACGGATGAGTGAGAGGAGTAGTACCCTTTCCAATGGCTGAGGAAACAGGCAGTTGAGGATGACGAGATCGTGGGACTGGTGGAACCAGAACCAGAAAAGGCCTAGAAGACCCTGGAGGCTGTCCTGAGATGAGTCGTCGTGACCATGGTTACTGAGTACCATGGCTGCACAAGAGAATCGTCAATGGGCACAGTGGCCGTGAGTAGGGAACCTGCATCCGACCAGATGGCCTCCTCAACAACTACCCCCTCACCTCCTCCAGCGGCCCTGCCATCGTTCCCGACTCCCATCGCCCCTTCTGGCATGTATCTGAAGGAACCCAGGGTACGCTATTCCGAGGAGGCCTGGTCGATCCGAGGAGTGATTAATGAAAAGTGGTGACAGCGCCGCATTGTGGAAGAGTTGCAGAGCCCCGGCAGGGGAGCTATGGCTGGACAAGTGACTAGCGGCGTTGTCCGACACTTTGACTCCAGGAAGAGCTACAGATTTATCCTGGAGACCAGGTGTATGTGAACGCCGGATCTATTGCTAATAGAGGTCCCCTTCAATTATGGTACCACGTAACCTTTGTGAGGGAGTAAGGGCCCTGAGGGCCATATGCGGTGGCTGTGAAAGTGGCCTCCAGTCTGGAAGAAGGACGACCACGGAAGGCCCAAAGTTGTGAGTGGCCGACTGCAGTGATCGCAGCTCCTGCAGCTAGACAGGAGGAAGCGGCGCCTGGACAGAGTGTGGCGACCGCAGATGAGTCACCGGACCAGGCAGCTCTGGGAGCCATGGGACCACTGCTGGAGGGGGTGTGAAGTAGAAGAAATAGTGGAAACTCCTCCTCCAACAGATCCTCGGCCCATACTTATATTGTGGTGCAGGGTCCAAATGTGGCCCACTACACCAATCAGCGGCCATGTATTGATTGATGCGGCCCCTTTAAGATGTTGTGCCAGTTGCACCTGCTGGATGACAGAGACTGTTACTCATCTCTAAAAGGGTAGTGGGCCCTGTATAGCACCAAGAACTAGGTGCTAGTGGTGGCCAATACGGTCACAATTGAATGACTTTGCTTTTCCCCTCTCCCAAGTTTTAGTTGAGCCCGTTGTGCATCCCCAGCTGGATTATGGGGCTGGAACCCTACTAGGGTTAATTACTGTGGAATATGTGTGCGGCTGCTTTAGGAACTGAACTGTTTTTAACCATGGACGTTGCCCCTTCTTTTAACCTTGAACTGTTCCCCCGTTAAAAAAAAGCTGCCCACCAGCATTATAGGGAGCCCGCAATCTGCTTAAAGGAGGGAGGGGGAAGGATTTGTGCAGGAGACCCCGAGGAGCGAGCCGGGTCCGGACAATATGGACCATTGATGAGTTGGATGCTCTGCCTGTGGGTTTGTTTGCAGGTCCTAGGAGCCAAGGGACTAGGGAAAAGTCCAGCAGGCTGACTGGACAGGAAGTTCTGGCTTCTTCAGGAGAGCCCGGGCAGGGTTGCCCAGGGCAGGAAGCTCTACATCCCCAGGAGCAGAGGACACCCCAGGAGGAGAAATAAAGGTCTGCCAAGGACTGCTGGGAAGTGTGCATGGGTACCGGTGCTGCGGGAGCGACTGCAGCAGGACTGTTGGTTCCCAGATTTGATGCTGCATAACTTGGGACAGAAGCAGGGAAAGTGCAGGAAGCATTACCTCATTTACCTCATGTTATTAAAAGTTTTCTAACGTTGGAACAGAATCGTGGCGTGTGGTGCATCCGAACGACGCATTTCCAGTGTTGAGGGGAGCCGTGTAATTGAGGTAACTGACTGTGCCACAGGACTGGGATTTTATCTGTCTTCCTATGTGCAAGGGATCGGGGTGCTCACTAACTGTGATTTTGCGTACTCGCCCACGACTACCACCCCGTGCCACCTTGCCACATAATATTGGCATTATTTATCAATTACCAATGAACGAATGTATTGTCTGTTCTTCAGGTAATTACCTACATGTTTACAAGAGCTGATATTTGGCGATTGAGCTTTTCTAACAATCGTTCGCACCTGATTAGCGGCTCGTTATAATGAGGCTTAAGTGATGACATTTTTTCTAAGTTGGGAGCTTTTATGTAATATTCAGAACTGGCAATGCCAAAGCTCAAGCAGGACGATACTTAGAAATTAAGTTTGACCCAAGACAAAGAACAGCCTCCAAGGATCTGACAATTGTAGCAGTTAATAACCCTTACATAACAGCGCCAGGAATATGTGGGTCAAAACTTTGAAATCCTGGTCTTCAGATGCATTGGTGTTTTGCCAGTCACTTGGTGCTCACCTACCCAGTGTTTCTAGATTCCTGTAATTTCTAAACCATGTAGAACCAGCCAGGTAAATTTACTTAAAAGCTCAGATAAGTGGCATGTCCTTAAAACATGGCACTGGTTGGGCATTTCATGAAAGCAGTAAAGCTGCTAGTAGATGAGATGAGATGTTCGGTGGTAGATCTGGCCAACTTTGGTGGGATGTGTCATCAATCGAACATGTATGGTTCACTATGAAAAGAGAATAGAGGGTGAAATAGTTCTGAAAAATTACAGTAAAAATTGGGCTTATTGGTTCCATTTTTATCGCAGTGGTGCAATGAGACAAACAAAGAGACGCACATCCCCGCTCATCATGTCCTTCAGGTTTGGACGTAATTTTACATGTGATGATAAGGAGCGGCTTCTACATTCTTCTTCTATTACTCCAGATTCACAAACAAACACATATTCAAAGGAGTTTCTTTTATAGTGGTTATAAAAAACATGGCTGTTTACTTCCGGGAACAATACCAAATGGGTCTTTGAGTTGAATATGGTATTGTAGCTCAATCCATTTGAAGTGACAGAAGACAGAGGTGGCACTGTTTTTGGAAAAAGGAAATCATGTTTTTCTCTTCATCCAGGTTTTATAATTCATGACAATCCTGATGAATCACAAAAGCAAACATGTAGGAACTAAGTGTTATATGTATTTAGAATTCTTTATTATAGTTTGGTAATTATTGAAAAAAAATAATTTAAAAATACAATTTTCAATTCAATGTCCTTGGCACACGTCAGAAATCAATAAGAAATATTTTGTTCAGCCTCCACCTTGGGTTATTTATAACCTTTTAAGGCGTTGACCGGTTTCTTAATGTTTATTGAATAGGACAATATCTCCGGGAAGTAACAGAATGTGTTAGGTCACACGCACTGAAACGTTTGGCACAACGCAGGTGTCTGTTCACGTTGATCTTACACAATACACGGCCATGGTGCAGAAGATATCAGCGTCAGCTCGGGTGTCAGGACGCAGCTACTAACCCATTTTCCCCTGTTACAGGTAACTGAGTCACAATAAACACATCCACCTCTATGATTTAGAACACCTCGGGGAAACGCTCCACCACATACCCAACTCTGAGAAATCTGATGACACCGGGACGTCCAGTTCATATGGCCAGGATTTTCGCTCCCATAAGATCAATGGCTCATTTTACGTAGACATTTTTGAGCCACATTAAACAGTAAGGGGGTCAAGGGAGATTTTTAGCACCTGGCTTCAGAAAATTGACATATAGGAGTCTGGGAATGCTGGGCAAGATATAATGGCAATTATATTGGTTGTCACCATTGTTGGACAATTATAATGCTCTTCCCATTTTTTTAAGATCCTCCTTAACTTTTTGTTCTTAGTCTCTCCTTACCAGGGGGAATGAATAGTAGATGACCAGCTGATGAACCATAGAACATTTCCAAAATGTGCTCCTGGAAGAATCTCGGTTCTAGCAGTTGTTGAGGGTCCCAATGATCAAACCCTCAAAAATCTTATCTTGTATTGGGAAACCACTTCAGTGCTGTGCTGGGCAAGGAAGTTCTGATTTTCGACAATGTTTGGGGCTTTCAGTTATTTTACAAAATATTGTTTCCTTATTGATCACATTTTCTATAGTTTTCCAGTATAAGTAGATCATCTTTGCTTCCTTCAAATGTCACAATAAATCTCATAATTCAGGAAATTATTCACTAGTGGCTCAGTTCACACCGAGTGATGGCATCAAAGTTCATTCTTCATCCTGCATGATGTAATGGAGGGGGCAAGAACAAGTCATTAGTACATTTCTGTCCGTGTCACTGTACATTTCTATAAAGTATCATGGATATTATTATTGAACTTTATTTATGTTGCGGTGCTGGTAAGATCACACAACCATTTTCTCCACATCCAAGAAAAATGGTTCGATTACTTTTGATCAGACTTTGATCAGAGTGGGATCGGTTTTTCTCAGACGTGAGAAAAAAAAACATTCTCCATTCTGTCAGTTCATAAACATTGGACTGCACTTAGATGTCATCCGAGTGAGGTCCAATTCTTTTCACAGACCCATAGACTTGCATTGCTGACTTTGATTAGACACTTGGATCAAAATCAGACATGTTTCCAATTTTTTTCCATGGACTACTCTGTCTATGGATGAAATTGGAAAAGTACACAGCCCCACAGAATATTATAGGTACTAGTACTATCCACGAAAACCACGGCTAGCACTCATATAAGCCCCATCTCTCACTTTGGCGCCAGCTATTGTGGATTCCAGAGACATACACGTATGAATTGGTGCAAACTAATAGGACATAAATTACTCAGTGCTACAGACCCCTCCTGTGTGATCCTGACTAGTCCTATTCTGAGTTGTCATCAAGCTATTCTAAGTGTAGAATTTACCTTATGTTTCTCTGCAGTCTCTGCTCCTGTACAGTTACCTGCCTGACCAACTTTGTCTTCTGCCATCTACATCAGTATAGCTGCTTGTGTGGTTTTCCTTTTTGTTAGACAGTTTCTAGCAGAGCTCAACTCCTCTGCACTTCTCTAAAACAGAGCATGTAATTACTAGGCAGTGCAGAGCTGAGCTGTGTTTGTTGCCTGCTGTTGACAGATCAGTGATGTGAAGCTTCAAATGCTGCTCTGTTGATTCGTATAACAAGGGATTTTTAGCTCAAATTCCCACAAATTATTTTTAGACCTAGTTACAGTGCAAATTCATCTTCCTGGCTGCACACCAGATCTGACTAGGTCTCCTAATATATAGCAGCTCCTACTCCTTCTCACACCCTGTGATCACATTACCAACAGGTAAATAGGAGGAAGTGCCATTAGCGCCTCCTTTTCTGTATACACAATGCTTGTTCAGTGATTTAGTGATCAGGAAGGCAGAGACAGTTGTTAATCATCTCTGCCTTCTCTGTGGGGAGCTGGGCTGTGTCAGACAGCGTGCAACTGCTCTACTATTTTGAAGTGCCATATTAGAACGTCATTTCAGAGTATTTAATCCTCCAGTCTTTCATAGGAACTAGTATAGACATACTGTATCCTGAAAACTGACCAGGTCATAATTTATGCATGGAAATAAAAAGTGCTGCCAAGTCTCGGCACAATATTACTTTTATAGCACAATTAAGGACAATTGGAAGTAGAAGGATTCCCTAGCCAAGGTTTCATGCTTCCTTATAGATTCTTAACTAGTGAGGAGCGATCATGCTCGGATATCGTGTTACTCGAGTATGTCCGGGGGGCTAATCGAGTCGCCGTGGTTGCATGTTTCGCTGCTGTCAGACAGCCTCAACACATGCGGGGATTGCCTGACAAACAGGAAATGTAAGGCCCCCTTGGTAAAGACTATAAAAATTAGCTCTACATAAAAATGACCATATCTATAGAACTGTTTGAAGAATTTAAAAAAATTGAATATTTAGATGAGCAGCAGGAGTAAAATAAGAGCAAAAATTGCTCACTTTTGACCAGGAGACTGATCTTCTATAAAGGGATTTTGCAGTCTAAGGAATGTTAACACTCTTATATACAGTGGGGCAAAAAAGTATTTAGTCAGTCAGCAATAGTGCAAGTTCCACCACTTAAAAAGATGAGAGGCGTCTGTAATTTACATCATAGGTAGACCTCAAGTATGGGAGACAAACTGAGAAAAAAAAATCCAGAAAATCACATTGTCTGTTTTTTTTTTCATTTTATTTGCATATTATGGTGGAAAATAAGTATTTGGTCAGAAACAAAATTTCATCTCAATACTTTGTGATATATCCTTTGTTGGCAATGACAGAGGTCAAACGTTTTCTGTAAGTCTTCACAAGGTTGCCACACACTGTTGTTGGTATGTTGGCCCATTCCTCCATGCAGATTTCCTCTAGAGCAGTGATGTTTTTGGCTTTTCGCTTGGCAACACGGACTTTCAACTCCCTCCAAAGGTTTTCTATAGGGTTGAGATCTGGAGACTGGCTAGGCCACTCCAGGACCTTGAAATGCTTCTTACGAAGCCAATCCTTCATTGCCCTGGCGGTGTGCTTTGGATCATTGTCATGTTGAAAGACCCAGCCACGTTTCATATTCAATGCCCTTGCTGATGGAAGGAGGTTTGCACTCAAAATCTCACGATACATGGCCCCATTCATTCTTTCATGTACCCGGATCAGTCGTCCTGGCCCCTTTGCAGAGAAACAGCCCCAAAGCATGATGTTTCCACCACCATGCTTTACAGTAGGTATGGTGTTTGATGGATGCAACTCAGTATTCTTTTTCCTCCAAACACGACAAGTTGTGTTTCTACCAAACAGTTCCAGTTTGGTTTCATCAGACCATAGGACATTCTCCCAAAACTCCTCTGGATCATCCAAATGCTCTCTAGCAAACTTCAGACGGGCCCGGACATGTACAGGCTTAAGCAGTGGGACACGTCTGGCACTGCAGGATCTAAGTCCATGGTGGCGTAGTGTGTTACTTATGGTAGGCCTTGTTACATTGGTCCCAGCTCTCTGCAGTTCATTCACTAGGTCCCCTCGCGTGGTTCTGGGATTTATGCTCACCGTTCTTGTGATCATTCTGACCCCACGGGGTGGGATTTTGCGTGGAGCACCAGATTGAGGGAGATTATCAGTGGTCTTGTATATCTTCCATTTTCTAATTATTGCTCCCACAGTTGATTTCTTCACTCCAAGCTGGTTGGCTATTGCAGATTCAGTCTTCCCAGCCTGGTGCAGGGCTACAATTTTGTTTCTGGTGTCCTTTGACAGCTCTTTGGTCTTCACCATAGTGGAGTTTGGAGTCAGACTGTTTGAGGGTGTGCACAGGTGTCTTTTTATACTGATAACAAGTTTAAACAGGTGCCATTACTACAGGTAATGAGTGGAGGAAAGAGGAGACTCTTAAAGAAGAAGTTACAGGTCTGTGAGAGCCAGAAATCTTGATTGCTTGTTTCTGACCAAATACTTATTTTCCACCATAATATGCAAATAAAATGAAAAAAAAACAGACAATGTGATTTTCTGGATTTTTTTTTCTCAGTTTGTCTCCCATAGTTGAGGTCTACCTATGATGTAAATTACAGACGCCTCTCATCTTTTTAAGTGGTGGAACTTGCACTATTGCTGACTGACTAAATACTTTTTTGCCCCACTGTACCTAAAATAAAAACAGCTGGTACTAAGGCCGGGGTCACACTGCATTTAGGCAGTCCGTTAGACGGACTACGTTACACCGTGGTATAACGCGGTGTAACGCAGTCCGTTAATGCTGCCATTGAGCCCCATTGTCAGGCGCATTGCAATGCATGCTGTAAAACGGCACGCGTTCGCGATGTGCCGTCATTCGCTGACGGAGCCTCCAACGCAGGCTGCAGCATCTAAGGCTCCGTCACCGCTAGCGCTGATGATTCATCTGTGCTAGCGGGTATAACATAACGCGATCACGTTATGCTATACCGTTAACGCAGCCCATCAACGCTCTGCGTTGAACGGGCTGCTTAATGTAATGTGAACCTAGCCTAACCCACCCTGGGTCAAGCGCCAGCTCTTCATTACTGCTTGGGCTTTGGCTTCAGCAGTGATGTCACATCAAAAGAGAGCATCAACACTACAGCTATGCCGACCTAGCCAAAACACCAAGACCCGAGCAGCGACAGAGATTCGGTGCAGAAACGTGGGAGGGTAAGTATCTGATTATTATTCTAGATATAAAAGAGTATTTGTGGTCTATTTTTCTCAAAGTGTAAAACTCCTTTAAGAAGACGAGAGAAGACATAACTGATGATAAACCACTTCTGTCTTCTCTCTATCATCTCTAGGTGAAAGTCAACATTTCCAAAACTTTTCTTTTGACCTTGACAATCTTTCAAACCAATATACCCCACACATTGAATGTTTAGAATGTACCAGCAAGATTAGCGAGTCCAGCAAGCATTATTCTTGTGCATATGGTAACATTTGTAGGTGACTTTTGAATATTTAAATATATACAAGGTCGACACAATGAACTTATTGTATTTTCGAAAAGGATGAACTTGACCTCAAATGTTATTTCCTCAGCTTAAATCTTGGAGGCTGAATTTCTGAATCTCCTTGATCTATAAAAAGTCACATGCTGTCTTACGTTATCCCTCTGAGGAGATCAGCATCTTCTAATGGGATTGCCTATATATGTGGACACGCTTTGGCCATTGCTTTATGGATCTGCATAAGTTAAAGGGAAACTTTCACTGGATCTTTTCATTTAAACTGAGTGCATTCTCCAATTGGTGTTGCTCCATTGATTCTAGAACAGTTTTTCCTCTTCTTCTGTGCCTCTCCGTTACAAAGATATGTTCACCAGAAATAAAGATGAAAATTTTTCGTTTACCCACCTGGGCGTGTACCATAGAACTTCTCTGTGGGCGTTTGCTATTTCTCCTCTGTTGCTGGCCAATCAACACATAGCCACACCCACAGAGAAGTTCTGTGGTAGACGCCAAGTTGGTTGAGGGAAAAATTTGCACCTTTATTACCAGGGGGCATGACTTTGGAATGGGATGTGCACTGAAGGAAAAGAAAAACTGTTCCTGAATCAGTGGAGCAGTGGCAATTGGAGACTGTGCTCAAATTTTAAAAAAATTACTGAAAGGTAATTTAAAAAAAAAAACGCCGCCCTGGGCAATGCTGGAATACTGTCTAATTCTAGCTCAAATCTCAAGCGGCAAGAGACAAAGATTAAGAGAACATTATGGAGGGGTTTAGTGACTCTACCCCCTTCAGATCTACACCAGGGATAGCAGTGTGCCAGTTTGCCTGGATTTTTCCTTATATACCCATATAATTACAGTTCCGGAGACTTTGGACCATCACATGGTCTGTTACCGCTTCAAGCTGTAAAACACTGGCATTTAGCAGTAACATCAGTCATAATGTTTCCATTTACAGCTACGTGAACTTAATATTTTTTTCCAAGTCTAGAGACAGACAAATATTTTTACATGTAGCTCAACCAGTTTGACAAGGATTGGGAGGAGGACAGTCAGTAACACGGGTAGCGCCCACCTTGAATACAATTAACTCTTTGCTGGCTTTCCAATGAAACATAGTTCACATTTTTGTCATGCCCTACCTTATGAGACACTCAGTGTGATAAGGAATTTCTTAATCCTATAGGAAAAGCATTTCTAGATAACATCACAGAACACCAAGAAACTTTCAATGAACTTGTTTGTAAAAGAAACAAACCAGGGCACATCCACTGTGTAAAACCATTAAACCACAATTGTGAGGCAAGGAGAGACTCGCCTGATAGAGTTGTGAAACTTCGGTCACAACACCTACAAACGCATGAAACAGCTGCTGCAGTCTGCACAGGGTCCAAGAACTTGTAATTGGAGATGGCTATAAGGTGCAATCATACACTGCGCTGCTGTAGGTATAATTCAAGGAGCTTTATTGGTGCCTACGCGTTTCCTGAGCTGTCCCAGCTCACTTCATCAGGGCAACCAATAAAGCTCCTTGAATTATACCTACAGCAGCGCAGTGTATCATTGCACCTTATAGCCATCTTAAGTGAACTTGTTTGGTGAGATGTCACAAGTCTTTGATAAAGATAGGAAACAAAATGCTAAAATGCCAACAGTGGGTGTATGAATGCAAGAAGAAAAGAATGCAAAATCTGTCAGCTCCTACTATCTATAGAGATAAGAACACTGTATGTAATAATAAAGGACAACACTGTATCTAATGTTAAGGGAACACATAAGATAACAAGGGAAGATACTGTATATAACAAAATTGTGAGGAGGAGAATAATTGGCACATCCATTCAACAATACATAAAATATATCAAACCTAAGGGAGTTTGGATGACAGAAACGTGTCAGGATTTTATATCCTTGGAATCCATGTTTTTAAAGATTTTGCAATAATTTTTTGATATATTTTATTTATTGTTGGATGGATGTACCAATTTTTTTCCTCCTCACAATTTCATTATGTGTCTGAACTTTACCAGCGGGTCAAGCACCCTCCATACGGATTTCAACTACTAGCATTGGACTGCAAGGCGTGGTGAGCTCAATATCCCCCTCTCCTTTACTGTATATAATAAGGGACAGCACTACCTTCAAATAATAAGTGAGGACCCTGTATATTAAAAGGGACAACACTAATGTAAAAAGGAGAACACTATATGTAATAAAAAAAGAACAACATTGTCTATAATGTTAAGGGAAAACAATATATAATATCGGCAGATGCTGTATATAATGAGGAGCAGCACTATATATAATAAGGTAGGACACTATACATAATAAGGGACAACACTGTATATACAGTTAGGTCCATATACACTCACTGGCCACTTTATTAGGTACACCATGCTAGTAAGGGGTTGGACCCCCTTTTGCCTTCAGAACTGCCTCAATTCTTCGTGGCAGAGATTCAACAAGGTGCTGGAAGCATTCCTCAGAGATTTTGGACCATATTGACATGATGGCATCACACAGTTGGCGCAGATTTGTCGGCTGCACATCCCTGATGCGAATCTCCCGTTCCACCACATCCCAAAGATGCTCTATTGGATTGAGATCTGGTGACTGAGGAGGCCATTTGAGTACAGTAAACTCATTGTCATGTTCAAGAAACCAATCTGAGATGATTCGAGCTTTATGACATGGCGCATTATCCTGCTGAAAGTAGCCATCAGATGTTGGGTACATTGTGGTCATAAAGGGATGGACATGGTCAGCAACAATACTCAGGTAGGCTGTGGCGTTGCAACGATGCTCAATTGGTACCAAGGGGCCCAAAGAGTGCCCAGAAAAAATTCCCCACACCATGACACCACCACCACCAGCCTGAACCGTTGATACAAGGCAGGATGGATCCATGCTTTCATGTTGTTTACGCCAAATTCTGACCCTACCATCCGAATGTCGCAGCAGAAATCAAGACTCATCAGACCAGGCAACGTTTTTCCAATCTTCTACTGTCCAATTTCGATGAGCTTGTGCAAATTGTAGCCTCAGTTTCCTGTTCTTAGCTGAGAGGAGTGGTACCCAGTGTGGTCTTCTGCTGCTGTAGCCCATCTGCCTCAAAGTTCGACGCACTGTGCGTTCAGAGATGCTCTTCTGCCTACCTTGGTTGTAACGGGTGGCAATTTGAGTCACTGTTGCCTTTCTATCAGCTCGAACCAGTCTGCCCATTCTCCTCTGACCTCTGGCATCAACATGGCATTTCCGGCCACAGAACTGCCGCTCACTGGATTTTTTTTCTTTTTCGGACCATTCTCTGTAAACCCTAGAGATGGTTGTGCGTGAAAATCCCAGTAGATCAGCAGTTTCTGAAATTCTCAGACCAGCCCTTCTGGCACCAACAATCATGCCACGTTCAAAGGCACTCAAATCACCTTTCTTCCCCATACTGATGCTCGGTTTGAACTGCAGGAGATTGTCTTGACCATGTCTACATGCCTAAATGCACTGAGTTGCCGCCATGTGATTGGCTGATTAGAAATTAAGTCTTAACACACAGTTGGACAGGTGTACCTAATAAAGTGGCCAGTGAGTGTATATTTGGACAGAGACAGCATTTTTCTAATTTTGGCTCTAGACATTATCACAATGAATTTTAAACAAAACAATTCAGATGCAGTTGAAGTTCAGACTTTCAGCTTTCATTTGAGGGTATCCACATTAAAATTGGATGAAGGGTTTAGGAGTTTCAGCTCCTTAACATGTGCCTTCTGTTTTTAAAGGGACCAAAAATAATTGGACAGATGAAATAATTGTAAATAAAATGTTCATTTCTAGTACTTGGCTGAAAACCCTTTGTTGGCAATGACTGCCTGAAGTCTTGAACTCATGGACATCACCAGGCGCTGTGTTTCCTCCTTTCTGATGCTCTGCCAGGCCTTCACTTTGGTGGTTTTCAGTTGCTGTTTGTTTGTGACTCTGACTCTGTCAGTCTCAAATTGTGTCAGCAGAGTCATTAGTTCCTTGTCTCTTCAGAAAGTGCCCATACCATGTCCTGAAAATACCAATGTTACATATACATGCCCATGCTGTGTCTCTGAATACACATATGGTACAGTTGTGGCTAAAAGTATTGACACCCCGGCAATTCTGTCAGATAATACTCAGTTTCTTCCTGAAAATGATTGCAATCACAAATTCTTTGGTATTATTATATTCATTTAATTTGTCTTAAATTAAAAAACACAAAAGAGAATGAAGTAAAAAGCAAAACATTGATCATTTCACACAAAACTCCAAAAATGGGCCAGACAAAAGTATTGGCACCCTCAGCCTAATACTTGGTTGCACAACTTTAGCCAAAATAACTGCGACCAACCGCTTCCGGTAACCATCAATGAGTTTCTTACAATGCTCTGCTGGAATTTTAGACCATTCTTCTTTGGCAAACTGCTCCAGGTCCCTGATATTTGAAGGGTGCCTTCTCCAAACTGCCATTTTTAGATCTCTCCACAGGTGTTCTATGGGATTCAGGTCTGGACTCATTGCTGGCCACCTTAGAAGTCTCCAGTGCTTTCTCTCAAACCATTTTCTAGTGCTTTTTGAAGTGTGTTTTGGGTCATTGTCCTGCTGGAAGACCCATGACCTCTGAGAGAGACCCAGCTTTCTCACACGGGCCCTACATTATGCTGCAAAATTTGTTGGTAGTCTTCTGACTTCATAATGCCATGCACACGGTGGTCAAGCAGTCCAGTGCCAGAGGAAGCAAAGCAAACCCAAAACATCAGGGAACCTCCGCCATGTTTGACTGTAGGGACCGTGTTCTTTTCTTTGAATGCCTTTTTTTCTCCTGTAAACTCTATGTTGATGCCTTTGCCCAAAAAGCTCTACTTTTGTCTCATCTGACCAGAGAACATTCTTCCAAAATGTTTTAGGCTTTTTCAGGTAAGTTTTGGCAAACTCCAGCCTAGCTTTTTATGTCTCGGGGTAAGAAGTGGGGTCTTCCTGGGTTTCAGACCATACAGTCCCTTTTCATTCAGACGCTGACGGATAGTACGGGTTGACACTGTTGTACCCTCGGACTGCAGGGCAGCTTGAACTTGTTTGGATGTTAGTCGAGGTTCTTTATCCAACATCCGCACAATCTTGCGTTGAAATCTCAACAATTTTTCTTTTCCGTCCACATCTAGAGAGGTTAGCCACAGTGCCATGGGCTTTAAACTTCTTGATGACACTGCGCACGGTAGACACAGGAACATTCAGGTCTTTGGAGATGGACTTGTAGCCTTGAGATTGCTCATGCTTCCTCACAATTTGGTTTCTCAAGTCCTCAGACAGTTCTTTGGTCTTCTTTCTTTTCTCCATGCTCAATGTGGTACACACAAGGACACAGGACAGAGGTTGAGTCAACTTTAATCCATGTCAACTGGCTACAAGTGTGATTTAGTTATTGCCAACACCTGTTAGGTGCCACAAGTAAGTTACAGGTGCTATTAATTACACAAATTAGAGAAGCATCACATGATTTTTCAAACAGTGCCAATAGTTTTGTCCACCCTCTTTTTTATGTTTGGTGTGGAATTATATCCAATTTGGCTTTAGGACAATTCTTTTTGTGTTTTTTCATTTAAGACAAATTAAATGAAGATAATAATACCAAAGAATTTGTGTTTGCAATCATTTTCAGGAAGAAACTGAGTATTATCTGACAGAATTGCAGGGGTGTCAATACTTTTGGCCACAACTGTATGTTCCTCAAACTTTCTTCAAAATGTGTGACTTGAATAAGTGACTAGCTACTGTGATCCTGTATATACTACTCAAAAAAATAAAGGGAACACTAATCCATTTGCAACAGGCTGTTTGTGTTCCCTTTATTTTTTTGAGCAGTATATATTTATATGTGTGTGTGTCATAGCCAAAAGTGTTAGCACCCTTGAAATTGTTTCAGAAAATTAAGTATTTCTCCAAGAAAATTATTGCAATTCACAAGTTTTGTTATACACATGTTCATTTCCTTTGTGTGTATTGGAACAGCACAAGGAAAAGCAATCATTTTCTGGGAAAAATACTTAATTTTTTGGAGCAATTTGAAGGGTGCAAACACTTTCTGCCATGACTGTGTAAGGGGGTAAAAGGACTGGGATACGCCCCTACCCCTTTAAGCATGTTCCGTTTCTTAATGTGGTATGTAAATGTGCTATAATGTATATAGTATTTGCCACCTGTTTGCTATATGTTCTTAAGCAATGTATACATGTATATATTTATGCATGTAAAGATCTGGCAAGAGCAGTACCGCTATTTGGACACTATAGTGTATATAGTTAAGTCAGGAACAGTTGCTGGGTAGAGTCAAAAGGGGCTAGGGAGCCCATACAGATCGGGTGGGCTTAGAGCCCGAGCTACCCAGTAGCTCCGTAACAGATGAAGCTTAGGACCCAGCCATCCAGGGCCCAGTCAACAGTGGGCAGCTGTAGCAGCAGCAGCGGGGAGCAGAAGTGGAGAAGAGGTCCAGAACAGTACGGGGACACAGGTCGCTCATCATGTGGCAGATCATTGCATGGACTGATGCCCTCTGATCCGGGGTGAAGCAGCTGAGGGAACCCTCAAGTGCAGAGTGTCTGAACAGGGAGGATGCATTACCACAAGAGGCGGTACGACTCGGGCACGTTCTGGGGGACCAAGGAAGGAGTGCAGGGAAAGTGGAGATTGGAAGCTGTTTGGAACCCTATGTAAATGCTTTCTCTGATAAGGATGTGCTGTGCAAAGAGGAAAGTAAAGTTCTACGTTTTCAGTGTGATATGGACTCTGTCTCTTATTGTGCAACATTGCTAGTAGTGGAACTTCAGCCAGCCTGATGGGACCCTGACGGTGCAGAAGGTGAAGCTGAAGGTATGCTGCAGAGGGGACAGTATTTTCATGTGACGAGAGACCAGGGCGCGCTAAATCACATACTCTCAGCCATGACTACGGCCCTGGCCATCCTTCACAATTGTATATATGTCTGACCATTGTGCTTCCTAAATATATAGTGCCATCAGAATATAAGATATGTCACTGTGACCCCCTAAATACATGTAGTTAACCATTACACAGATTTGAAAGGATAAAATAGTTTAAAAAGTAAGAGGTGATTTTTATATACTTTCAATTGCTAAACTCAGTAAAAATATTGAAAAAGTTCCATCACTTACCGTTTTTTCACAAATACTGACTCGATAGGCCTTTCTTGCATGATACTTTGACCCCTTTGAGTAATTTTGGTAGATAATTTTGGTGTCATTAGATTGGATAGAAATTAATGGAAGCTGTGCTGTGATTGACTGATGTCAGCAGAGAAGATTTTCTTAACCCAGCTTCCAAAGAGCGTGGTGGTGTCCATAGCATTCAATCATAGCATATCTTTCATTTTATCTCAGCAGTATAAGAAATGTAAGATGCACTGTGATTGGAAAGGCAGATTTTTTTTTTAGACAGAGTTGATCAGAATGCAACATGGTGGCTCTGTGGTTAGCACTGCAGCCTTGTAGCGCTGGGGTCCTGGGTTTAGATCCCACCAAGGACAACATCTGCAACAAGTTTTTATCTTCTCCCCGTGTTTGCATGGGTTTCCTCCAGGTTCTCCGGTTTTCCCCCATACTCCAAAGACATACTGATAGGAAATCTAGATTGATTCATTGAAAAAAAGTCTGAAAGCTGTGCTACTGCACAATGGCAGCAAGTATGTTTCAGTGCTTGTAGGGCATTCTATACAGTTGAAGGAAAGCTATGAGAATTTAGACTTTGTTCTCAAAAAATTTAAATGTGAGGATAAAGGATTCGCAAGATGCGGTGATCTGGAAGTTCTCCCTTTGCTCTTTGGGTAGTAAAGAGGATATACAAAGTGCCTATGCTTTTTTTGTGAATGGACAGACGGGATAGAATTCATCACTGTAGCCAAAAAAGTTGGCCAATGACAACATCTTTGCCACCTGGACTCAAGAACATAGTTGCGGATAGTTTAGTTGATCCCACTATAGTTCTCCTGCCACCACTTCACATTAAGCTTGGATGGATGAAACAGTTTGTGAAGGTTCTACCGAAAAAAAAGAGACTTTTAAGTACCTATGTACCAAGTTTCAGGAACTGCCTGAAGCAAAACTGGAGGAGGGAGTTTTTGTGAGCCCGGATATTCAGAAACTCATAATGGACAGGACAATGTGTTTGCAACAGAAATTATAGCTGTTGAGAAAAGGGCTTGGGATTCTTTAAAGAAATCTTGAAGAAATCTTTAGGTAACAACAAAGATCCAAAATTTAAGTCCTTCGTGGAGAACATTATTATTATTAATTATTTATATAGGACCATTGATTCCATGGTGCTGTACATGAGAAGGGGTTACATCAAAATACAAATTTCACTAACAGTACGCAAACTAACAATGGCAGACTGGTACAGAGTGAAGAGGACCCTGCCCTTGCGGGTTTACATTCGGAAGATGATGGGAAGGAGACAGTAGGTTGGAGGGGTTGCAGCAGTGTAATGGTACTAGAGTGAGGTTCGTGGGATGCAGTGAAGAGCCGGAGGCAGAGAAGAGGTTAACAGAATTTACTTTACAGGCTATTGACATACAAGGTATACTCCGTACAGGAAGATAAGATCAACAACAAAATGTCACAGGAACACTAAGCTCAACAACAGAATTTGAACAAAAACAATATTTGGAAGGAAAAGGGTGTACGAAAGACATAACTTATCGATTGAAGTTCTTGTTGGGGAGAGGCTGGAAGATCTCCCGCCGGCGTGGTAGATCGTGAACAATGTCTCTGGCTCTGTTATGGAGGAACGAAATGCACTGTCTTCCGACCGTGCTGATGTATCCGGACTCACTTGGCTTGAGTACGTTGGAATGTAGAAAGAGTCTCTTTCATTGATTCCTCCGGGATGGCGCGAACACGAACAGCATGCAGGAACGCAGACCGCGGCAAGGTGTAAACCTCAGACGTACTCGCTAGGACCAGAACAAGCAAAACTATCTTTCACTGGGGGCAGGAAGGATCTGACCGGTACAG
This sequence comes from Dendrobates tinctorius, assembly GCF_039654945.1. Classification (NCBI taxonomy): domain Eukaryota; kingdom Metazoa; phylum Chordata; class Amphibia; order Anura; family Dendrobatidae; genus Dendrobates; species Dendrobates tinctorius. Next base: position 80,590,375 of record NW_027361696.1, read on the forward strand.
GAACGTCCAGGGGCAGCTCAGTCAGGACACAGTCCGTTGGTAAGTCAATCCGCAGGGGACTAAAGAATGAGGCGTCAGCAGTCGGATCAGTGGGGAGGGAGTCATCCTGTTGCCTTCCCACCAAATCTTCCCCGTTCCCGCGCTCAGCCCCTTTTATCTCCCACATGCCCCCTGCTGCCCAGTGCAAAGGTCCTCCCCTCCCAGAAGGACTGTCGAGGTAGCTATTTTGGGAGGGCTAAAATAACCCTTCACGGTTGAGCCAGTGATGTCCAAATTATTCCAGTGTTGCTAGCAACTCAAATGACCACACGGAGACTGGGGTCTCTGTACGGGAGGATCAAGGCAGATCACTAAGCCCCTTTATTTTAGTCACATCTTTTATAATCTTTTGCTTAATTATGCAAGGTTCTCAAGTACCAGTAGCATCATTTCACTTTGTAAGCCAATAATATTACAAGAAAACCGGAAACTACATATATGTCCGTACCTAGATAGCGTAGAAAGTAGTATAATGGCATATTCAGAGCAATACACCCCCGCCTCCCTTATCTTGTACAGATGGAAACAGTCTGGTTTCATGACAGCCCATGCCAATTATAAAAATTTATCTTACAGCAACAAAAATGAAGAAACTAAACCTTCAGAGAATGGACAAAATGAAACTTCAGCTCTGATTTTAGTATTAACCCTTCACATTCCCCCTAGATAATTTTTTTTAACACATATGCAGTTTCAGAGGTGCTATCCCAAGTTAACAGCTTGAGGGGTACTGGTCTTCACATGACTGATGCCGTGTTATCAGTCATGGCTGTTGCGGAGCACCCATCCCCCTGTATACTGCAGTTCATGAATAACAATTTCTGATGACGGTGATGGGGATCTTTTGTAGGTAGGCATGTGCTTGGCTTCAACATCTTCATCAAGTAGCCTTTTGAGATCGGTGCAGAGAAGAGCAGGGGCAACGACGCCTTTGGTATCATCATTAGCTGGCTTAGTGTAGAATTTCCTGATACATACAGGAATACACCAAAGAACAAGTTTTAGTATCACATATACAACAAGGATACAGGCAGCAATGTGTAACAAGCTTTGTAAGATCCCAGCTATCCAGCCCCCAATTCCCTTAAATCAATTGGCTGGATTGAGAAAGGAGAAAGTGTCTGACCACCAACTGTCCTTATTACGATCATTGTCTTTATCGTATTGATCTTTGAGTCTTTGAATATATTCTAACTTTAACTTTAACTTCTACCAATGATAATATGGAAAATGCGAAAAACCAAAACATTATGTCCCCTTATTTGCTATTGGCTTGTTGAGTGATGAGGAGAACTTGATAGGGACCGTCATACAAGGGTTCTAATCCATGCTTCCTGACATGCCTTTTCACGACTACCAAATCACCAGGCTTCAGGTTATAACAGGTGTCGGTTTCTGCTGAATCTGGAAAAGAAAACTAGAGCATAGGTGTTAGCAAGATTTTTACTAAGCAGAATAACATATTGAACAGCACGGTCAGTTTCTTCTGATAACTGCTGGGGCTGGAAATTTGCAACTGGGGGCCTAGTACCAAACAATATCTCGTATGGGGACAGGCCATGTTTTGCAATAGGGATAGTACGAATGTGGTATAGTACAATGGGTAGGAGCTCTGGCCATGGAGCCGTAGTCTCCTGCATCATTTTGGTCAATTGTCCCTTCAGTGTGCCGTTCAGCCTCTCAACTTTCCCACTGGATTGTGGGTGGTACGGAGTATGGAGTGCTGCAGTGGATCCAAGCATTGTCAGAACTTCTTGGTACACATGAGAAGAAAAGACTGGACCTTGACCACTTTCAACAACTTCTGGAACCCCATATCTGCATATGACTTACATCACCAGTTTCTTCGCTGTGGTCTTTGCAGTCATGTTGGTAACGGGGAATGCTTCTGGCCAACTGGAGAACCGGGGCCCAGTAGAATTTTTGCACCAGTGCGAGGGCCTGATTCTTTCCTCGATATATAGGTCCATGTGCCCATATGGCAATAGCAGGGTACATCCGCTTAGGGAGACACACAAGTTGGTCCTTTGTTCAGAGACCATTATCCATTGGTGCCCCATCAGTCTTCCATTGTTTCACCTCTTCCTTTGGAGACATTCTCTGCGTTGTCATTAAGCGGTCTCGCAGGCTTTGACAGAAAACTTCAGTCTGTTGTAGATCATCAGGTTCTTGTAGGGTCAATGCTTCTTGTAACTGTTTACGCTGACAGCGTGTGGTCACCATAGTTGGTATGGTTGGTTCAACGGGTAAGAGAGCGGCGGCTTTTGCTTGCATATCCGCAAATATGTTGCCAACAGTCTGTGGGCTGTTCCTAGGACGGTGCGCCTTAACTTTGATAATAGCCACCTGAGTAGGTAATTTGATCGAGTCCATGAAGGTTTTAACAGCTTCAGCATTTTTCACTGGGGTTCCGACAGTAGTAATAAACGCTCGATTGGCCCATAGAGCCCCAAAATCGTGAGCAATACCAAATGCATACCGTGGGTCCGTGTATATATTAGCCCGTCTGTTCTTGGCCAAAGTACATGCAGTAGACAGAGCCTGGAGTTCTGCTTCTTGTGCTGACTGTGAGGGCGGGAGCGCAGCTGCGTGCACTACAGTGTCCTCTGTGGTAACAGCGTATCCCGTGTGGAGTCTACCAAACTCATCAGCATATCTTGAACCATCCGTGTATAACACCAGATCAGGATTTGGGAGAGGATTCTCACTGACATTTGATGGAGTAGCTGTTTCTTCAGTCAGAAGTTGGGAACAGTCATGTTGGAGGTAATCCTCATCACTGCCATCTTTCCTTATAGTTCATTATACCGTCTTTCAAGGCGTTGTAAAGGGGTTGCATTATGCGGGATGCATCCGGTATCCACTGACAAAAATAAGTGCATAGTCCAAGAAAACGCTGGAGTTCAGTTTCATCTTTTGGGAAAGGAAGGGAGCTGACAGCTATTTTTCTTCTGCAAGGTGTCTGGCACCCTGAAGGAGACAGTGACCCAAGAACATCACTTGACCAAGGCAGAACTGAAGTCTTGAGGCCGAAACTCGACAGTTCAGTGCTGCCAGATGCTTAAGGAGGCTAACAATGGCAACAATGGCAAAAGACACCGGCTTATTTTTTTTGCAAACTGGTTGGGACTGTTTTGGGCCCCTTGTGACATAACTGTCCAAATTAACTGTCGTTCCTACTAAGTGAATGCAAACAGAAACTGGCAGTCTGGGTGTAACGGAATGCTAAAGAAGGCATTGGTAAGATCAATAACTGTAAACCAAGCAGCATCCTGGGGTATTTGGGACAAAAGAGTATGTGGATTAGGCACCAGGTTTGAGAAACACTTTTACTGGTTCTACAGGCATTTTCCCTATATCATTTGGCCCTTTTGACCAGAGTTTAGATGGTATCTCTGAGAGGTATGGGGTGAGTCATTGATCCTCAGTCAATATTGGGGCAGGATCTGAGCCTATCAGGGCCATCATAACCGTGAGAAGGGCCTGCAAAATACAGATTTCCTCACTGTCTTCATCTACATAGGGATTATATAACAAAAAAAACCATCTGACCATCATCTTGGAATTGTATTCTGGAGCAGAACTGTGATAATAAATGTGCCCCTAATAAATTTACTGGACATGTGGGAGAGATCACAAACTGAGCAGTAACGAGAATTAGCAGGGAGGGGCTGAGGAGCAGGGTTACCAGTAGCTGAAGTCTGAGGGGGGGGCGAGAGTTTGCTGTGTGGGCTGAAGGGCACACTGTGTGCTCGCAGCTGCGGTGGGGGCTAGAGGCTGCTGTTTGCTCTTTTTTTTCTCTCTCTCTCCTGAACAGAGCAGGTTAAAGTCTTCTGAAAACTTTTTTTTTCCTCTGGAGCTGGTAAATGGAAGGGGTGGCTACTCATAACCACTAGCAATAACGGGGACTAAGGCTGGTGGCGGATGATAATAGATGCCGTCAGCAGAGGTGGGGGCTGCGACTCTCGGTCTCCTTGTACAATTGTCATCTAGCAGGGGGACCTCTTCTTTCAAATCATCACTTTTAACTATTCGACTGCCTGACACATTAGGATCAATCTTAGTTCCTTCTTAACCAATCACATTCTCACACCACAGTCACTTTCTTGAACCACAATACATCCCGTCCCTGTCATAATAATAAACAATTTTCCTTCTTCAACATAGGAGTAACAGAAATAATCAGAATTCACTTGCTGTTCAATGTCCACATAACCTTCATTATACAATTCATGTGCCAAGCCACGGAATTCCTCAGCGCCTTTAAGTAATCCATCATCAGTCAACCTTCCTTTATTCTTCTTTTTTTTTTTTTTTAACTCCTTCATCCCATAGCGTAGGCTGCAACCTCCCGCGCTTAGGAAATCCCAGAATCGAAAATATTTTTCCTGCATTCCTGACAAATTTCTTTCCTCGTCTTTGAATCATAAGACTAACAATATCTGATCCTTCACACAATTCCAAACTTTTCTTTTTCTTCCACAGAAACATAATTCTCTCCTTTAGAGCTAAATACCCTTACTTCAATTGTGCACAGATCTGGTGGCCATTTCAGTCTCTGCTCCACCGGGTCAATAATCCCCCTCTGGGATTGCCCAAAATTCGCGGTACTCAGTGAAAGGAGAAGGGCGTCTCAGACTATCCCTCCGGACACCTCTGGTTATATATATCTAGCTATATATACCTGAGTTACGTATCCTACCCATCTTCGATCACATGACCATGCCTGATTACTAACAATGATCAGGATTTCAGGATATTTTGACTATAAAGAGAGCCACAATCACTGGTCAATCCGGGGTGTCCGTCCCTTATGAGGTACGGTTCGAGCACTGGGCCCCCAACAGGACTACACCTCTATATGATTCCACCCATGAATGACCCCACCAGGGGACAAACCTCAGATCCTCTTTGCAGCAACAAGCACAGGAAAACCACACCAACGGTCAGTCTGAACAGTATAACTGCCAACTTACCGTGGTTGCCGTGGGGGTGATCAGTCCCAATTTTCCAGCACCCGTGTCCGCTCCGAGGGTCCTTTGTCTTGTTGTCCTCCGGGGCAGAGGCGTCCCTGTTCGGGGGCCCCACGTTGCGCGCCACTGTCGAGGTAGCTATTTTGGGAGGGCTAAATTAACCCTTCACGGTTGAGCCAGTGATGTCCAAATTATTCCAGTGTTGCTAGCAACTCAAATGACCACACGGAGACTGGGGTCTCTGTACGGGAGGATCGAGGCAGATCACTAAGCCCCTTTATTTTAGTCACATCTTTTATAATCTTTTGCTTAATTATGCAAGGTTCTCAAGTACCAATAGCATCATTTCACTTTGTAAGCCAATAATATTGCAAGAAAACCGGAAACTACATATATGTCCGTACCTAGATAGCGTAGAAAGTAGTATAATGGCATATTCAGAGCAATACACCCCCGCCTCCCTTATCTTGTACAGATGGGAACAGTCTGGTTTCATGACAGCCCATGCCAATTATAAAAATGTATCTTACAGTAACAAAAATGAAGAAACGAAACCTTCAGAGAATGGACAAAACGAAACTTCAGCTCTGATTTTAGTATTAACCCTTCACAGGACCTTCCCCCCGTCAACAGTGGTGACAGTACTGATAGTTACGACCCCAAAATGCACCGGAAACCACTGACTCTGTCCCAGCTCATCTTCTTACAAAGGCACACAACTGTCTATATAAGACCTCACAGCTCACAGTGCATGTCAAATCAAATGAGAATAATGAGGTCAAAGGAACTGGCCAAGGAGTTCAGAGACAAAATTGTGGCTAGGCACAAATCTGGCCAAGGTTACAAAAGAATTTCTGCAGTACTCAAGGTTCCTAAAAGCACAGTAACATAGTAACATAGTAACATAATTTTGAAGGCTGAAGGAAGACCTTATGTTCATCTAGTTCAGCCTATTTTTAGTGCAGCTGTTCTGCATTGTTGATCCTGGGGAAGGCAAAAAACCCACAGAGTAGAAGCCAATTTTCTCCATAGGGAAAAAATTCCTTCCCTTAAGCTGGGTCAACCATCTACCTATAATATTATGTTATTCGTAACCTTCTATACTGTTACTCACAAGAAAAGCATCCATTCCTTTCTTAAATTCATTCAGTGAGTTGGCCTCCATAATCCTTAAATGGAAGAATGAAAGAAGTTTGGGACCACCAGAAGTCTTTCTAGACCTGGCCGCCCAGCCAAACTGAGCAATCGTGGGAAAAGAGCCTTGGTGAGAGAGGTAAAGAAGAACCCTAAGATCACTGTGGCTGAGCTCCACAGATGCAGTAGGGAGATGGGAGAAAGTTCCACAAAGTCAACTATCACTACAGTCCTTCACCAGTCGGGCTTTTATGGCAGAGTGGCCCGACAGAAGCCTCTCCTCAGTGCAAGACATATAAAAGCCTGCATAGAGTTTGCTAAAAACCACATGAAGGTCTCCCAAACTATGAGATTGACCACGGCCAAAGGGGACATTGAAGCCCACAAACCTAGATCCCCTGATGAACCCTTACATTTAAGGGGGAAATGCAATGGGAAATAGAGGGAGCTGAGCCATGGCTGATAAGTACCATGATTATGTGGAATCTTTTTTTTTAAATTATTTGACTGTGTACCCATTGATGTGTTGGTCTGTTTAATCGGGATATAAATGAGACCAAAAAAATTTTATACGTGGGTTTTCTGAACTATGTTTAGTTTGATAGTACCCTGTTATTTGTTATTTTTGGGCATACATTTGTTATTGATGTATATGTCACAAGATCAGTGATGCATATGGCACAGGACTGCATGAACTCTATGGGCATTGTGCAATAGAGATACTGATCCCTGTTATTTGATATTTTTTGTCATGCAGCTATTATTGGTGTATATATCACTGGACAAGGGATATTGCTTGGGGTATATTAGTATCTGAATTGTAGCCCAAAAATGATTACTAATGTGATGGCAGATTTTGGCTTTAAAATCTAAATGGGGTACCTATGTGACTCTGCGATTCTTTACAGTATCTATCCTGGAATTCACTGCAAGATACTTTTCTATTGGAATTCACTGCGAGATATTTTTTATTGGAGATTGGATATTACTGTCCAATATTTTTGTATGTGTGTGTTTATTCTGTGTATAATTTAGTATGTAAGATTAATAGGGTGCACTAGGGCTTTTAGGGCTACTGACATTGAGTGGGGGCGCCATAACGTCAACAACTAGGGTGTCAACCTCCGCTGGTGGGTAGAGTGAATCTAGGATTAACCTAGGGAGAGATTAGCCCTAGTTAAGTTATTATACTTCCCTTTGTCATTCACTTTATTTTGTGCACCATCTTTTGACAACTACAAAAATTGTTTGATCCCCCTTTTTAACTATTTCTAATAAAAGTTTTTAGAGGTCTATGGTTTTTTGGTGTTTAACTCCCAAACTAAGATAAATAAGATTCTCTGGTCTGATGAAAAGAGAATAGAACTTTTTGGTGATAATTTTAAGTGGTATGTGTGGAGAAAATCAGGCACTGCACATCACCTGCGCAATACAATCCCAATAATGAAACATGGTGGTGGCAACATCATGCTATGGGGGTGTTTTTCAGCTGCAGGGACAGGACGACTGGTTACAATTGAAGGAAACATGAATGCGGCCAAGTACAGAGATATCCTGGATGAAAACCTCTTCCAGAGTGCTCTGGACCTCAGACTTGGCCGAAGGTTAACCTTTCAACAAGACAATGACCCTAAGCACACAGCTAAAATAACAAAGGAGTGGCTTCAGAACAACTCTGTGACCATTCTTGACTGGCCCAGCCAGAGCCCTGACCTAAACCAAATTGATCATCTCTGGAGAGACCTGAAAATGGCTATCCACCAACGTTCACCATCCAACCTGACAGTACTGGAGAACATGGAGAAGATCTGCAAGGAAGAATGGCAGAGGATCCCCAAATCCAGGTGTGAAAAACTTGTTGCATTATTCCCAAGAAGACTCATTGCGCATTATTCCCAACAAGACTCATTGTTGTACTAGCTCAAAAGGGTGCTTCTACCCTATACTGAGTAAAGGGCCTGAATAGTTATGACCATGTGATAGTTCAGTTAATCTTTTTTAATACATTCGCAAAAATTTCTACATTTCTGTTTATTTTGAGTCAAGATGGGGTGCAGAGTGTACAATAATGAGAAGAAAATGAACTTTTTTGAATTTACCAAATGGCTGCAATGAAACAGAGTGAAAAATGTAAAGGGGTCTGAATACTTTTCATACCCACTGTATAATCTAGCCTCTGTACCCTTTCCCAAATATTAAATTAGTCAGTGCTCCCACCAAAATATTACATTTGCGACTGTGCACCCCCTAAATTTTAAATTTGCTACTGCGCTACCAGCTATCAACCCTGTGCCATCAGTAACTACTCCAAAAAAATATACTGCAATTTTCAATTCAATTTTATCAATAAAAACAAAAACTGTCAGTCACCGTCCTTCATACGGTCACACAGTCTCCGGTTTCAAGGTCCTGCTGGACGATGGAGGTGGCACAATGACGTTATCATGCCGCTTGTGTCATACAGAAGGGGTTGTGACACTGATCAAACGAAGGATTCTTGCTCCTCCACTCCGATTATATTTTCAACTTCATCCTTGCAAGAACGTAGATGCAAGTAAATGTATCATTGGCATTGCAAAAAGCAATAGCAGCCTCCATGCCGGGAAAATGAAGTTGAAATGCCACTAATTGGCAAGATTGACAGTCATGGCTGGGGAGCAGTATCTGGTGAGTAGAGATGAGTGACTTTGCCTTTTTTCGGGTCGAGTCGGGTTTCATGAAACCAGACTTTCACAAAAGTCGAGTCGAACGAAATCGGCCGATTATCGTGAAAAGTCGAAGGCCGACTGAAACACGAAACCCAATGCAAGTCAATGGGGAAGCAAAGTCGGCAGGGAGTGGAGGACAGGAAACACACCTACAGTGCCCATTTTAATGCCAAAAACATCAATTCTTATTACTTAAGCTTGTCAGCGTTAATTTACTTTATAATAATAGTTATGCACTGAAAACTGGGGGTTATTTGGCTAAAGTTGTGGGGTGGGGGTAGGGCTAGCTCCAGATTTTTGTGGGCCCAGGGCCAAAGAGTGTCAATGGGCTCCTTTAACACATGCCACGATTCACGATCCTCTTATACGGCAGAAAAATAGCGGTATAGTACAATGCAAAATACTTCACTTCTTACATCACATGACTGATATCCATTTTAAATTATCCAATAACTCCAAAAACGGACAGTATATTACTCCATACAGTATTATGGCCTCCGCATAGTGCGCTATACAGAGTAATGAGGCCCATATATTTCTCCATACAGAATCATTGGTCCCATATAATGTTCCATACAGTATATGATGAGCTCCACATAATGCTACAGTATATGTTGGTCCCCATGGATGAAGCTCCAGTGTCTTATGGGCCCAAATAATACTCCATATATAATGGGCCCCATTTCTAATGCTCCAGTGTATAATGGGCCCTGTAAATGCTGCTCCAGTGTCTGATGTCCACCTTTGGAATGCTCCAGTGTATGGTGGGCCCCATATATCAATCTCCAGAGTATAGTGCTTCCCAAAAATTGCTCCCAACCTTCAAAACAATTAAATAAGTCTCGCTAGGGAATCCCTGTACTAGTCTGGACTCCTCGTCGTCCCCATCTTCCATCTCTCTGCATTTGGACTGTTTAGGCAGAGGGCGTACAGACGTGATGTCGTCGCGCTCTCTGACCAGAATGTCACTGTCAGGAAATGCGGAAGATGTCACGACGGTGGAGCAGGGAAAGGTAAGTATTTCAACTTTGCAAGTGCTGTGATCCTGAGCAAGCAGGGGGGGCCCACTCGTTGGCGACGGCACTGGCACAGGGCCCCTCATAGTACGGCGGTGTGTCTGACGGCAGGTGGGCCCTCCCCTGGCAGAGACACTTTTGCGTACTATGAGGGGCCCTGTGCCATTGCCGTCGCCCATGAGTATGCCCCCCACCTGCTCAAGGAACCTGCACTTTCATCTGCATCTTCCTCTTTGTCACCGTGTAAGGTGGTATAGTATGCGGGAAGGGGAACCTGTGTTTCATCAGGGTCAGATTCTGGCTGTGTAGAGTGTGAGGGGAATGTAGTGGTCTGGGTCAATGTACCAGCAGAATCATCTAGCAGTGGCTGGGCATCAGTGCACTTGTGGCGCTCCCAGGAGTACGGTCGCCACAGTGGCATTACCTTCCTCCTAGGGAGTGTGATGTCATGCTTGGGTGCAACGAAGGATCTCTCTAGCAGTTAAACCAACACACAACACAGTTCCCACTCCAGGCCAGCAGGGAGAGCTCTGAGCCTGACTGCTGAGGAGCTGCTCTCTGTGGTCGGGAGGAGGTAAGTTAGGGCAGTCTGTGAAGGGAAGGGGAAGTGTGTGGATGTGAGAAGGGGAGCTGGAGGATGAGCAGAGTTAAGGCTCACTCCTAGCTGGAGCACATTGTCCGGATTCTGGTCTCCGAGTTTGTAGGGACACTGACGGTCCTGCAGCAGAAACCGAAGGAAGTAGTAGCTGTAAATGCTCTGTTCCCAACTAAGGCTCGGAGGCCCCAGCAGCGACTTGTGTGAGCCAGAAGGAAAAGGCTACAGCTGCCTGCCATACTAGAAAGTTTCAAAAGAGAGTCAACAGGGGGAACTTCAGTGAACTCAGTACTGCGAGTACCTCAGATAAGCGCTAGAACGGAGGCCACACTACCTATCTGCAGAGAGAGAATTCCTAATTTGCTTCTAGGCTGACCAACTCCTTCTCCATCTGTACTCTGGGTCCTGTATGGCACTTACCAAGTACCGGGAAAGGAACTGCACGACTGTGTCCGTCATCTTTCTCCTGCACTGCACACCATCTACCAACTCTTTCATCTGCTCTGCGACTACGGCCCTACCTGTGCAGGGCTTCTACATCTTAGCTGCACCACAACATCTGTCCCAGAGAAGCGACACTGCAGCGCTGGTCAATCTGATCAGAAACCACAGGTGGTGTCACGTATCATTCACCTATAAACAATATTCACCCCTTTGCATGGACGCCCAGGCCCACGGACCGGCTCACCACCACCGTGACACATCCCTCTGAGACACCGGCCCGGTACTGATTAACCCCACTGCCCTGGCTGGCCACCCACACTCCATGTCAGATTCATCTTGGACTGGGGAATTCACGATTTGACTTGATAACCCAGGCATGGTATGTGGGAAAGAGCTACATGGACTAATGTGAAGTGTGGCCTGCTGCATCATTCACTTTTGGTGGAGGTGAAGGACACAAAGAGAGGGGTTCTTCCTGACCAGGAGCCAGCACTTGATGACTCAGTGCTTGCATTTTTTGAAACTTCAGAAGAGGAGGGCATATTTGCTGGAGTCTGTTTCAGCAATGTAAGCCAAAACCAGTTCCTGATGCTCCGGCTTTAAAAGCAGTTAACCTACTCCCAGAAAAGGTAGCCTTCCAGGCGTTCCGGAGCCAGACCATGATGCAGGCTCAACACCTCCTGCCTTAGCTGCTATTGTGCTTTTGCCACTACCAGCAGATGCACCACCACCATCAGTACCAGCTGGCCCCCCCACGCCCACGTCCATGGCCTCTTCCACCATACGTCCAAATTTTAGAGAAAATGTACCCAAAATAACATCAGAAATATCGTACTGTATCAGAAGCGTACAGCTCTATACAGTCAAAGGATAATTGTCAGTCTCCCTATATATTTCATGAAAAAACAAAAATGGAAAGCGCACATAGGGTGTATTGTCTTGAAGAACCACAATAGCAAGCAAGCCCAATCAGTTAGACTCACCTGCTGAAGTTGTGTGAGTCACAACAAACTGGGAATCACTCATAAAGGTCCGGTCGTCGCTGGTATCCCGCTGGTAGTAAATGAAACAAATCCAAAGTGGAAAAAAGAGCCGGGCTGAATAAACCGCGCTGACCAGAAAAAAACGCACCTTCGGCAGTCCATATAATAAAAAACTTCTTTAATAAGTCTACGCGTTTCATGGCAAAACCAGCCACTTCATCAGATGCCCTGATGAAGTGGCTGGTTTTGCCATGAAACGCATAGGCTTATTAAAGAAGTTTTTTATTATATGGACTGCAAAAGGTGCGTTTTTTTCTGGTCAGCGTGGTTTATTCAGCCCGGCTCTTTTTTCCACTTTGGATTTGTTTTATATATTTCATGAGTCACACAGAGACGCTCACAGGCTCAGTATGCATTAGACAAGAATATAAAAAGTAGAAAAAGGGTACAGTTTCATCAGATACCAGGTATACATAGTATAGTTTAAACATTCTAAATCTCTGTATATATTTCAGGAGGCAGACACAGATGCTCTCAGGCTCAGTATGGATTACAACACAATATAAAAAGCCGTAAAACAGTAATGGATCTGAAGCGTACAGCTGTACACAGTGTAGGGGTCATTGTCAATCTCAGTATTTATTTCCACAGTCAGAAACAGACTCTCACTTGGTCAGTTAGGATTAGACCAGAATATAAAAAGCAGTAAATGGGTAATGTATCACAAGCGTAGAGCTGTATACAGTGTTGGGGCAATTTTTAAATCTACATATAAATTGCAGGAGTAACCCACAGACTCTCACATGCTCAGGATGGATCACACCACAATATAAAAAGAAGATCCGCAAGAAATAATCACACATGTGGGCCAATGTTCCAGGTGTCAATGATACACTTAGAGTGGTGGATGGAGGACTTCCTGGCAGAAAGGGTAGAGTATCACCAGATACCAGGTATATATAGCATAGTTTAAACATTAAAAATGTACGTCTACATATCAGGAGTAGTGTTGAGCCACCCCACTAGTGTTTGAGTTCGGTTCGGTTCGTCGAACAGGAGGCAAGTTCGTTGAATGTTCGTCGAACGTTCGACGAACACCGTCGAGCCCCTTTGAAAACAATGGCAGGCAAACACAAACACATACAAACACATAGAAAACAATTACAAAACACCTTAAAAGGTGTCCCAAAAGCAGACAAAATGCTCAGAAGACAAAAATAACATATGGAAAAGGGCAACTACATATAGAAAAGAGGTGGAGGAGTCAAAGGAGGAGGAGGAGACAGATATAGGCATGTCATGCCCTTATAAAGTCAAGAAAGGCTGGACTAAAAATCTAAAATAAAAAAAAAATCTAAAATTCTAAAATCGAAGATGATCATATACCGTCGGGCTTCCCACCATAAATTATGCCAACTGCCGATTGGGCGGCGTTATTCCCACGACCCTCCGAACAGCGTCCATGAAGGCAAAGTGTTTGGTTTCCGGGGGCAGTATGGTTGGAAAGCTGAACCTTAAAGGATTAAAGGAATGTCCAGAAGGGCACCACCAGGAGTTGAGCCTGCTGCTTAATTGGACTCCACACGGGCAACCTCAACCATGCCAGCCACGGAAAAGATGGACAGATTGCAAGCTTTGTCTACTCTGTGGGTGGTGGTGCATGGCCGTTTTTAGTTGTGCTAGCTATTTGTCAGCTTAATTCCGTTAACGAACGAGACTCCGGCATGACCCCGCGGTCCGCGTCCAGCTTACTAGAGGGACACACGAGGCTCTGGCACACGAGATCTAACAATAACAGGTCTGTCATGCCCTTATATGTCCGGGGCTGCATGTGCGCTACACTGAAAGGACCAGCGTGTGTCGCTTACAGGTGCGGTTAACCCGCTAAACCCCGTTAGTGATGGGGATCTGAGATTCCAATTCTTCACCGCGAACGAGGATTTCCCAGTAAGTGCAGGTCAACCGGAATTAGGCCTAACCGGCATTCCAGAAAGAATGTGAAAAAATTAAATGTCCAAACCACAGGTGCTGTAGCTTGCTTAACAGCTGGGCTCCTCTGCTGAGTAGCACGCAGTTCTTACATAAACAGGCGGCATAGTTTGGTTCACGGGTGGGCAACTCTGCTGAGTAGCAGACAGTGCTTACATAAACAGGCGGCATAGCTAGGTTCACAGGTGGGCTCCTCTGCTGAGCAGTAGACACAGGTACTAGGCCCAAAGTATTGACTGGGCTAAATGGAGTTAAAAAATGGTTCTTACATAAACAGGTGGCACAGCTTGGTTCATGGGTGGGCTCCTCTGCTCAGTAGCAGACACAGTTACTAGGCCCAAAGTATTAACTGGGCTAGATGCAGTCAAAAACTGGTTCTTTCATAAAAAGGCGGCATAGCTAGGTTCACGGGTGGGCTCCTCTGCTGAGTAGCAGACAGTGCTACAAGGCCCAAAAGGATTTTCTGGACAAGATGCGGTAAAAAAAATTATTACAAACACACACGGTGTAGCTCCTTGACAGATGCACTACACCGCTGGCTACCAGACACCGCTACTAAGCCATGAAACTGTCTATTAACATTTAAAACCATTATTAATGTGAAAATAAAGTTACACTCTTGGTGAACAAACCGTTCTCGAACAGAACCTTGAACAGCCGAATTTTAAGCAAAGTGTTCGAGTTCAACGAACGGCTCGAACACCGCCCAAAACAGCTCGAATTTGAACTTGGCAAACAGGTCGACTCGAACACCGCTCATCTCTAATCAGGAGGCAGACTCAGACGGTCTCAGGCCCAGTATGGATTCGACAAAATTGTAGAAAGTTGAGAAAGGGTACTGTCACGTGCCCCGTCCTGTGTGACACGGCCAGCAGGCCGGTAACTGAAACAACAGGACGCGGCATGTGTAATTGTCCAGTGTGACGCGGCCCGCAGGATGGTAACTAATACAACCAGACAAAGGGGATAGGGAAACATTTACAATGGAGGGCCCTGCGATAGGGAACGGGGGGATGTGGCGACCTCCTGCACTCCCCTGAGTCAGTGTCCCTAATGCTCCTAATGTTCCCTATGTCGGTTCTGCACTGGGCGCCGCTCAGGAACCTGTAGCCCTGGCACACCCTACACCTATCCCTTGCTAGGGAGTTGGGTGGCACAGGCACTGGCCCCACCGCTGCACTAACACCAACATGAGGAAAAGTGACAAACAGGGAAACACTTAGCTTTGTTCTGATGCACTTGCTCCTGGCAACAGATACTAACACCTGAGTGCATCTTCCTCCACCGTGTCCAACACCTGGGTGCAGCTTTACAGCAACAGCGTCCAGCACTGAGTGCCGCCTTGGAGCAACAGAGTCCAGCACCTGAGTGCAGCTGTCCAGCAACTGAGTCCAGCAAACTGAGTGCAGCTCTCAGTAACAGAGTCCAGCAAACTGAGTGCAGCTCTACACCATAGCTGCCACTCCACCAAGCTTTGCAGTAATTCTTCACTGACACCATAGCTGCCACTCCACCAAGCTCTACATGAACTCCTCGCTGACACAATAGCTGCCACTCCAGGACTCTGACTGAGCTGCCCTGGACTCTCTTCCAGCTCCGTCCTTCACCCAGCATGATTGGAAAAGCCCAACAATAATAATATCACCAACGTCAGAGAGCACACTGATACACCTTTATAGAGCAAACACACCTGTTAGTGATTCCCATGCAATTACTCTAACCACCACCGGGGGCAAACTATCTCTAAAAACACCAGTGCAATGACCATACTGGCCACCGGGGCAACACTATCTCTAAGCACAAGTGCAATGACCATACTGGCCACCGGGGGACAAAACCAACCCTGAGCAAAACAGCTCACAGGAAAAAAAAGGTTACTTGTGCATTTAATATGTCAGATCCACCCTGGATCATGACAGGTACAGTATCACAGGATAACAGGTATATATGTAGCATAGTTTACACATTAAAAATTGATGTCTATATATCAGGAGGCAGACTCAGATGGTCTCAGGCCCAGTATGGATTCGACAAGATTGTAGAAAGTTGAGAAAGGGTACAGTATCACCGGATAACAGGTATATATGTAGCATAGTTTACACATTAAAAATCTATGTCTATATATCAGGAGTCAGACTCAGACGGTCTCAGGCCCAGTATGGATTCGACAAGATTGTAGAAAGTTGAGAAAGGGTACAGTATCACCGAATAACAGGTATATATAGCATAGTTTAAACATTAAAAATCTCCGTGTATATTTCTGTAGTCCGACAAAGACTCTCACAGCCTCAGTATGGATTAGACAAGAATCTAAAAAGTAGAAAAAGGGTAATGTATTCGAAGCATACACCAGTATACACTGTTGGTGTATTTTTCAATCTTCATATATATTTCAGTCTCAGTAAGACAGTCCAGACTCTCCGCAAGAGGACACGAGATGGATACAAATACAGATGGAAAGTCGAATGATTGCAGAAATTTTGGAATTACTAATCAGGGGAAAAACTCCCGGGAGAATGCTCATAGGCGATGCCGACCCTCAATTATTTTGTCTGTGGAGACAGCAAAAACAGTTCTTGTGAAGAAAGGTTTGCTGTATCGCAGTATCGTAGATCCCATCACCGTTACTCATCTCCATCAAACTGTGATCACAGGGAGAGATGTAGACATTGTCCTCCCTGCCTATCATGATCTGTCAGGTAACTTTGGAGTGCAAAAGACAGAAGCCATAGGCCATAGGCGATTCTATTGGATTGGCATAAGAGGACACATTTAAAAATGTGGGAAGGAATGTCACACTTCTGTGAGTAGGAAAACCGTGAAAGCTGATGATAAACCACCACTGCATCTCATTGTGAGTCGACGTCCATAACAAATGGAAGCCATTGATCATCTGAAGATAGAGCCCAGCAGGACAGGGCATAGCTACGTCTTAACCATCATCTTCTATCAGTTCACCAAATTTGAAGTGCCAGTCCCAGTGAAGGGAGAGGTAAGCATTGCAAGTGCTGGGGCCTGAGCAAGCAAGGGGGGGCCCACTCGTGGGCCGCAGTACTGGCACAGGGCCCCTCATAGTACGCCGGTGTGTCTGACGGCGGGTGTGCACCCCCACCGTCAGAGACACTTGATTGTACTATGAGGGACCCTGTGCCAGTGCCGTCGCCCAAGAGTGGGCCCACCCACCTGTCCAGGGCAACGGTACTCACATGGGTGCGTGCGCCAGGTGGTGACCTCGGCCCTGGGGGGGAGGCAGCCCAGTTAGGGAGGTTGAAAAAATGGCATATGTTGATGTTGGACATTCAGCAGCTGAAAATGGAGGAATTGGAAAAGTCCGAGGAAGAGGAGGACAAAAGCAAGCCATTTTTCTGGCAACCTACGTGTCAGCAGGGGAAGGTGGGGCAAAATCCTTTGAAACCCATGCATGGTTCAATTTAATGAAGGTTATATCATCAACATTTTGGGTCGATAGACGGGTCCTTTTTTCTGTCAGGATTGATCCAGCAGCACTGAAGACTCTTTCGGATAGCACACTAGCAGCAGGGCAAGCGAGCTCCTGTAAGGCATATTGTGCCAATTCAGGCCAGGTGTCCAGTTTACAGGCCCAATAGTCAAAGGGGAATGACCTGTGAGGGAGAACATCGATATGGGAGAAGTAGTTTGTAACCATAGTTGACAACTGCTGTCTCCTGTTACTTTCAATCGATGCGGTATTACCAGTCGTGTGAGCGGTACTTGAAAACTCAGTCCACAACATGGTCATGAAACCCCTGTGTCCAACGCAACTTTGGCTGTGTGCACCACGAACACCTCTTCCCTGTTGCCCCCCAAGACTCGTGGGAGAACCATCACCGCCGCTGTTTGCTGGGAATGCCTCAAACAAACGGTTTACCAGAGTTGCTTGTTTGTTAGCCAATATTAGCTCTAGATTCTCCTGTGGCATGATGCTTTGGAATTTGCCTTTATAGCGTGGATCCAGGATGCTGGCCAACCTGTAGTCATCATCGTTCATCATTTTGGCAATGCGGGGTCCCTTTTTAGGATCTGCAAGGCATAATCACAAATGTGGGCCAATGTTCCAGATGTCAATGATGCACTGCGAGTGCTGGGTGGAGGAGCACTTTCTGGCAAATCCACATCCCTCCAGTCACGCACAAACCCTGTACCTGACCTTGCCACGCCAACATTTTCTCTTGCCCCCTGAGAAGCATCCTCCTCTCCTAAATAATCATCCCCATCATCCTCCTCCTCTTCTTCCTCCACCTCGTCCAGGAGAGTTCCCTGAGCAGACAATGGCTGACTGTCATCAAGGCTTCCCTCCTACTCTTCCTCCTCGGCTGCAGACGCCTGCTCTTTAATGTGCGTCAAAGTTTGCATGAGCAGATGCATAAGTGGGATGCTCATGCTTATGATGGCGTCGTCTGCGCTTACCAGCCGTGTGCATTCCTCAAAACACTGAAGGACTTTACAGAGGTCTTTCAGCTTTGACCACTGCACACCAGACAACTCCATGTCTGCCCTCAAAGTGCCTGCCCATGTATCCTCCCACAAATGTATTACAGCCTGCCTCTGTTCGCACAGCATCTGAACCATGTGCTGGGTAGACTTCTACCTTGTTGCAACGTCGATAATTAGGCAGTGCTTGGGAAGGTGGAGCAATCGCTGTAGCTTCTGCATACGACTGGAGTGTACGGGCGACCGGCGGATGTGCGAGCACAGTCTTCGCACCTTATGGAGCAGGGCTGTTAACTCCGGATAATTATTGAGGAAGCACTGCACCACCAGGTTCAAGGTGTGAGCCAGGCAAGGTATGTGTCTGAATTTTTAAAGGGCTATGGCTGCCACAAAATTCCAGCCATTATCACTAACTACCTTGCCTGCTTCAAGATGTAGAGTGCCCAGCCATGACTCAGTTTGTCGCTGCAAGTAGTCGGCCAGTACCTCCGCGGTGTGTCTGTTGTCGCCCAAACACATCATCTTCAACACAGCCTGCTGTCGCTTACCACTAGCTGTTTGATAGTGGGACACCTCGTGTGCAACACTGGCAGCTGCAGATGGAGTGCTCGTGCGACTGCGCTCTGTGGAGAGCTTTCGCTTCTGGAGGAGGAGGAGGGTCGAACGCCTACAGCCAACTGTTTCCTATACCGTGGGCTAGGCAGCACTGTCCCACTGCCGCTGTCCCCTGTGGACCCTGCATCCACCACATTAACCTAGTGCGCAGTGATGGACACGTAACGGCCCTGGCCATGCCTACTGGACCATGCATCAGTTGTGAGGTGCATCTTTCCACTCACTGATTGCTTGAGTGCATGGACAATGCGGTCTTTCACATGCAGGTGGAGGGCTGGGATGGCTTTTCGAGTAAAGAAGTGCCGACTGGGTAGGTCATAGCGTGGTACTGCGTAGGCCATGAGCTCGCGGAAAGCTTCGCTTTCAACCAACTGGTAGGGCATCATCTCTAACGAAATTAGTTTGGCATGTGGGTGTTCAACCACTGTGTACGCGGATGAGAGGATGAGTACTTTCTTGTCCTACTGAGAGTCTCTGGTTGGGTGAGCTGGACTTGAGAGCTGCATATGGTGGAACTAGCGGTGGACATGGCAGACTGAGAGAGGGTTGGTGATGGTGTTGGTGGTCTTGCTGATGGCCTAGATTCAGTCTTTCATAGCAATAACATTGTGATTCCCTGACTGCTTTGTCCTTGCGACGACACCTCAACATTTGCTGCTGGTGGTGTGCTAACCGGTGGGCTTACAGTGGGGGAAGCGATGTAGCGTTGATGACTACCTTCATTCGGAGCAGGTGCACATGTGGTACGTGAGATTTGATAGTCCGTCCATGATTGCAAGTGCATGGTGGTTAAATGTCTAAGCATGCAACTGGTATTCAAATTTCTCAGATTTTTCCCTCGGCTAAAGGTCTTTGCACACTTCTTACTGATAAATTTTCCCTGATCATTAGGATTTTGTTCAAAAAAGTGCCACACTGCACTCTTCCTACTATGTAAGACATTTTGAGGCCTTGCAAGTTGTGCTAATTTGACCGTCTGGCCAAGCTGTCCTGCAACTCTTTGGGTTTTTGTAAACCGCTTTTGGACTGCTACGGGCCTGCCAGATAAAAGCTGTTGCGATGTCGATGCCTGCAGCGGATCCTCCTCTTTCTCTTCTGAGCTATTGATAGTGGCACCCTCTTCCCCCAATGGATGCCAATCTGGGTCAACAACTGGGTCATCCATCACCTCATCTTCAATTTCATGTGCACCTTCCTCTGTGTCACCGTGTAAGGTGGTATAGTATGCGGGAAGGGGCACCTGAGTTTCATCAGGGTCAGATTCTGGCTCAGCACACTGCGAGGACAATGTAGTGCTCTGAGTGAATGTACCAGCAGAATCATCTATCAGTGGCTGTGCATTAGTGCACTCCATGTCCGATTCATCTTGGACTGGGGAATTCACGATTTGACTTGATAACCCAGGCATGGTATGTGAAAAGAGCTCCATGGAGTAATCTGTAGTGTGGCCTGCCGCATCCTTCAATTTTGGTAGGGGTGAAGGACACAAGGAAAGATGTTGTTCCTGACCAGGAGCCTCCACTGACGACTCAGTGCTTTTATTTTTTGAAACTTCAGAAGAGGGAGGAGATAGAGCTGGAGGCTGTGTCAGCAATGTAAGTCAAAACTTGCTCCTGAAGCTCTGGCTTTAAAAGCGGTTTACCTACTCCCAGAAAAGGGAGCCTTCGAGGCCTTGTGGAGCCAGACGATGACGCAGGCTCAACACCTCCTGCCTTAGGTGCTATTGTGCTTTTGCCACTACCAGCAGATGCACCACCACCCCCACCACCATCAGTACCAGCTGGCAACCCCCGCCCACTTCCATGGTCTCTTCCACCATACTTCCTCATTTTTGGAAAAATGTACCCAAAATACCACCAGCTATATGGTACTGTAAAACAAGGTACAAGGTGTATATAGTATTGTGGAGAATTTGAATTTCCCTAGAGATTTTAGGAGGCTGAACTATTATCTCAGGCCCACTATAGATTACACCTCAATGTAACAGGCTGAAATTGGCTGGTGTATGACAAAGTACAAGATGTATATAGTATTGTGGAGAATTCGAATCTCCCTAGAGATTTTAGGAGGCTGAACTATTATCTCAGGCCCACTATAGATCACACCTCAATTTAACAGGCTGAAATTGGCTGGTGTATGACAAAGTACAAGGTGTATATAGTATGGGGGAGAATTTGAATCTCCCTAGAGATTTTAGGAGGCTGAACTATTATCTCAGGCCCACTATAGATTACACCTCAATTTAACAGGCTGAAATTGGCTGGTGTATGACAAAGTACAATGTGTATATAGTATTGGGGAGAATTGGAAGCTCCCTAGAGATTTTAGGAGGCTGAACTATTATCTCAGGCCCAATATAGATTACACCTCAATTTAACAGGCTGAAATTGGCTGGTGTATGACAAAGTACAAGGTGTATATAGTATTGGGGAGAATTGGAAGCTCCCTGTAATATCCACACGTTATGAAGAATTCAAGGTATTAAACTTTAGATATGTTTTATTCTTCGTCCTCCAGCACACAGCATAACAGTTGCATTCCCATGCTACACAGAAGTGAAACTGAAACTTCCCTTCTCATCCCTCTTGTCTCCACCCCCCAAGTCCCATAAGTCTGGCTTGCTTAAAGAGACAGATCTAATTATTATACATTACATCATCCCCCTTTTTTTTTTTACTATAAATAACCCATATTACTGATAAATGCAACAACATGAAAATGTCCAAAGAAATCATATGTCCGTTTTGTCTTATTTGTTCAATTCCAAAACCAGAGAAACAAACAAAAAAAAACAAACAAAACAAAACTGTAGTTACACTTCTTCAATAAGCCTCGATGGAGCTCTTCTCTCTCGTGTGGGATAACGTCTGGGCTCATTGAGAGAGTTCATTATTGATGGACCAGCTACCTCTTGTTGGTCCTCTCCACCATCGGATACCAAATCTTCCACCAAAGAGAGTTCATTGTCATCATTCTGCGGTATGACTTTAAAATATGAAGAATTTCGCGTTATGGAGTGTCCATCTCGTTCAGCTGTGATCATGCTGCCTTTCCTTTTAGTAACATAATATTTTGCAGGACCATATACAGGTGAGGTCGTGTTGGTTGGTCTTTGACGTACCACCACGACATCCCCTCTTTCGATGGCACTTGACTGTGTCCTTCGCATTCTGTCTGCATAACGTTTCATGGCTTGTTTGTTGGAGAAATCTGTGGATCTCACTGAGGAGTCACTCGGTCGGGGATGGCTGGTCACATCAGGGAGACGTATACGCAGGGTTCTGCTGAACATTAAATGAGCTGGAGCAGCATTAGTAGTGGAGTGTGGCGTATTGCGGTAATTACGCATGAATTTGTATAATGACTGTTTCAGTGGGATGTGCTCCAGACTCGCTGCCTTGATACGTTTCCCCAGAGTGCGTATAAAACGTTCCACAATTCCATTGGCTTGCGGCCAGCAAGGTGTGATTTTCCTGTGATTGAATCCCAAGTATTCAGAAAATTGTGTAAACACATGTCCATTGAATGGAGGTCCATTGTCTGTTTTGACCACTCTTGGAATACCATATGCCGAGAAAATGTCGTCCAGCTCTGGTATGACATTATTAGCAGATGTTGAAGAGATAAATGAAATGACAGGGTATCGAGAATATTCATCAATTGTTACGAGAATGTATTGGCCATTTGGCAATGGTCCATATATATCGACTGCCACTTCCTCCCAGACAGCAGTGGGTAACGGAGACATTTGTAATGGCTCTAAGTTTGATGATGGAGTGATTAATTGACAAGTAGAACAGCGTCTAATCTTTTCTTCCACCAAGTGATCCATGTTTGGGAACCACACTTTTTCTCTGAGTAACTTCTTTGTGCCAACAATTCCTAAATGACCTTCATGTGCTATCTGTATGACTAAGTTACGCAAAGTCTTAGGTACAACTAGTTTGGTACCTTGAAGAATGAGGTGTTCTTCAGTGACTGATAATTCCTCACGTACGTTTGAGAATAGTTTTAACTCTTTCAGATCAATCTCAGAATCAGGAAATTTTTCCTTTTGAATTTCATGCCACCTTCGATTTTGGATGATTTGTATTAGGGCACAGAGTGTCTTGTCTTTTGTTGTTTCATTTATAAATTGATCAAGAGAAAGTGCTTTTGGCACGGCATGATCTGTAACAAAACGTAGGTATTCTTCAATAGAGGAATGCACAGGTATATCATCATTAGTAGGATGTCTTGAAAGATAATCAGCCGGATTGCTGTATTTTCCAGGTTTGTGAACAATTTTATAGTTGTAGTCCTGTAGACGTAGGCCCCATCGTTCAATTCGTGCAGGCATTTTAGCTCTGGGATTTCCAAAAATTGTAAGAAGTGCTTGATGATCTGTGACAATGGTGAAGGGAGCTCCATAGAGAAATAAGTGAAAGTGTTCACATCCCCAGACAACTGCCAAGCTTTCTTTTTCAGGTTGAGAATATTTTCTTTCAGTGTTTGTTAAGCTCTTACTTGCATAAGAAATGATGTGAGGATTTTGATTGTTATCCTTGTACTGCGCTAGAATAGCACCCAGTCCCACGGGACTGGCATCCACAATCAGTTCAGTTCGAAGAGCTGGATCAAAATAAGCCATAGTGGTTGTCGAGCAGAGTTCATTTTTAATTGTTTCAAAAGAGGCCTGACAGTCTTGAGACCATTGAAAAATACAACTTTGTTTTGTAAGTTCCCGTAGTGGATTGCTGATTGTTGAAAAATTCGGAATATATCTAGCACAGTAACTTGCCATTCCAAGGAAAGAACGCACTTCACTGGCATCCTGTGGAATTGAGGCTGTTCTGATAGCTTCCACTTTCTTGGGGTCTGGTTGTACTCCTTTTGCCGAGAAGATGTGACCATAGAATTCTAATGAACCCTTGTCAAACTCGCACTTTTCTTTGTTTAAAGTGAGTCCAGCAGAAAGCAGACATTCGAAGATAGCATATAGAGCACGATTATGCTCAGCTTGAGTTTTACCAAAAACCAATATGTCATCACTGTAATTAAAGGCATTTGGGATGTGTTGAATGACACTCCTTATTGCATCCTGAAAAATTTCTGCTGCTGAGCAGACTCCAAAAGTCAATCTTTTGTATCTTCTGAGGCCCACATGGGTGGAAAATGTGGTCAAGTATCGGGACTCTGGACTCAGTTCTAATTGATGATATCCCTTATTGAGGTCGAGCTTTGAGAAGACGGTGGCTCCATTTAATAAATGAATAATGTCATCAATCGTAGGTGAGATATGTCTTTCCCTTTGGATAGCGGTGTTGGGCAGGCGCATGTCAACACACAGTCTCACTTGATCAGGAGTCTTTGGTTTTGGAACTACCACAAGTGGAGAGACCCACGGAGTGGGACCAGTAACAGTTTCAATAACGTCCTCATCCATGAGCAATTGGAGTTCCTTTTCTACCTTCTGTCTCAGGTGAAATGGAATACGCCTGTGAGGCTGGGCTACTGGACGAACATTGTCATCCACATGAAGGTGTACTTGAGAGTCCTTTAGTTTTCCCAAACCACTAAATAGGGAGGGAAAGCTGTTCACCATAGTTTGTACATCCATATCCGCAGGGTCAGTTATGGTATGAATAATCTGGATGAGCCCTAGCTCCAAGGCAGTGTGATAGCTGAGAAGACAGCCTCCCGATCCTTGTAATGTGTGGAAAGTGGTTTTCTGCCTGTTTTCTTTATACCTAATTTCAGCATCAAATTGTCCCATTATAGCTAGAGGTGTTTTAGATCCATAAGGAAAGATTTTAGTCTGCACTTGTTGCAAGACTGGCCTTGTTTTCAATTGTTCATATGTAGTGCCATCTATGATATCCACTGAAGCTCCTGTATCTATTGTAAAGGTAATGTCAGTGTCGCAGATTGAGAGTGTAACACAGGGAGACTGTACTGAACCAGTGACAGAGGTAGTGAACACATAGTTCTCAGTCGCAGACATTTCTTCTGTGTCCTGATTTATCACTTTTACATCTGCAGATTTTGTCATAGGCAGCGGAGGCTTGTAGTGCGCTGATTTGCAAACAGCTGCAAAATGATTCCCTTTTCCACATTTACTGCAGGTTTGTCCCATAGCTGGACATTTGTTCTGGTGGTGAGGGAAATCCTGTCCACATCTATAACATTTCTTCTGTTTCTGGGCTTGTTTGTCTGGTAAATTTTTCTGTTTGAGATTATGCACATGTAATTTATCCCCATTCTCCATTACGGTAGCCTGATGATCTGCTATTTCTATAGCACGGGCCATTTTGAGAAAATCATGTAGAGAGATATCCTGCTGCAGAGCCTTACGCCTTAGGTTATTAGACAAGCAGGTGACAATTATTTGAGTTAGGATTTCATCATCTACATCTGTAAAGGCACATCCATGTGCTAACTCTTTCAGCCGTGTGACATAAGTGTCTATGGACTCTTCTGGAAGCTGCTTGGCAATCCTGAATTTATATCTTTCATATCTGATGTTCTGTTTGGGGTTGAAGTAGCCAGTGAGAGCTTTAGTGCAGTTGCTGTATGTGTCTGTTTCTGCTGCAGGTAACGTACTGTATATGTCATAGACTCCTGTGCCTGCACAATGCAGGAGCAAAGCTCTCTTTCTTTTCTCCTCCTTTATGTCCATGGCTTCTAGGAAATTCTCAAATCTGTTTAGCCATTTTCTCCAGTTATGGGAGAGATTAATGACATCCGTCATATCAAATTGTGGGAATGTGTGTAAGTAGTCAGCCATGATAGAGTCTCTCAGTGGTGCTGGCGTGTGAAGCGGTAAAATATAGTCCGTACTCACAGCAGTAGGTGATTATATCCCATCCTCGTCGCCAGTTGTAATATCCACACGTTATGAAGAATTCAAGGTATTAAACTTTAGATATGTTTTATTCTTCGTCCTCCAGCACACAGCATAACAGTTGCATTCCCATGCTACACAGAAGTGAAACTGAAACTTCCCTTCTCATCCCTCTTGTCTCCACCCCCCAAGTCCCATAAGTCTGGCTTGCTTAAAGAGACAGATCTAATTATTATACATTACACTCCCTAGAGATTTTAGGAGGCTGAACTATTATCTCAGGCCCACTATAGATTACACCTCAATTTAACAGGCTGAAATTGGCTGGTGTATGACAAAGTACAAGGTGCAGAGGCGTAGCTAGGGTTTCGGTTCAGGGGGGGCGAAACTTCTGAGTGGGCTCCTAACTAGGTAACTGTGATTACAACTTGGTGATGCACCCTAATAGTGGATGTAGGAGATGACTGCGCTGTTACTGAAAATAATCCCTATATAAAGACCAACATGGATATTACCGCAATATGATCAGTGGTAAATACCAGTCCTACAAAATATATGTGATTACTGCACAGGTATAGTTGGTGTCTTACCGCTGACGTTCTTTCTGATGGAATCGGTCACTTTTCACGTCTTTTCCATCTGGCCCAGACCGACATGACAACTCCTCCAGCCACACTCTGCTACAGAGATTACAACAACGACACGTTTCACTTCTCATATTCCAGCCCCATCACCATGTATCCCCAACCTGGACAAACCACTCATCCTGCTGATACCCCAATGCTGAGCCGCTGCTGCTTTATGTGTCCCTATTACTGCACCTGATACCCCAATGCTGAACCGCTGCTGCCGTATTTGTCCCTATTACTACACCTGATACCCCAATACTGAGCCTCTGCTGCTGCCGTATGTGTCCCTATTACTGCACCTGATACCCCAATATTGAGCCGCTGCTGCCGTATGTGTCCCTATTACTGCACTTGATACCCCAATGCTGAGCCGCTGCTGCCGTATGTGTCCCTGTTACTGCACCTGATACCCCAATACTGAGCCGCTGCTGCCGTATGTGTCCCTATTACTACACTTGATACCCCAAAACTGAGCCTCTGCTGCTGCCGTATGTGTCCCTATTATTGCACCTGATACCCCAATACTGAGCCGCTGCTGCCGTATGTGTCCCTATTACTACACCTGATACCCCAATACTGAGCCTCTGCTGCTGCCGTATGTGTCCCTATTACTGCACCTGATACCCCAATATTGAGCCGCTGCTGCCGTATGTGTCCCTATTACTGCACTTGATACCCCAATGCTGAGCCGCTGCTGCCGTATGTGTCCCTATTACTGCACCTGATACCCCAATACTGAGCCGCTGCTGCCGTATGTGTCCCTATTACTACACTTGATACCCCAAAACTGAGCCTCTGCTGCTGCCGTATGTGTCCCTATTATTGCACCTGATACCCCAATACTGAGCCGCTGCTGCCGTATGTGTCCCTATTACTACACCTGATACCCCAATACTGAGCCTCTGCTGCTGCCGTATGTGTCCCTATTACTGCACCTGATACCCCAATACTGAGCCGCTGCTGCCGTATATGTCCCTATTACTGCACTTGATACCCCAATGCTGAGCCGCTGCTGCCATATGTGTCCCTATTACTGCACCTGATACCCCAATACTGAGCCTCTGCTGCTGCCGTATGTGTCCCTATTACTGCACCTGATACCCCAATACTGAGCCGCTGCTGCCGTATATGTCCCTATTACTGCACTTGATACCCCAATGCTGAGCCGCTGCTGCCATATGTGTCCCTATTACTGCACCTGATACCCACTATACACACACGGCTCTGCTCCACACCCCCTATACACACACAGCTCTGCTCCGTACACCTTGTACACACGTGGCTCTGTTCCATACACCTTGTACACATGCGGCTCTGTTCCGTTCACCTTGTACACATGCGGCTCTGTTCCGTACACCTTGTACACACGCACCTCTGCTACGTACACGCTGTACAAACGCGGCTCCACTCCGTACACCTTGTACACACCTGGCTCCGCTCCGTGCACTTGTACACATGCGGCTCTGCTCTATACACCTTGTACACACGCAGCTCTGCTCTATACACCCCGTAAACACTCGGCTCTGCTCTGTACATGCTGTACACATGCGGCTCTGCTTCGAACACGCTGTACACATGCGGCTCCGCTCTGTACACCTTGTACACACACGGCTCTGCTCCTCACAACCCGTACACATGCGGCTCCGCACCATACACCTCATACACATATGGCTCCAATCCGTATACATTGCACACACGGCTCCACTCTGTACACCCCGCACACACACGGCTCTGCTCCGTACACCCCGTACACACACGGCTCTGCTCTGTACACCCCGACCCGAACACACTTGGCTCTGCTCCGTACACAAACGGCTCCGCTCACCCCATACACACGCGGCTCCGCTCCTCTGTACACCTCATACATGCATATCTCTGCTCCGTACACCTTCTGCACACACGGCTCCGCTCTGTACACCTCATACATACACAGCTCTGCTACATCCACCCTGTTAACCCCTCCTGAGTCCACACAGAAACTTACTTCACCTCATCCAGCACCATGACAACCAGCACAGCAGAGCACTGAAGCCCCTGATCATGTGACCCCTTGACTCCACCCCTCCCGTGACCTCATCACAGGTCCTGTGCGCACAGAATAGCCCAGGGTGACATTGCTGGCTGTGAGTGGGGGGCGCACTGCTGACACCGGAGCCCCCCACCGCTTTCTTAGGGGCCCATAGCGGCTGGGCGGCAGAGTTGGGAGATCAATTCTCCCTGCTCTGCCGCAGAATGTAACTGGGTCGCCCTCCCAGAGCTGTGGGGCACTCGGCACCGGGCCGGCGTCAGTGGAAAAGGTGTCACAGCGGCGGTGACCCGGTCCGCGGCCCTGGGCACCCAAATCAATGGTGGTTTGTGATATAGTTTATGTGAGAGTTCGTGACGCCACCTGTGGTGTTTGGCAAGCAAGATGTTAAGCCAACGCTGCGTGCAGATCCTCTGGGGCTGATGGTGTGTTGCAGCATAGATGGTGTAGCTCCCCACAGGTGAAGCTGTAACCCTAGGGCAGTGTAATGGCAATAGATGAGAATAGGCGCAGGCGGTGTGAGGAATGCTGGTACCCAGATGTAACGGTGCTGACGGTGTTAGCGCACAAATGAATAGAAGACACCAGGGCTTGCAGTGCCAAAGCTTTACTCACAGTCCGTGGTACACACTGGTGCCTGCCTCCGTGCTGTGTCCTCCGGAGCAGAGACTCAATCAACCTCCCGGGCAAGTCAGGATTCTCCTCTCCAACACTCCGCCAACATGTACCTCTCCTTAACGACTCCTCTATTGCGCCTAAGGTGTGAAGAGCTCCAGTACCGTAGTACTCTGGAGTTCCTCCTGTCAGATGTTCCTAACAACTCTACTTGTATGGCAGACAGCTATCGCCTCTCTCGTGGACTCCCTTCTCCGGAGTCCTGGCTCTCTATTCAGTTGCTGTTGTGCCCCAAGTCTTAGATGGGAGTAGTGCATTTACAGCCAACTACTCCACCGGTGTCTGCTGCAGAACCATAAGCGTCCATACAACCTCAGGGACCGGGCCCCGGCCTTGCGCTGAGAACTTCTAGGCAGGGTTCCTCTTCCGACCCACAACTCCTCTCTGTTCTCTCTACTCCTCTTTCCTATGGAAGCTTAGGTTGCAGTTCTACATCTTTCTCCTCCTGTTCATCTCCCGTGCCAGCTGGCTCAGATCACTGAGGCAGCTGCAGCACTCCTTCTCCTCGGACCCGTCCTCAGACTCTCCTGACTGACTGTCCAGACTCCCCTCAGACTGACCTCCAGACTGCACTGTCATTCTAAACCTTCCCAACCTTTTATATGGATCTCAACTCCACCCACCTCCCAGCACATCCAGTGTTCCATGCAGGGAACCACCAAGGCACTCCTAATGTCTAGGAGGAGAGAGACACCTCAATGTGGTTGTGCAGAACTACCCTGTTGTGTGGGGTGCGAGTGTTGGAGTGTGGAAAGGAGTTCCCAACTTACCTAGTTGGTGGGGCACTACACCTTAGGAGAAGGTGCAGTACCTCTGTGGCGACTGAGCCTCAGGGGCGCCACATAACTGTATGGGCGCACTGTGCACGCCGATACAGTTACAGTAGCGTAGCTCTGGTGGGCCCCCTCAGAGCTCGGGGCCCGGGGCGACTGCCCCCTCTGCCCCCCCGGTAGCTACGCTACTGACAAGGTGTATATAGTATTGGGGAGAATTTGAATCTCCCTAGAGATTTTATGAGGCTGAACTATTATCTCAG
Organism: Dendrobates tinctorius; assembly: GCF_039654945.1. Classification (NCBI taxonomy): domain Eukaryota; kingdom Metazoa; phylum Chordata; class Amphibia; order Anura; family Dendrobatidae; genus Dendrobates; species Dendrobates tinctorius. The sequence goes on from NW_027361696.1 coordinate 80,620,512, forward strand.
GCCCACTATAAATTACACCTCAATTTAACAGGCTGAAATTGGCTGGTGTATGACAAAGTACAAGGTGTATATAGTATTGGGGAGAATTGGAAGCTCCCTAGAGATTTTAGGAGGCTGAACTATTATCTCAGGCCCACTATAGATTACACCTCAATTTAACAGGCTGAAATTGGCTGGTGTATGACAAAGTACAAGGTGTATATAGTATTGTGCAGAATTGGAAGCTCTCTAGAGATTTTAGGAGGCTGACAATGATGCTCTCAGTCCAAGTATGGCAGCAGGCAGCCTAATAAGCAGGACTGCTGCACACAAAAGGATGGAAAAATGAACGTTTGGTAACTGTGCAGAAAAGAGGAAGAAAAGTATTTTTGCTTTTAAAAAATCAGTTTGCACAGCAGTGTGAAAACAGCAATGCAGCTATCAGGGAGCCTTATAAGGCAGCCTAATAACCAACAGAGCTGATGCACAAAAATAGAGCCTCCCCTTGCACTGCACACTAACTGTTGTGTTGTTCAGTGGAAATCGCTACCAGCAGAAGCAATTTTTTTGTTCTTCTTCCCTGCCTAACGCTCTCCCTACAGAATCAGCAACTGCAACCTCTCCCTAATGCTAATATCGGCAGAAGTAAGATAGCGGTCGGCGTGCACGCCCTTTTATATCCCCTGTGATGCCACACAAAGCAAGCCAATCACTTGCATGCCCTTCTCAAAGATGGTGGTAACCGATGCCCATGTCATCGCGTTGCCCATAGTGTGCGTCCTCCATCATTGGCTGAAAAAGGGCGCTGGAAGCATCATTTGAAACGCGACTTTGGCGCTCTGGTCGCCGACCTCGTGGCCGACCTCACACTATGGTCGGGTTTCGATTCATGAAACCCGACCAGCGAAAGTCAGCGACTTATGAATTTGACTGACCCGTTTCGCTCAACTCTACTGGTGAGGGAAATGAGTGGTGTAAAAAACTGAATACTATCCGCATAGTACACCCTTTTTGTGCAGCCATAGAATTCAATAGTAAAATTTGGACTCTTCCATCAACTAGAGTTGAACAACTTTGCAGGACCCTTATCTAGCAGCCTCATTGGGTGTCCATGATCGCAAAGCAAGTGCCCCTCCTACCGGCATCCCTGGCACCTCTTCTGATTTGTAGACCCAGCATGATGTCATGGATGATGATGCACTGGATCTACTAATCAGAAGAGGTGCCAGGGATGCTGTTGTAGGGATGTGCTATCCCTGTCGTCCCGGTACTGTTGTATTATGAGTATACCCGTTTGTGTAGAGTATACTGTGTAATAAGTATATTATGTTATTCTTGCTACTGTTAAGTTAATTATTCTATTGATTGGTACTGCTACACTTAAATGTGTATAACCATTATGCTTTATCCTCTCCAATTCATATTATGTCCTCTCTCTCCCATCCCCCACCCTTAATTCATCATCATTCTCCCCCATCTCCCACCCTCAATTCATCATTATTTGCTTTTCACACCCCCACTCTCAATTCATCAATTGCTGTCCCTCATCCCCCATACCACCAATTCATCATTATTTGCACTCCCACTCCTCAATACATCATTCACGGTTCCCTGTCCCATACCCTTAATTTCCCACTGAGAAATTTCTAGCCTGTGCACTTACCTCTCATACGAACCCCTGCAGGCACAGCTGCACTTCTATTGTTCTCCTGGAGAGTGGCGCGCATGTATGTCGGTGCATTCTCGATGACACCATCGCATACGTGCTATCACCAGCGCATTATAAAAGTGGCGGCAGGAGCCCTGTAGTTACACAGCTGTGCCGTGGAGCTCCAAGGAAGGCTCCCTGCACTACATTGTTATACCCTGGGGCCCGGTGAGAAGAAGCACAGGAGGGGGGCCTAGACTGGGCCTGGGCCCCATCTTTTTACTTCTGCTCACCAGACCCCATACAACAGTTATAGTAGTAATGACCTGATGGCGGCTTTGATTATGTACACCAAATATGGCTGCTGGATTAGGGTCCTACAAACCTCATCTATTCTTCTCAGGAGACTCTGGTGCTATCCGACAGAGTTGGTAGATTTGCTTTAAATGCCAGTCTTGACCCTACACAGGTCATACAAATATGCACACATTACTATTTAATACCAAATGTGATTAAACATAAAATAAAGCCATTTCCTTGTTTCATCAATCAGGAAAAGTTTTGCTAAGAACAAATCAAGGACATGTCCGTCCCGTTATGGTTGGTGATCTGAGCTGTATGACGAGAACTCATGATCCCATGCAGAAACCAAACACTGAAATTACTGTGTGCATTATGTCATGTGAGATTATGGGAATTATCATGGTAAGGTCGGGGTCACACTTGTGAGTGCAATGCGAGAAACTAACTTGTGTCACTTCACATAGAGACTGAATGACGCTAATCTCCAGTGTGTACTGAAGTCAGGAAAGCAGCAGTTACTTTTCAGGAATCTGTATGTGATCATGTACGGAGTAGCCTTAGAGTCCTAGACACGATGTGCTGACTCAACTACATGTTATAGGCCAAAGAAAAAGGATATTGTTTGTCATCACTATAACTAAAAAACGAACCGTCCTTTTAAATTTTCTTCTTAAATTCACAATACACGAGAAAATAACAAAACTTTGTAATATATCTTAACAGATAAATCTTCTTCTGTCTCCTCCAGGACTGATCATTTTTCACAAATTTATTATCAAAATTCTCAATGCACAGGTAAAATGTGTCTTCAGTGAAAGCAGATTTTCCTATAATTGAGATTTTGAGTTTGTGCTCATAAAATGCTATGGAGAACTGTAACTGTCATTTCAGGAGAGCCATAAGCAGGATTTCTATGTTTGCCTCTAGCTCCTCCCTACCATCTACATAGAACTTTAAAAGCACCAACTGTCATCTCCTATAGCCAAAATGGGAAAGTCGGTTTTCATTGACTACAAATTGAATATGCAAATTGTCTCTTCAGAGAGGAACAGGACTAGAACTCTAGTGTTACCTATTGCAAGCAGCAATAGAGTTCTAGTCCTCTTCCTCTCTGCATAATTTAATTTCCCAGAGGAACATGCATGGCTTATAAGTCTCCTCACTCTAACATGCCAGGCTTGGCTTGTCACTCTCCACAAGGAGAACTGTTCCCCTTAGACCCTTGAATTGAGAATGAATGATCCTGGTGGACAAAAAAAAGCAGATTTCTCTGATAAGATTTATTACAAAGTTACTTACTGTGATGTGTACTATTGATTTATGAAATACAAATTAAATCGATTACTGTTTAACATTACATACAATTTACAAGTGATCTGTAGAGCGTATACTTGGCAAGAAGGTTCTACCAGTGATTGCAGTATTACAAGTGTGAGTATATGCAGCACTTGGATCTTTACACGACAGCGCTAACCTCTTCACACTAGTAACAAAATCTCCATGTATAATACAGCAATAAAAACTATGGTGGATTAGATTTCCAACAAATACTGGCAAATCTGTTGTGTGCGGCCCTCTGCCTGGATTGTACTGCTATCTCCCTCCACTGCCTTCCTCTCTATCTGGATTGCCAGTATCATGGACCCATGGACAGCAAAACTCCCCGGGTTCCTTTCCCCAGGCCAGTTCTGAACCAAATATTTCCCAAGCAAGTGTATGTTTTTTGCTGAAGTCCAACATTAACTTTAAAAATAAAAAAGTTATAGATTTTGTTTTGCTTTTTTTTTTTATTAATGTAACTATTTGCAACCCTAGAAAAAGTTTTAATATAAAGCTTAATGGTTTTTTCATTCTTTACATAGAACTATCATTTCACCCACAACTATCCCAACGCGACCTGTGCTCAGAGGGCATTGAGAGACTTCTCTGGCAGCAACTTATCTCCATGACAGACAGTGAAATTCAGCACAACAGATAATGTGATGGGGGAATCTGGAGGCCCCTATACACACTAGATGGTCAGTGGTTCGGCAGACGTTTGAATTAGCTGAGCTGTAAATACTGTGATGGACTGCTCACACAACGACAGCTGTGATACACATCTGTTACAAGTAGCGTAACTAGAATCCGATGGGTCCCGATGCAAAATTTGGACCTGCCCCTCCCAATAAAAATAAAAAACCACAACCAACTCCCTTCTCATCTGCCCCCACATGATGGTCAGATGTATGGGCCCTTAGGGTTCTATAAGGACATACAAGTTGCCCTCCAGCATTATGAAGCAATGTCCCCCATCCTGGGCCTATCCTAGGATACATGTCCCTCATCCTGGCGCCATCCTGGTATACATGTCCCTCATCCTAGCTCAGTCCTGGTATACATGCCCCTTATCCTGGCCATATCTTGGTATATATGTAAGGAGGCCAGGGTGATAGTCATGGCCATGGGCGTACCCATCGTGGGGCAGGGGGGGGAATCTAGAAGCAGGGGCGCGCCGCGCGCGCAAATATCAAGATGAGGCCATCAGCCGGGTTTTTGACTGCGTATGCCGTCCCTTTCAAAAGTGCTTCTGGCTGTGACAGGGTCGGCTGGGATAAGGGGTTAAAGGGAATCTGTCACCGGAAGTTGCAGGCCTATGTAAATGGCCTGGGTCCGGTCCGATGGGCGGTGTTTCATCTTTTTTCTCCACCCCGTTTGTGGCCCCTGTCCGCGCTCTTCTCCCGTATTCTTCTCCATCGTTCACATGTGCGCAAACCAATTTTGCTTCGCTCACGCGCAGTATGCTTTGCCCAACTGAGGGCAAAGCCGAAAATCATTACTCCGCATGCGCCGGTACACTATGTCCCGGAAGTATTTCGCTGTGTTCCGGGACATAGTGACCGGCGCATGCGCAGTAAGGATTTTCGGCTTTGCCTGCAGTTGGGCAAAGCATACTGCGCGTGCGCAAAGCAAGATTGCTTTGCGCAATGCGCACGCGCGAATGAGGAAGAAGAATACCGGAGAAGGCCTGCAGAGTCCCAATTGGTTGTTGTGAGCCAAGGGATCGGAATGGATATATGGAGGGGCGCAGCACAAGGGACCAGGATGGATATATGGGGAGCAGCACATGTGACTAGGATGGATATATGGGGGTGGCAGGACAAGGGACCAAGATGGATATATATGGGAGGATGGCAGCACAAGGGACCAGGATGAATATATGGAAGGGAGCAGCACAAGGGACCAGGATGGATATATGGGGGGGAAGCAGCACAAGGAGCCAGGATGAATATATGGGGGGAGCAGCACAAGGGGCCAGGATGATATATGGGGGGAGCAGCACAAGGGGCCAGAATGGATATATGTGGAGCGCAGCACAAAGGACCAGGATGGATATATGAGGGGGAGCAGCACATGGGCACATGATTGATATATGTGGGGTGCAGCACAACAGGCCAGGATGGATATATGGGGGCGATAGCAGCACAAAGGACAAGGATGGATATATGAGAGCAGCACTAGGGCACATGATTGATATATGGGGGGCGCAGCACAAGGGATGGACATATGGGGGGAGGACAATGGGCATATATGGGGGCCTGTATGGATAACTGGGGGCAGGATGGATATCTGGGGCCCAGGATGCAGATATTGTGGCCAGGCTAGACAAGGGACATGGGGGGCCAGGCTAGACAAGGGACATGGGGGCCAGGATGGGGCATAATATAAAAATAAAGAGTGCCAGACTGCGCGAGATTACTAAATAAAGAGGGACTTAATTACTTTTTGGGGGCCAGAATGAGGAACATGTTGTATTAGTTTACGGTGATAAGTGGGGAACATAATTTCTTTAGGGTCCAATTAGGGATATTATTACTACTATCATGTAATTTACTTTTTAAGAAACTGTTTTCCATGGAGGGAGCAAAATGGGGGTCCTGTTACTATACAGTGTGGCACTATGTTGCTTTTTTTTCATCTGACATAGTGTTGAAGTAGGGGAAAAAAGTGGAGAAAGTGCTCTGGAAGTGATCAGCTATTGACGACTGTGTTATATTTTGCAGAGACGAGCTCTGGCTGCAAGAAGTGATGGTCTGTGCTGGATGAAGAAAAGCGAAGACGAAGGACTTCAACTACAGACATCACTGGTGAGTACAGTGTATTACATGTACACACACTATACACCATATACAGAGCTACTGTCTGTAATGTCACTGGTGATCACTGTATTACCCGTACACTTAAGGCCACGTCACACTAAGCGACTCACCAGCGATCCCGACACCGATATGAAGGTGTCAGGATCGCTGGTAAGTCGCTATGTGATCGCTGGTGAGCTGTCACACAGACAGCTTCACCAGCGATCAGCACAGCGATGCCGAGTGCCCGGCATCGCTGGCTATCGCTGTAGAAAATAGTATCAAAATAAAAAATATAGTTATTCTCACCTTCCGACGTCCCGTTTAGCCATCCTGCCTCTCTCCACGCTCCGGTCCCAGTGATCCTTTGCACGAATGACCGCGAGATGTCACGGTCTCGCGGGATAACAAAGTCTCGCGGTCATTCGTGCAAAGGATCACTGGGACCGGAGCGTGGAGAGAGGCAGGATGGCTAAACGGGACGTCGGAAGGTGAGAATAACTATATATTTTTTTTTTTTTTATTATTTTTTTACACCTGATCGCTGGTCTCCCGCTGTCACACACAGCGATGCGTGCTGGCCAGCGGGAGACCAGCGACAAAAGAAATGTCCAGAGGTTTCTTGCAGCGATCAGCGATACCGGCAGGGGGGCCGCTCGCTGATCGCTGTCACACACAGCGATCTCGTTGGTGAGATCGCTGTTACGTCACAAAAGTTGTGACTCAGCAGCGATCTCGCTACCGAGATTGCTTAGTGAGATGGGGCCTTTACACTATATACAGAGTTCCTGTGTATAATGTCACTGGTGATCACTGTATTACCTGTACACTTACTGTCACAGTCCAATTCTTGGATCTGTGTCAGATTCGGGATTCCCTCAGTTAAACCTTTTTTTTTTCCTTTCAGGCCTGGGAGCTTAATATGGGTTTTTGACCCCGGTGGCCATAGGTGTTATTACATGTTTTTGGTTTCCCTGCTTATGTGACCACTCATCCTTTGCTATAAAAGGTCACATGGTGTATCAGCAGGTGTTGGTTAAAGCAGTTCCTTTTTGGATTCCAACCATGGTGAAGTGAGCAGCTGGCTCTGAGGTGTTGAGCCACTGCTGAAACCTGGTGAAGTTAGCAGCGGGCTCTGAGGTGTCAAGCCACTGCTGAAACTGTTGCTGAACTCTGCTTGCCCGGTGTTTGCAGCAGAGAAAGAGGTTAAGGTGGCAGCTGGCTCTGAGGTGTCGAGCCACTGCTGAAAGTTAATCCGGTGATGAACTCTGCTGCCTGGTGACGGCAGCAGAGAAAGATGGTGAAAGTAGCAGCTGGCTCTGAGGCGTCGAGCCACTGAACTGGTGCTGCACTCTGCTGCCTGGTGACTGCAGCAGAGAAAGATAAGTGTTTTGGTGTTTTCCCCTTTTTCCTATGTGTGTATTAGTGCAGCAGTGGGACCAGTGTCCGCACTAATAATAATAATAATAAATTTTATTTCTATAGCGCCGACATATTCCGCAGCACTTTACATTTCAGAGGGGATTTGTACAGACAATAGACATTACAGCATAACAATAATCACATACAGTAGATTATAACAAATACCATGAGGAAAGAGGGCCCTGCTCGCAAGCTTACAGTCTATGAGGAAAGAGGTAGACACGAAAGGTGGGTGGTAACAGTTGCCCTGATTGTATGGACCAGCCATAATGTTAAGTGTGTAACAGTACAAACACAGAGGGCTAATGGATGCATAACGCATGTGGGAACGTGATGCTGGGAATCTGGTTATGGTAAAACTTTTGGCTGTGCCACACAGGGATAGATTAGGTTAATGTGTTGAGGCGATAGGCCAGTCTGAATAAATGCATTTTCAGGGCACGCTTAAAATTGTGGGGATTGGGGACCAATCGTATTGACCTGGGAAGTGCATTCCAAAGAATTGGTGCAGCACGTGTAAAGTCTTGGAGACGGGAGTGGGAGGTTCTGACTATTGAGGATGCTAACCTCAGGTCATCAGCAGAATGGAGGGCGCGGGTAGGGTGGTATACTGAAACAAGGGAGGAGATGTAAGGTGGTGCTGAGCTATGGAGGGCTTTGTGGGTGAGGGTAATAAGTTTATACTGAATTCTGGAGTGAATGGGTAGCCAGTGTAATGACTGGCACAAGGTAGAGGCATCGATGTAACGATTGGTGAGGAATATGATCCTGGATGCAGCATTCAAGACAGATTGGAGAGGGGAGAGTTTGGTAAGAGGGAGACCGATTAGAAGAGAGTTACAATAATTGAGACGAGAATGAATAAGAGAAACAGTAAGAGTTTTTGCAGAGTCAAAAGTAAGAAAAGGTCAAATTCTAGAAATGTTTTTGAGGTGCAAATGACAAGAGCAAGCCAGTGATCGAATGTGGGGGGGCAAAGGAAAGCTCAGAGTCAAGTATGACCCCAAGACAGCAGGCCTGTTGCTGGGGAATAATAGTGGAACCACACACAGAAATGGCAATGTCGGGTATAGGTACTTTAGTAGAGGGAGGAAACACCAGGAGTTCAGTCTTTGACAGGTTCAGTTTCAGATATAGTGAGGACATGATATTAGACACAGCGTTTAGACAATCGCCGGTGTTTTCTAGAAAGGCTGGCGTGACGTCAGGAGAAGAAGCGTATAATTGGGTGTCATCAGCATAGAGATGGTACTGGAAACCAAATCTACTGATTGTTTGACCAATAGGGGCAGTGTACAAGGAGAAGAGGAGGGGGCCTAGAACCAATCCTTGAGGAACCCCAACAGTAAGGGGAAGGTGAGAGGAGGAGGAACCGGCAAAAGATACAGTAAAGGAGCGGTCGGAGAGATAGGAGGAGAACCATGAGAGAAAGGTGTCCTTGAGGCCAATGGAACGGAGCATAGTGAGGAGGGGCTGATGATCCACAGTGTCGAATGCTGCAGAGAGATCCAAGAGAATTAGCATGGAGTAATGACCATTTGATTTAGCTGTTAGTAGATCATTAGAGACTTTAGTGAGGGCAGTTTCAGTGGAGTGTAAAGAGCGGAAACCAGATTGGAGAGGGTCGAGAAGAGAGTTATCAAAGAGATAGCGGATAAGACGGGAGTGGACCAGGCATTCCAGGAGTTTAGAGATGAAGGGAAGATTAGAGACAGGTCTATAGTTAGCGGCACATTTTTGGTCGAGGGATGGTTTTTAAGTAGTGGATGTATGATGGCATGCTTAAATGAGGAGGGAAAAATACCAGAAGAGAGAGAGAGAGGTTAAATATTTTAGTTAGGTGAGGGGTGACAGCAGGGGAAAGGGACTGGAGGAGATGTGACGGAAATGGGTCACTGGTGCAAGTGGTTGGGCGAGAAGATGCAAGGAGACTGCTTACTTCTTCTTCTGTGACTGGTTCAAAATCAGAGAGTGAGCTAGATGCAGTGGGGGAGGGAGGACAGTGGATGGTATGAGGTGATTGGGAGATAATTTCCTGTCGAATCTGGTCAATTTTTTCTTTGTAATTGGCCAGATCGTCAGCTTGGAGCTCCGTGGTTGGGGCCTGTACTCTTGGGTTGAGTAGAGAATGAAAAGTGTCAAAGAGACGTTTCGGGTTATTGGACAGTGAGGTGATGAGGGTGTTGAAATAGGCTTGTTTGGAGAGGTGAAGGGCAGTGTTGTATGTTCTAAGCATAAATTTAAAATGGATGAAATCTTCGTGTAGATTGGATTTTCTCCACAGACGTTCGGCGCACCTGGAGCACCGCTGCAGGAAACGTGTTTGCACCGTGTGCCAGGGTTGTCGCCATCTGTGTTGTGGTGTTCTATTTATAGGGGGTGCAAATTCATCCAGGGCACTTTGAAGTCTTTCATTGTAATGCTTCAATGCAGAATCAGGACATGAGAGGGAGGAGATAGGGGCCAATGAAGACTGCAAGTTCTTCATAAGTTTCTGTGTGTTAATGGCCTGTATGTTTCTCTAAGTCTGGACAGTGGGGGTGACCTGAGCAGCCTGGCAGTTCTTGATAGAGAATGGAAGAAGATTGTGGTCAGAGAGCGGGAGAGGGAAGTTTGCAAAATCATCCACTGCACAAAGCCGAGAGAAGACCAATTCGAGGGAGTTTCCGTCTTCATGCGTTGGAGAATTAGTAAGCTGCGAAAGGCCAAATGAGGAGGTTAGAGATAAAAGGTGAGTAGCAGATGGTGAGAGGGGAAGAGCAATGGGGATGTTGAAATCTCCCATGAGGGAAGGGATGTCACAGGAGAGAAAATGTGGATGCCAAGTGGCAAAATTATCCAGGAACTGATGGGAGGGGCCGGGAGGATACACCACCACCACTCGCATGGAGAAGGGGGTGTAAAGTCTGACAGCATGGACCTCAAAAGAAGGGAAGACTAGTGAGGGTAGTTGAGGGATAACCTGAAATGTACATTTTGGTGATAGGAGCAGACCAACGCCTCCACCTGCTCTATTGTCTGATCTTGGGGTATGAGAGAAGTGTAGCCCCCCGTATGAAAGAGCAGCAGCAGCGGTAGTGTCTGACTGCTGGATCCAGGTTTCAGTAAGAGCCAGGAGGTTAAGAGAATTAGAAAGGAAGAAGTCGTGGATGAAGGAGAGTTTGTTACACACTGAGCGAGAATTCCAAAGTGCACAATTAAGAGAGACAGATGGCATGCAGGGAATATTAATAAGATTAGAGGGGTTTCTGAGTGTAGCAGTCGGGGGGTTTGACTTTCTATAACATGGGGGACCTGGGTTGGGAGCAATGTCTCCTGCGACTAGGAGAAGGAGGATAGAAAGAGCAGATGGTTAAGTGATTTGTGAGAGCGTCTCTTATGTTGAATGGTAGGACTGACTGGATCTGTGCAATTTAACAATGTGAAAAGAGCGTGAGTGTTATACATAGGAGAGGAAAGGAGCGAGGGGCCGATATGGATGGAGTGTAGAGAGTTAATGCCAGGGCGGTGGATGTGTGTGAATGCAGTGGCCAGGATATAAATTACACAAATGCATATGATATATATTTGATGTACTCCAAATGTACAGGGAGTAGATGTATATAAATGTCTTACCTGTCTCCTGCCCTGTCTTACTGCCATGTTATAACTGCCAGTAGTACTTTGATACATGTACTTCGATTACATGTGCATAAATGCAACCTGCATAAATGCTCCCCCTAGCTATGTCTGAATATATAGGAGGTTAAGACTGAGATTTTTATTTTTTTAGTTCCCTAGCAAGGGATAGGTGCAGGGATAATGAGGGATTCAGATATCCTGCTCGACGACAGGTGAAGAACCTGTATAGGGAACATTAGGAGTGTTCAGGGACACTGCCTCAGGGGAGTGCAAGAGGTCTCCTTGTCCCGTTCCCTATTGCAGGGCCCACCGTTGTAACTGTTTCCCCAGTGTTCCCCTTTTGTTTTGTTGTTTTAGTTACCGACCTGCGGGTCGTGTCACACAGGACAGGTACACGTGACACTTACACTATATACAGAGTTCCTGTGTATAATGTCACTGGTGATCACTGTATTACCTGTACACTTACACTTTATACAGAGTTCCTGTGTATAATGTCATTGGTGATTACTGTATTACCTGTACACTGACTCTATACACAGAACTCCTGTATATAAGGTTATTGGTGATTATTGTATTACCTGTACACTGACACTATATACAGAACTCCTGTCTATATTGTCACTGTTGATCACTGTATTACCTGTACACTATGCAAGAGAGGAAGAGGACCAGTCCTGATATACATGTCCCTCATCTTAGCCCAGTCCTGGTATACATGCCCCTCATCCTGGCCATATCCTGGTATATATGTAAGGAGGCCAGGGTGGTAGCCGTGGCCATGGGCGTACCCATCATGGGGCGGGGGGGGGACTGCACCCCCCTAGAAGCAGGGGCATGCCGCGCACGCAAATATCAAGATGAGGCCATCAGCCGGGTTTTTTTTTACTGCGTATGCCGGCTCTTTCAAAAGTGCTTCTGGCTGTGACAGGGTCAGCTGAGATAAGGGGATAAAGGGAATCTGTCACCGGAAGTTGCAGGCCTATGAAAATGGCCCGGGTCCGGTCCGATGGGCGGTGTTTCTTCTTTTTTCTCCACCCCATCCGTGGTCCCCGTCCGCACACTTCTCCGGTATTCTTCTCCATCGTTCACGCATGCGCAAAACAATCTTGCTTCGCATACGCGCAGTATGCTTTGCCCAACTGCGGGCAAAGACGAAAATCATTACTCCGCATGCATCGGTACACTATGTCCCGGAAGTATTTTGCTGTGTTCCGGGACATAGTGACCGGCGCATGTGCAGTGAGGATTTTTGGCTTTGCCTGCAGTTGGGCAAAGCATACTGCGCTTGCGCAAAGCAAGATTGCTTTGCGCAATGCGCACTCGTGAACGAGGAAGAAGAATGCTGGAGAAGGCCTGCAGAGTCGCAATTGGTTGTTGTGAGCCAAGGTGCCGAGCCAGTGTGTGACTCAGAGCTGCAGCTTCAGTCCCTACCCACGTGTGCCTGGTGCCCGCGGCCTGCGACCTGCAGGGTGACGCCGGTGGCCGGGTGTAATCATCTGTTGAAGCAATCTGATAAGATTCAATCGGAGATAGATTCATTCACAGTGAGTGACACTGACGCCGGTCTCTCTGGGACTGAGGTGAGTGAGTCAATCAGCCAGAGAGTGTATGATGACTATGCTAATAATCATTATAATGTGTTATGTGTATAATAATTGACCCCAGAAACATGTTTAACGTAAAATACATCAGCCCAGCACCCGTAATACAGTGGAGCTGGGCAGCTGGGCTGGTGACGTATGCAAGTGCTGGAGGCTGGGGCTGGTGATGTATATACAGGTGCTGGGCTGGGGCTGGTGACGTATACAGGAGCTGGGCTGGTGATGTATATACAGGTGCTGGGCTGGGGCTGGTGATGTATATACAGGTGCTGGGCTGGAAGCTGGTGATGTATACAGGTGCTGGGCTGGGGCTGGTGACGTATACAGGAGCTGGACTGGGGGCTGGTGATGTATGTACAGGTGTTGGGCTGGGGCTGGAGATGTATACAGGTGCTGGGCTGGAGGCTGTGGCTGGTGATGTATACAGGAGATAGACTGGGGGCTGGTGATGTATATACATGTGCTGGGCTTGGGCTTGTGACGTATATAGGTGCTGGGGCTGTTGGTGTATACAGGTGCTGGGCTGGAGGCTGGGGCTGGTGATATATATATACAGGTGCTGGGCTTGGGCTGGTGATGTATACAGGAGCTGGGCTGGAGGCTGGGGCTGGTGATGTATATACAGGTGCTGGGCTGGGGCTGATGACGTGTGCAGGAGCTGGGCTGGAGGCTGGTGATGTATATGCAGGTGCTGGGCTGGGGCTGGTGACGTATACAGGTTCTGGGCTGGAGGCTGGGGCTGGTGATGTATACAGGAGATAGACTGGGGGCTGGTGATGTATATACAGGTGCTGGGCTTGGGCTGGTGACGTATACAGGTGCTGGGCTGGTGATGTATACAGGTGCTGGGCTGGAGGCTGGGGATGTATATACAGGTGCTGGGCTGGGGCTGGTGATGTATACAGGAGCTGGGCTGGAGGCTGGGGCTGGTGATGTATATACAGGTGCTGGGCTGGGGCTGGTGATGTATACAGGAGCTGGGCTGGAGGCTGGGGCTGGTGATGTATATACAGGTGCTGGGCTGGGGCTGGTGACGTATACAGGAGCTGGGCTGGAGGCTGGTGATGTATATGCAGGTGCTGGGCTGGTGACATATACAGGTTCTGGGCTGAAGGCTGGGGCTGGTGATGTATACAGGTGCTGGGCTGGGGCTGGTGACGTATACAGATCCTGGGCTGGAGGCTGGGGCTGGTGATGTATACAGGTGCTGGGCTGGAGGCTGGTGATGTATACAGGTGCTGGGCTGGAGGCTGGGCTGGTGATGTATATACAGGCGCTGGGCTGGGGCTGGTGATGTATACAGGAGCTGGGCTGGAGGTTGGGGCTGGTGATATATACAGGAGCTGGGCTGGAGGCTGGGGCTGGTGATGTATATATAGGTGCTGGGCTGGTGATGTATACAGGAGCAGGGCTGGAGGCTGGGGCTGGTGATGTATATACAGGTGCTGGGCTGGGGATGGTGACGTATACAGGAGCTGGGCTGGAGGCTGGTGATGTATATGCAGGTGCTGGGCTGGGGCTGGTGACGTATACAGGTTCTGGGCTGGAGGCTGGGGCTGGTGATGTATACAGGTGCTGGGCTGGAGGCTGGTGATGTATACAGGTGCTGGGCTGGAGGCTGGGCTGGTGATGTATATACAGGTGCTGGGCTGGAGGCTGGTGATGTATATACAGGTGCTGGGCTGGGGCTGGTGATGTATACAGGACTTGGGCTGGAGGTTGGGGCTGGTGATATATACAGGAGCTGGGCTGGAGGCTGGGGCTGGTGATGTATATACAGGTGCTGGGCTGGGGCTGGTGATGTATATACAGGTGCTGGGCTGGGGCTGGTGACGTATACAGGAGCTGGGCTGGAGGCTGGTGATGTATATACAGGTGCTGGGCTGGGGCTGGTGACGTATATAGGTTCTGGGCTGAGGCTGGTGACATATTCAGGTGCTGGGCTGGAGGCTGGGGCTGGTGATGTATACAGGTGCTGGGCTGGTGATGTATATACAGGTGCTGGGCTGGGGCTGGTGACCAATACAGGTGCTGGGCTGGAGGCTGGTGATGTATATACAGGTGCTGGGCTGGGGCTGGTGACGCATACAGGAGCTGGGCTGGAGGCTGGTGATGTATACAAGTGCTGGGCTGGAGGCTGGTGATGTATACAGGTGCTGGGCTGGGGCTGGTGACCTTATACAGGTGCTGGGCTGGAGGCTGGGCTGGAGGCTGGGCTGGAGGCTGGGCTGGAGGCTGGGCTGGTGATATATATGGAGGTGCTGGGCTGGTGACATTTACAGGTGCTGGGCTGGAGGCTGGTGATGTATATACAGGTGCTGGGCTGGGGGACCAAGAAGGATATGTGGGGGCCAAGACGGATGTATGGGGGAGCCAGGATGCATATATATATGTGGATTTAGGGGGGGAGCAGCACATGGCACCAGGATGGATATATGGGGTGGAGCAGCAAAAAAGGCCAGGATGGCTATATGGGGGTGGCAGCACAAGGGACCAGGATGGATATTTGGGGGCGTGGTAGCACAAGGGATTGGGATGGATATATGGAGGGGCGCAGCACAAGGTACCAGGATGGATATATGGAGAGCAGCACACGTGACTAGGATGGATATAACAGGGTGTCAGCACAAGGGGCCAGGATGAATATATGGGGGAAGCAGCACAAGGGGCCAGGATGAATATATGGGGGGATAATAGAGAATGGTGTGCACTCAGGTCTTCAGAGGAGAGAGGTGCCGGTGGATGATCCACCGCACACAAAATTTGGTACTTTGCAAAAAAGAAAGTGATTTTATTCAAAATATCCAGTCTTGACAAAAAGTGCCAGAATTTCAATTGCAGTATATATACATCCAGTAGAACACCCCAACGTTTCGATGGGGGGAGCAGCACAAGAGGCCAGGATGATATATGGGGGAGCAGCTCAAGGGGCCAGAATGGATATATGTGGAGCGCAGCACAACAGGCCAGGCCAGGATGGATATATGGGGGATAGCAGCACAGTGGACCAGGATGGATATATGCGGGGGAGCAGCACATGGGCACATGATTGAAATATGGGGGGAGCAGCACAAGGGATGGACATATGGGGGGAGGACAATGGACATATATGGGGGCCTGAATGGATAGCGGGGGGGCAGGATGGATATCTGGGGCAAAGGATGCAGATATTGGGGCCAAGCTAGAAAAGGGACATGGGGGGCCAGGATGGGGCATATTATAAAATAAAGGGTGCCAGGCTGGGCGAGATTATTAAATAAGGAGGACTTAATTACTTTTTGGGGGCCAGAATAAGGAACATGTTGTATTAGTTTATGGTGACAAGTGGGGAACATAATTTAATTAGGATTCAATTAGGGACATTATTACTACTGTCATATAATTTACTTTTTAAGAAACTGTTTTCCATGGAGGGAGCAAAATGGGGGTCCTGTTACTATACAGTGTGGCACTATGTTGCTTTTTTTCATCTGACATAGTGTTGAAGTCAGGAAAAAAAGTGGGAAAAGTGCTCTGTAAGCGATCAGCTATTGACGACTGTGTTATATTTTGCAGAGACGAGCTCTGGCTGCAAGAAGTGATGGTCTGTGCTGGATGAAGTAAAGCGAAGACAAAGGACTTCAACTACAGACGTCACTGTTGAGTTCAGTGTATTACATGTACACACACACACACTATACACCATATACAGAGCTACTGTGTACAATGTCACTGTTGATCACTGTATTACCTGTACACTTACACTATATACAGAGTTCCTGTGTATAATGTCACTGGTGATCACTGTATTACCTGTACACTTACACTTTATACAGAGTTCCCGTGTATAATGTCACTGGTGATCACTGTATTGCCTGTACCCTTACACTAGATACAGAGTTCCTGTGTATAATGTCACTGGTGATCACTGTATTACCTGTACACTTACACTATATACAGAGTTCCTGTGTATAATGTCACTGGTTATCACTGTATTACCTGTACCCTTACACTATATACAGAGTTCCTGTGTATAATGTCACTGGTGATCACTGTATTACCTGTACACTTACACTATATACAGAGTTCCTGTGTATGTCATTGGTGATTACTGTATTACCTGAACACTGACACTATACACAGAGCTTCTGTATATAAGGTCATTGGTGATCCCTGTATTACCTGTACACTGACTCTATACACAGAACTCCTGTATATAAGGTCATTGGTGATCACTGTATTACCTGTACACTATGCAAATTGCCTCTTCAGAGAGGAAGAGGACTTGAACTCTATAGCGGGACCTGTTGGTAGTAGCGATCCTACAAGTCACAATCAACCCTTTAACGAGTCTTGTAATATGACTTAGGATAAAACCCTCGTTAAAGGGTTGATTGTGACTTGTAGGATCGCTACAACCAACAGGTGGCTCTATAGAGTTCAAGTCCTCTTCCTCTCTGAAGAGGCAATTTGCATATTATTTTCCCAGAGGAGCATTGCACGGCGAATAAGCCTCCTTACCTTGACAAGCCAGAGCTGGTATGACAAGGAGAAACCTTACCCCTTTTACCTGTACACTGACACTATACACAGAGCTTCTGTATATAAGGTCATTGGTGATTACTGTATTACCTGTACACTGACACTATATACAGAACTCCTGTCTATATTGTCACTGTTGATCGCTGTATTACCTGTACATTATATAAAGAGCTCCTGTGTATAATGGCACTGGTGGTAATAACAGTGTTGTTAGTATTGTGTTTTGTATTCATGATCAGTATTGTAGTATTCAATCACTTTGTGGTGCTCACTATATTATCTGAACACTATACACAGACCTTCTGTGTATATTGTCATTGGTGATCACTGTATTACCTATACATTATATGCAGAGCTTCTGTTTATGGCACTGGTTGTAATAACAGTGTTGTTAGTATTGTGGTTTGCATTCATGATCAGTGTTGTAGTATTCAATCACTGTGTGGTGGTAATTTGTGGTCTGGTCACGGTGTGGTGGTATTTGTTCCTAGTATGTGGTATTTTTTGTTCACTATGAGGTGGAATATGTAGTCTAGTTATGGTGTGGTGGTATTTCTCCCCTGTATGTGATATTATTGGTCTTGGTATAGGGGATTGTGTGTGTATGGTGGTCATTTGTTCATTTTCGCTTCATTCACCTTTTTCGTTCTAAAATTTTACAACCTGAACGACCATGGCTTGCCCCCCTCTAGTTTTGATCCTGGGTACGCACATGGTCGTGGCAACAAGCTGTAGTGTTCCTGTAAGAGGGTAACAAGCAGGAACGCGGGATGCAGTGACGGGATGCAAGCAGAGCAAGGGTTAACAGGTTTATTTACAGGGGAATACTCCACGCAGGGAGGTAAAAGGTTAAACAGTAGAAATGGCACAGTAAAGTAAAACATTACAAACTACGGCAATTCGGAACCTGAAGCTCCTGCTGCGATCTCAGGCACCGACATCAACCGACACAGTGTCATTGTTAATGGGGTTCAACAAAACAACAATACCCCCGTCTTCTGGTAACAGTGGTCGGTCTCCGGTACCTTCCACTGCTCCTAGTCCATATACTGTAATGTAATAAGAGAGAGAGAAAGCTACTGACCAAAAAACTGGGATCACCACAATAAATCACGAAAATTAGTGTAAATTTTATTACATTTCAGACAGACCAAAACAAAGTTTAAAAACATTATAAAGTCACTCCATGACATTTACAGTCAATATACTGTAGTTTCCTACAAGGTTTCGGGCCACGGTACTGTCTAAGCTAAGACGAGACACCTGCACAACTCTCCTCACAGTCTCGGTCAAGCAAGCCCAAAGTGGCTGACGGTAAAAAGGGTCATGATCTGGTACGGGCCCACGTGGCTCAGGAGTTGTTTAACGGCACGGTCAGGGTAAAGGGTCTGTCCTGTCCTCGGTCACTCGTATGGGGCATGTGTGTTATACTCACGGACACGGAGCATTCTGTGTCTTTCTTTCTGGCAATCACCAGCACACACTGCACGTCCCTCTCTCTCTCTGTACCCGGTTGCTGGCGGCGGGAAATAATGGCCGCTGGTCTGCGAGACACTGGTACTCCCCAGACAAAGCACTTCTCTCTGACTGCGGCACGACTGGCTCTGCTCGTTCTGCAGCGGCTCTACCCTGTTATGCAGCGGCTCTGTTCTGCACCCGGCTACTCTCCTGGCAGCGGTCTAGATCGTCGGACCCTGCTGCAATGCCGGTACCGGGTGGGGGAAGGGAAGGCAGAGCGCACCACTCACCGCTCTGAGCGCTGCTCTGCCCTGGTGCCAAACTGCTCTGCTTCACGCGCTTTTCCTCTTTATATCCCGGCTGCTGCGCGCCCTTTTTTGACTCCCACGCCCCCTCCTGTCAGCCGGAAGCATCGTCTCTCTCAAGCTTCTCTCATGCAACAGAGGGAGGTCCGCCCCACTCAGACTTCCCCCCAGGAACAGTGGATGCAGCCTTTCTAGTTCCGGACCCGGCATGCAGGTATCCGATGTCAGGTCTATCTTGTTACATTCCCACACCCTGACGCCCCACAGATGATATGTAAAGTCCCTTCGGCTGCACATGCAGCATAACACTTACGGTTACTGTTATTCCAGCTTCATGTTTCCAGGTTCCATGAAACACCGCAGAGTCACAGTCTTTTTCAAACACTTCAACTTTACTGATAACACGGGCACTCATTTGGGTGTTGCTATCTGTGTTTCAAGAGTGGGAGAAGAGGGTTGCATTGACAATCTAACACAATGGGCAGCACTTTGAACACATTTTATAAATGGTCATAAACTTGTAAATAGCTCATGAAATAAAGTTATGTTAAAACCAAGCACACCATTGTTTTTCTTGTGAAATTCTCAAGAAGCTTGATGTGTCACATGACCCTCTTCCCATTGGAAAAAATAAAGTTGGATCCAAACTGGCCGACTTCAAAATGGCCACCATGGTCACCACACATCTTGAAAAGTTTTCCCCCTCCCATATACTAATGTGCCACCAACAGGAAGTTGATATCACCAACCATTCCCATTTTATTTCGGTGTGTCCATATAAATGGCCCACCCTGTACTTTCCTTTGGTACTGGAGAACATTCCTTTTGGACCATTGGAAACTCCAGGACTAGTTGCTGAAAGAAGTCCTGCTATTGCATAACAAAACACGTCTTATGAAAAGGCGACTGATACTTCCGATGAATCCACTTGAGCACCTCCACCCTTATTTTGCTAAGGAGATGTACATATTTTAGCACACTATTAATGAATTAACCACAGTGAAGGAATTGTACGTACAGAAAACTGGTTCACCTGAGTCATCAGGTGAACAATAAATGTGACATTATTAAAATTAGCGCGCGAACATCTGCTGTTTGTGGTTACTCCAGAATTTGAGGTTTACTCTGTTTCAAAGCACTCACTAAACACTGGGGATTTTTTATCCCCTGTACATTAAAACACTGTCGTCAAAAAGTGGCAAACACTTGTCGTACGTAGAATTTTCAACAAATTTGAATGATCATGGCTGGCATAGATTTATTTTTTTGGTGCACTTAGAGTCTAAAGCACAAAGTTATTAATTTGGCACACTTTATTCCAGCAGGTTTTAGGTTCAAGAATGGAGTACAGAAAACGGGTCTTGATAAATGTTCCCCTATATTTATGATGAGTCTATAGCCATAAATATAGAAACTATAATACTGACCCATAAAGACAAAATATAAAACTCTGATACTACCCTTATTTACAAGACTACAACTAAGAGTCTTTTTAAAATAATGATTAATAATAAAATAAATAATAACTATGACTTCATGCCCCTCACCATGTCTCAGGCCGTGGCAGGCAGGCCAGATTGCCCTCAGTATAGTATGCGCCTGTAGCTTCTACAATGGGTTGAGAGGATGGAATTTACTCACAGCTTTGGGGTCCACCAGAGGATTCTCTGACTCACCGGTGGGCAGTTCAAGTCAGCTTGCATTATATCACATACATGACTAGTACGGTTTACGGGGGAATTTTTGGCTGTTGTTAGATCATATCTATGCAGCCTGTCATGTCACCAAATGCCACTAACTTGCAGATATTGGGTTTAATTGCAGGTTATTAATAGAGATGAATGAATATTTCAATGTTCAGGTCGGATTACGATAACCGAATTTGCAATATTGACTGATTAATTACAGTTGTGGCCAAAAGTATTGACACCCCTGCTATTCTGTCAGATAATACTCAGTTTCTTCCTGAAAATGATTGCAAACACAAATTCTTTGGTATTATTACCTTCATTTAATTTGTCTTAAATGAAAAAACACAAAAAGAATTGTCCTAAAGCCAAATTGGATATAATTCCACACCAAACATAAAAAAGAGGGTGGACAAAAGTATTGGCACTGTTCGAAAAATCATGTGATGCTTCTCTAATTTGTGTAATTAACAGCACCTGTAACTTACCTGTGGCACCTAACAGGTGTTGGCAAGAACTAAATCACACTTGCAGCCAGTTGACATAGATTAAAGTTGACTCAACCTCTGTCCTGTGTCCTTGTGTGTACCACATTGAGCATGGAGAAAAGAAAGAAGACCAAAGAACTGTCTGAGGACTTGAGAAACCAAATTGTGAGGAAGCATGAGCAATCTCAAGGCTACAAGTCCATCTCCAAAGACCTGAATGTTCCTGTGTCTACCGTGCGCAGTGTCTTCAAGAAGTTTAAACCCCATGGCACTGTGGCTAACCTCCCTAGATGTGGACGGAAAAGAAAAATTGACAAGAGATTTCAACGCAAGATTGTGCTGATGTTGGATAAAGAACCTCGACTAACATCCAAACAAGTTCAAGCTGCCCTGCCGTCCGAGGGTACAACAGTGTCAACCCGTACTATCCATCGGCGTCTGAATGAAAAGGGACTGTATGGTAGGAGACCCAGGAAGACCCCACTTCTTACCCCGAGACATAAAAAAGCCAGGCTGGGGTTTGCCAAAACTTACCTGAAAAAGCCTAAAACGTTTTGGAAGAATGTTCTCTGGTCAGATGAGACAAAAGTAGAGCTTTTTGGGCAAAGGTATCAACATAGAGTTTACAGGAGAAAAAAAGAGGCATTCAAAGAAAAAAACACGGTCCCTACAGTCAAACATGGCGGAGGTTCCATGATGTTTTGGGGTTGCTTTGCTGCCTCTGGCACTGGACTGCTTGACCGTGTGCATGGCAATATGAAGTCTGAAGACTACCAACAAATTTTGCAGCATAATGTAGGGTCCAGTGTGAGAAAGCTGGGTCTCCCTCAGAGGTCATGGGTCTTCCAGCAGGACAATGACCCAAAATACACTTCAAAAAGCACTAGAAAATGGTTTGAGAGAAAGCACTGGAGATTTCTAAGGTGGCCAGCAATGAGTCAAGACCTGAATCCCATAGAACACCTGTGGAGAGATCTAAAAATGGCAGTTTGGAGAAGGCACCCTTCAAATATCAGGGACCTGGAGCAGTTTGCCAAAGAAGAATGGTCTAAAATTCCAGCAGAGCATTGTAAGAAACTCATTGATGGTTACCGGAAGCGGTTGGTTGCAGTTATTTTGGCTAAAGGTTGTGCAACCAAGTATTAGGCTGAGGGTGCCAATACTTTTGTCTGGCCCATTTTTAGAGTTTTGTGTGAAATGATCAATGTTTTGCTTTTTGCTTCATTCTCTTTTGTGTTTTTTCATTTAAGACAAATTAAATGAAGATAATAATACCAAAGAATTTGTGATTGCAATCATTTTCATGAAGAAACTGAGTATTATCTGACAGAATTGCAGGGGTGTCAATACTTTTGGCCACAACTGTAGTTGCATATTCACCAAACATAACCGAATGCCATTGACCTCAATGGGAGACAAAAACGAATGCATGCACAACATCTTAGAAAGGCCCCAAATGCTACCAAAACACATCAAATGAGGGACAGGCACCAGGAAAGTGGCCTCAATTCACCCACAGTACTAATTGTAGCATGGAACTGCAGCAGTCAGCCAGGCATGAGGTATCGGGGTCTGGGACAGCATTTACAGCTTCCAATTGAAGGTCACAGTAAGACGAGGTGGGTG
Organism: Dendrobates tinctorius; assembly: GCF_039654945.1. NCBI lineage: Eukaryota > Metazoa > Chordata > Amphibia > Anura > Dendrobatidae > Dendrobates > Dendrobates tinctorius. The sequence goes on from NW_027361696.1 coordinate 80,643,293, forward strand.
AGCGATCGGTGAAGGCCTCCTGTACTGGGAGCCCTGATAACACATGCAACACCTCTACCTGCTTTCATGCTGAGCCACACTCAGGTGGGACAAATATCAGTTTTGTAGACAAGCATTGTCAGAAAAATTTAAGGCTAGTAACACGGATAGTTGAGTCCAAGGAAGTAGAGGCCTACTGCTACAGGCAACACACATGAAGGAGACCCAACCAAGAGTGTTCACAAAATTAATGGCAGACACCACCAAAGTGGCATCAATTTCACCACAGTAGAAATAGTACAATAGGGACCGACAGTTCTTCCACTACACCCAATACAGCAGATGGACACCCAACAAGGAGTGTTCACATTTCCAAAAATTACTGGCAGACACCAACAAAGTGGCATCAATTTCAAAACAGGATAGATAGTATAATAGGGACCGACAGGTCTTCCACTACACCCATTCCAGCAAATGGACACCCAACCAGGAGTGTTCACATTTAAACAAATGAGGGCCTTACACCACAGAAGTGGCATCAATTTCACGAGAGTAGAAACAGTATAATAGGGACTGACAGGTCTTCCACTACACCCAATCCAATTGGACACCCAACCTGTAGTTTTCACATTTTTAAAAATGTGGGCGTTACACCACCGAAGTGGAATAACTGTCACGAGAATAGAAACAGTATAATTAGGACCGAGACGTCTTCCACTACAGCTAACCCAACAGATGTAGACTTACCACGACTGTTCACATTTCCACAAATTTGTGTTAACATCTGCCCAGGTCTTTCTCAAATTCGCAATAAGCTTCAGTTAAGGAGATAAATATGTAATTAATACATTGGTGGTAGTGGGTTGCCTGGTAGCATCAATGGACCTAGTGTAATCAGGTCATTCCTGTGGTGTATTGGTAGAGTACGATGCTTCCACTGTAGCTGCTAATGTTTTGGCATTGACGAATTGATGTGCCAGAGGTTGTAAGTCTACAGCTGCAATGCGAACAGTGTGCTTCACTGCTGTCTTGGGGAAAAGTTCTCTTAAGGTTGTGTAAAAGCGTATTTCGATACTCCAGCATTCGCGGGTCCCTTTCTAGGGTGAGTAGCATCTAGCAAAATTTGGTTTTATAACGTGGATCTAACAGAGTGGCAACCCAGTAGTCAGCAACTCAGCATTATTCCTCATCATAGCTATACGGCAGCCAATGCTTGGGCAGCAGCCGTATCCTGCCGGCTGCCAGCCCTTTAACCCCCAAGAGCACAGCACGCAGCATTCATTACAGAAAGCTGCCTGCCCTGCAAATGAATGATGATGTTGTCGGGGTGGGCGGAGTTAGCACCCAATGCTGTCCCGTCCTCGAAGAGGAGCTGCTGCCAGAGAGTCCAGAGCGATCTCTGTGCGTGCCGTGTCGGCAGCTCTGTGCCTCCACAGGGATCTCTATAATGACAGCTCTATGCTTTTCTACTGGTGATATGTGCCCCTCATTTATATGCTCCCCTGAGATCTATGTGCCCCCCCAGCTATGCAGCTATGTGCCCACTATGATCTCTGTACCCCCAGCTGTTTCCCCATGTGATCTGTGCCCCCCAGCTATATGCCCCCTGTGATCTGTGCCCTCCAGCTATGTGCCCCCTGTGATCTCTGTGCCCTCCAGCTATGTGTCCCCATGATCTATGTGTGCCTCAGCTGTTTCCCCATGTGATATCTATGCCCCTTGTGATCTGTGTCCCCAGATATGTGCCTCCCTGTGATTTTTTTCCCCTGTGATCGGTGCCCCTTAGGGTCCCGTTTCACTTAGCGATGCACCAGCAATCCCGTAAACGATAGGACCTGGTAGGGATCGCTGGTGCATCGCTAAATGAATGCTAGTAAGTTGCCAAACAGGCAGATCTATTCAGCAACGCAACGATCCAGCGATCAAACACAGCGATGCATGCTGGCCAGCGAGGACGCCAACGACGAAAAAATGGCCCAGGACATTCCTGCACGATCAGCGATATCCAGCAGGGGGGCCGGTCGATGCTGCGTGTCACATGTAGCAAGATCGCAGGCGAGATCGCTGTTGCGTCACAAAATTGGTGACGCATTAGCGATCTTGCTAGCAATCTCGCTATGTGAGACGGGGCCTTTAGGTATATACCCCCTGTGATCTCTGTTCCCCCCAGCTATGTGCTCCCGTGTGATATCTATGGCTCCCAGCTTTGTGCCCCTGTGATCTCTGTCCCCTCCAGCCATGTGCCCCTCCATGGTCTATGTGCCCCCCAGCTATGTGCACCCCTGTGATCTCGTGCCCCACCCCTGTGATCTTCGTGTCAGCCCTCTGTGATCTTTGTCCCCCCGGTGATCTATGAGACCCCACCTCGGTGATCTATGTCCCTCCCCAGTGATCCCTGTCCCCACCAGTGCTGTATATCCCCCCACAGCTGTATGTACCCCCAAGTGATGATTATATTCCCCAGTGCTGCATTTACCCCAAAACTGCTGTATATCTCCCTGAGTACTGTATATCCCCACCTGTAATATATATAGCCCCCAGTGATGTATGTGACCCCACCAGTGATGTATTTTCCCCCCAGGGACATATATACCCACAGTGCTGTCTGTGCTTCCTAGTGATGTATATAGCCCCTCAGTGATGTCTATTCCCCCCCAGCCTACCCGGTGATGAATATGTTCCAGCATCTCCTGTGATGTCTATGCCCCCCAGCCACTCCTGTAATTTTTATGACCCCAGAGTCTCCTGTGATGCATGTATAGCAGCATCAATGTTTCCTATGTTATGTACTGTATGTACAACAGTCCCAGCGTCTTGTATGTTATGTATATGCAGCAGTCCCAGCATCTCCTGTGTGATGTTAATACAGCAGTCCCGGCATCTCCTGTGTGAGGTATATACAGCAGTCCCAGTGTCTCCTGTGTGAGATACAGTATATACAGCAATCCCAGCGTCTCCTGTGTGATGTATATACAGCAGTCCCAGCATCTCCTGCGTGATGTATATACAGCAGTCCCAGCATCTCCTGTGTGATGTATATAAAACAGTTCGTGTCTCCTGTGTGATGTATATAAAACAGTCCCTGTGTCTCCTGTGTGACATATATACAGCTGTCTCAGTGTCCTCTATGTAATATAGATACAGCAGTCTCAGCATCTCCTATGTGATGTATGTACAACAGTCCCGGCATCTCCTATGTGGTGTATATACAGTAGTCCCAGTGTCACCTATGTGGTGCATATACAGCTGTCTCAGCATCTCCTATGTGATGTACATACAGTAGTCCCAGCGTCTCCTATGTGATGTACATACAGCAGTCCCAGCGTCTCCTACAATGCTGTGCAAACTAATTGGGACAAAGCATTTTTTTAAGTAAAATCGTAAGTTGGTTACCAGTCATTGATTCAAACCAGTTTTAACTGCTTTGAACAGGTGTGAGTGACTGTTGAAAGCAGTTAAAACTGGTTTGAATCACTGACTGGTAACCAACTTACGATTTTACTTAAAAAATGCTTTGTCCCAATTAATTTGCACAGCACTGTATGTGGTGTATATACCGATGTCTCAGCGTCTCCTATGTGATGTATATACAGTAGTCCCAGCGACTCCTATGTGATGCATATGATTTACAAAACTTATTGTGACAAAAAAATTGACTGCTTTCCTGGTTGACGCAAACCTGGAAAAGCAGCTGTGAGAAGCAACATGATCAGTATTACCTAACATCACAGCTGCCCCAAAGAGAAGCAGCTTCTGCCGTCACATTAAGGGTGAGTTGCCGTAATTAATATACCAGGGTAATTTTCAAGGTGATAATTTTTCTGTGGCCCCTGAATGATGGTAGAAATTTCCAAATGGCCCCCGGCTGGAAAAAGGTTCCCCAACCCAGCTATACAGGGATCATATTGCAGATAGTGTAGCAAGAAGTCATTCATAGGTCAGGCTCCACCATGAGGTCCAAGCCCATGCTGTGTTGGTGGACGGGTAACAATGAGGCTCGTTTCCTCCATCCCCTCTCGACAACCATGAACAACAGAAAGGGGAGGATTATCCTCTTTATCTTACAGTTGCTCGCTCATCACCTCTTTCTCCTCCATTTGTTCCTTGGATCTCACACCTTTGTCTGTTATCACCAGCCCCCCTTGACCGCAGAAATCCACACTCCCTTGGCACCGCCTGTGTGACAAGTCTTGAACTTAGAAAAAAGATGCCGAAACGCATTGGTTTCTCATGTGTAATGCTGTAGATAAGCCCCTGATGTAACCTGAAAGATAAGAAAAACGAGTTAGATTATACTCACAGGGGGGCGCGGTCCGGTCTGGCGCCTCCCATCTTCGAGCGATGACATCTTCCTTCTTACTTCTGCTGAAGCTCCTGTGCAGGCTTACTAAATCTGCCCTATCGAGGGCAGAGTAAAGTATTGCAGTGCACAGGCGCCGAGAAAGGTCAGAGAGGTCAGCGCCTGCGCACTGCAGTACTTTGCAATGCTATATATGGAGCACAGTAGAAGCAGTGCACAACACACGAGTAGGACATATGCCCTGCTGGCTTTGTCTGTAGCCAAAAAAAAAGTGCTGGAAGGTAAATTTTACAGCCACACTGGACACTAGCTAGCTACACTATCTGACTGATATACAACTGCCTAGCTAGCTAGCTAAAATCTTCCTGTTAACAGTGCCAGCGTCAGGAGCAGCCTCTCCGCGCTGTTACAGTGTCAAAATGGCGTTAAAACAGGATTTCAGCAGCCAATGACACAAGCCGTTGTGTGGGGACATCTTTCATCGTTTTTAAGAAATCTCAAGATGGAAGAGGCCAGGAGCCATTTGGTGAGCTGCATTTCTTGCTACATGTTCACAGACTTACCAGTGGAAAAGCCAAACTTCACATGCCACAAATGCAAGCTTGTGTCCCTGTTGGAGGAAAAGTTGCAAAATCTCGAAGAGAGGTTAGCTACGTTGAAGATCATTAAGGAAGGTGAAGAGTTCTTGGACAGAGCAGAATTATCTCTTCATGTTACAGAAAGAGAAGAAATTCGAAGTGCACCTGAAGAAACAGAGGAATGGAGACATGTGACCCAGAGAAGCAGGAGGATCAGGAGGCAGTCAGCACCCATACTGCTCAGAAACCAGTACCAGGCTCTCACGCAGGAAAACAATGAAGAAATACATCAGGATAAGACTTTGCCAACAAGCAGCAACCTTGTACGCCTTCAGAGTCCTCCTGGATGAGAAAGAAAAATGTTGTGAAGAAGAAACGGAGAGTGGTGGTCATGGGGGATTCCCTGTTGAGAGGAACTGAGGCCGCTATCTGCAGACCGGATATAACTTCAAGAGAAATGTGTTGTCTTCCAGGTGCAAAAATTAAAGATGTGTCTGACAGGATATCAGGACTCTTCAGACCTACAGATGACTACCCATTCCTGCTACTACATGTGGGGACAAATGACACTGCAAGAAACGACCTGGAAACCATCTGCAGAGACTTTGAAGACTTAGGCAAGAAAGTGAAAGAACTGGGAGCGCAGGTGGTCTTCTCTTCCATCCTCCCAGTGGATGGCCATGGAACAAGGAGGTGGAATAAGATTCTGCAGGTGAACAACTGGCTACGTCGATGGTGCCGTCAGCAACGATTTGGATTTCTGGATCACGGAGTGAACTACTTATACGATGGACTACTTGCTAGAGATGGGGTGCACCTTACGAAGACTGGTAAGCATGTATTTGGAAGTCGCCTTGCTACACTTGTAAGGAGAGCTTTAAACTAGAACAACATGGGAAGGGAAGCAAAAGACCAGAAAAAGCCATACACCTGACAAATGCTATTGAGAACTCTGCTATTAGAAGTGGAAAGGAAGAACAAAGACGAAAGAATCTAATTAATAAAAATATTGGAGAAAGAGAAACCAATCACAAACTAAAATGTTTCTATACTAATGCACAAAGCATGGGCAACAAACAAGGAGAATTGGAACTACTAACACAGGAAAAGAAATATGATGTCATTGGAATCACTGAAACTTGGTGGGACAATACACATGATTGGAATACAAGACTAGAAGGATACAACTTATTTGCAAGAAACAGACTTGATAAACGAGGAGGGGGTGTCGCATTGTATGTTAGAAACGCGTATATCTGCACAGAGATTGAAGCTTCAGAGACTGGGAGTTCTGTGGAAACTGTTTGGGTAAGAATACAAGGACAGAACAATGGAAAGGACACCATTGTAGGCATTTACTACAGGCCGCCTGTGCAAGCTGAAGCTATGGATGAACTCTTTATGCATCAAATGGCCAAGTTCTCCAAAAAATATGACATAGTTGTCATGGGAGATTTCAACTATCCAGACATTTGTTGGGAATCTCTCTCAGGCAAAACTAACAGGTCAAGGAAATTCTTATCCTCTCTTGCTGACAACTTTATCTTCCAAAAGGTAAGGGAGAAAACAAGGGGAACTGCTACCTTGGATCTAATCCTTATAAACAGGGAGGAAATGGTTGAGGAGGTAAAAGTGGCTGGGACCCTAGGAGGTAGCGACCATGCTATTTTAGAATTTTGGATAACTAGAGGCGGAAGACCTGTGAAGACTCAGACGTCAAGGTTAGATTTCAGAAAGGCAGATTTTAAGGGATTCAGAAAGAGAATTGGAGGGATCCAATGGCTGGATATCCTTAAAGACAAAAATGTCCAGGAAGGATGGGAAATCTTGAAAAATGAAATTCTCAAAGCACAGTTGTTAACAATTCCAAAAAGAGGGAAGAATAGGAAGCAGTTAAGGAAACCAGGATGGATGAACACAGAACTTAAGCACATGCTAAAAAGGAAGAAAAAAATGTTTATAAAATGGAAAGAGGGAGGCATATCTAAAGAAGAATATAATGCTGTCTGCAGAACCTGCAGGGCACAAATCAGATTAGCTAAAGCTGAAAATGAATTGAGGCTTGCAAGAGATGTCAAAAGCAATAATAAAGGATTTTGGGGATATGTCAAAAGTAAAAGAAAAGTCAAAGATGCTATAGGATTTTTACAGGATGAAAATGATGAAATGGTAAGACAGGATGTTGAGAAGGCTGAACTTTTAAATTCCTATTTTGCATCTGTTTTCTCTCAGAAACGAAATGTAACATCAACTGTTATTCACTGTCCTATTAAGGGAATAGAAGAATCCAGGATATCTATAAACAGAAAGATAGTGAGGAAACACTTAGCTAGCCTAAATGAATTCAAGTCTCCAGGTCCAGATGAATTACACCCCAGAGTACTGAAGGAGATAGCAGAAGAAATTTTTGAACCCCTCTCTATAATCTTTGAAAATTCTTGGAGAACAGGAGAAGTGCCAGAAGACTGGAGAAGAGCAAATGTTGTTCCTATCTTCAAAAAGGGGAAGAAGGTGGACCCAGGCAACTATAGGCCGGTGAGTCTGACTTCTATACCAGGAAAGATCTTTGAACAAATTATTAAACAACATGTATGTCAATACCTGGATAAGAATGAAGTGATTAAACAGAGTCAGCATGGGTTTGTAACTAATAAGTCATGTCAGACTAACTTAATTTCCTTCTATGACGGTATCACTGATTGGGTGGATCAAGGAAATGCTGTAGATATAGTATATCTTGACTTCAGCAAAGCATTTGACAAAGTCTCTCATACAATCCTTATTGAAAAAATGATTAAGTATGGAATGGACAAGGCAACTGTTAGGTGGATTCATAACTGGCTTAGTGATCGGACCCAAAGAGTGGTCGTAAATGGCTGCACATCCAGTTGGAAGAATGTCTCAAGTGGGGTACCACAGGGCTCTGTCCTGGGCCCTGTATTGTTCAACATCTTTATCAACGATTTAGATGAAGGAATTGAGGGTAAACTGATTAAATTTGCTGATGACACAAAGCTAGGAGGGATAGCTAATACTAGAGAAGAGAGAGAGAGGATTCAAAAAGATTTAAATAAACTGGAGAAGTGGGCAGCAACTAACAGAATGGTTTTTAACAGGGAGAAATGCAAAGTACTACATCTGGGCAATAAAAATGGAAAAAGCATATATAGAATGGGAGGAATAGGGCTAAGTGACAGCACATGTGAAAAAGACTTGGGTATACTAATAGATCACAGACTGAATATGAGTCAACAGTGTGATGCAGCAGTAAAAAAGGCAAATGCAATTCTAGAATGTATTAACAGAAGCATACAGTCTAGATCACGTGAAGTCATTATTTCCCTCTACTCCTCTTTGGTCAGACCTCATCTGGAATATTGTGTCCAGTTTTGGGCACCACATTTTAAAAAAGACATCAACAAACTGGAGCAAGTTCAGAAAAGAGCGACCAGAATGGTGACCGGTCTGCAAACCCTGTCTTATGAGGAAAGGTTGCAGGATTTGGGAATGTTTAGTTTGCAAAAGAGAAGACTGAGAGGAGACTTAATAGCTGTCTACAAATATCTAAAGGGCTGTCACATTGTAGAAGGATCAACTTTATTCTCATTTGCGCAAGGAAAGACTAGAAGCAATGGGATGAAACTGAATGGGAGGAGACACAGATTAGATATTAGAAAAAACTTTGACAGTTAGAGTGATCAATGAGTGGAACAGGCTGCCACGAGAAGTGGTGAGTTCTCCTTCAATGGAAGTCTTCAAACAGAGGCTGGACAGACATCTGACTGGGATGATTTAGCGAATCCTGCTTTGAGCAGGGGGTTGGACCAGATGGCCCAGGAGGTCCCTTCCAACTCTACGATTCTATGATTCTATGACATTGTGGGTGTTTCCTGCACCCTGATTGGCTAGCCACAAGGTGCACACATAAAGTTAGGAAAAAAAAAATTACTGCTTACTAGAACACCACGCCTCTAAGCTCTGCAAACCCCCTCACCTCATCAAACCCGTGCCAAACGCTCATGATACACTACCATTATCGTTGCTAAGGTGCTGAAAATATTTTTGTGGCAAACGCAAATATTTTCCCACACTTTCACGGAATGTTACTGATTTTTTCCAATTTTATAACATTTTGCTCGGGGTTCCGATCACAAATCCGAATGTGCCATATTCGTGCCGAATTAACGTTTGGTGATCGTTTTCCAAACAAATTCGCTCATCACTAGTTATTAGTGTGACAATGCTGTCCGGTTGCCTTACTGAAAGTGTAGCTACTAGGAGAACATTAACTTTATTCTTCCTGGGAGCCTCCCGCTTTCAGTTGTAGGGACGCGCACAGGGTGGCTATTGTCACTGCTCATAGCATTGTGAGAGGCAGCTGTAAGCGCTACAGTGTGGGAGGAGGCCAGTGTGGGAAGAGGCACCCCGATGCTAGCAGATATTTCAGCTGAAAACTATTAGGGTGCAGAGACCCGCTGGGACTGTGCACTGCAATACAAGCTGCCGGCTAATCAGAGGCTGGCAGCTGACACTGGCATGCAAGTCACTAGCAGCGCATGGCAGGGATGTGATGCGCTGCCCGTCACTTGCACGCTGAAGTCAGGTGCTGGCTTTGCGTCGCTAAGAAAGTGGATGCCACCAATTTTGGGAGTGGTAGAAGGTGAGTAGAATTGTTTATATATTCTTTTACATTTGTTGGAGAAGAGACACAGAACAGGGACATTATTACTGGAAGAAGCCTAGGATGAGGGGCATTATATCAAGATTGGGGGGGGTATATATTTCTGGAAGGGGCCCAGGATAGGGGGCATGCAATATATTATTGAAAGGGTCCCAGGATGGGGGACATTATTACTGGAAGGGGCCCAGGATAGGGCACATACAATATATTATTGGAAGGGTCCCAGGATGGGGGACATTATTACTGGAAGGGGCCCATGATAGGGGACATACAATATATTATTGGAAGGGGCCCAGGATGGGGACATTATTACAGGAAGGGGCCCAGGATGGGGGGACATTACTGGAAGAAGCCCAGGGTGGTGGGGGAAATTATATCGGAACATATATCACTGAAAGGGACCCAGGATGATGGGCATTATACCAGCACAGAGGATATACAGTATATTACTGGAAGAAGCACAGGATGGGGGGCAATTATATAGAACACCGGACATATATTACTGGAGGGGGCCCAAGATGGGGTACACATTACTGGAAGGCGCCCAGGATGTGGGGACGTTATTACTGGAAGACTAGAAGAAGCCCAGGGTAGGGGGCATTATATCAGCACTGAGGACATATACAGTGAGTACAGAAAGTATTCAGACCCCTTTAAATTTTTCATTCTTTGTTTCATTGCAGCCATTTGGTAAATTCAAAAAAGTTCATTTTCTTCTCATTATTGTACACTCTGCACCCCATCTTGACTCAAAATAAACAGAAATGTAGAAATTTTTGCGAATGTATTAAAAAAGATTAACTGAACTATCACATGGTCATAACTATTCAGGCCCTTTACTCAGTATAGGGTAGAAGCACCCTTTTGAGCTAGTACAACAATGAGTCTTGTTGGGAATAATGCGCAATGAGTCTTCTTGGGAATAATGCAACAAGTTTTTCACACCTATTTTTTTTCCTCATTAATGTACACTCTGCACCCCATCTTGACTGAAAAAAAAAAAACAGAAATGTAGAAATTTTTGCAAATTAAAAAAGAAAATCTTAAATATCACATGGTCATAAGTATTCAGACCCTTTGCTCAGTATTGAGTAGAAGCACCCTTTTGAGCTAGTACAGCCATGAGTTTTTCACACCTGGATTTGGGGATCCTCTCCAGTTCCGTCAGGTTGGATAGTGACCGTTGGAAGACAGTCATTTTCAGGTCTCTCCAGAGATGCTCAATTGGGTTTAGGTTAGGGCTCTGGCTGGGCCAGTGAAGAATGGTCAGAGTTGTTCTGAAGCCACTCCTTTGTTATTTTAGCTGTGTGCTTAGGGTCATTGTCTTGTTGGAATGTGGACCTTCAGCCAAGTCTGAGGTCCAGAGCACTCTGGAAGAGGTTTTCATCCATGATATCTCTGTACTAGGCTGTATTCATGTTTCCTTTAATTGCAACCAGTCGTCCAGTCCCTGCAGCTGAAAAACACCCCCATAGCATGATGCTGCCACCACGTTTCACTGTTAGGATTGTATTGGGTAGGTGATGAGCAGTGCCTGGTTTTCTCCATACATACCGCTTAGGGTATGTGCACACGTTGCAGATTGTCCTGAGGAATTTTCTGCACAGAATCTGCATCTCTTGGCAGAAAACGTAGACCAAAATGCTTGAGGATTTCATGCGGATTGTCATGTGTGGATTTGCCTTACTCAATGTATAGTCAATGGGTGCAGAAACACTGCATTTCCATACAAAGAATTGACATGCTGCAGAAAAAAAAAAAACGCGGTGAACCCGAGCGCATTTTTCCACAGCATGTGCACAATAATTCTCAAATTCCCATTGACTATCATTGTTACTGTACTACACTGTGGATTTGATGCAATTCCGCACGTCCAAAAACACTGCGGAAACGCATCAAAATCCGCAACAACCAAAATTATCCCCAAAAAGTTCTTTCTTCATCTCATCGGACCAGAGAATCTTATTTCTCATAGTCTGGGAGTCCTTCATGTTTTTAGCAAACTCTATGCGGTTTTTCATATGTCTGGCACTGAGAGGCTTCCGTTGGGCCACTCTGCCATAAAGGCCTGACTGATATAGGGCTGCAGTGATAGTTGACTTTGTGGAACTTTCTCCCATCTCCCTACTGCATCTGTGGAGCTCAGCCACAGTGATCTTGGGGTTCTTCTTTACCTCTCTCACCAAGGCTCTTCTCCCATGATTGCTCAGTTTGGCTGGATGGCCAGGTCTAGGAAGACTTCTGATGGTCCCAAACTTCTTCCATTTAAGGATGATGGAGGCCACTGTGCTCTTAGGAACCTTGAGTACTGCAGAAATTCTTTTGTAACCTTGACCAGATCTGTGCCTTGCCACAATTCTGTCTCTGAGCTCTTTGGCCAGTTCCTTTGACCTCATGATTCTCATTTGGTCTGAACATGCACTGTGAGCTGTGAGGTCTTATGTAGACAGGTGTATGCCTTTCCTAATCAAGTCCTATCAGTTTAAACACAGCTGGACTCCAGTAAAGGAGTAAAACCATCTCAAGGAGGATCACAAGGAAATGGACAGCATGTGACTTACATATGAGTGTCTGAGCAAAGGGTCTGAATACTTATGACTAGAGTTGAGCAAAACGGGTCGAAAAAATTCAAAAGTCGCCGACTTTTGGCAAAGTCAGGTTTCATGAAACGAAACCCGACCCTAGGATGAGGTCGGCCACGAGGTCGGCGACTTACGCGCCAAAGTCGCGTTTCAAAAGTTTGTTTTGCGCTCTTTTTCAGCCAATCAGGATCCACGGACACTGTGGGCAACTTGATGACATAGGCACGGGTCACCACCATCTTTCAGAAGGGCATGCAAGTGATTGGCTTGCTTTGGTGAGCATCACAGGGGGTATAAAAGGGCGTGCACGCCGACCGCCATCTTACTTCTGCCGATCTTAGCATAGGGAGAGGTTGCTGCTGATTCTGTAGGGAGAGCGTTAGGCAGGGAAGAAGACAGAAAAACTGCTTCTGCTGCTAGCGATTTGGCCTGCACAACACACCAGTCACTGTGTGTGCAGTGCAAGGGGAGGCTATATAGTGGTGTATCAGTGGTGTTGGTTGTTGGGCTGCCTTCTAAGGCTTCCTGACAGGCTGGCATTGCTGTTTACCCACTGCTCCGCAAACTGCTTTTTTAAAAGCAATCCAATCTCCCTTATCCTCTAGTCACTTTGGTCACAGCTGCGCCATCGAGCCTGTCACATAGCGCTCAGATATTCATTGGGCCTCAAACTGCTTTTTTAAAAGCAAGCCCAATTTTTTTTTTTGTCCTACTGAGAAGAAAAAAAAACTGCTTCTGCTGCTGATAGCAATTTGGCCTGCACAACACACCACTCACTGTGTGTGCAGTGCAAGGGGAGGCTATATTGTGGTGTATCAGTAGTGTTGGTTGTTGGGTTGCCTTTTAAGGCTTCCTGACAGGCTGGCATTGCTGTTTACCCACTGCTCCGCAAACTGCTTTTTTAAAAGCAATCCAGTCTCCCTTATCCTCTAGTCACTTTGGTCACAGCTGTGCCATCGAGCCTGTCACATAGCGCTCAGATATTCATTGGGCCTCACACAATCCAAAAGTGTCCAGTGTCCAAAAGTGTGTGCAGAGATTCAAAATCTCACTTATCCTCTAGTCACTTAGGTCACAGCTGTGCCATCGAGCCTGTCTCATAGTGCTCAGATATTCATTGGGCCTCACACAATCCAAAAGTGTCCAGTGTCCAAAAGTGTGTGCAGAGATTCAAAATCTCCCTTATCCTCTAGTCACTTAGGTCACAGCTGTGCCATCGAGCCTGTCACATAGCGCTCAGATATTCATTTGGCCTCACACAATCCAAAAGTGTCCAGTGTCCAAAAGTGTGTGCAGAGATTCAAAATCTCACTTATCCTCTAGTCACTTAGGTCACAGCTGTGCCATCGAGCATGTCACATAGCGCTCAGATATCAGTGGGCCTCACACAATCCAAAAGTGTCCAGTGTCCAAAAGTGTGTGCAGAGATTCAAAATCTCACTTATCCTCTAGTCACTTAGGTCACAGCTGTGCCATCGAGCCTGTCACATAGCGCTCAGATATCAGTGGGCCTCACACAATCCAAAAGTGTCCAGTGTCCAAAAGTGTGTGCAGAGATTCAAAATCTCACTTATCCTCTAGTCACTTAGGTCACAGCTGTGCCATCGAGCCTGTCACATAGCGCTCAGATATTCATTGGGCCTCACACAATCCAAAAGTGTCCAGTGTCCAAAAGTGTGTGCAGAGATTCAAAATCTCACTTATCCTCTAGTCACTTAGGTCACAGCTGTGCCATCGAGCCTGTCTCATAGTGCTCAGATATTCAATGGGCCTCACACAATCCAAAAGTGTCCAGTGTCCAAAAGTGTGTGCAGAGATTCAAAATCTCACTTATCCTCTAGTCACTTAGGTCACAGCTGTGCCATCGAGCCTGTCTCATAGTGCTCAGATATTCATTGGGCCTCACACAATCCAAAAGTGTCCAGTGACCAAAAGTGTGTGCAGAGATTCAAAATCTCCCTTATCCTCTAGTCACTTAGGTCACAGCTGTGCCATCGAGCCTGTCACATAGCGCTCAGATATTCATTGGGCCTCACACAATCCAAAAGTGTCCAGTGTCCAAAAGTGTGTGCAGAAATTCAAAATCTCCCCTGTCCTATAGACACCTTGTACCTTGTTTTACATACTATATAGTTTGTTGGATTTTGTCTACATTTCTACCAAAAATGAGGAAGGCTGGTGGAAGAGGCCGTGGAATTGGGCGGGGGTTGGCAGCTGGTAATGATGGTGTTGGTGGTGGATCTGATGGTAGTGGCAAGAGCAAAATAGGACCGAATGCAGGAGGTGTTGAGCCTGCGTCATCGTCTGGCTACATAAGGCCTCGAACGCTTAGTTTTCTAGGAGTTGGCAAACCGCTTTTAAAGCCAGAGCATCAGGAAAAAGTTTTGTCTTACATTGCTGACTCAGCCTCCAGCTCTATCACCTCCTCTTCTTCAGTTGTAAAAAGTAAAAGCACTGAGTCGTCATTGGAGGCTCATGTTCATGAACCACACCTTTCCTTGTGTCCTTCACCCCAACCAAGATTGAAGGATGACGCAGGCCATACTACTGATTACTCCATGGAGCTGTTTTCACATACCATGCCTGGATTATCAAGTGAAATGGTGAATTACCCAGGCCAAGATGAATCTGACATGGAGTGCACTGATGCACAGCCGCTGATGGATGATTCTGCTGGTACATTCACTCAGAGCACTACATTGTCCTTGCAGTGTACAGAGCCAGATTCTGACCCTGATGAGACTCAGGTGCCCCTTCCCGCACACTATACCACCATACACGGTGACACAGAGGAAGGTGCACATGACATAGAAGAGGAGGTGATGGATGACCCAGTTGTTGACCCAGATTGGCATCCATTGGGGGAAGAGGGTGCTGCTTCCAATAGCTCAGATGAGGAGCATCCACAGCAGACATCGACATCGCAACAGCTGTTATCTAGCAGGCCCGGAGCACTCCAAAGACAGGTTCCAAACATCAAAAGAGTTGCTGGACAGCTTGTCCAGAGGGTCAAAAGATCACAGCGTGCTAGGCCGCAAAATGTCTGCCAAAGTAGGAAGAGTGCAGTGTGGCACTTTTTTGAACAAAATCCTCATGATCAGGCCAAGGTTATCTGTAAGAAGTGCGCAAAGACCTTTAGCCGAGGGAAAAATCTGAAAAATTTGAATACCAGTTGCATGCTTAGACATTTAACCAGCATGCACTTGCAAGCGTGGACACAACACCAAACCTCAAGTGCCACATGTGCAACTGATCACAACGAAGGTAGTCAGCAACGCTACATTGTTTCCCCCACTGTAAGCCCACCGGTTAGCACAGCAGCAAATGTTGAGGTGTCGTTGCAAGGCCACAGCAGTCAGGGAATCCCACTGTTATATCAACGAAAGACTGATTCTAGGCCATCAGAAAGAACACCAACTCCATCACCATCACCCTCTCTCAGTCCGCCCTGTCCACCGCTACTTCCACCATATGCAGCTCTCAAGTCCAGCTCACCCTCCCAGACACTATGAGTAGGTCAAGAAAGTACTCAGTCTCTCATCCACGTACACTGGGTTTGAACGCCCACATTGCCAAACTAATCTCGTTTGAGATGATGCCCTTTCGGTTGGTGGAAAGCACAGCTTTCCGCGAACTCATGGCCTATGCAGTACCACGCTATGACCTACCCAGTCGCCACTTCTTCTCTCGCAAAGCCATCCCAGCTCTCCACCATCATGTGAAAGACCGCATTGTCCATGCACTCAAGCAGTCAGTGAGCGGAAAGGTGCACCTCACTACTGATGCATGGTCAAGTCGGCATGGCCAGGGCCGTTACGTGTCCATCACTGCGCACTGGGTTAATGTGGTGGATGCAGGGTCCACAGGGGACAGCGGTGGTGGGACAGTGCTGCCTAGCCCACGGTATAGGAAACAGTTGGCTGTAGGCGTTCCACCCTCCTCCTCCTCCTCCAGAAGCGAAAGCTCGTCCACAGAGCGCAGTCGTACGAGCACTCCATCTGCAGCTGCCACTGTTGCACACGATGTGTCCCCCTATCGAGCAGCTAGTGGAAAGCGTCAGCAGGCTGTGTTGCAGATGATGTGTTTGGGCGACAGACATACCGCCGAGGTGCTGGCCGAGTACTTGAAGCGACAAACTGAGTCATGGCTGGGCAGTGTACATCTTGAGGCAGGCAAGGTAGTTAGTGATAACGGCCGTAATTTTGTGGCAGCCATAGCCCTTTCAAAACTCAGCCACATACCTTGCTTGACTCACACCTTGAACCTGGTGGTGCAGTGCTTCCTCAAAAATTATCCGGAGTTAACAGCCCTGCTCCAGAAGGTGCGAAGACTGTGCGCGCACATCCGCCGGTCGCCTGTACACTCCGTTCGTATGCAGAAGCTGCAGCAATTGCTCCACCTTCCCAACCACCGCCTCATTATCGACATTGCAACAAGGTGGAACTCCACCCTGCACATGGTGGAGCGGCTGTGCGAGCAGAGGCAGGCCATAATGCATTTGTGGGAGGATACACGGCCAGGCACTTTGAGAGCATCCCACTTATGCGTCTGCTCATGCAAACTTTGACGCACCTTAAGGAGCAGGCGTCTGCAGCCAATGTTGATGAGGAGGAAGAGGAGGAGGGAATCCTTGATGACATTCAGCCATTGTCTGCTCAGGGACCTCTCCTGGACGAGGTGGAGGAAGAAGAGGAGGAGGATGATGATGGGGATGATTACTTAGGGGAGGAGGATGCATCTCGTGGGGCAAGTGAAAATGTTGGCGTGGCAAGGTCTGGTACAGGGTTTGTGCGTGACTGGAGGGATGTGGATTTGCCAGAAAGTGCTCCTCCAACCAGCACTCGCAGTGCATCATTGACACTGGGAACATTGGCCCACATGTCAGATTATGCCTTGCGGATCCTAAAAAGGGACCCCCGCATTGCCAAAATGATGAACGATGACGACTACTGGTTGGCCAGCATCCTGGATCCACGCTATAAAGGCAAATTACAAAACATCATGCCACAGGAGAACCTTGACCTAATATTGGCTAATAAACAAGCAACTCTGGTAAATCGGTTGCTTGAGGCATTCCCCGCACACAGCAGCGGTGATGGTTCTCACACGAGCCGTACGGGCCGGGGGCAGCTTTGCAGAGGTGTTCGTGGTGCACACAGCAGAAGTGGCGTTGGAGACAGGGGTTTCATGACAATGTTGTGGACTGATTTTTCAAATACCGCTAACACAACTGGTAATACTGCATCGATGGAAAGTGACAGGAGACAGCATTTGTCAACCATGGTTACAAACTACTTTTCCTCCCATATCGATGTTCTCCCACACAGGTCATTCCCCTTTGACTATTGGGCCGCTAAACTGGACACCTGGCCTGAATTGGCCCAATATGCCTTACAGGAGCTCGCTTGCCCAGCTGCAAGTGTGCTATCGGAAAGAGTCTTCAGTGCAGCTGGATCAATCCTGACAGAAAAAAGGACCCGTCTGTCAACCCAAAATGTGGATGATCTAACCTTCATTAAAATGAACCATGCATGGGTTTCCAAGGATTTTGTCCCACCTTCCCCTGATGACACATAGGGTGACAGAAAAATGGCTTGCTTTGGTCCACCTCTTCCTGGGACTTGACCTATTTCGCCTTTTGCATCAGCTGAATGTCCAACATCAACATATGCCACTTTCTAAAACTCCCTAACTGTGCTGCCTCCCCCCCCATGGCCGGGGTCACCACCTAGCGCACGACACCGTGCGAGTGCCGTTGCCCTGGACAGGTGGGTAGGCCGACTCTTGGGCGCGGGCACTGGCACAGGGTCCCTCATAGTGCAATCAAGTGTCTCTGACGGTGGTGGTGCACACCCGCCGTCAGACACACCGCTGTACTATGAGGGGCCCAGTGCCAGTACCGACGCCCACGAGTGGGCCCCCCTTGCTTGGGCAGGGCCCCAGCATTTGCAATCTTTACCTCTCCCTGCTCCTCCGCTGTGTAATCTGGGCCGTCAAATCCATAATGTGCCTGACACCGTCTGAGCCTGCCTCCTGAGACATATATTTTGAATGTGTACGCTATCCATACATGTTATCCGGGGATACGGTACCCTTTCTAACCTTTGTGCAATCACGTGCAATCCATACTGGGCCTAACACCGTCTGAGCCTGCCTCCTGAGACATATATTTTGAATGTGTACGCTATCCATACATGTTATCCGGGGATACGGTACCCTTTCTAACCTTTGTGCAATCACGTGCAATCCATACTGGGCCTAACACCGTCTGAGCCTGCCTCCTGAGACATATATTTTTAATGTGTACGCTATCCATACATGTTATCTGGGGATACGGTACCCTTTCTAACCTTTGTGCAATCCATACTGGGCCTAACACCGTCTGAGCCTGCCTCCTGAGACATATATTTTGAATGTGTACGCTATCCATACATGTTATCCGGGGATACGGTACCCTTTCTAACCTTTGTGCAATCACGTGCAATCCCTACTGGGCCTAACACCGTCTGAGCCTGCCTCCTGAGACATATATTTTGAATGTGTACGCTATCCATACATGTTATCTGGGGATACGGTACCCTTTCTAACCTTTGTGCAATCACGTGTAATCCATACTGGGCGTGAGAACGGCTGGCGAGCTGTTAAGCAAGCTACAGCACCTGTGGTTTGCACACGTAAGTTTTTCATTTTTTCAGGAATGACGGTTAGGCCTAATTCCGGAACTGCGGTTGACCTGCACTTACTAGGAACTCATTGTTCGCGGGTAATAATTGTAATCAGTGATCCCCATCACTAACGTTGTTCAGCGGGTTATCTGCACCTGTAAGCGACAAACGCTGGCCTTTTCAGTGTAGCGCACATGCAGCCACGGACATGTAAGGGCATGACACACCAGTTATTGGCCAATCTCATGTTCCAGAGCCTCACGTGTCCCTCTAGTAAGCCGGACTCGGACCGCGGGGCATGACGGAGTCTCGTTCGTTAACGGAATTAAGCTTGCAATGTGTGCATCTGTTCTGTAGCTGGCATGGTTGAGGTTTCCCAGGTGGAGTCGAATTTAACCGTAGGCTCCACTCCTGGTGGTGCCCTTCTGGACATTCCTTTAAGGTTCAGCTTTGCAACCATACTGCCCACGTAAAACAAACACTTTGCCTTCATGAACGCTGTTTGGAGGGTCATGACTCGTGGGAATAACGCCGCCCAATCAGTTAACCTGCTAGAGAGATCCTTCGTTGTTCCCAAGCATGACATCACACTCCCTAGGAGGAAGGTAATGCCACTGTGGCGACCGTACTCCTGGGGGCGACACAAGTGCACTGATGCCCAGCCACTGCTCGATGAATCTGCTGGTACATTGACCCAGACCACTACATTCCCCACGCACGCTACACGGCCTGAATCTGACCCTGATGAAACTCAGGTTACCCTTCCCATATACAGTTCCATCTTACACGGTGACAAAGAGGAAGCTGCAGATGAAAGTGCAGGTTCGGCCCACCCGCCATCAGACACACCACCGTACTATCAG
The DNA here is from genome assembly GCF_039654945.1 of Dendrobates tinctorius. Taxonomy (NCBI): domain Eukaryota; kingdom Metazoa; phylum Chordata; class Amphibia; order Anura; family Dendrobatidae; genus Dendrobates; species Dendrobates tinctorius. The sequence continues at coordinate 80,662,941 of NW_027361696.1, forward strand.
GGGCCCTGTGCCAGTGCCGTCGCCAACGAGTGGGCCCCCCCGCTTGCTCAGGATCACAGCACTTGCAAGGTTGAAATACTGTGCAGTGAGATGGAAGATGGGGACGACGAGGAGTCCAGACTAGTACAGGGATTCCCTAGCGAGGAGACTTATTTGATTGTTTTCAATGTTGGGACAGCAATTTTTGGGGAGCACGTTACTCTGGAGAATGATAGATGGGGCCCACCATACACTGGAACATTCCAAATGTGGACATCAGACACTGGAGCAGCATTTACAGGGCCCATTATACACTAGAGCATTAGAAATGGGGCCCATTATGTTTGGAGCATTATTTGGGCCCATTAGACAGTGGAGCTTCATCCATGGGGACTAACATATACTGTAGCATTATGTGGAGCTCATCATATACTGTTTCAAACATTATATGGGACCAATGATTCTGTATGGAGAAATAGATGGGCCTCATCATGAGATGTAAAAAGTGAAGTATTTTTCATTGTACTATACCGCTATTTCTCTGCCGTATCGGAGCATGATGAGTTTTGGTATGTGTTAAAGGGGCGCTCTTTCGCCCAGGGCACATGAAAACCTGGAGCCAGCCCCCCCCCCCCACAACTTTAGCCAAATAACCCCCATTTCTCAGTGCGTAACTTGTATTATGAAGTTAATTAAGGTTGACAAGCTTAAGTAAGAAGAATTGATGCTTTTGGCATTCAAATGGGCACTGTAGGTGTGTTTCCTGTCCTCTCACTGCCGACTTTTATTCCCCATTGACTTACATTGGGTTTCGTGTTTCGGGACGACCCCGACTTTTCCCTATAATCGGACGATCTTGCTCGACCCGACTTTTGGAAAAGTCGGGTTTCACGAAACGAAACGTGACCCTAAGAAACCAAAAGTCGCTCAACTCTACTTATGACCATGTGAAATTTCAGTTTTTCTTTTTTAATAAATTTGCAAAAATTTCTACATTTGTTTTTTTTCAGCCAAGATGGGGTGCAGAGTGTACATTAATGAGAAAAAAAATGAACTTTTTTGAATTTACCAAATGGCTGCAATGAAACGAGTGAAAAATGTAAAGGGGTCTGAATGCTTTATGCAATATTTTCCAGCGCGGTCTATGCCCCGGAAGTGTGTCCTGCATGTGAAGACTTCCGGGCCATAGAGCACGCTGGAAAATACTGGCGCATGCGCAGGAGCGATTACACGCTTCGCCCACAGTTGGGCAAAGCATACTGTGCAGGCGCCGGAGGCCTTTACAGTGCACAAGCGCGGAAACCAACATTATCTGTGATATTCACAAATGAAGATTACCTGCAGCAAGCCAGGGGGGGGTAGGCGACTGAGCCACGCTCATCGGACCGGACTGTGGCGATTTGCATACATCCCCAACAAGATAAAAGATGGATTTTTGGTTCTTACCGTAAAATCTCTTTCTTGTAGCCTTCATTGGGGGACACAGATTACCATGGGTGTATGCTGCTGCTGCGAGGAGGCTGACACTATGCAAAACAAAAATTAGCTCCTCCCCGGCAGTATACACCCACCGACAGGCACCAAGCGCCGCAGTTGATGAAAACATATGTACCAACCCAACAAGGGACTCTAAGACCCAACACGGTACAACTTAAACAGGGAGGGTGCTGTGTCCCCCAATGAAGGCTCCAAGAAAGAGATTTTACGGTAAGAACCAAAAATCCATCTTTCTTTATCGCCCTATTGGGGGACACAGATTACCATGGGACGTTCCAAAGCAGTCCCAAGGGTGGGTACAGCAATAAGGAACGAAAGTAACGGAAAGGCTTAGGTCGGCCGGTGAGCCACCGCCGCCTGCAGAACCTTCCTACCAACAGCATCAGACGAGGCCTGGGTATGAACCCTGTAGAACCTCGTAAAAGGTGTGCAAAGACGACCAGGTTGCGGCCTTGCAAATTTGCATGGCCGAAGCCTGGTGACGAACAGCCCACGAAGCCGCCACAGCCCGGGTGGAATGAGCTCTTACTCCCGGAGGGGGTTGTTTTTCCTGAAGACGATACGCTTCCAGAATGGTAGAACGAATCCAGCGAGCGATCGTGGATTTGGAAGCCGGAAGGCCCTTCTGGCGACCTTCAGAGATGACCAGCAAGGAATCGGACAGACGAAAGGAAGATGTCCTGGCGAGATAGACACGCAGGGCTCTAACTTCGTCCAGTTTGTGGAGAGACTTCTCAAGCGGATGAGAGGGAGCCGGACAAAAAGAAGGAAGAACGATATCCTCATTGATATGGAAAGAGGAAACCACCTTTGGAAGAAAAGAAGGAACGGGCCTGAGGACGGCTTTGTCCTGATGGAGAATCAGGTAAGGGGAATGACATGACAAGGCCGCCAATTCAGAAACTCTTCTGATGGATGTAATGGCGATCAAAAAGGTGACCTTTCACGAGAAGGGACAAAGGAATGTCCTGGAGGCTCGAACGGCGCCTTCTGGAGAGCGCTAAGAACGAGGTTGAGATCCCACGGGTCTATTGGCGAATGATGAGGAGGAGCCACATGGGAGACCCCTTGGAGAAAGGTTTTGACCTGTGGTAGAGAAGCTAACTCTCTTTGGAAGAGGATAGAGAGAGCGGAAACCTGGCCCTTGAGCGTACTGAGGGACAGACCCGCTTCTAAACCAGACTGAAGAAACCCAAGGATAGATGGGATAGAAAAGGACATTGGGATGACTTTTTTTATCATCGCACCAACGGAAAAAAACCTTCCAGTACCTATGGTAAATGCGGGAAGAGGCTGGTTTCCTGGCTCTGATCATTGTTTGAATAACCTGACTAGACAGACCTGATTCCTTCAGGATTGCGGTCTCAACGGCCATGCCGTCAAACTCAGAGACTGAGAATTCTCGTGGTAAAGGGGGCCTTGCGAGAGAAGGTCTGGACGGTCTGGAAGCCTCCAGGGGACGTCCGCGAGCATGTTGACCAGTTCCACGTACCAAGGCCATCTTGGCCAATCTGGAGCAACTAGAATCACTGGTACGCCTTCCGATTTTATCTTTTTGACCACTCGTGGGATCAAGGCCAGAGGCGGGAACAGATAAGGAAGTTGAAACTGGGACCACGGAGTCACCAGCGCGTCGCATGCGAAGGCTAGAGGGTCCTTGGACCTGGCTACGAACTGCGGCACCTTGTGGTTCATCCGAGATGCCATGAGGTCGACATCCGGGGTGCCCCAACGGTGGCTTATCTGATTGAAGACTATGGGGTGCAGGGACCATTCGCCGGACGCCAGGGCCCTGGCAACTCAAAGTCGGCTGCCCAATTTTCCACCCCTGGAATATGGACGGCGGAGATTGCCGGAACGTAACGTTCTGCCCAGCGGAATATCTTGGCCACTTCTGACATTACTTGCTTGCTGCGCGTGCCCCCCTGATGGTTTATGTACGCCACGTCCGTGGCGTTGTCCGACTGAATATGGACCGGCTTGCCGGAGAGGAGAGGCTGCCAGTGAAGGGCCAGGAAGATTGCTCTGATCTCCAGAAGATTGATTGGGAGGAGAGACTCCTGTGGATTCCAGCGTCCTTGGGCCGCTTTCTGATGGAACACGGCTCCCCATCCTAGAAGGCTCGCATAGGTGGTGATGACTTGCCACTGAGGCGGAAGGAAGGACCTCCCTTGGAGAACTGACGCTAGCCGTAGCCACCAAGTGAGAGATTGCCTCACTCTGAGAGGGAGCAGAATAGGACGGTCCAAGGACATCGTGGTCTTGTCCCAGGCTGAAAGCAGAGACAGCTGGAGGGGGCGAAGATGAAACTGCGCAAAGGGTACTGCCACCATCTTCCCCAGGACCTTCATGCAGGACCGAATGGGAATGGGAGTAGGCCTCTTGAGAGTTCTGATGCCCTTGGAAAAAGTCACAAATTTTTCCCCTGGAAGAAAAACACGGGCTAGATTCGTGTCGAATTCCATGCCCAGAAAGGTCAGACGCTGGGTGAGGGTCAGAATGGACTTCTCCTTGTTGACTAGCCAACCGAGGCGGCCGAGAGTGTCCAGGGTTATCTGAAGACTCTGGAGACAGTCCTGGCGAGACGAACCCTTGATCAAAAGATCGTCCAGATAAGGGATGATGAGGATCCCTCTGGAGCGAAGGATGGTGAAGGTGAAAACACGGGGCTCTGAAGCTAGGCCGAAAGGAAGAGCCGTGAACTGAAAGTGGTCTCCCTGAATCGCAAATCGAAGATACTTCTGATGTTGCACACAAACCGGAATGTGCAGATAGGCATCCCGAATGTCCACCGAGCAGAGGAATTCCCCGGGTTCCATGGAAGCAATCACCGACCGAAGAGACTCCATTTTGAAATGAAGAATCTTCACGTGGCGATTGAGCAATTTGAGGTCCAGAATTGGACGAAGGGAGCCGTCTTTCTTCGGGACTACAAAGAGATTGGAGTAGAACCCAGAAAACCGTTCGTTTGAGGGAACGGGAACAATGACTCCGGCAGAAAGAAGGGAGGAAATGGCCTGCAGAAAACCCGGAGTCTGGGACCGCTGTCGCGGAGGCCGAGACCGGAAAAAACATCTGTTCGGGGGGAGGCAAATTCGATCTTGTATCCGGATGCGACGATTTCTCTGACCCAAGCGTCGTCGACAACGGACAGCCAAGCATCCACGAAAAAGGAAAGTCTGCCTCCCACCCTAGAAGAAATTCCAGGTGGGGGTGACCCGTCACTTAGAAGAAAATCTGCCAGAATTGGCGCCTGAAGATCTGGAGTATTGTCCTCTAGATCTCCAGCGAGGAGCGGGTTTGTAGGAAGGTTTCCTCTGATCCCGCTCCCTGGTGGAGGGCGGCCGATCTTTTTGAGCAGATCTCTCCATGGCAGAGAAGGGACGAAAGGGCCTGAATGGTCGAAAACCCTTTCTGTTGAAAAAACGTTTCGGTCGAGACTGGGGAAGCGAAGTGCTTTTACCACCAGTGGCATCGGAAATTATCTGATCCAGCTTGGCTCCAAAGAGTCTAGAGCCATGGAATGGCAGATTGGTAAGCGACTTTTTTGAAGTAGTGTCCGCATTCCATGACTTTAGCCAAAGGACTCGGCGTACAGCTACTATGTTGCTGTTAGCCCTTGCTACGCAGCCGGCCACGTCCAAGGAGGTGGCCAAAAGGTATTTTCCCGCATGGTTAACCTGATCTGCAAGATCCGCCAACTCGTCTTGAGGATCTGACGCTAAGATGCCCCTGCGAAGAATTTTTGCCCAAGCGAAAATGACTTTCGCCACCCAGGCGGATGCGAAAATAGGGCAGAGAGGCGCCGGATGCCTCAAAGATAGACTTAGCCAGAGATTCAATCTGCCTGTCAGTAGGATCTTTAAGCGATGCCCCATCTGGCAGAGAAAGCACCGTTTTTGAGGCTATCCGGGAAACTGGAGGATCCACCTCGGGAGCCTTGGACCACTTTGTGAGCAGGTCTGCGTCAAAGGGGTACAGTACGTCTAAGTACTTGCGGCCTGAGAAACGTTGCTCAGGGCGCTCCCAGTGTTTGGATAAGGTAGTATCGAAATCTTTGTGATTAGGAAAGGTTCGAGATGGAGGTCTTGCTCGTTTAAGGAGAACAGAGAATTCCTGAGGGGGAGTCTTATCCTGCTTAATTTTTAGTGTTTGGAAGATAGTTGAAATAAGACTATCGACCATGTCCCGTGTTTTAGAAACGCTGTTCCCTTCTGAACTAGCTTCCGATTGAGAGTCATCGCCTGACTGAAGGTTGTCATCCGAGGAAGGAGAAGGAAACCTGGGAGAAGCAGAAGGGCCCTGCGAGCTAGAGGAGGAAGTAGACAGAGCCCGCTTCCTAGAAATCCTGCCCTGTCTGTCTCTCTGAAGGTCGCGGTCAGGTGCGGACGACTCACCCTGAGAGGCGGTCGGGGCACAGGTGGCTGTAGATAGCTGAGGTAATCGTTCTAAGACCTGGACCAGCAACTGTGATACTTTTGCCAAGTCAGATACAGACAGACATTACAACGGCCCACTCCGGGGGGAGGGGGGAAGGGAGAGTGTCCTCAGCCCGGGACTCTGTGCGCTCCTGAGATGCTGACATATTTGAAGGACTGCAGGGGGGGCAGAATGGGGACGACCGACCCGATGCCCACTTCTTTTTACAGCGCGCACAGGCGTAATAGGTAGCGGTGGGCCTGAAGCAGAGATCCCCTGAAGGGTTGGGCATAAGTAAACTGCACTGAATGGCCGCAGGAATTAGTGAAGAACTGCGGAGAGCTAATCTTTGCCTCAGAGTAGAGCTTACCGAGATTCTGGCGAGCAGCAGAAAACGCCGAAGTGTCCCCCAAGCAGCGCAGGAAGGAGTGAAAATCCAGGAAATCCTTGTGCTGGAGGCTGGGGGCGGAGCTTAGCGGCTGCACCGTGACTGGCTAACAGCAACGGAGAGGGCATATCAAAAGAAAAGGAGCCCTGTGATGGGCTAGTAAAGGCGCGCTGAAAAGAGCGCGCTCAGGAAGGGAGGAGGGAGCACGCTGAGGGAAAGTGAAAGGAAGACGCCACAGCCCCATGCCTAGCAATTGTGAAGGAAACGCCGACATAACGGTGCCGAACTGACAGTGGCCCTGCTGCTTGTGACGCTGCTGTGGTGAGTGGAGGGATCCCCAGTGTCTCCCTGACTAGTGCAGGGGGAGGGTGAGACGCAAGCGGCTGTGTGAGCGCGCGGCAGGCAGAGAGGGCGGTAGATTCAAATAACTGTGGACCTGTAATCACCAAGGTCCAACTTCTCCCATTCACGGGGGGGCCGGAGGGAACGTACAGGCACTTACCTGACATCCCTGAAGAGGATGACCACAGGGGCCCACGGAGAACAGGCAGGCCGCTGTGGGGGGGGGTCCTCTGTACCCGCATCCTGCAGAAGACGGCTTGAACCTCCTGCGATCGCCGTCTTCCTCTCAGCCCTGTCCCGAGAAAGGGGTGAGGAGGGGGATTCGGCAAGGACCAGCCACCTGTCCACAACCCTTATCACCGGAAGGTGATAGGGAAAAAGTCCTGCCTGCGGTACTGAGAGTTGCGATGTGGGTGACACCACACTGCTCGCTCAGCCGCATGATATAGGAAATCAGGGTGATAACTATACCGTTTCCCGACGGAAAAACCTGAAAAATAAAAGAGAAAAGATTAAAAAGTCCGATCTAAACCCTAAAAGAAAAAATGGATTATTAACTGCGGATCTGGGGAGATCCCGGTCCGCCTCCTACAGACACTAAGCACAAACTGAGGTGCTTGGTGCCTGTCGGTGGGTGTATACTGACGGGGAGGAGCTAATTTTTATTGTTTTGCATAGTGTCAGCCTCCTAGCAGCAGCATACACCCATGGTAATCTGTGTCCCCCAATAAGGCGATAAAGAAAAAGGTATTTATGTCTCAAAGGTGCGGGGTCAGGGGGAGTAAAAAATCCCAATAGAATCCTTATGGGACGCACAATTGGGTGATATCTTTACATGATATCACTAAATATGGGTGACAGATTCCCATTAAAACTGGTCATCTGTAGACCAGTCACATTGCCAACAGCTCCAGGGACCTGAACACTCACTCTCTCTGGTACTTAGATTCAATTTTTCCTAGAGGAGAGCATAACTCTTCTACATGCAGGTTTGCTTGGGGACCCAACAGGACTTGCGAGACAGGCAGCCCAGGCATAATTTCCTTCCTCTACCAAAATTAACTCCACCTCCGACCCCACTTTGATACAAGAACACTTAGACATGCTACTCCGCTCCTAAGAAGTCTGGTGGACAAACATTCTCATTGGCACCATGTTGCCTGTTGAAACCATACCCCTTGCAGGCATTGAACCATTTCACTTTTCACTGTCAACTTGCTCTTGATCAAACTCCAGGATAACCTCTGATGGCTTCCAATGAGTAGCCCCTTTCCCCTAACCAGTGCCCTGGGAATCAACTAGAAAGCCTTCTGGAGTCTGTAGTTAGGTCTCCCACTGCTCAACACTCAGCAGTGGTCTCTTTTCTGATGAGAGCTGTATGTTCTAGTCACCCCATTCTTTGACTAAATGATGGTCACATCTCCAGCACCTGTAATATTTAGCTGTATTACCCCTGAAGCCATCGAGGGACCCCCTACAACTTGCACTAGCTCATCCCAGCTGGGAAATCTCTTTGAAATGTTCTCTACAGAAGTCCATAATGAGTTCCTGGAGAACCATAGCTGGTTCAGGGGTTGCTCCACCGAGACTGATCCTGTTTGTGACACCAAACATAAGATGTGACCACAATGATAGGAGACAACTTATTTCTGCAATTAACATCTTTTACTAATCTTCTGTAGGCATGTCAACCACTATCGCACTCAACTGCTTCTTCCAGTCTAATTGCAGACATCTGATATTTCATGAACCCAGCGGTAAACGCAACTCTGATTGATGAATGCCGCTCTTATAACTCCATGGACACATCAGACGTCACAGACCTACTTACAAGTTAGGCTATTCTGTATAGCTTTCCATGGATGGGTGTTTTAGTCTGGCCCGGTCCTGCTTTGCCCTTAATCACATTGAGGTCAATTAACACACGGTGACGTTTTAATACTAGAGACAGATTGGGACCTTCCCGATGGGTCACCTGGTCGTGGTGGTAGGGCTTTTACACTTTTTTATTACTCAAAATAACATTAAGTACCTTATATTATTTACATATACTATTTATATACTATTTTTTTCTTGGGTTTCATCTATGAAATGGTCTCAGTGTGAACATGCTCTTACACTCTACACATATACCAGCTTATAATCCAGCTCAGTTTTTTAGTTCTGTGGTTTGCCATTGTGCTAAACCTCAGGAAAGGGCTATATGATGAGTGAACGTGCTTGGATAAGGTTCGGAGCATGCTCGGGTGCTAACCGTGTGTCTTTGGCGTGCTCAAATAATATGTTCCAGTTGCCATTTTACACATCTATGTTTCACATTTCAAGTATGGACAGCGATACCTGGATCGGCCACTTTGAACTTAAAGCATTAGAGGCATGTATGAAGCTGTTGGGTTTAGTTCACAAGAACTGTGGCCGCTCCATGCCCGGACGTCTGTACCCGGGCACCTATGAAGGAAAACTGACTAAAGCTGATGAAAATTAAAGATTTCAGGTTTGAAACTGTTTAGTTGACTGATCACCGACAAGGACATTCAAAATGAAGCTACTGTACGTTCAGTTAGGCTGAAAGTCAGACAAGATATTTCTGGAATATTCCCAGAAAGATGGTTTGTTCATCACCCAGGGGATAAAGCACAGGTAGACAACTGGACAACTATACCGGTCAATACGGACTAAATGTGGATGGTTGTAGGCATTATGGTCATCGAACCAGCAACATACTTTAATATGTATGGAGCATTTAGTTGTTATGGTGTTTGATCTTAAAGGGAATCAGTCAGCAGGTTTTTGCTAGCTAAACTATGAGCACCATGATGGAGTGATAGAAACCTTGATTCCAGCAATGTGTCACGCACTAGGTTGTGCGTTGCTGATTTGATACAAATCAGAGATTTATCAGCAGGAAATCATCACTACAGGACAAGTGGCCTTGTGATCCAACCACGCCCACATCACTGATTGGCCATTTTCTGCCTATACACAAAAAGCTGCCGGTGATATGGGTGGAGTTATACACAGCTCAGCATTTAGAGCTCTGCTAAATCTGCAGCAGAGAAAACTGGGATTATATCACAACTACTGCACCCAGTAACCTAAGTGACACATCACTGGAATCAGTGTATTTGCCCCCTATTCAGATTAGGCCGGTTTCACATTAGCGCTTTTTAAGCGCACGCACGGCCGGTGGTAGCTCCGCCCCTGAGCCGGCTCTCTGCCCGGCGTGCCCGCCCCTTGCTTGTAGCGCCGCCTCCTAGCGGACAGCGGCGCCTGCGATCGGAGCACCCTATCTTTAGCATAGGGTGCGCAGATCGTGCGCAGGCCGTGCGCTAGTTGCGCTTTGACCTGCGCTGCGCACTTTTGACGGTGCGCCGTGCGCGCCAAAATCGAACTTTTCGGATTTTGGCGCGCACGGCGCACCGTCAAAAGTGCGCAGCGCAGGTCAAAGCGCAACTAGCGCACGGCCTGCGCACGATCTGCGCACCCTATGCTAAAGATAGGGTGCGCCGATCGCAGGCGCCGCTGTCCGCTAGTAGGCGGCGCTACAAGCAAGGGGCGGGCACGCCGGGCAGAGAGCCGGCTCGGGGGCGGAGCTACCCCCGGCCGTGCGTGCGCTTAAAAAGCGCTAATGTGAAACCGGCCTTACATAGTAAAAATCTGCTTCCTTTTAAATAGGTGCTGTGCTTTCAGATAACTTAGTACGCGAGTCAGTTTATTGAAAATGGTGCCATTTTAACTCTGATTCACCCCTCCAAAATGTTGTCAAGTGTTATCTGTCTCTTGCAGCAGAGACATGGGATTACAGGAAGTGGAGCCTCAATGCTGCCAAGCTGGATAAAGGCAGAGTGGGCTCTCTTTTCATGAACAGGCAAGCAATTGGGTAATATGGCAGTAGCAACGCATGCTGTGAATTGAGGGGAAAGGAAGTTCCAGGTCTGATAGTGCTGGCAGAATGCTGATAGAGAGGAATCCCCCAATGAAGAGGAGTGTATGGGCTTGAGAGTCAGGACAGTTGCTCGACATATTAAAATAGTACGTGCACCAAAACAGGTTTAGTATGCAAGGACAGGTATGTATAAGAAAAGACAAGACACTTTACCATATATAGTTTTTAATTTTTTTTTTGCTCATTTTTTTCATGTGCTTTACCCCCTTTTCAGCACAACATGAACGTGCAATGCATTAGATAAATGTACTGCACACCCGTGCCGGACCTGAAGGATCGGAGACTGCAGCTGTATCTGCTGTAACAAATACATTATATATATTTATATTTCTCTGGAAAAAAAAAAAAAAAAAAAAACTCATGCATATTGCACATTTCAACACTATGTATATAAAATAATTTTCGCTATATACAAATACAAGTCATTTTGTTGATTTTTTTTTTTCTTTTTTGCAGTTTGTCGGTTTTATTTAGTCATTGAACTGGCATGGCACAGATTAAAACCAGAAGATACAGAGAAGCGGGGGCCACCTTTGTAGGCTACACCTTGGCATAGAGAAGAGTTGGCAGTAATACTCAGGAGGGGAGAAGAGCAGCAGAGTGCAACATGCGACGGCGGCAGCTTCCAGGGAATGATTGGGTAACCTGAGCCTCTTACAAGGGAACGTCTATGTAAAGAACAGAGACCTGGACTCGGCATGCAGTAACGCCATATAACACATTCACCTTTACTACGGTATTAGGGGAGACACTACAGACGCCTTGTATAAACTGCATCCGCTTCATTCATGTAGCCCTTGTTTCGGATACTCTGCACATCACTGCTCCCTCCAGGAGAGGAGACAATGGCTCCCACGCAGTGAGATCTACGGATAGCACAGAGCAACCCATATAGTGCTTTACATGCATCACAATCTATATCGCTATCGATTCTTCCAGGTGGCACAAATCCTTACCGACCTGGGTGTCAAACTACAACTCCCAGCAGGTCCTAACCATGGCATTAAGATACCAGATTTACATATTCGGCTAGATTGACCAAATGTGTTTGTGGGGACTTTTTTTTTTTTTTTTTTTTTAAAGTGCATGTAATTGGGAACAAAAACTATTTTTGCAATTGGGTTCCGCTAAAAATGTGTCACCGCGTGGTTTTCACCTGCACATTCAAATTTGGTCTTTTTCTGAGCTCCTCTCTGCCAATCACATCAGATAAAAAGCCTTCCATACATTCCTGTCATTCAAACTGAATGAGCTCACTGACTGCTTTTCAGTTAGCTCACTGTGCACGCATTTAGCATTTTCACATTTTTCTGCTGCAAAAACTAGATTGATCTCTAGATTTTTATGGATGCACGCAGAGAGGTGGGAGGGGGGGGATTACAGAATAGGTAGCGTTTGGATAAGTTTATTGTTTTGACAATAATGTCATATAATGGAAAAGACAACTTGAAAAGGATTCTATGACATGTTATTGGTTTGATATGTACTGTTTTAAACTAATAAGAGTTTGAAGAAAAAAAAACTAGATTGATGGCAGGAAGAAAGCGGAATAAAATAAGCCCTTTTTTGTGCAATTTTTTTCATATTAATTTGAATGAATGAAAAACGCTGAAAGAACTAACATGCTGCAGAAGGTTCAGATCTGCCAAGAAAAAGTAAGTAGTGTGTGCATGAGATTTAAGACATCGGATTCACTTTGCTGGTACTGCAAAAGTACTGGTTCTTTTTTTTTTTTTTTTTAATCACAGCAAAAATGAAATGTGCGAATAAGCTTTAACTGCAACACAGAGGTTATAGAAGGTAAATTATGCAAATGTGCTAATGAAAACCAATTGCAAAATACATTTAGGCAGCACTATTTTGGTAATTGAAAAGAAATAGATATCTGTTGGGAAAAAAAAAAACCCTGAATTGTGTGACCAATGCTTGTGGAGAGGCTGGAAAAAAAAAAAATAAAAAAAAAAAAATAAAATAAAAAAAAAAGAAAAAAGAGGAAAAGAATAAAAAAGGGAAAAAGGAAAAGAACGTGAAAGGGGAAAAACAAAAAGAAAAAAAGAAAAACAGGAAAGAAAAAAGGAAAAATTAGAAAGGAAAAGAAAAAAGGTAAAATAGGAAAAAGGAAAAGAAAACAGGAAAAAACAAAAAAGGAAAAGAAAAAAGGAAAAAAAAAAAAAGAAAAAAATGAAGTTTTATTAGCTGGTGGAGGGTCACACACACACACACACACAAACTCACTGTGTAGGTCTGTCTGCTAAGAAAGCTTATGTGAATAGCTTTAGGGTGGTTTACAGTGACATGCAAATAAAGTTTTAAGGGTAACTAAACTTATAAAGAAGTTTTGCTATGTTCTAGCCCTTGTTCAGTAGTGTCCTTAAGTGGTGGGGTCCAGGATCTAAGACCCCCGACAATTGTTTAAACCAAGAGTCAGAAAAGCTCAACTTACCATACAGCAACACTGGCGTACCCGCTCAACAGAAAGTCCATGGCTCTGTACATCCTGAAAATAAGATGAGCGCTTCTGTCATATCAATATTACTGAACAAGAGCTGGGACATACAGACGAAAAATATTAAAAAATGAACTTTCCCTTTAATTGCATAAAGTTACACAACTTTCTAACATACTTTGCATTTTAATTCATCATTTCCAAAAAATAAACAAAACACTTTTTTTCATTCGCTGACAGCAAGCAGAGGGATCTCAGAAATAATGAGCGAATGTGACAAAGTGAATTAGAAATTGCAATTATACAGGAATTTATAACCTTTAGCGTGTGCGGCTCTACTATCTGGCTGCTGGTCATGATAAATTGGGAAAGTGTGAGCCATTGGAGTCTTCTAAAACCTGGATAGGAGCTGGAAGAGGCTGTAGCCAACATGTTTATCAGGGGCTTCAGTCAACACATACGGCTCTGCTACAGCACAGAATAGGATGACTGCGGCAGCAGAGCTTCCTGATCGCAGGTCTGTAGGCCACCGATGGATGCTCAGAGCGGTTTCTGACATATGGTTTGGTATAAGGTGAAATAAAAGGGCCGGACAGTAAATCTCAGATCAGATCTGCTCAACAGACCCGGACAAACAACTAAAATACTGCAACCTCAACCTATATCACATCAATGTAATACTGAGCGCTGACTGGTACGTGGAGGGGATGCTCATCTTAAAAAGGTAACTAAACTTTGTTTTCTTAAATTATTCTGTAGACCCTTTAATTGCCTGCAGATCGGTGGGAGTCCTGATCCTGGGACCACCATAGATTGCTCATAAATCACCCAATAAGTGCACAGCTTTAACCTAAACGCGCACCCACGACGGAGTACAGATTTAATATGCTAAAAGTAATCTGATTCCGCTGTGGGGGCACGGTTAGGCAGGCGCTGTGTGCTGCTTGGGGGTCTTCTGAGAGATCAGTGGGTGTCTCAGGACCTGATCGCTCATTGGTCTGTAGGTAATGGAAACGAAGGCAGAATATAAAACAATCTGCTAAAAGTTTAGCTAGACTTGTTGCACGGGGGGGGGGGGGGGGGGGGGGGGGACACACACATTCCAGAATGTGGAATACATTATATCCCACCCAGGATGGAATTCAGACACCTGTGCATAAATAAGACGAAAAATAATTTATCAAGTAAGCTGCTGACTGTGCCCTGCCCAGCCGCCATTCTGGGGGCTAATTCACATAATTAGTTCACCAGGAACAAACAACTAAAATCCTCACTAGAGACTAGTGATGAGCACAAGTGCTGGTTACTCGAGTTTGCCCAGGGTGCTTGGGTATGCTCCTAGCATCGCGGGTGCTCTAGTGACATGTTCGAGTCCTCGCGGCCGAATGTTTCACTGCTGTTATAACCACAAAACATACATGGGCAATCCCTGATGTTCTGTGGCCGTCTAACAGAAGAGAAACATGCAGCCGCAGGGACTCGAACATGTCACTCGAGCACCCGCGATGCTCGGTGCATACTCGAGCACCCTGGCAAACTCGAGTAACAAGCACTCGCACTCCTCACTACTAGTCACTTCAACATACTAGCTTAAGAAAAGCGGCTGCCCCCACGCCAAAAAATGCAGAACACTGGATCCTTTCCACCACATTGTCACTAGGTGTTGGCCGAACACTTGGCCGATGACTATTCACCCCGACCCTCCATAAACGTGTACACAGATCAGACAAGCATGCTAGTGTTTCAATGGGAAGAAGGATGAAAATGATGATATTAGAAACAAAGTGGCTAAAACGTAATATGCCCAATCACCACCACCAAACCGACATCTTCTAGGGAGAGTGCCAAGCCCCTATACACAATAGGAGACCAGTCCTGCTGAAAACTGCCGAATTGGCCGATTCTTGAAAGTGACATTAGTGGGGGGGCAAATAAAATATCCTATAGATGAGGTGGTAAAGCTGCGTTGCACTGGCAGTAGTTTGCACACTAAGTCAGTCGCCATCTCCATCAGCAACAGTCAATAATGAACTACTTATAGAACAAAAAGGCAGACACAGGGCAGCGGTTCACAAGCCCTGCATACTCCAATGCACGTGTTCACATCAGGAGGGTGTGTTACCTAAATCTTACAATTTTACAAACACCATTTTTATTGAACGATCGGATTATTTAGTGTACGGCTGCGGACAAAGCGGTAACTGTGCACAGTATAAATAGGTGCGATCTGACGACAACCCTTGGTTATTGCTGTATGGACACATCTGGTATTATCTACAGACACGCTGGGATTGCTGGAGATAACAGTAGGACAGACGGGGAGGTCCAGTGGTTAAACAGATGTTTGGTTATGGCAATGAATGAAACTTGTCCGTGGGCATCACCCGATGCCACTGCCATCATTTCGGGAGGACATGTGAATATACATACTATATATTTATAGATTATACATTAAAAAAATGAATAAAACTATTTTATAAACTAGGATCTTAGATTTCCTTGACATTCGCAGACCGGGGAGCTGGCTCTGAAAAGTCTGGCTCCAGTGTGTGTGGCACAAAAGTCAAACAAGACATCTTTTCTGTTCCCAATGGAGCTTTCTCTGCCTTGGTTGCCAAGTCTGGGAAGACAGTGTTTTTTTTTTTTTGCCAAGCAGACATGTAGGACTGTTTTTTGGCCCGGACAGGCTGAAGCTTGTGTGTCAGAATTAGGATACCCTGCTTCACTTGGACAGTTTACTGATTACTCGGATCAGGGCTGCATTCTCGTCCTTCAGTCGTTGATTGTCTGCCTTCAAATCCGAGAGAACCTAGAACGAGATCAGACACAAAGTCAAAGACCGGTCCTTACAACCATCGTTTACAGGCGTTAAAGGGACACATTCTAGATTCCAAACTACTTTCAGCATCCATTCCTTCTTTCCTTACGATCATCAAATTGGGACAATCATTAGTTACATCCAATGGATAAAAGTCTATGCTGGTGTCCATGTGATGGCCATGCTTGTGCAAGGTGGGTCATGAGATCTGGTGACAAGATGTTGTGACCACCCCATGACAGGTTATTTTTTTTCCTTCTCTACATGGGAACGCTTATCATCTAACTTCTAAAAAGACTGAGATAAAGTGATGATGTATATGACCGGTGAGAATCCAACTTCTAGGTCTTCATCAATCAGAAGAACAGGGGTCCTGAAGAAAGCAGACTACATTGCTCCGCTATCTCCACCAATCTCAACCATTTGGGTCACAGAGGTTGTCCTCCACCAATCTGGCACTTCTTTGCAAGTTTTCATAATAGATAAACCTCCAAGCTGTCCTCCGCAAGCTTAGCAATATGAATAAGCTTGAACTGGTCCAGCTGGAGCCAGTGCGTGGGTATATACTGCAGAGGAGGAGCTAATCTTTGTGTGTCTACTTAGAGATAGCCTCCTAGTGGCAGCAGCATACATCCATGGTCCTGTGTCCCCCAATGAGGCAACATAGAAATATGGAGAGCATTCCTCTAGCCATCGGTGGACATCTCAGCCCCGATGCTTCGCATTCATATAAACTTCTGACATATCAGAAGTCTAAAAAAATGACCGTGATCTTCATAGTCAGGAAGGAAAAGGAGACATTACCTTTAACTCTTCTTCAAGTTCAGCTGCCTTTCGTTCTAATGCTCTTCTTTCCTATGGGATGACACAGCCCAGTAAAGATTATGGTGTGTTTCTACTTTTAGCAGCATTTCAACTTAAAATCTACTTAAAGGCTATGTGTCAGTAGGTTTTTGCCATATAATTTGAGAGCAGCATAAAGTATGTTCCAGTGATGTGTCACTTACTCGACTGTGTGTTGTTTTATTAAAATCAGTGTTTTATCAACAGGAGATCACTAATGGACTAGATGTCTTGTGCGTCTTGGTCCAACCACGCCCCAGTACTGATCAACAGCTTTCTGACACAATACAGTGTACACAAAAAGCAGCCAATCAGTGGTGAGGGGGCGGGGTTAACACAACTCAACATTCTGAGCACTGCTAGATCTGCAGCAGAGAAAACTGAATGGCAACAAGCACTCCAGCAGGCAATATATCACTAGAATCAAGATCTCAGCCCCCACATCACGCCGTTCTCAGATTACATAAACATGTTAACCTCAGAAACCTGCTGAGAGCTTCCCCTTTTCAAGTTGAGTAACTGCAAATACTTTGCAACTCTGCACCCATTTTGAGACGTAGAGCTCTGAACAACACATGTGAAATCCCCTCTAAATGTGACACCCACTCAAATATATTTAGGACTACATGGCTCATTTAATGACACCGTATTTATTAATGTATTTGCCATTACTTTAATATGCCATTAATGGGGGTTGTCCTAGAGTTTGGTAGAACCAGTGATTAGCTGCAGTGGTCACCTACTAAGTAACTTTCAATCCCTCAGCAGGACTGGTATATAGGGTATCACCTGGACAGGCAGGTACAATAACATCACCCCCATCTCTAGGGGTCTGAATCTATTGGACCATTCATTGATCATCTAATAATGGGCTCATCATATTTTCAGCAATGAAATGGTGAAAATTAATTATTAAGCAGCCAACAAAATACATACAAATCGCTCAAGCTCCAGCAAGGCAGGTCTCTCCGCATGTCGCTCCTGGCGCTGGAACAGAAAAAGACGAATTAGTCAATATCAAGTTCTAGGACACCACTGTCAAATAACATCCTATTAGTCCGTTTTTAATTTCTACTGACAACCAACAGGACCTCTATTACAAATCGCGCCACCTCGCTTTCCCCAATAGTTACACTTCATCTATGGAAATGCCCATCAGTTCGGTATCACTGCACAACGAGGCAGAAATGCCGGCCAGGAGTAATAATGATAGTGTACAAAATATGCTGCTTACTGGTAATAAAATCCTCCTGGACAGATTCCATAAATGCCTGAAATGCTGATGTGGTTGAGTCATTATCCATACAATGCTATTTCCCGTGCACCGCCATACAGCAAGGACGTGCTATAAACCTATACCTGCGTGACCCGCTCCAGCTCCAGCTTTATCTGGGTGAGTTTCAGCTCTGCCTCTTGAAGCTGATCTCTCAGCGACTCGTTTTCAGAAATTAAATCTTCATATAACTGTCAAACAAACAGAAGACAGGATTGCTTGTCACATTAAGAAAAGTATAAGTAAAAGTCTGACCACCAGAAAATGTTAGGATTCTCCGGCCGAGTGTGTGCGGGTGTGTGTCTGCATGCGGTCACATGCCGACTAGACGTGCGCAGCCTTGTTCAAGGCAAAAGAACTGATCTAGGTCGGAAACGTCTTGTCAGAATGCGGCCTGAAGTATGCAAATTGCAAAGTGGACTTGCACACACGATCCTTTGAAACTGATAATACAATGCACTACTTATGCAGTTCATAATCCAGCCTGTCAAGTGTTTGACAGGTAGCCTGTCAGGCCTACGGAGATAAAAGACAGAGGCCATTGTTGAACCTGAGGATGCCAAAGCAACCAAAAGCACCCAGTGATGGCACTGCCGAGGCGCTGAAAAGGAAGCAATCTCCTAATATGAAACTGCTCGTATGAAACTATCACTATTGACAGCGGAATGTGCTGGGACTGGAGTCAGTTCTAGTCCCAGCACATGCGACAAGAGCCAAGCTGTGAATAGCAGCCAGCTTCTGCTGCAGATACTATGGGTACAGCTCCTGTGCCAACCCTGGGACGTAACTATATATCCAAATTTGGTGATGTACTTGCAATCTGGACATACAGCTATGTCCTTTTGCGGAAAGGGGTTAATGCTGACAAAAACCCTTAAAAAAAAAAAAAAAAAAGATTTGATCAATTGCCCACCCCTAGACCACAGCGCTGTAATGATATTACCCGATGTATGAAGGAGCCTGCTGATTAGTCATCTCTACTCCGTCCTTAAAGCCCTCATCCTCCTCCCATTAAAGTTTTTATCCTGTTACTATACTGCAGTCACCAAATTATACAGCACTGTGCACTTACAATTGCTGATTTTGCCTTTCTACCCAGATTAAATTATTCTCTTTAACAGATTACAAAACATTTTTCACCAGGATTTTGGTGAATATGATCTCCACATACCTTTTTGTAATCTTTGTCAGGCTCATCCTTGTGCCTTGGAAATGAGTATGTCCCTGCTCTAAACGGCAAAATACTGTTGGCGCTTTCTGTTATCCTGCAATCAGTAAAGCAATTGCTGAATATATGGCGTTGTGTGTGTAGAACAATGGACAATTCCTGGAGCAAAGCGTTACCATGCTCACTCAGGGGGCAATGTACTGAGGTGGGGTAGTCGTAAAGTTTATGGAATAGAAAGAATAACTAGGAAGAGACAGAATTACCTGTGCCCGGATGTGTCATTGTGGTTTACAGCCTCGGTGTCCTCATTGTCCATAACCTGCAAAACCAAAACGCATTTAATAAGGTGTTACTGAATAAACATCCCACGATGGTAATAAAAGGGCAACCGGGTAAATACTGATAAACCCATGCCTTCAGTGACTCAAAGCTTTGCACCTTTAACTCCTTCGCATACATGATGTACATGTACAGTATATCAAAGAAGTGAGTACACCCCTCACATTTTTGTAAATATTTTAATATATCTTTTCCTGGGACAACACTGAAGATCTAATACTGATACAATGTACAGTAGTCTGGTTGCAGCTTGTATAACAACGCACATTTCGTGTGTCCTCTAAATAACTCCACACACAGCCATTAATGTCTAAACTGCTGGCAACCAAAGCGAGTACAGCCTTAAGGGAAATTTGCCAAATTGTGCCCAATTAGCCATTTTCCCTCGCCAATGTCATGGGACTAAGTGTTACAGGGTCTCAGGTAAGAATGGGGAGCAGGTGTGCTAGATTTGGTGTTATCACTCCAACACTGATCACTGGAAGTTCAGCATGGTTCCTCATGGCAAAGAACTCTCTGGGGATCTGAAAAAAGTCTTGCTCTACATAAAGATGGCCGAGGCTATAAGAAGATTACCAAAACCCTGACACTGAGCTGCAGCACTGTGACCAAGACCATACAGAGGTTTAACAAGGTAGGTTCCACTCAAAACTAGACCTGCCATGGTAAAAGAAATTGAGTGCACGTGCCCAGCGTCATATAAAGCGGTTGTGTTTTCACAAGAGATGTATGAGTTTTGCCAGCACTGCTGCAGAGGTTACAGGGGTGAAGACAAGCATACTAAGGACATGGAATACTGGAACCGTGTCCTGTGGTCTGATGAGACCAAGATAAACTTATTTGGTTCAGATGGTGTCTAAAATTAAGACATAAAAATTTCTTATATTTGGAAATTAAATGTAAACGTCTTAAAAATGGAACCCAAAAATTTCCAAAAATGCTTTTCTTTCCACATACTCCGGGATTTCTCTGTGCTATTCAAAATACTACAGTGTGTCCATAAGTCAAGGTGCACTTTTGACCAGTCACTGGAAAGCAACAAAAAAGACGATAGAAATGTGAAATCTGCTCCAAATAAAACAAAAACTCTCCCAGTTTCATACCTATTCAGTACAGTTCGATGTGGGCTCCGTTTGTTGCCCTACACACATCCAAACGATAGTGAAGTTCTTGCCACACACAGGCAAGGACGTCTGGTGTAACAGAGTGAATAACGTCTGTGATTCTCCGTTTTAAGTGATTAATGTCATTGATACGTTAAATTTACACGTTTCTTCACATAACCCCAAAAGTAAAAGTCTAAGGGCGTCAGATCCGGGGATCATTGTGGCCATGGCTTGACAGAACCCCTGCCTACCCGTCAAAATTGCACCATGACTTTACGGACAACACTGTATAACTTTATAAAAAGGGGAACACCGGGAAGGTAAAAAATTATTTTAATGCTCATCCTTATTATTAGGATAACATGAATAGTGCTGTTTTCCATTCTGTAACGCTGAAGCTGCTCCTCACTGCTCCCCCACCTCACATGGGGAAGCATGGCCTGCTCCCTGCTAGTTGCTGCCAGTCCTGATGATCTTTTATTCAGTCCAATATCAGGGGGTATGACAGGGGTGTGGTCTGATCTACATTGCCAATATCTCCTTCTCTGCAGTCCTATATCATGGAAACATAAGGAAAGGAATGCACATAAAAGAACCAGGAATAACCAAAACATTCTTTTATTAACAAAATCATGTTAAAAAAATACAACAGTATTGTAATCCAAAATAAAAGGGGATTTCACAGTGAGAAATACCAAAAGAGTGGAACTGCAGGTCAGAGGAAAAAGGAGATTTTTGTGTACTCACCGTAAAATCTCTCAGCCTCTAATTGGGGGACAGAACCATGGGTGTTATGCTGCTGTCCACTAGGAGGCGACACTATGCATAATCTGAAAAAGATTAACTATGGCTTCTCCTCTGCAGTAAACACCCCTGGACAGCGCCAGCCTTCTCCAGTTTTGTGCAAAAGCATTAGGATGAAGTTAACAGAAATAACATAACCATCCCTGTAATAAGGCTACCATGTACGAGCTCAAAGAACAATATGTGAACTCAACCGTAACAACAGCCCGTAAAGGCAACAGGGTGGGAGCTGTGTCCCCCAATTAGAGGCTAAGAGAAAGATTTTACGGTGAGTACACAAAAATCACCTTTACTCCGTCGCCTCATTAGGGGACACAGAACCATGGGACGTCCTAAAGCAGTCCCTGGGTGGGAAGCAATGGACGAATATTGTGCAGACAGGTCCCTAAACTTGGGGCACTGCCGCCTGCAGAACCCATCTACCCAGGCTCGCATCCGCTGAGGACTGGGTATGAACTCTGTAGTGTTTCGCAAACGTGTGTAAGCTAGTCCAAGTGGCCGCCTTACACACCTGTTGTGCCGAAGCCTGGTGCCGAATGGCCCAAGAGGCCCCTACCGCCCGCGTAGAGTGTGCCGTGATACCGGCCGGAAGAGAATTGTTAAGGCGGTAAGCCTCTTGTATAGTGGACTTGATCCACCTGGCAAGGGTAGCTTTGGAAGCCGGCAAACCTTTGCGAACGCCTTCTGGAAGAAGGAAAAGGGAATCAGACTTCCGGAAGGGTGCAGTCCTAGACACATATATACGCAATGCCCTGACGAGGTCAAGCGTATGCAGAGCCTTCTCCACTCTATGAACCGGAACCGGGCAAAGGGATGGCAGTGAAATTTCCTCATTGAGGTGGAAGTTGGACACAACCTTCGGAAGGAAGGATGGGACTGTACGGAGAACCACCTTGTCCTGGTGAAAGGCTAGGAAGGGCCGCCTGCAGGAGAGTGCTGACAATTCAGACACCCTGGGAAGCGAGGTGATTGCCACCAGAAAAACCACCTTCTGTGATAGAATGCGGAGTGGGACTTCCTTAAGGGGTTCGAAAGGTGGTGCCTGCAATGCTGTCAGGACCAGGTTGAGGTCCCACGTTTCCAGTGGACGTCTGTAGGGGGAAACCAAATCGGGAAACCCCCTGGAGAAAGGTCCTTACTTGTGGCTTGTTAGTGATCCGCCTCTGAAAAAGCACTGAGAGCGCTGACACCTGGCTCTTAAGCGAGCCCAGGGATAGCCTGGCGTCCAGGCCTCATTGGAGAAAGCCAAGGACTTTTGGGAGGGAATAAGGAAGTGGAATCTGGCCGCGAGATTCGCACCAGGTGAAGAAAGCTCTACAGGTATGGTAATAAATCTTGGCAGAGGCTGGCTGGCTGGCTTCCGTGCCCTGATCATGGTTCTAATGATGTCTGTTGAGAGTCATGCCTGGGTTAGAACCCAGGTCTCAAGGGCCACGCCGTCAAATTGAGAGCCCCTGAGTTCTGGTGGTAGAACGGGCCTTGAGACAGAAGATTGGGACGGTCGGGGAGACGCCAGGGGATGTCTGCTGTAAGTTGTACGACGTCGGCGTACCATGTACGTCTGGGCCAGTCTGGAGCGATCAGGATGGTTGGAACTCCCTCGTGTTTGATCTTCCTCACGACTCTGGATATCGGTGGGATAGGTGTAAAGATGTACAGAAGCTGGAACTGGGTCCAGTCCTGAACCAGGGCATCTGCTGCGAGCGACCGCGGACCGCGTGTCCTGGCCATGAAGTTGGAGACCTTGGCATTGAGATGGGATGCCATTAGGTCAAAGTCCGGGGTCCCCCAGTGATGGCAGATCTGTCGAAAGACTTCAGGATGGAGAGACCATTCTCCCGACGTCCATTCCTTGTCTGCTTAGGAAGTCGGCTTCCCAGTTGTCCACACCCGGAATGTGGAACGCAGAGAGTACTGACCTCGTGTCTTCCGCCTAATGGAGATTATGTGTCACTTCTCTCATCGCCTGGGTACTGCGGGTCCCGCCTTGGTAGTTCACATATGCCACTGCAGTGGCATTGTCCAACTGTACTCTGGATATGAGAGGCTGCCAATAAGTGACGAAAGGCTCTCAATGCCAGGAAGATGGCTCGAATTTCCAAGACGTTGATGGGCATGTTCGCTTCCACTGGTGACCACTTGCCCTGTGATGTAGGTGCACCGCACCCCACCCTGTCAGGCTTGCGTCGGTGGTCAGGACCTTCCATTGACCTGAGAGAAAGGATTTTCCCGTTGCCAGTGAGGTTGGCTTGAGCCACCAGTGCAGGGACCCCCTGGTTGCAGATGTTAGCCGGAACTCCCTGTCGAGGGAGAAAGGATTCCTGTCCCGGGAGAAAGGATTCCTGTCCCAGGACTTGAGGATGGCTAGTTGAAGAGGCCTGAGGTGAAACTGGGCAAATGGTACCGCCTCCATTGATGCTGCCATCCTGCCGAGGACTCTCATGGCAAACCGGAGAGATCGGGGGGGATTGCGGAGGAATATGCGAACTCCTAGACGGAGAGCCAGTGCCTTGTCTCTGGGAAGGAGCACCAGACCCCTGGAGGTGTCGAATAACATCCCCAGGTAGGTCAGAGACTGACTCGAGGTAGTCGATGACTTTTGTAAGTTGACTAACCAGCCCAGGCGACTCAGAGTGTCGACTGTAATTGAGACGCTGACCTCGCAGTCCTTGAAGGTGGAAGCCTTGATGAGAAGGTCATCCAGGTATGGAACGGCTACTATGCCTCTGGAGTGTACAACGTCCATGGTGGCAGCCATGACCTTGGTAAATGTTCTGGGAGCCGTGGCGAGTCCGAACGGGACAGCCACGAGAACTGGTAGTGGTCCTGGTCGATTGCGAACCTGAGAAATCTCTGATGGACGGGAGCAATCGGTATATGCAGGTATGCGTCCTGTATGTCTATGGAGGTGAGATATTGTCCTTTCTCCATGGACGCAATGATGGACCGAAGGGACATCATGCAAAAATGACGAACTCGTACATACTTGTTGAGTTGTTTTAGGTCTAGTATGGGGCGGACGCTGCCTCCTTTCTTGGGGACTACGAATAGACTGGAGTAGAACCCTCGGAAACGTTCGGCCACGGGAATCGGTACTACGATTCCTGCTTGAAGGAGAGAGGAAACCGCTTGGTGGAAAGCACAAGCCTTTTCTGGCGGTTTCGGTGGAACAGAGAGGAAGAACCGGTTTGGTGGACTGGAAGTGAACTCTATCTTGTATCCGGAAGAAACTATTTCCCTGACCCACCTGTCTTCTGTAATAAGCAGCCAGACTTGCTGAAAGAGTAGAAGTCGTCCGCCTACGGGTAGGGTGTCTTCAGGAGTTCGTGAGTCATGATGAGGAGAAATTCTGGTTTTCCTCCTTTGGGCTTCGCCTGGCCTGTTTTCAACTGCCAGTTCCTGTCTGGCATCTGCGCCGCCCGTGGGTTGTCCCTGCGTGGAGAGCGGTTACGATTTTGTGCTGGACGCGAAGCGGACCAGCCCGAAGAATTCCGAAAGGATCGGAATCATGTTTGGTTATGCCGTTTGAACGTGCTTTTAGGTTTTAGTTGAGGGAGAGAGGTGCTCTTACCCCCAGTGGCATTGGATATCATTGTGCCCAACTTTTCATCGAAAAGCCGTCCACTGAGGTACGGGAGATGCGTGAGGGACTTCTTTGAGGCAGCATCTGCTTTCCATTCCCGCAGCCAGAGGACACGCCGAATCGTGATGACGTTTGATGCTATCCCCACTACACCTCTTGCGGAATCCAGGGCTGCATGAAGCATGTAATCTGCTACCACTACTATTTGAACCGCTTGGTCCGACAGCTCAGGCTTTGAAGCTTGGAGGCCAGTTTGCAATTTTTTGACCCAAGCCAGAATGGCCTTGGCCGCCCATACTGAAGCGAACGCGGGAGCCAGGGAGGCCCCTGCCGCTTCGAAACCTGAACGAGCCATGCGTTCTACCTGCCGGTCTGCAGCGTCCCTGAGGGTTGAGCTATCTGGCAGTGATAGGAGTGTCTGTGCTGCTAGACTAGAGACTGGGGGTCCACTTTGGGCGGATCTGTCCACTCCTTGGTGTCCTTTTGTGGGAAGGGGTACCTAGCCCCCAAATATTTGCGATTGGTGAATTTCTTCTCAGGCTGCGAAAATTGCTTAGTAAGGATCGCCTGAAATTCCGGGTGGTTTGAGAAGACCTTAGGTGGTTTCAGAACACCTTCAAAGCAAATCTTGTGTTCTGGGGCTTCCGGGGTTGGATCGGAAATGTCCAGCACCCAATGGATGGAAGAGATTATGTCCTCAACTAGCGCTGTATTGCTAGGGGGACAAGGGACCAGAGACAGCTCCGTTTCGCTGTCTGAATCGGAGTCACAGATGCCTTCCGAATCTTGCGTATCGCTGAGGCGTTCCCTGGTGGGCGAGCTGGGGCGAAGGCCTTCTGACGTCGGGGATCGCTGTGGAGATCTGCGTTGTCTGTCTCTGGTAGGGGACGGTCTAGGTGACCTGGAACTACGGTGTCTCTCCCTAGAGGGGGATGACCGTGTGCTATGGGATGACGCAGAGAAACGCGACGTGTGGGTGCGCTTACGTCTGGGAGAGCCAGAAACGGCCTGTCCCTGAGTGGAGCTGTCCCTTTGCTGGGTAACGCTCATAGCCGAGACATGACCCTGCAGAGCCTGGAGCAATGTGGAGGTTAGGTTATCTATGGACTGCGTCATTGACTGCGACATCTGGGTAGCCCATTCCGGCGTGGTAGCAGCCGCTGAAGCATTGGTAGGAGCATCTTGGGGTTCTGACCCAGTTTTCTGGATACAGTCCCGACAGTGCGGGTACGTGCCGCCACTGGGGAGAGTGGTTTTGCAGGCTGTGCAGAATGCATAAAAGCAGTCCTGCCTGGTTCTCTTGGACCTTGAGCCCTGCATAGTGCACAGAGTGCAGAAGGGCTGGCTATGAGAGGGGCTGCCTGCAGCAGAAATGGCCGCCGAGAGGATGAGGAGGGAGAAGAAGGGGGCGGAGAGCTGAGAAAGAGCG
The DNA here is from genome assembly GCF_039654945.1 of Dendrobates tinctorius. Lineage (NCBI taxonomy): Eukaryota > Metazoa > Chordata > Amphibia > Anura > Dendrobatidae > Dendrobates > Dendrobates tinctorius. The sequence continues at coordinate 80,689,321 of NW_027361696.1, forward strand.
CGCAGAGATGCGTAAAAACGCGCCCTGTCTCGATCTGCCCCTTCTATGACACTGTAGAGTGTCATATTTGTCATCCGGGGGGCGGAGAGGAGGTGGCAACCACAGCTAGGCCGAAGCCGCGGCCTAAATTAGTTACCAATGTCCAGAAAGGGCTCCAGGCCGGAGCGGAAGTCCGGAAGGGGGTCAGATCTGAACCGGACCCCCCCGGATTGAAAGGTATGATAGCGGTGGGGCCACAATCGGAAGCGGGGCCCTGTGATGGGTCCCCCTGAGACGCTATGGAGCTGGTGCTGCCGCAGAGACAGAGGCGCAGGGAGCCCTGTGTCTGTATGTGCCATGCCTGCCCGCACTCCCCCTCCGGCCCCGACAGGAGCCCGCAGCTGGGCTGGGGTCCCTGGATACTGTGAGCTGCAGATTGCCGTGGTACAGACCCTACCTGAGGCGTCTCAACCTAATTCCCCCAGAGGGGAATTAGGGAGGGTGCTGTTGTCACCATCATTGGGCTTCTTCCTTGCCTCGACCTCAACCCAAGACCAAAAGGAATTGGCGAAGGAGGGGGGTCTTGACTTCAAACCAGCACCCGCAGGACTGGGGAAGGAGCGACATGGGGAACAGCCATCTCAACTTCAACCGGGCACCCCATAATAGGGGGCCGAGGAAGGAGCCATGCCGGGAGTCTCACAGGAGACCCACTTTTCTTCATCTGTCATCCGGAACAAAACGGAGTGAAAAAGAGAAAAAAATTCTTTAGGTGTGCCTCCTATGCGACACTAAGCAAAAACTGGAGAAGGCTGACGCTGTCCAGGGGGTGTATACTGCAGAGGAGGAGCCATAGTTAATCTTTTTCAGATTATGCATAGTGTCGCCTCCTAGTGGACAGCAGCATAACACCCATGGTTCTGTGTCCCCCAATGAGGCGACAGAGTAAAAGAGGTAGGCTCAGAATGCCTATTTATAATCACATAAATTCATCTATGTACTGGGTAAGTGTTAGATCAGTGTGAAAAAGAAATAAGAACACTGGTAGACATTTCCCAAAAAAATTGACTCCCCCGGAAGAAGGCACGCCAGCTAAAACGCGCATAGGGGTGGTGGCACCGCAGGTCTAAGGCAACCACTTACCATTTTTATGTTCTCTTTGTCATTAGATCGTTTCACTACTTCTTTGGTAATGTCTACCAGTGGTCTTACTTCACTGATCTAAAACTTATCCAGTACATAGATGAATTTACCGTATTTTTCGGATTAGAAGATACTTTTCCCCCGAAATTTGGGGGGAAAATGGGGGGCGCATCTTATAATGCGGATATAAATTACCAGCTGCGGTGGAGCAGGGACCCAGGGTCGCTGCTGGAGGAGGCAAGAGTGGTGCGTTGCTGCAGGTTGGGATGAGGGAGTGTTCCGATGTGCGCCGCTGCGGGTGAATATGGCTGCGGGGCTCTGTGGTGCGGGGGGCATTTTGTGAAAGCCTGTAGCCCCCCGCATATACTGTGGTGCAATGAGGTGCCCCCCGGGAAAATGGCCACCGGGATCCCCCGGCAGCCATTTTCCCGGAGCCCCCCATCCATTACTGCGATGCGGTGGCCTCTGAGAAAATGGCTGCCAGGGGCGGCGCATGCTCAGATTGAGAACTCGGCAAAGAGATCTCATCCAGAGATCTAGGAAGACATGCCGAGATCTCGTTGCCGAGATCTCATCCGAGCATGCGTCGTCCCTGGCGGCCATTTTACCGGAGGCCACCGCATCGCAGTAATGGATGTGCGCGGGGCCACCACCCCTGGTAAACAATGAGATGCATGGATTATAACAGGCACCACCTTTTTTTTAAAATAAAAAAAAGTTTCTTTTCCTATTTTTCTCCTCAAAATTTGGGGTGCGCCTTATAAACCGCAAAATACGGTATGTGACTTTAAAAAAGGCATTCTGCACCTACCTCTTTTTAGCACTGACCTGTGGTTCCACTCTTTTGGTATTTCTCACTGTCAAATCACCTTTTCTTTTGTCTTACAATACTGTTGTATTTTTTTTAACAATTTTGTTAATGAAATATTTTGGTTATTCCTGACTCTTATGTGCATTCCTTTCCTTATATGCTTCTATTTCTATGCACTGAAACTCTTAATTTAATTCCCGTATGAGGGCACAAGTGTCCACAATTTATTTGACGCTGTGCATTATCATCAATATTTGATATAGTCCTATATCATGGAATAGACCATGCCCCCTGATCTAGAACTGAATGCAAGCAGAGATCATCAGGAACTGGCAGCTACTAGCAGCGGGGAGAAGGCCACACTCCCTGATATGTGACAATGCCCCACAAGGGAGGGGGCGCAGTGAGGAGCAGCACCAGCATCACAGAATTACAGCTACTGTGAGAATGGAAAACGGCACTATTCATGTTATCCTAATAGTCAATGAACATTAAGATCATTTCTAAATTGTGTCATTAAAAAAAATAGCACAAAAAGAAAAACCAAGACAAAAAAAAAAACACCCCATGTACTACTATACTGAAAAAAAAAAATGTAATAACATCAATTTATTAGGAATAATTATTCCTAGGAGGTGAGGGATGAAAAAGAAAGTTGACTGGGGTTAAAGGTGCTGCAAGTGATCTTCTGGGGGGGAGGTGGGGGGCAATTGATCTGCCGCTGCGTGGGCGTAAAAAAAAAAAAAAAAAATGTTTTAACCCCTTCACAACATGCACTGCACTAGTTCGATGCATGTCGTGTCCCTCCCTTTGATGTGGGCTCCGGCGCTGAGCCCACGTCTTTCCCGACACATCAGCTGGGGAAGAGTCTTGAGGAGATCATTTGCATATTCCCATTGCCTCCTGGGATAAGTGAAGAGTCTCCACGAGCTCAACGATCACTGGGTTTTGGCCGTTGCAGCTGAAAAGAGGAAATCGGAAAACCAGGGGAAGAGTCTTGAGGAGATCATTTGCATATTCCCATTGCCTCCTGGGATAAGTGAAGAGTCTCCACGAGCTCAACGATCACTGGGTTTTGGCCGTTGCAGCTGAAAAGAGGAAATCGGAAAAACCGTGCGCCATTTTGGCTCATCTTTCATCGTTTTTAAGAAATCTCACGATGGAAGAGGCCAGGAGCCATTTGGTGAGCTGCATTTCTTGCTACATGTTCACAGATTTACCAGTGGAAAAGCCAAACTTCACTTGCCACAAATGCAAGCTTGTGTCCCTGTTGGAGGAAAAGTTGCAAAATCTCGAAGAGAGGTTAGCTACGTTGAAGATCATTAAGGAAGGTGAAGAGTTCTTGGACAGAGCAGAATTATCTCTTCATGTTACAGAAAGAGAAGAAATTCGAAGTGCACCTGAAGAAACAGAGGAATGGAGACATGTGACCCAGAGAAGCAGGAGGATCAGGAGGCAGTCAGCACCCATACTGCTCAGAAACCAGTACCAGGCTCTCACGCAGGAAAACGATGAAGAAATACATCAGGATAAGACTTTGCCAACAAACAGCAACCTTGTACGCCTTCAGAGTCCTCCTGGATGGAGAAAGAAAAATGTTGTGAAGAAGAAACGGAGAGTGTTGGTCATGGGGGATTCCCTGTTGAGAGGAACAGAGGCCGCTATCTGCAGACCGGATATAACTTCAAGAGAAATGTGCTGTCTTCCAGGTGCAAAAATGAAAGATGTGTCTGACAGGATATCAGGACTCTTCAGACCTACAGATGACTACCCATTCCTGCTACTACATGTGGGGACAAATGACACCGCAAGAAACGACCTGGAAACCATCTGCAGAGACTTTGAAGACTTAGGCAAGAAAGTGAAAAAACTGGGAGCGCAGGTGGTCTTCTCTTCTATCCTCCCAGTGGATGGCCATGGAACAAGGAGGTGGAATAAGATTCTGCAGGTGAACAACTGGCTACGTCGATGGTGCCGTCATCAACGATTTGGATTTCTGGATCACGGAGTGAACTACTTATACGATGGACTACTTGCTAGAGATGGGGTGCACCTTACGAAGACTGGAAAGCATGTATTTGGAAGTCGCCTTGCTACACTTGTAAGGAGAGCTTTAAACTAGAACATGGGAAGGGAAGCAAAAGACCAGAAAAAGCCATACACCTGACAAATGCTATTGAGAACTCTGCTATTAGAAGAGGAAAGGAAGAACAAAGACGAAAGAATCTAATTAATAAAAATATTGGAGAAAGAGAAACCAATCACAAACTAAAATGTTTCTATACTAATGCACAAAGCATGGGCAACAAACAAGGAGAATTGGAACTACTAACACAGGAAAAGAAATATGATGTCATTGGAATCACTGAAACTTGGTGGGACAATACACATGATTGGAATACAAGACTAGAAGGATACAACTTATTTGCAAGAAACAGACTTGATAAACGAGGAGGGGGTGTCGCATTGTATGTTAGAAACGCGTATATCTGCACAGAGATTGAAGCTTCAGAGACTGGGAGTTCTGTGGAAACTGTTTGGGTAAGAATACAAGGACAGAACAATGGAAAGGACACCATTGTAGGCATTTACTACAGGCCGCATGTGCAAGCTGAAGATATGGATGAACTCTTTATGCATCAATTCGCCAAGTTCTCCAAAAAATATGACATAGTTGTCATGGGAGATTTCAACTATCCAGACATTTGTTGGGAATCTCTCTCAGGCAAAACTAACAGGTCAAGGAAATTCTTATCCTCTCTTGCTGACAACTTTATCTTCCAAAAGGTAAGGGAGAAAACAAGGGGAACTGCTACCTTGGATCTAATCCTTATAAACAGGGAGGAAATGGTTGAGGAGGTAAAAGTGGCTGGGACCCTAGGAGGTAGCGACCATGCTATTTTAAAATTTTGGATAACTAGAGGCGGAAGACCTGTGAAGACTCAGACGTCAAGGTTAGATTTCAGAAAGGCAGATTTTAAGGGATTCAGAAAGAGAATTGGAGGGATCCAATGGCTGGATATCCTTAAAGACAAAAATGTCCAGGAAGGATGGGAAATCTTGAAAAATGAAATTCTCAAAGCACAGTTGTTAACAATTCCGAAAAGAGGGAAGAATAGGAAGCATTTAAGGAAACCAGGATGGATGAACACAGAACTTAAGCACATGCCAAAAAGGAAGAAAAAAATGTTTATAAAATGGAAAGAGGGAGGCATATCTAAAGAAGAATATAATGCTGTCTGCAGAACCTGCAGGGCACAAATCAGATTAGCTAAAGCTGAAAATGAATTGAGGCTTGCAAGAGATGTCAAAAGCAATAATAAAGGATTTTGGGGATATGTCAAAAGTAAAAGAAAAGTCAAAGATGCTATAGGATTTTTACAGGATGAAAATGATGAAATGGTAAGACAGGATGTTGAGAAGGCTGAACTTTTAAATTCCTATTTTGCATCTGTTTTCTCTCAGAAACGAAATGTAACATCAACTGTTATTCACTGTCCTATTAAGGGAATAGAAGAATCCAGGATATCTATAAACAGAAAGATAGTGAGGAAACACTTAGCTAACCTAAATGAATTCAAGTCTCCAGGTCCAGATGAATTACACCCCAGAGTACTGAAGGAGATAGCAGAAGAAATTTTTGAACCCCTCTCCATAATCTTTGAAAATTCTTGGAGAACAGAAGTGCCAGAAGACTGGAGAAGAGAAAATGTTGTTCCTATCTTCAAAAAGGGGAAGAAGGTGGACCCAGGCAACTATAGGCCGGTGAGTCTGACTTCTATACCAGGAAAGATCTTTGAACAAATTATTAAACAACATGTATGTCAATACCTGGATAAGAATGAAGTGATTAAACATTAGTTACAAACCCATGATGACTCTAAGTCATGTCAGACTAACTTAATTTCCTTCTATGACGGTATCACTGATTGGGTGGATCAAAGAAATGCTGTAGATATAGTATATCTTGACTTCAGCAAAGCATTTGACAAAGTCTCTCATACAATCCTTATTGAAAAAATGACTAAGTATGGAATGGACAAGGCAACTGTTAGGTGGATTCATAACTGGCTTAGTGATCGGACCGAAAGAGTGGTCGTAAATGGCTGCACATCCAGTTGGAAGAATGTCTCAAGTGGGGTACCACAGGGCTCTGTCCTGGGCCCTGTATTGTTCAACATCTTTAGCAATGATTTAGATGAAGGAATTGAGGGTAAACTGATTAAATTTGCTGATGACACAAAGCTAGGAGGGATAGCTAATACTAGAGAGAGAAAGGATTCAAAAAGATTTAAATAAACTGGAGAAGTGGGCAGCAACTAACAGAATGGTTTTTAACAGGGAGAAATGCAAAGTACTACATCTGGGCAATAAAACTGAAAAAAGCATATATAGAATGGGAGAAATAGGGCTAAGTGACAGCACATGTGAAAAAGACTTGGGTATACTAATAGATCACAGACTGAATATGAGTCAACAGTGTGATGCAGCAGCAAAAAAGGCAAATGCAATTCTAGGATGTATTAACAGAAGCATACAGTCTAGATCACGTGAAGTCATTATTTCCCTCTACTCCTCTTTGGTCAGACCTCATCTGGAATATTGTGTCCACTTTTGGGCACCACATTTTAAAAAAGACATCAACAAACTGGAGCAAGTTCAGAAAAGAGCGACCAGAATGGTGACCGGTCTGCAAACCCTGTCTTATGAGGAAAGGTTGCAGGAATAGGGAATGTTTAGTTTGCAAAAGAGAAGACTGAGAGGAGACTTAATAGCGGTCTACAAATATCTAAAGGGCTGTCACATTGTAGAAGGATCAACTTTATTCTCATTTGCACAAGGAAAGACTAGAAGCAATGGGATGAAACTGAATGGGAGGAGACACAGATTAGATATTAGAAAAAAACTTTTTGACAGTTAGAGTGATCAATGAGTGGAACAGGCTGCCACGAGAAGTGGTGAGTTCTCCTTCAATGGAAGTCTTCAAACAGAGGCTGGACAGACATCTGACTGGGATGATTTAGCGAATCCTGCTCTGAGCAGGGGGTTGGACCAGATGGCCCAGGAGGTCCCTTCCAACTCTACGATTCTATGAAATGTGCTCCTTAACAGCCGGAGGTGGAAACGCGATCCACCCGTGGCTGTTAAACCGTTAAATGCCGCTGTCAACTGTGACAGCGGCATTTAATGTGATCGCGCCGGAAGCGTGTCACTAATCCCGCCCATCTGTGACCCCGTCACATGATTGCTGGTCACCAGCACACCTCTATGGTTGTCACTGCCGAATTTCTAAGCGCGCCGCGCCGCCTGGTGGTCAGCGCTCATAGCAAGTGAGCATTTCTACTATATACAGGCGATCTGATCATCGCCTGTGCGTAGCAGAAGCGATCGGGTTATGGCAGCTTCTAGTCTCCCATAGAGACTATTGAAGCATGCAAAAACTTAAAAAAAAAAGTTTTTAAAAATATTTAGAAATATATATATATTTATAAAAGTTCAAATCAGCCCCCTTTCGCCCCATTCAAAATAAAAATTAAAAAGCTATAAAATGAATTACCGTATATACTCGAGTATAAACCGACCCCCCTAATTTTGCCACGAAAAACTGGGAAAACTTATTGACTCGAGTATAAGCCTAGGGTGGAAAATGCAGCAGCTACTGGTAAATTTCAAAAATAAAAATAGATTCCAATGAAAGTAAAATTAATTGAGACATCAGTAGGATAAATGTTTTTGAATAGCCAAATTGAATCAGGAGCCCCATAAGATGCTCCATACAAAATACACCCCATATAATGCTGCACAAAGGTTAATAATGGTCCGATAAGATGGATTATGCCCCCATAAGATGCTCCATATATTATGCCCCCATATGCTGCTCCATATATTATGCCCCCATATGCTGCTCCATAGATTATGCCCCCATATGCTGCTCCATAGATTACACCCCATATGCTGCCCCCATAAGATGCTCCATATATCTTGCCCCCATAAATTATTCCCCCATAAGATGCTCCATATATCATGCCCAGATATGCTGACCCCATAAGATGCTCGATACATTATGCCCCCATATGCTGCCGCTGCAAATAAAAATTAAAAAAAATGGCATACTCACCTCTCCGTCGCTGGGTGTCAGGTGCCGCTGCTGGATCAGGACTCGGCACCTGAGATATTCACCTGTCCTGCGTCCATCGCTGTTGCTCACCGCTATCTGCCACGTCATCTGTCAGTGACGTTCAGGCAGCAGAGGGCACGGCGCGCACTAACCACGTCACCACGCCCTCTGCTATCTGAATGTCACTGACAGAGGACACATCAGACAGCAGCGATGGAGCGGGGACAGGTGAATATAGCCTATACTTAACCTGTCCTGGCGCGGTCTCTGCAGCTCCGTTCTCCCACTGTCTTCGTTCCTGCCTTCAGCGGTCATGTGGTACCGCTCATTAAACTCATGAATATGCGCATGTTCATGAGTTTAATGAGCGGTACCATGTGACAGCTGAAGGAAGGAAGGGAGAACCATGGGACAAGCAGGGGGGCTGCAGAGACCGCGCCAGGAGGGGTAAGTATGACCTGACACCCTCGCTCCCCCTCCGACCCCCTGGCGTATAGGACTCGAATATAAGCCGAGAGGGGGACTTTCAGCCCAAAAAAATGGGCTGAAAATCTCGGCTTATATTCGAGTATATACGGTAATCCGATCGGTAAACGGAGTAGCGAAAAAAAAAGTCAAAACGTCAGAATTACGTTTTTTTTTTGGTCGCCGCAACATTGCATTAAAATGCAATAACAGGCAATCAAAAGATCGTATCTGCACCAAAATGGTTTAAATAAAAACGTCAGCTCGGCGCACAAGAAGAATCCCTTGCTCAACCCGAGATCATGAAAAATGGAGACTCTACGGGTCTCGGAAAATGGCGCAATTTTTTTACCAAACTTTGGATATTTTTTCACCATTTAAATAAAAAAGAACCTAGAAATGTTTGGTATCTACAAACTCGTAATGACCTGGAGAATCATAATGGCAGGTCGGTTTTTGCATTTGGTGAACATGGTAAAAAAAAAATCCAAAAAACAGTTGTGGAATTGCACTTTTCTTCAATTTCATCGCACTGGGAATTTTTTTCCTGTTTTCGAGTACACTATATGGTAAAACCAATGGTGTCATTCAAAAGTACAACTCGTCTTGCAAAAAACAAGCCCTCACATGGCCATATTGAAGGAAAAATAAAAAAGTTACGGCTCTGGGAAGAAGTGAAAAACAGAAAAAGGGCTGCGGCGTGAAGGGGTTAATTTCATGCCTGCAGATTCACTTCTTTTAGTGTAAATATAAGGTTTCTTGTACACTTACCGTGTTTTTGCGGGCCAATAGATTTCTATGGGGCCGCAAAATCAGCGCGCAAAGATTCCACGGTGCGCCATGAGGGCCATATGTGCGGTCGCTTTTTCACGACGTACGGACATGGGCCCCCATTGAAGTGCACCGTCACTTCCGGTTTTGCGGAACGTTTTTTTTCCCCAATACTATTTCCATAGTAATGGAAAAATGAAAAACGGCGATCCGCAAGTTTTTTGCGGTCCGTTATTGCAGCAGACCGTAAAAATTGCAGCGATACGGCCCGCTATAACGGGCCGCAAAAAACACAGTAAGTGTAAAAGAAGCCTTGTGATGACAAGAGATCACCTGTTATCTGCCTTCACCTGTACAGTTAGAAGATAGAGCCGCAATCAGCTGCCACAGCAGTTGATAGGTGACCTGATACACTAAAGGGACGGATATTGTGAATTTTATGAAACGCAGCAAATTTGGATAGGTGCAGAAATATGGGGAATGCTTTGGGACCCCATAAACGTATAATACTAGACTACATAGCCTGACTTCATGCGCTCAGGGTCAGCCCTGTACACATACAATCCACAAATCTCAGGGAGGAATACGCTGCTATACACAAGTAATCTCCAAGCAATGAGAATTTCACAATGACAGCTCCAAGCCCGGCTGCCCTATGACAGGTAAGCAGTCAGGACAGGTCGTTTATCGCCTTGTCACCATCGGTTTCTGGGTGTGGTCATTTATATGACTCGTACGGCAGTAAATCAGCTTGTCACTGTGAAAACACCCACTATTCTAGGAATGCAAACAGAAACTTCATGTGTGCAGGGTGAAAAGATTCATCTGGACTCAATGTACAACGCATGCTGCAAATCGAGACGAGGCAGAAGAGATGAGCCCCGGAACTACAAGCTGCAGAAGGATGGCCGCTGATTAATCCTGTGGCAGGCTCCCAGGCACTGAAGGGTTAACTACACGGACCTCCCATAGACATTACTTACCCATCTACAGTACAGGAGATACATGACAACGATGGGATGTCAAAAAAGCAGGCGATTATAGAAATGCGGTTAGCCAACATGGAGCTCGGCGGCTGAGCCCCCTTCATACATGCGGACCCCCGACATGGACGTCTTATCCATGCCCCAATGCGGGAAGGGGTTAAAGTAAATAGTGTCATTCAGAACTATCAAACACAAGCCTTCTTTTGGCCATACTGACAAAACATAAGGGAAAAACAGTTACGCTACAGGTACTATTAAACAGATCTTAGACCTGGTGATGCTGGCACACTTACTCTGAAAGTCAAATGCTGCAAAACCATGCGGAGCTTGACATAAAATGCTCATATTAATAGTGGGCAGGGAAACTTTGGAAAAAGAATTATACAACCACTATGACATGAATTTTCACAGTAAGTACACCAGCCTCATCAGGTGTGCAATTTATGCAGATTATATTGTGAAATCTGGTGACAGATCAACGTCATGCTCTTTCACAACGCATTTGAAGCTGGATTTCCACATCCTGTTTGACAGATGATATGATAACTAACAAGTCCAGGCTACGCACAAAATAACGGTGATATTGCCAAGAGGTATTCTAGCATACAGCAAACCCCACGTGAAAATCCGCCATTAGACAACCTGGTTTTCAACTACACACCTGATCCTTCATTAAAATGAGGATTAAGAGAAAGTTATTCATAGTCGAGACTCATACTCATCACATCAACAGTGATAAGATTTATCAATACTTCAGGTTTCTTATAGAGGGAACCTACCCGCAGGATTGTGCTCAGTAACCTACAGAGAGTGTAAGGTTGGTACCGTTATGATTACACTGATACCTGGTGATGAAATCCGTCTTGTGGTGGTTGTTTAATCCTTATTTTCAATTTTGAGTTAATGATATGCTCGTGCCCCGGGGCAGCCTGTGTGTGTGTGTGTGTGTGGGGGGGGGGGGGGGGGGGGGGGGTCTTTATGTGGTGCTCTGCTTAGACATTCATCCATTCATCTCTATGGCTTATGACAGGTCACTGATGCCTTGCTGACCTGCCTCCTAGTTTACATAATGAATATATGCACATACTGAAAACAAATAAAATCACCTGCAGCAGGCAGGTGGCAGTGCTGCCGCATGATAGCATGTATAATGTACAGTTCATTATTTTATATCATGCTGAGAATAAAATCAGGAAAAAAAATGTATCTGAAGATGGCGTCAGCTGTGCCTCTGCAGTAGCATCTATTGGCTACCCGATCCGGCTATTGGCTCACCATATAATGCTTTTCTCCAAGCCACTCATTGGAGGACACAGGACCATGGGTTTATGCTGCTGCCGCTAGGAGGATGATACTAAGTTGACACAAAAAGATTAGCTCCTCCTCTGCAGTATAAACCACACACACACAGGCTCCAGCTGAACCAAATCCGTGACAAAGCAGTAGGAAAAACAACATTATTTTAAGAGTATACCAATGTCAAACCAAAGAACAAACTCGAGCAGATAGACCAACAGGGTGGGTCCTGTGTCCCCCAATGAGTGGCTCGGAGAAAAGGATTTTACGGTGAGTATACAAAAATCCCTGTTTCTCCTTTGCCTCATTGGGGGACACAGGACTATGGGACGTCCTAAAGCAATCCCTGGGCAGGAACCTGACAGGACATACTAGACTTCATGCATCAGCCACCTAGAGAGGCAATACCGCTGCCTGCAAGACTAGTCTTCAAAGGCTCGTACATGCTGAGGCTTGAGTGTGAATGCTGCAGTGCTTCGAGAAGGTTTGCAGACTAGACCAAGTCACAGCCTTGCAAACCTGTTCCACCAACGCCTGGTGCCTTATGGCCCAGGAGGCCCCCACCCAATGAGTGGAGTGTGCCTTAATCCTCGCTGGGATAGGCTTGTTTCGGACGCAGTAGGACTCCTGAATATCCAAGCGGATCCACCTGGCTATTGTGAACTTGTGAAGGAGCAGCGAGTCCCTTCCCTGTGACCCTCGGAAAGAACAACAAGATGTCAGTCTTACGGAAGGGTGCCGTCCTTGAGACATACGTTCTGAGAGCCCAGACTAGATCCAGAGTGTGAAGAGACCTCTCAAAGTGATGTATAGAAGCCAGGCAAAAAGAAGGCAGGACAATGTCCTGGTTAAGGTGGAAGGAAGAAACCACCTTAGGTAAGAAAGATGGAGATGGCCTGAGGACTACCTTGTGTCCTGGTGAAAATTCAGAAAAGGAGCTCGACAGGACAGGGCGGCCAACTCCGATACGTGCCTGATGGACGTCACCGCGACAAGAAAGGCAACCTTCCATGAAAGACAGGCGAGTGAGACGTCCCATAGTGGTTCAAAGGGAGGACCCTGTAGAACATCCAAGATCAGGTTTAGGTCCCAGGGATCCAAAGGCCTTCTATAGGGGGGGTACCAAATGGGAGACCCTGAATGAAAGTCTTGACCTGAAGTTTGGAAGCGATTCTACGCTGGAGCAAGACAGATAAGGCAGAAATCTGACCTTTAAGGGAACTAAGCACTAGGCCTGAGTTTAGACCAGCCTGAAGAAACTCCAGAATGGCCGGAACGGAGAAAACAAGAGGAGAACGGCCATGGATTCTACACCAAGCGAAAAATGATTTCCAAGTATGGTGATAGATGCGCATGGAAGTAGGCTTCCAATCGTTAATCATGGTGGAGACAACTTCCTGAGAGAACACAGCCTGGATTAGGACCTAGGATTCAACGGCCATGCCGTTAAACACAGGTCCCCTGAGTTCTGGTGGTAAATTGGGACCTGAAAGAGCAAGTCTAGACGATCCAATAGTCCCCAGGAAACGATGTCGACGAGCTGCACCAGATCTGCGTACCAGGTCCGGAGCGGCCAATCCGGGGCTACTAGGATCACCGGTGTTCCTTCCATCTTGACCCTTCTGATGACTCTCGGAAGCATTGGAAGTGGAGGGAACACATATGGAAGGCGAAACTGACGTCAAGGAGTGACCACAGCGTCCGCCCCGATGGCCTCTGGATCCGGTGACCGACCTATGAACTCGTGCACCTTGGCATTTAGTCTTGAAGCCATCAGATCGATGTTCGGAGTCCCCCAGCGATGACAAATCTGTTGGATGCAGAGAACACTCCCCGGAAGCAAGACCCTGGCGGCTGAGGAAATCCGCAGCCCAGTTTTCCTCCCCTGGTACAGTCTTCTCAATTATCCAATTACTTTTGGTCCCTTTAAAAAAACAGGGTGGCACATGTTAAGGAGCTGAAACTCCTAAACCCTTCATCCAATTTTAATGTGGATACCCTCAAATGAAAGCTGAAAGTCTGAACTTCAACTGCATCTGAATTGTTTTGTTTAAAATTCATTGTGGTAATGTCTAGAACCAAAATTAGAAAAATGTTGTCTCTGTCCAAATATATGGACCTAACTGTATGTGAACCACCAAGATGATTGAGTGATTCCTCTCGGCCCAACAAAGAATGTGTTACACCTTGCACATTGCTGCCTTGCTGCGGGGTGCCCCCCTGGTGGGGTTGATATATGCCACCACTGTGGTGCTGTCCGATTGTATTCACATGGGGCAACCTGCAAGAAAATTATGGAACAGTCGCCGGGTCAAATCGAATCACCTGGATTTCCAGGATGTCGCCTCCCGAGGAGACCAACGTCCCTGGGCAGTGTGATGTCACAAGACAGCCCCCCAGCCCAGAAGACTGGCGTCGGTGGTGACCACCAGCCACTGGACCGGAAGGAAAGATCTCCCCTGGGAGAGAGACGACTGCATTGTCCACCACCTGAGCGCCTGCTTGACCAGCGGCGACAAGCGACAGTCGGTCGAGAAAGGGTTCCTGTACCAGGCTGCTAGGAGCGCATGCTGTAGAGGCCGAAGGTGAAACTGGGCGAAAGGAACCGCTTCCATTGCTGCTACCATCTTGCCCAGGACCCCCTTGCCGAATCGGATGGAAAGAGGACGTGAGCGACAGAGTGCCTTGGCTCCCTGTTGAAGGAATAGGATCTTGTGTCGAAGGAGAATCACCAACCCTCGGGAGGTGTCAAGGGTCATTGCCAAGAAGTAAATTTGCTGAGCTGGAATCGGGGAAGTTTTGTCTAAGTTTATCATCCAGCCCAGCCCAGCCCTAAGTGATACGGACGCACTCCAAGCATGCTTGAAATGACGGGCCCTTGACTAGGAGGTTGTCTAGGTATGGCAAAACGACTACCCCCCCATCCCCCCCGAGCGTGCAAAATGTACATAACGGCCGCCATGACCTTCATGAACACTCGTGGAGCGGCGGCAAGACTGAAGGGCAAAGCTGCAAATTGGAAATGTTTTTCATGAAAGGCAAAGCACAGGAACCTTTGATGAGGAGGGGAAAAATAAATAAATAAATCGGGATATGCAGATAAGTATCCCGGATGTTGACGGATGCTAGAAACTCCCCCTTTTCCATTGAAGAGATGATCGAACGGAGGGATTCCATCCTGAAGTGTCGGACTTTGACAAACTTATTTAGGAGCTTCAGGTACAGGATGGGTCGCACCGTTCAGTCCTTTTTCGGAAACCACGAATAGGTTCGAGCAGAATCCCTCGAGCCTCTCTTTCTCTGGGACTGGAATGATAACCCCGTTTTGTAGTAGAGAATTGATGGCTTGGTAGAAGGACCGTGCCTGTGCCTTTGTTTTGGACGGACAAGAGGGGAAGAATCATGCTGGAGGATGGGAAGAGAATTCTATTTTGTAACCTTAAGACACCAGGTCCCTGACCCATTGGTCGTGAACACGACGGAGAGCAAGTCATGGTGAAATAGAAGTAGACGGCCGCCTACTCTACTGGTGTCGACTGGATAATGCCACGAGTCATTGAGCTGAGAATCTGTGAGACCTAGTTCCCTTAGATCTAGATTGTTTGTGGCGTTTTTTCCCACAACTGGCTGGACTTATGAGAACCTGAGGGGCCCTTGTCTCCACGGGAAGAGCGTCCCGAGCCAGAAGAGGTAACTGTAATGGACAAAACGGGTTTGCTGCGGAAGGATCGGAAACGCGTCTGCTGTTGCCGACGAAAAGGACGGCTATAGTTCTCTGCTGGGGGAGGAATTTGCTTTTTCCTCCTGTGGCGTCCGAGATAAGCTGATCCAGCTTTTCTCCAAATAAACAACCGCTCTGGTAAGGCAGAGATATTAGGGATTTCTTAGAGGCAGAATACGCTCGCCATTCCCTGAGCCACAATGCCAGTCTAATAGAGATGGCATTTGCAGCTGCAAGAGCGGCACAGTTTGCTGCGTCCAGGGAAGCCTGCCCCAAATTGTCCCTGGCTAAGGAGATCTGATTTGCCAGATCTGCTGCCTCCGGGGGAAGATCATTATCTTGGATGGTTCTGATTAGGGCATCAGCCCAAGAGGCCATTGCTTTAGCTACCCACATTGAGGCGAAAGAGGGAGAGCGTGCCGAGCCCGATGCTGCAAAAACTGAACGGGCAAAATTCTCTGACGGTCCGTTGGATCTTTGATGGAAGAAATGTCCGGCAAGGATAAGAGAGTTTTGTTGGACAGGCGTGATACCGGTGAATCAACTGGGGGGAATTTGGCCCACTCTTTCCGTAGATCCGATGAAAATCGCTTCCAGATGTTTTTGACCTGTGAAGCGTTTGTCCGGTCGCTCTCTATGCCGCCGAACTATTTCCTGAAATTCGGGATGGTCGGAAAAAAAACCCTATGAGAGTGTTTGGTCCTCTTGAAGGACACTGCGTGATCAGGGACAGAATTAGAGGCCTTGTCAATTTTCAAAGTGTGATTGACGGCCTCAATGAGACTGCCCACAGTCGCCTGATAGTCTGGAGAATCTACATCAAGCAGCATATCAGTATCGGACTCAAGAGTCCTGATTTCTTCGAACCTCGGGAGAGGGGGAGCAGGAAACAGCTAATTGATGCAGAGGCGCTAAAGAGCCCGGGAGACGAACTGTGTATCCGTTTCCTGGATGCCTGTGGAATTTTTGACTGAGCCGACAGTTCCTGTGAGATAGAGGAACTTTCCAGGATAGGCAGAGAAATGCCCCAACCCGTGGCGGGATCTTGGAGAGACTCAATTGGTCTAGTAAGAGAGGCCATGGACTGCGACAGTGACAAAACCCACTCAGTTGGGCTAGGTACACTGGATTCAGTGGCGGCGGAGGGCTCCTGTGCACAATCAGGGTCACATGCATTGCAGAGTGGCATACTCTGTCCCGATGGTAGCACAGACAGGCAGGTGGTACAAGAGGTGAAAAACACAGTATGTGTTTTGTTAGCCTTTTTAGCAGATTTGGACATAGTGTACTTAAGAATGTTCCTCATTCCATCCATGTGCCCCAATAGAGAGGAAGGTGTATTTTAAGTCCCAGAGGCTATAAGGCAGAGAAGGGACTAATGAATTATATACAGTGGGGAAAAAAATAAATAAATCACCTTTTCTGATTTTGCAAGATTTATTTTGCAAATTATGGTGGAAAATAAATATTTGGTCATTAACAAAAGTTCATCTCAATATTTTGTTATATATCCTTTGACAATGACAGAGGTCAAACATTTTCTGTAAGTCTTCACAAGGTTGGCACACACTGTTGATGGTATGTTGACCCATTCCTCCAAGCAGATCTGCATCTACAGTAGTGATGTTTTGGGCCTGTCGCTGGGCAACACGGACTTTCAAATCCCTCCAATGGTTTTCTATGGGGTTCAGATCTGGAGACTGGCTAGGCCACTCCAGGACCTTCCTATGCTTCTTACAAAGTCACTCCTTCATTGCCCTGGTGGTGTGCTTGGGATCATTATCATGCTGAAAGACCCATCCACATTTCATCTTCAATGCCCTTGCTGATGGGAGGTTTGTTCCCAAAATATCACGATACATGGCCCCATTCATTCTTTCACGTACACAGATCAGTCGTACTGGTCCCTTTGCAGAGATAAAGTCCCAAAGCATGATGTTGCCACCCCTATGCTTCACAGTAGGTATGGATTTTCTTTGGATGCAACTCAGCATTCTGTCTCCTCAAAACAC
Organism: Dendrobates tinctorius; assembly: GCF_039654945.1. Lineage (NCBI taxonomy): Eukaryota > Metazoa > Chordata > Amphibia > Anura > Dendrobatidae > Dendrobates > Dendrobates tinctorius. The sequence goes on from NW_027361696.1 coordinate 80,706,623, forward strand.
GACGAGTTTTGTTTCTAAGAAACAGATCTACTTTGGTTTCATCAATCGATATGACTTGCTCCCAAAACTTTTCTGGATAATCCAAATGCTCTCTAGCAAACTTCAGACGGGCCCGGACATGTACTGCCTTAAGCAAGGGGACATGTCAGGCACTGCAGGATCTGAGTCCCGGGCGGTGTAGTGTGTTACTTAAGGTAGCCTTTGTTAAGGTTGTCCCAGCTCAATGCAGGTCATTCACTAGGTACCCCAGTGTGGTTCTGGGATTTTTGCTCACCGTTCTTGTGATCATTTGGACACCATAGGGTGAGCTCTTGCGTGGAGCCCCAGATCAAGGGACACGATCAGTGGTCTTGTATGTCTTCCATTTTCTTATTATTGCTCTCAGTTTATTTCATCACACCATGCTGCATGCCTATTACAGATTCAGTCCTCCCAGCCTGGTGCAGGGCTACAATTTTGTTTCTGGTGTCTTTCGACAGCACTTTAGTCTTCACCATAATGGAGTTTGGAGTGTGAAGTTGTGGACAGGAGTCTTTTATACTGATAACAAGTTCAAACAGGTGCCATTACTACAGGTAATGAGTGGAGGACAGAGGAGCCTCTTAAAGAAGCAGCTACAGGTCTGTGAGAGCCAGAAATCTTCAATGTTTTTAGGTGACCAAAAACATATTTTCCACCATAATTTGTAAAAAAAAATCTTGCCAAATCAGATAAGGTGATTTTCAGGATTTCTCATTTTTACTCTCATAGTTGTGGTCTACCTATGATGTCAATTACAGGCCTCTCTCATCTTTTAAATGGGGAGAATTTACACAATTGGTGGCTGACTAAATACTTTTTTTTCCCCACTGTATAGTGTAGCCCAGTCTTACCCTGGTCCTGTGGCCCTGCTGAGCAATCGCCCTGATGGGGCACCAGCAGGCTGTAGGAGTAGAGAGCCGCCTCATGAAAGTGTGGGCAGTGGCTGCACGTGTGGATTCGTGTCCGGCGTCGAAAAATGGCCGCTGAGGCTTAAAAGAGGAAGTCTCATAGTATACGAGACGCGCAAGGAATAGGGAGGAGCCAGTGCCGCTATATCTCCAGTGCGGCTGCAAGATCAGGAACAGGAAGTCTCGCAGCCTGGGAGACACGCCAGATATGGAAGGCGGAGTCGGCGCCTCTGCCGCGAGTCTCAGAAAAGGTTGTGGGGGCTGAGCTTCTGAATGTGGCATGGAGTAGGCCCAAACTGGGGCCTAAATTTGTATGCCAGCCACACACACCCAGGGGAGAAGAGGAGATAGCGCTGCACGCGCTGTAACATGAGCCCTCCGCCGGAAGCTGCCACGCTGACCGTGCCGCTGCCCACTTACCAAAAGGTTTGTGTCCCGGTATTGAAACTGCCGCAGCGCTGTTCAGTCAGTGGTGATACTATGGGGGGGCCACACTGACACCATCAGAGCCTCTGGGCATGCAAGGGGTTCAATTGCCTGGGATAGAACAGGGCTGATGGTCCGGCTGAATATGCCTGGATTCAGAGGGGGTACATGGAGGAGAGACTCCATGCTCCTATCTGTTGTAGGTGCGGGGAGAACTGTACCCTGAAGGAACCTGTCATCCCTAAAAAAATCTCAAGCAGCCATAGGTAACGGAGCAGGAGGGGGTACGTGGAGGCGACATTCCACGATCCCGCCTGTTGTAGGTTTAGGGAGAGCGGAGGCCTTAAGGGATCCGTTGCCCCTGTAACCCACTGAAGATATTGTAGTAAAAAATAAAAATAAGAAAGTTATAGATGTGGACAGAAGATCAGACCACATGTGCCTACTACTGACACTAAGCTGAACTGGATCGGCTGGAGCCTGTGCGTGTGGTTTATACAGCAGAGGAGCAGCTAATCTTTGTGTCTACTTAGTGTCAGCCTCCGAGTGGAGGCAGCATAAACCCATGGTCCTGTGTCTCCCAATGAGGCGAAGAAAATAATTTCCTCCTCCAAGATGGCATAGTCGGTGCCTGCACAGTAGCAGCCATCACCGATAAATGCTACTGATCAGGTGCAGCCATCTTGCTAGAGAAAAATAAATGTCCTCCTTCAAGATGGTGCTTGCACAGTAGCAGCTATCGGATCGCCGACTTTCAGACACACTTTTCTGATGAATTTATGTATAGCAAGATATAAAAGAATGAACTGCAGTGCACATTACACATGCGATCAGGCTGGCTGCAGCACAGGAGCCACTGCTGCAGGTGATTTTATAGAATATATATATATATATATATATATATATATATATATATATATATATATATATATATATATATATATATATATACACACACACACATATATATATATACACATATATATATACACATACACATATATATACACACACACACAGCTCCGGCAAAAATTAAGAGACCACAGCAAAATTTTCAGTTTCTCTGATTTTTCTCTTTATACGCATATTTTTGAGTAGAATGTAAATTGCTCTTTTATTCTATAAACTACTGACATGTCTTCAAATTTCCAAGCACTAAATTTTGTATTCTCAGAAAATGAGAAATGGTCCTTATGGTCTTTGGCACACAGCCTGGCTCTCCTTTGCTTCTCATTGATACAAGGCTTTTTTTCTAGCTTTACATGACTTAAGCCCTGCCTCTACGAGCCAGTCACGAACTGTTCTTGTCACGCACTTCACCCTAGCTGCCATTTGCCATTACTTCTGTAGGTCACTTGATGTCATCGTGCGGTTGCTGAGTGACATCCGAATAAGATAATGGTCATCCCGGTCAGTGGAGTCGTTTTTGCTCTCTGTCAGTCTGTAGCTTTGTTGTTCCCAATGTCTGCTGCTTGACCTTGTTGTAATGGACTGCTGTCTTAGAAATGTTAAGGATGGAGGCAACATAATGCTCACTGTATTCCTCTGCTACTAAAGCCAGAAATGAGCCCTTCTTTTCCTCACTTAAGACTTTTCTTTTCAACTCCTTTGGCATGGTTAAAAGTTATTTTTTCATTCATATTACTTTTGGGATATTACTAGCACTTGTTTTGCCATCCAGCTTGTCCTATTGCAAGAGGATTGAAAACACCACAGCAGGGTTTTTACTTTCCTTCGTTAACTAAGATATGGTTTAGGTGATCACCTAATCAGAAGCACAGTAAGTAGAATGAGGTGTACTCTGGTTGGAATTCAACTGACACTGGAATGAAATGGCTGTCAGACATTTAGAGAAGCTGATTTTTATAAAACTGTGCAGTGGTCTCTTAATTTTTGCCAGAGCTGTATATAATATTCATTATGCAAACTAGGGGGCAGGTCAGTGAGGGATCAGTGACCTGTCAGAAGTCATACTGATGAATAGCTAATCAGAGCACCACCACATGAAGACTCCCCACAGGCCACCCCGGAGCACGGACATATCATTAACTTAAAACTGAAAATAAAGATTAAACAACAACCACAAGATGGATTTCATCACCAGGTATCATAGTAATCAGTATAACGACACTGACCTGACACTGTAGGTTACTGAGCACAATCCTGTGGACAGGTTCCCGTTAATGTCTTCCTTCTGGACAATTAGAGAGGTATTTCTCCCCTAGACACCCACCAATACAGTATATGTGAGCCAGCGACAGTGGTAAGAATTTACCCCCATATTTGCCGATCGCAGTTCTTTTCTCCATCTCCTTCGGTCTCTTGTTGTCAAATGGTTCAGATTTTCTGTTTCTTCTTTACTAACACTTTCAAGTTCTACTGTAGAAAAAAAAAGTCTCTTATGAGAAAAATACAAGGGACGCATCACACGAAACGTCTTCCTTAAAGGGGATCTGTTACCCCATTTTAGCCCTATCAGCTGCGGCCACCGCCATCAGGGGCTTAGCTACAGCATCCGATGTAACCTGAAAGATAAGAAAAAAAAAGTTAGATTAGTGGTTCCCAAACTCCAGTCCTCGCGGACCCCAACAGGTCATGTTTTCAGGATTTCATTAGTATTTCACAGGTGATGGAAGTATCATCAAGGCATCCGGAATTTTCTCACCTGTGTAACACTATGGAAATCCTGAAAACATGACCTGTTGGGGTCCACGAGGACTGGAGTTTGGGAACCACTGAGTTAAGATTATACTCACCCCGATGTTCGGACCGGTCCGATGGGTGTCGCCATGCCATCCGGCGCCTCCCATCTTCATACGATGATGTCCTCCTCCTTGCTTCTCCCTCGGCTCCTGCGCACGCGTACTTTATCTGCCCTGTTGAGGGCAGAGCAGAGTACTGCAGCACGCAGGTGCCAGACCTCTCTGACCTTTCCTGGCGCTTGCGCACTGCAGTACTTTAGTCTGCCCTCAACAAGGCAGATGAAGTACGCCTGCGCAGGAGCCGAGGGAGAAGCAAGGAGGAGGACATCATCGTATGAAGATGGGAGGTGCCGGACCGCGACACCCACCGCCCCCCGGTGAGTATAATCTAACAGGTTTTTCTTATCTTTCAGGTTTCATCGAGGGGCTTATCTACAGCATTACAGAATGCTGTAGATAAGCCCCTGATGGCGGTGGCCGCAGCTTATAGGCCGAAAATGGGGTGACAGATACCCTATAATTCTTACCCTAAGAGTCCATATTGTAAAGAGGAACCCAGACCTCTAATCAAGTTATTATGTGGGTCCCATCAGCCCGCAGTGATAACATATTTATCACCTATCCTGGGGATGGGCGATAAATGCTTTATGTGGGGGACAGAGTTAAAAAACCCCAGAAGTTTTGAAACCAGTTACTGTCTTCTTATTTGCAAGACCAACTTTTCACAAGTGGAAAAACGGTGAGGAGTAAATTCATAGAACCTTGATATGGTTAACCCCTTCGCACCCGAGCCTGTTTTTGCCATCATGACCGGGCCAATTTTTTCAATTCTGACCAGTGTCACTTTATGAGGTCATAACTCTAGAACGCTTCAACGGATCCTGCTGATTCTGACATTGTTTTCTCGTGACATATCGTACTTCATGATGGTGGTAAAATTTCTTAGATATGAACTGCGCTTATTTGTTTAAAAAAAAAAAAAAAATAGAAATTTGGCGAAAATTTAGGAAATTTGGCAATTTTCAAACTTTTAATTTTTATGCCCTTAAATCAGAGAGTGATATCGCACAAAATAGTTAATAAATAACATTTCCCACATGTCTAGTTTACATCTGCACAATTTTGGAAGCATAATTTTTTTTTTTTTAGGAAGTTATAAGGGTTAAAAGTTGACCAGCGGATTTCTCATTTTTACACCACCATTTTTTTGGGGACCACCTCACATTTGAAGTGAGTTTGGGGGGTCAATATGACAGAAAATACCCAAAAGTGACACCATTCTAAAAACTTCACCTCTCAATGTACTCAAAACCACATTCAAGAAGTGTATTAACCCTTCAGGTGCTTCACATGAATGAATGGAATATGGAAGGAAAAAATAAACATTTAACTTTTTTTCACAAACATTTTACTTCAGAACCATATTTTTTTTTTATTTCACAAGTGTAAAAAGAGAAAATGAACCACAAAATTTTGTGTGCAATTTCTCCCGAATACGCCGATACCCCGTATGTGGGGCTAAACCACTGTTTGAGCACACGGCAGAGTCGTTTGACTTTTTCAATGCAGAATTGGCAGGAATTGAGATCGGATGCCATGTCGCATTTGGAGAGCCCCTGATGTACCTAAACAGTGGAAACCCCCCACTAGTGACCCCATTTTGGAAACTAGACCCCTTAAAGAACTTATCTAGATGTGTTGTGAACACTTTGAACCCCAAAGTGCTTCACAGAAGTTTATAACGTAGAGCCATGAAAATAAAAAATCATTTTTTTTTCCACAAAATGACCTTTTAGCCCCCAATTTTTATTTTCACAAGGGTAACAGGAGAAATTGGACCCCAAAAGTTGTTGTCCAATTTGTCCCGAGTACGCCGATACCCCATATGTTGGAGAAAACTACTGTTTGGGCACACGTCGGGGCTCGGAAGGGAAGTAGTGACGTTCTGAAATGAAGACTTTGATGGAATGGTCTGCGGGCGTCATGTTGCGTTTACAGAGCCCCTGATGAACCTAAACAGTGGAAACCCCCAATTCTAATTCCAACCCTAACCCCAACACACCCCTAACCCTAATCCCAACCATAACCCTAACCACAAACCTAACACCAACACACCCATAACCCTAATCCCAGCCCTAGCCCTAGCTCTAAGCCTAGCCCTAACCTGCTTTTTTTTTCCTTTACTATTTTTTTTTTTTCTTTTTGTGACAAGATCGCTGCCTTGCGATCTGACTCACAGTAACGCCACTTCTCCTCTGATCTCACACTGACAGATGATCAGAGGAGAAGCAGCGTTACGATGTGACAAGATCGCTGCCTGGCACAGCTGTGCCAGGCAGCGATCAGCTGTGCCAGGCAGCGATCTAGTCACACAGTAACGTTGCTCCATCTCTGATCATCTGTCAGTGTGAGATCAGAGGAGAAGTCGTATTACAATGAGTGAGATCGCCGGGAGACAAGCAGCTTTCCCAGCGAGCGCTCTCCTTGGCTGCTGTGACGCTGACGTCATCAGGACCTGAAACAATCCGATCTCGAGGACGTCGGGGGTCCCAGCATGCATTGTGCACCGCGTTATAAGGTATGTGGGGGTCCCAGGGGGCACAAAACCGCCGACAGTAGATAAACGTCGGCGCTGCACAAAGCCCAGCAAGCACCAACGTTTATCTACTGTGGGCGGTCGGGAAGCGGTTAAGTCAAATAAAAGTATATTACATAGTATAAAAAATGTAATAATGTAGAACCTTTCTTTGTTGGAGAATTCACAGTATTTACAGGTGCGACAGTTTCAGTGTTCAGTGCTAACCGAGATCTTCGGCCCTGATCCTGTTTATAAAAGCACAAAGAGAGAATGAATTAAACATTATCTTGTCCTGAATTTCCAACACTTGTTTTCCAAGCTCATCGTTTTGTTTTTAAGGTGTTCATTATGTAGTAAAAATGACCTGATGTCATGATTCACCTTCTCAGGACGATGAAGGCAATACAACAAATATTCAGGGTTTTTTTGTTTTTAAATTATTTTAGTAAAAGCGAGGGTTTGTATTTGTGTCCTGAACGTGCATGTTTATTGATACAATTCTGGGATACATACAGCCTTTTGATTATTGCATTTTTTTTTTTTTTGCAGAACAGCAACAAATGGAAATCCACAATTGTGGCGTTCTTATTTTTTTTTCTAATTACAGTGTTTACCAATCATTTAAACCATTTTAGATTTTGATACATTAGACTTACAAGTGCAGCGGATACCAGGTGTTTTTTTTTTTCTTTTACCAATATATTTAGTATCTTTATTTTTGAATTGGGGAGGGGGGGAAAATGGCTTTGCTCAAATATGTATATATTTTTTTTTAGCTGCATATTTTTTTTAGTCCCCTTAGGGACCTGCCTGCAATCGTAGATACACAATATTACTGTCAGTATATACATAGCCTTGGTTTCAATGGAGCAACCTCATAGCAGGCATGGTTGCATTCAGTAAACCAAGGCAGTCATGGCAATCCAAGGAGCATGTGAACAGTGTTCCTCGCCGGGTAGTGCACTGTAAATGCCATTGTCAGAGTGTTAGTAGCGAGCAGAGTTCAGCTCTGCTTGCTGCCGTTAGAGGCAGGCTCCGCAGCTGAGCCAGCACCTGAACTGCAGTGTACATATACATTGGATATCAGCTAGGGGTTGACATTTTTGATAAGTAACGCTACTGTGATTTTGCTTTGTTCTTCTCATTCAAGTGGATATCCTCTGTACTGATATAGATGTGGCAAGATTGTACAAACCTGTGTTACTCCATTACAATGTATTCCTAGGCTTATTACTATGCAAAAATATTAACTAAAAAAGCAGCATAAACTGGGTCTACTAAATGATACTAATGACATGTACCAGGTATAGGTCATCAATATCAGATTGGTGGGAGTCTGGGGCCAAGCACCCATATTGATCAGTGGTTACTAGCTCCCGCAGATATAGCGGCACAGCTCTGTATGCCGTGTAGTGGCCTTTCCTGGGTACTGCAGCTCAGCTCCCATTTACTGATCTGATCTATGCTAATGATGGGTCATCTACAGTCTTTGACAAACCCTTTAAAAGTCACAAGCTTCAATAAAAACGTAGAAGGAAAGAAGCACTGACCGGATTTTCTGCAGTATGGTCATTGTCCACTTGCTCCTTATCTTTTTGCTCAGTGGACTGAATTTCTACAGACTTTCCTAGTGTCTTCTCAGCTTCCTTTAGGTCAGTGAGAGTAACACCCTAAAAGAAAAAAGACAAAATATTTCAGACTATCCATAAATCCAACTGCTGTCCTACTCACATCTCTCCTTCCTGTCAAGTGCCTGGGAGGGTGGCCCCTGGGGTTAAGGGGTTGGGAAAGAGTCTCTTCGTGTGAAGTGATGGGGGAGGGGGGCTCAATGTTCCTTTCATATGAAGTACCTGGGGGTGGAAGAGTCCCTTTGTGTGAAGTGCTGGGGGGGAAGGGTCCCTTTGTGTGAAGTGCTGGGGGGGAAGGGTCCCTTTCATGTGAAGTGCTGGGGGGGAAGGGTCCCTTTCATGTGAAGTGCTGGGGGGGAAGGGTCCCTTTCATGTGAAGTGCTGGGGGGGAAGGGTCCCTTTCATGTGAAGTGCTGGGGGGGAAGGGTCCCTTTCATGTGAAGTGCTGGGGGGGAAGGGTCCCTTTCATGTGACGTGCCTGGGGGGTGGGTTCCTTTCATGTGACGTGCCTGGGGGGTGGGTTCCTCATGTGACGTGCCTGGGGGGTGGGTTCCTCATGTGACGTGCCTGGGGGGTGGGTTCCTCATGTGACGTGCCTGGGGGGTGGGTTCCTCATGTGACGTGCCTGGGGGGTGGGTTCCTCATGTGACGTGCCTGGGGGGTGGGTTCCTCATGTGACGTGCCTGGGGGGTGGGTTCCTCATGTGACGTGCCTGGGGGGTGGGTTCCTCATGTGACGTGCCAGGGGGGTGGGTTCCTCATGTGACGTGCCAGGGGGGTGGGTTCCTCATGTGACGTGCCAGGGGGGTGGGTTCCTCATGTGACGTGCCTGGGGGGTGGGTTCCTCATGTGACGTGCCTGGGGGGTGGGTTCCTCATGTGACGTGCCTGGGGGGTGGGTTCCTCATGTGACGTGCCTGGGGGGTGGGTTCCTCATGTGACGTGCCTGGGGGGGTGGGTTCCTCATGTGACGTGCCGGGGGGGTGGGTTCCTCAAGTGAAGTGCCTGGGGGAGTGTTTGCTTTCAAGTGAAGTGCCTGGGGGAGTGTTTGCTTTCAAGTGAAGTGCCTGGGGGAGTGTTTGCTTTCAAGTGAAGTGCCTGGGGGAGTGTTTGCTTTCAAGTGAAGTGCCTGGGGGAGTGTTTGCTTTCAAGTGAAGTGCCTGGGGGAGTGTTTGCTTTCAAGTGAAGTGCCTGGGGGAGTGTTTGCTTTCAAGTGAAGTGCCTGGGGGAGTGTTTGCTTTCAAGTGAAGTGCCTGGGGGAGTGTTTGCTTTCAAGTGAAGTGCCTGGGGGAGTGTTTGCTTTCAAGTGAAGTGCCTGGGGGAGTGTTTGCTTTCAAGTGAAGTGCCTGGGGGAGTGTTTGCTTTCAAGTGAAGTGCCTGGGGGAGTGTTTGCTTTCAAGTGAAGTGCCTGGGGGAGTGTTTGCTTTCAAGTGAAGTGCCTGGGGGAGTGTTTGCTTTCAAGTGAAGTGCCTGGGGGAGTGTTTGCTTTCAAGTGAAGTGCCTGGGGGAGTGTTTGCTTTCAAGTGAAGTGCCTGGGGGAGTGTTTGCTTTCAAGTGAAGTGCCTGGGGGAGTGTTTGCTTTCAAGTGAAGTGCCTGGGGGAGTGTTTGCTTTCAAGTGAAGTGCCTGGGGGAGTGTTTGCTTTCAAGTGAAGTGCCTGGGGGAGTGTTTGCTTTCAAGTGAAGTGCCTGGGGGAGTGTTTGCTTTCAAGTGAAGTGCCTGGGGGAGTGTTTGCTTTCAAGTGAAGTGCCTGGGGGCGGAAGAGTATCTTCATGTGATGTGCTGGGGTTTGGTCCCTTTCATGTGACGTGCCTGGGGGATGGGTCCCTTTCATGTGACGTGTCTGGGGGGTGGGTCCCTTTCATGTGAAGTGCGTGGGGTTGTTCCCTTTCATGTGAAGTGCCTGGGGTTGGGGGGTGTTCCCTTTCATGTGAAGTGCCTGAGGGTTAGGGGTCCTTTCATGTCCAACTCACAGCTGGCATTATAAAGAGTCAGTGAGGAAATCCTGGGCAGGTCTTGGTCGGGGGCACATCTAGCTCGCTCCCACCAATGTGCATGTTCTCTGCACTGCTTACCAAAAATTAGTAGGGATGCCAATAAACGCAATTTCATAATTTCACAGAGCTGTTACACAAGTAGCAAAAATTTGCCAAAGAGAAGTTTAGATTCACCTGAGTAGATCGCCGTGACTGCCTCATTAGCCGAGAGCGAGCTTTTCTCTGAGATTCTGACTCTTCATCCCGAACAGGGGTTTGATACGACCTGATAAAAATAAATAGTTTTATTAGGACTGAACACATAAAAAAGCTAGTCTCGAAGACCGCTCCTTTGACATTAAGGGTGTCAACTTTTGCAACCACATGCTTTTTTTTTTTTGGGGGGGGGGGGGGGGGGGAATCTTACACTGATTTTCAGATTAATTTTTAGAAGAGGGTAATTAGATAATGTTCCTGGGTTATCTCAAGCACAAGAATACTTGAAGTAACCCCCAGGAGGTTTTATTTTTTAGAAGAACATGCAGGTGCAGAGTCTTACCTTCGCTTGTCTTTGGGATCAGTACTGGAGCTGGTGCTGGAGGACGAGGTGGAGGAAGTGGCAGTCATGCTGGACAAAGTGTTTGTGTGCGATTGTGTGGTGGGAACCATGTCAAGTTTCATCTGTAGTCCACCTTCTAAGTCTCTATTAAGATGATCGAAGTAAAGATTTTTTTTTTCTAACCGTTACAAAAAGCGTTTAGCCGAGACTTTACAGTCCATGCTGGTACTCCAATAACTAGAAGTTAGTACAGCGTGATACAATGATATGGTTTGCGGGTGATTAGTGGAGAAATATGACAGAATGATTGGGTTAGGTGCTTTGTGGAGAAGATCATAGGTAGGCGATACCAGGTTATGGTCGGGTCGACCATGCATGGCTCTTCTGATACTCACTCTTTCTTGGCATCTGGCAGAGAGTCTGTATCCGGGAGGCTGAATATTCTCCTTGTTGGTGTGGGAGGAATACGAGCCATACGTGGCTCCTTACTCTAGGAAATTATGGGAGGGAAAAATAGGAAAGAAATCATTTATTCTCACTAATCTACAGGTACCAAAATGAAGGCACAAACAAACCAGGAGAATTAACAACAGGGCGTACAAGTATAGTATACGAAATGCTACAAGCCGTGTATGGTATGTAATAGGACACACCATCACATATTTACATTCAGTACTCATCTACTAGATATTTCGACAACTACATTTTTTTTGTCAGCCTCTAGACTTCGCCCCCTCCCCGACAGATGATGAATTCATTTCTTCTCAAAGGCGTCTGTCCCGGGCCTTGCTCTCTCCTGTCCCCCATATAGAACTTATACATTCACCACCAAATCGAGAGTACATGTGTGTAGCAGGAATGGGAGGCAAAGTGGTGGTAAACAGAGTGGGGTAAGAAACACAGTTTACACTCACTCAACTGCTTGAAGACTGGTAGTATACGGTCGGAGAATAGGAGTTTCCCCCCCCCCCAGCTCGGGGGTCGCATTCTTGCCTAGCTATGGACACACTTGAAATCAGCAATATAAGACTTGGCAAATAGACCAGAGCGATTGTATTTCTCAGATAGCCTCTTCATCTGAACCAGGACATCGGTATGCTGAGATTACTATGATTTGGAGCCTAGCTAGAATTTTTCCCCAAGACGAGGATAATGGTCTTTAGCCTTTTGCAAGATTTTGCAGTTGTATCTCAGGATAACAGGCTGCACTGGACGGACTTGTGTCTTCTTTCAGTCTTACAAACCATTTTAAAACCCAGAAGCCATGCTTTTAAAATAAAAACACTACTCAATTATTACTACATCACTGTGACAAACAGGACACTTATTATATAGGGTAGAGCTAGCACAAGTCACAAATGCATTCACATGTCTATAAAGCAGGCTTTGTTTTAGTCTCTACGACTTCTATACTACGGCCAGGTCCCTACCACTGAGGCTTGGAAGCTTTTTTCCAGCTGACTGCGCAACGGTTTACTGCTGCTTGCTGCGACTGCTTCTAGATTTCTTTTCCACTTCTGAAGGATCTCCCAAATGTCTGGCTGTGAGACAGCAGAACAAAGAAGGACTATGTAACAAAGCAATGAAATGCAACTCAAAAGTTTCACCTTCACTTAACTAAACTTTATAAAAATAAATACATGAAAGATTTTCCTGGATGCCAAGATGAAAACTTTTTTGGGCTGGGGTCCACACAGCTACCATGTAACAACGGTGAGAAACGCTGGAACCCCATCAAATTCACTCTTAAATATGTTGGATTTTATTGCATATATCATAGATGTCATAAGTTTTGACTGAGAAACCACACACGAGCCACAATGTGAAGTGTCCGGGGGTCCCTTCATCAGAAGTGTGCAGGGAGTTGACCCTTCATGTGAAGTGTCTGGGGAGAAGGGTGGGGTGCAGAGTCCCTTCATGGAGTATCCGGAAAGGATGTTGTCCCTTCATGTGAAGTGCCTGGGATGGGGGGGTGAGTTCCCTTCGTGTAAAGTGCATGGGGGTGGTGATGGTACCTTTATGTAAAGTGTCTGGGGGGTTATCCCTTCATGTGAAGTAGGGGAGGTTGCGGTGGGTGTCACGGGCCGGTCCAGCGCCTCCCACCTTCTAGCGATGGCGTCCTCCTTACTTCTGCCGTGGCTTTGGCGCAGGTGTACTTTCTGTGCCCTGTTGAGGGCAGAGTAAAGTACTGCAGTGCGCAGGGAAAGGTCAGAGAGGTCCCTCAACAGGGCACAGAAAGTACACCTGCGCCGGAGCCGCGGCAGAAGTAAGAAGGAGGACGTCATTGTATGAAGATGGGAGGCGCCGGACGGAACCGCGACACCCATCGGACCGGACGCCAGGGTGAGTATAATCTAACTTTTCTTATCTTTCAGGTTACATCGGGGGCTTATCTACAGCATTCTGATAAGCCCCTGATGGCGGTGTCAGCAGCTGATAGGGCTAAAATGGGGTGACAGATTCCTTTAATGTGAACTGTTCGGGGAATGGGTGGTCCCTTTATGCGAAGTGTCTGGTGGGGGTGTCCCTTCATGTGAATTGTCCAGGGAAGGGATGGGCCCTTCATGTGACGGTGTCTGTTAAAGAAAACTTCCACTTTAACAAAAGTGGTCCCAAAATGCTATTATAATTGTAAAATAACAACAGGTTGTCACTAATGATGAGCGAGTATACTCATTGTTCGGGTTTTCCCTGAGCATGCTCGGGTGGCCTCCGAGTATTTTAGCGTGCTTGGAGATTTTGTTTCTGTCGATGCAGCTGCATGACTTATGGCTGCTGGACAGGCTGAATACATGTGGGGGTTGCCTGTTTGTTAGGGAATTCCCATGTGTATTCAGCCTGTTCAGCAGCCATAAATCATGCAGCTGAGGCGGCAAAAACTAAATCTCCAAGGACGCCAAAATACTCGGAGGACACCCGAGCATGCTCGGGAAAACCCAAGCAACAAGTATACTCGCTCATCACTAATTATCACCATTCCCTGCTCTAGAGGCGATTCTCCAGTCTGTGAATTGACTGCAGCCAATCGCTGAGCTCTTGCCATGTACATCGGCTCAGTGACCAGCTGCAGCGGTGATGTGCACTGTAGTCGTGATGTGACTGCTGCAACCAATTCACAGAGACCAGAGCAACCGCCACCGAATCAGGGAAAGGGGAGAACCTGCTGTTATTTAACAAGTATGGGCTTGTTCACAAGCTGCGTTTTTGCCAGCGTTTAGGCTATGTACCCACGTATGCAGAAAATTTCTGCTTCAAAAACGGACTCCTTCCCAGAAAACACGTTTTATTTCCACGCGTTTTTTGCTCAAAAAACGCACGTTGATGCTTTTTTTTACCTGCGCGTATTCTGACTCATAGGAAATAGCTAAAAACGCAGACTTTTCCGCAAAATTAATGAGCATGCTGCGTTTTTAACCGCTAAGCGTTTCCTTTGCGGAAAAAATGCATCAATTGGCACAAAAAAGGGCAAAATGCATTAAAATGAATGGGATGCTTATTTTAAGCGTTTGTGAAGCGTTTTGACAAATGCTTAAAAACCGCTTACATGGGCACACAGCCTTACACCACAGTCAAGTGAATGAGATTTCTGAAGTCTCATGCATATGCACGGGCGCATTTTACACAGCAATTGTCCTGCCAACATACATTTTGCAGCAGCACATGCTAATCGTGAGCACATTCCCTGTAACAGTGCTTGTAGACCACTTTTGTTAAACTGGAAAACCCCTCTAGGACTGAATGATGGTTATATAAATAATCCAATCTGTGCAAGCAAAGTCTAGCCATGATGCACACAAATAATTATTACATTTTAGCTTTTTTTTTTATTCTGCATCGTTTCTATTAATAACATGGGATCTATTTACTCCAATTTTGCATCAAGTGAAAGGAGACGTGCAGTAACTTACAGGACGAAAAGCTCAAATGCAGCCCAGCAGTGTGTGGACCCTACCAACTCCCAGAAATCTCAGCTGCCTGGAGGAGGAGGAGGAGGAGGAGGAGGAGGAAAGGGGTCGCAGACATTGGGATTACCCACAGTGGGAGCTCATATGTAGAACTTTTAACATTTTAATAATCTGTTTTTTATGACCTTCTCATTTTTTTCCTCCATCCATATAACCTGGTTAGCTTTTTTATTTATTTTTTTACATGTTTTAAAATGACTGTATATCCTAGACGGCCATCATCAAAATGTTAGCAGTCGCCAGCTTCAAATTACAGAAATAACAGATACCGAACAAGGAAGTCCAGGATGATCATGGATTATGCAGCTTTTTTTTATTTTCTAACTTTGCAAAAAAGTACAAATCTGCCAACAAGTCAACTACCCAACTGCCTAGAAAAGTAATATAGTCAGTGCCTTCCAGTTTCCATCCAAAACCTAAGCAGCAGAAGCTCCTTATCCGCGGCAGAGAAGACGCGTAGGAAAGACCCCTCACAGTGGCTCTCGGTGCCCCGTCAGTCACATGGGTCATGACATGAGACAAGAAGCGTATTACGATCCAAACAGCTATTGGAAAACATTGTTTAGACATCGTACATGCACTGACAATAAAGGGAATCTGTCAACTGGCTTTTTTTTTTTTTTTTTTTTTTTTTTTAGAGCATTATGATGTAGAGGCAGAGACCCTGATCCCAGAGATGTATCACCTATTGAGCTGCTTGCTGCCAATTTGATAACAGTCCCTGTTTTCTCTGCTGCAGATCTAGCAGTTCTCTGAATGTTGAGCTCTGTATAACCCTGCCCACACCACTGATTGGTGGCTTTCTGTGTATAGGCAGAAAGCTGCCAATCATATGTGGGAGGCAGGTTATGTGGCGCTCAAGAGGACTACATGAGATAAGATTTACTATTCCTCTAGGGATAAAAATCACAGCAAGATATTATCAAAACTACAACAAGTTACATCACTGGAATCAGAGACTACGTGTGTATCTCCTCTTACTTTACTGATCAACAGAAGCAAAATAAGAAGCTGCTCACCCTTTCTGGGGTGTCCAGTCGGGGGCTGGAAGCAGAGCGCTTGATTCCTGGCTCTCTGAAGCTATTGTCCTCTATTCTGGCATCCTGCAGCGCCCCGAAGCTGCCAGTTTTTCGTAAGCCTGCCCTCAAGTTGGAAAAGGAAAGCTGGCATCTCTCTGTGATGCTGCTCGGTGCCCCAGAGAACTACAGATATGGAAGAAGGGTATGTATGGGGAATTGTGATGGATACATCTCAATTTTGCCAGTTAATAAAAAAAGTGAAATCACCTCTGGCACATACATATAGAAAAGAACCAGCCGACGCATACAAGATAATGAAAGGCAGCTATGGCTATCACCTTATAAGAGTGTGGGTACATGTATATAAAGAGAAAAATCATTAAAAGCCAAGGAGGTAGCTGCACGATGGTCAAATAAATGCTGAAATGGATGGAGGCAAATAAGTATAGTCATACATTCAATCACACACAAAGAAAAATGCCCCGGAGTAGAGGCAGCGCCATCTCTTTTTCAGCAGCATTTTCTTTAGCTCAGAAAGAGTCAGAAACAAGATTTTTTTTTTTCCTTACATATCTGTAGACTAAATTATAAATGTATCATGATGTTTGTCAATCCAAAGAGGTTAGTGGTGGCGGCAAAAGATGGGAGGAGAAGAGCACAGAGCACTGCGGCCTGTGGTGGCGGAAAGAGACGGGGGGAGAAGAGCACAGAGCACTGCGGCCTGTGGTGGTGGAAAAAGATGGGAGGAGAAGAGTGCAGAGCACTGCGGCCTGTGGTGGCGGAAAAAGACGGGGGGGAGAAGATTGCAGAGCACTGCGGCCTGTGATCGTGGAAAAAGATAGGAGGAGAAGAGTGCAGAGCACTGCGGCCTGTGGTGGTAGAAAGAGACGGGGGGAGAAGAGCACAGAGCACTGCGGCCTGTGGTGGTGGAAAAAGATGGGAGGAGAAGAGTGCAGAGCACTGCGGCCTGTGGTGGTAGAAAGAGACGGGGGGAGAAGAGCACAGAGCACTGCGGCCTGTGGTGGTGGAAAAAGATGGGAGGAGAAGAGTGCAGAGCACTGCGGCCTGTGGTGGCGGAAAAAGACGGGGGGGAGACGAGTGCAGAGCACTGCGGCCTGTGGTGGTAGAAAGAGACGGGGGGAGAAGAGCACAGAGCACTGCGGCCTGTGGTGGTGGAAAAAGATGGGAGGAGAAGAGTGCAGAGCACTGCGGCCTGTGGTGGCGGAAAAAGACGGGGGGAGAAGAGTGCAGAGCACTGCGGCCTGTGGTGGCGGAAAAAGATGGGAGGAGAAGAGTGCAGAGCACTGCGGCCTGTGATCGTGGAAAAAGATGGGAGGAGAAGAGTGCAGAGCACTGCGGCCTGTGGAGGTTACAAGAACACCCATACATACACTATATGGACAAACGTATGGGGACACAGCTCGTAATCAGAGAAGTCAAGTCTCTCTATCCACGCCCCATTACCTCCACTTTATAATACCTGGCCATCCACACCCCCCAGATGCATAACATACGGTGTCCTTACCACTCCAAGGTGTAAAATGTCCGATCCTCCTCCTGCCCCCTCGGTATATAACATGCACGCCCCGCCATTGCATGACGTGCGTGCTCCTCCATTGTAGAACATAGATCACACTTCTTCATCTGGCGTTTGATGGATGAGTCTGGGTTTGAAGAACGTTACCCCCTTGACTGCATTGAGGAGGAATGATAATTCTATGGGCTTGTTTATTAGAGATCAGCCTTATTTCCAGTGGAGGAAAATCTTACTCCTACAGCAAATCATACATTTTGGATAATTGTAACTTGAAATTTTGTTGGAACTGTTTTGGGGAAGGCACTTTCCTGATACAGTGTACAAGATTGTGACCCTGGCCTCCCGCAACATCAGGGTCTGATATCACAAATGCTCTTCTGGATGATTTGGCAAAAATTGCCTCAGACACCTCCAAAGTCTTGTAGAAAACCTTCCCAGATGAGTGGAAGAACAACTCCATATTAATGTCGTAAGCTCCAGTAGGACATTTGTCCATATAGTGCACGTCATGGGTGACAGGGGTGAATGAGGTAAATGTTCTGCTTGGAATAAACAACCAAAACATTGGGGGAGATTTACCAGAATTCTGGGGGAAAAATAAAAAATCATGTGTCAGTAATCGAAAAAGTCCACCCAACATGACATACTGTAACCAAAGCTGGTGGTCCCGATGCGGCCATCACTGATGTGTCGGCTTTAGTGTATACTTCTATTTTTCATGAAATATTGAGGTTTTTTCCTTGCATTGTGGCGTTACTCTGTTATTCCCAGTTGAAACAATCTGACGAGATCAACTCACTCACAAAAACATAGAAAAGAACAAAAATGGCTATAAATTAATTGTGGCTGCATGAAGGAATTCAGAAAAGGAAGGTGATGAGAAAGAAAACTTGACACTAAGGCCTTGCGTGCATTTTGCAACAATAAGGATGGAAAGGACTAGGACCACACATACTTGCACCAATCGGGATCTATCGAATGTACAGCAAAAAAATAAGTAAAAATACCAAGCCGAAAGGGTCTACAGTCATTGTAATTGTTCACTCTCACCGATATCACAGCTTAGAGGAAATTTATGGGAAGCATGAACGGTCTACCCAATGCAAAATCCATAGGCAAAACACAAAATAAAGGGGTGTCTGAATGTAGCCTATAAGCAGGCAAGAGCTGTAGTTAAAGAATGGAAGAGATGAGCCATGACTGATATACAGTAGGTCGCATGAAACTGAACGCATGCAACCTGCCCCTGATGGAGGATGAAACGAAATGTCCCCCCGGGTCTTATAGTTGCCATTTTCTATGATAATAAAGTGGATTCGTTACGAAGGTGATGATTCTTTTTTTCAATAAGACAACAAACAGCACAGTTTGACTCTAATACTGGTCCAAAAAGTACAAAATATAAGAAGCTGAAAAGCTTGGGTTTATATATACAGTGGGGCAAAAAAGTATTTAGTCAGTCAGCAATAGTGCAAGTTCCACCACTTAAAAAGATGAGAGGCGTCTGTAATTTACATCATAGGTAGACCTCAACTATGGGAGACAAACTGAGAAAAAAAAATCCAGAAAATCACATTGTCTGTTTTTTTTTCATTTTATTTGCATATTATGGTGGAAAATAAGTATTTGGTCAGAAACAAAATTTCATCTCAATACTTTGTGATATATCCTTTGTTGGCAATGACAGAGGTCAAACGTTTTCTGTAAGTCTTCACAAGGTTGCCACACACTGTTGTTGGTATGTTGGCCCATTCCTCCATGCAGATCTCCTCTAGAGCAGTGATGTTTTTGGCTTTTCGCTTGGCAACACGGACTTTCAACTCCCTCCAAAGGTTTTCTATAGGGTTGAGATCTGGAGACTGGCTAGGCCACTCCAGGACCTTGAAATGCTTCTTACGAAGTCACTCCTTCGTTGCCCTGGCGGTGTGCTTTGGATCATTGTCATGTTGAAAGACCCAGCCACATTTCATCTTCAATGCCCTTGCTGATGGAAGGAGGTTTGCCCTCAAAATCTCACGATACATGGCCCCATTCATTCTTTCATGTACCCGGATCAGTCGTCATGGCCCCTTTGCAGAGAAACAGCCCCAAAGCATGATGTTTCCACCACCATGCTTTACAGTAGGTATGGTGTTTGATGGATGCAACTCAGTATTCTTTTTCCTCCAAACACGACAAGTTGTGTTTCTACCAAACAGTTCCAGTTTGGTTTCATCAGACCATAGGACATTCTCCCAAAACTCCTCTGGATCATCCAAATGCTCTCTAGCAAACTTCAGACGGGCCCGGACATGTACAGGCTTAAGCAGTGGGACACGTCTGTCACTGCAGGATCTGAGTCCATGGTGGCGTAGTGTGTTACTTATGGTAGGCCTTGTTACATTGATCCCAGCTCTCTGCAGTTCATTCACTAGGTCCCCCCGCGTGGTTCTGGGATTTTTGCTCACCGTTCTTGTGATCATTCTGACCCCACGGGGTGGGATTTTGCATGGAGCACCAGATCGAGGGAGATTATCAGTGGTCTTGTATGTCTTCCATTTTCTAATTATTGCTATTGCAGATTCAGTCTTCCCAGCCTGGTGCAGGGCTACAATTTTGTTTCTGGTGTCCTTTGACAGCTCTTTGGTCTTCACCATAGTGGAGTTTGGAGTCAGACTGTTTGAGGGTGTGCACAGGTGTCTTTTTATACTGATAACAAGTTTAAACAGGTGCCATTACTACAGATAATGAGTGGAGGAAAGAGGAGACTCTTAAAGAAGTAGTTACAGGTCTGTGAGAGCCAGAAATCTTGATTGCTTGTTTCTGACCAAATACTTATTTTCCACCTTAATATGCAAATAAAATGAAAAAAAAACAGACAATGTGATTTTCTGGATTTTTTTTTCTCAGTTTGTCTCCCATAGTTGAGGTCTACCTATGATGTAAATTACAGACGCCTCTCATCTTTTTAAGTGGTGGAACTTGCACTATTGCTGACTGACTAAATACTTTTTTGCCCCACTGTGTGTGTGTGTGTATATATATATATATATATATATATATATACACACACACATACACAGTTGTGGCCAAAAGTATTGACACCCCTGCAATTCTGTCAGATAATACTCAGTTTCTTCCTGAAAATGATTGCAAACACAAATTCTTTGGTATTATCTTCATTTAATTTGTCTTAAATGAAAAAACACAAAAAGAATTGTCCTAAAGCCAAATTGGATATAATTCCACACCAAACATAAAAAAAAGAGGATGGACAAAAGTATTGGCACTGTCCGAAAAATCATGTGATGCTTCTCTAATTTGTGTAATTAACAGCACCTGTAACTTACCTGTGGCACCTAACAGGTGTTGTCAATAACTAAATCACACTTGCAGCCAGTTGACATGGATTAAAGTTGACTCAACCTCTGTCCTGTGTCCTTGTGTGTACCACATTGAGCATGGAGAAAAGAAAGAAGACCAAAGAACTGTCTGAGGACTTGAGAAACCAAATTGTGAGGAAGCATGAGCAATCTCAAGGCTACAAGTCCATCTCCAAAGACCTGAATGTTCCTGTGTCTACCGTGCACAGTGTCAAAAAGAAGTTTAAAGCCCATGGCACTGTGGCTAACCTCCCTAGATGTGGACGGAAAAGAAAAATTGACAAGAGATTTCAACGCAAGATTGTGCGGATGTTGGATAAAGAACCTCGACTAACATGCAAACAAGTTCAAGCTGCCCTGCAGTCCGAGGGTACAACAGTGTCAACCCGTACTATCCATCGGCGTCTGAATGAAAAGGGACTGTATGGTAGGAAACCCAGGAAGACCCCACTTCTTACCCCAAGACATAAAAAAGCCAGGCTGGAGTTTGCCAAAACTTATCTGAAAAAGCCTAAAATGTTTTGTAAGAATGTTCTCTGGTCAGATGAGACATAAGTAGAGCTTTTTGGGCAAAGGCATCAACAAAGAGTTTACAGGAGAAAAAAAGAGGCATTCAAATAAAAGAACACGGTCCCTACAGTCAAACATGGCGGAGGTTCTCTGATGTTTTGGGGTTGCTTTGCTGCCTCTGGCACTGGACTGCTTGATTGTGTGCATGGCATTATGAAGTCTGAAGACTACCAACAAATTTTGCAGCATAATGTAGGGCCCAGTGTGAGAAATCTGGGTGTCCCTCAGAGGTCATGGGTCTTCCAGCAGGACAATGACCCAAAACACACTTCAAAAAGCACTAGAAAATGGTTTGAGAGAAAGCACTGGAGACTTCTAAGGTGGCAAGCAATGAGTCCAGACCTGAATCCCATAGAACACCTGTGGAGAGATCTAAAAATGGCACTTTGGAGAAGGCACCCTTCAAATATCAGGCACCTGGAGCAGTTTTCCAAAAAAGAATGGTCTAAAATTCCAGCAGAGCATTGTAAGAAACTCATTGATGGTTACCGGAAGCGGTTGGTCGCAGTTATTTTGGCTAAAGGTTGTGCAACCAAGTATTAAGCTGAGGGTGCCAATACTTTTGTCTGGCCCATTTTTGGAGTTTTGTGTGAAATGATTAATGTTTTGCTTTTTGCTTCATTCTCTTTTGTGTTTTTTCATTTAAGACAAATTAAATGAAGAAAATAATACCAAAGAATTTGTGTTTGCAATCATTTTCAGGAAGAAACTGAGTATTATCTGACAGAATTGCAGGGGTGTCAATACTTTTGGCCACAACTGTATATGTATATATGTGTATATATATATATATATATATATATATATATACACACACACACACACATACACTGTATATATATTACACATACATACACAGGGGTTGGACAAAATAATGGAAACACCTAACATTTTGGCATCATAATCTTCGAACATGTTATAAACATGCAAACCGTGACATACGGTAATGATTATTTGTGTCATGTGATATGTGTATGTAAATTAACTGTTTGTTTTGCAGAATTGTAAGAACATTGATGAAAACCTGATACCAATGGCAGCCCTCTCGGATTTTCAAAGAGGCCAAATTGTTGGTGCTCGTTTGGCAGGCGCTAGTTTAACCCCTTCACCCCCAAGGGTGGTTTGCACGTTCATGACCGGGCCAATTTTTACAATTCTGACCACTGTACCTTTATGAGGTCATAACTCTGGAATGCTTCCATGGATCCCGGTGATTCTGACATTGTTTTCTCGTGACATATTGTACTTCATGTTAGTGGTAAAATTTCATTCAAATAACTTGCGTTTATTTGTGAGAAAAACGGAAATTCGGCGAAAATTTTGAAAATTTCGCAATTTTCCAACTTTGAATTTTTATGCCCTTAAATCACAGAGATACGGCACACAAAAAAGTTGATATCTAACATTTCCCACATGTTTACTTTACATCAGCACAATTTTGGAACCAACATTTTTTTTTGTTAGGAAGTTATAAGGGTTAAAAGTTGACCAGCGATTTCTCATTTTTACAACACCATTTTATTTTTAGGACCACATCACATTTGAAGCCACTTTGAGGGGTCTATATGATAGAAAATACCCAAAAGTGACACCATTCTAAAAACTGCACCCCTTAAAGTGCTCAAAACCACATTCAAGAAGTTTATTAACCCTTTAGGTGCGTCACAGGAATTTTTTTGAATATTTAAAAAAAAATGAACATCTAACTTTTTTTCATAAAAAAAATACTTCAGGTTCAATTTTTGTTATTTTACCAAGGGTAACAGGAGAAATTGGACTGCAAAAGTTATTGTGCAATTTGTCCTGAGTACGCAGATACCTGATATGTGGGGGGGAACCACTGTTTCGGTGCATGGCAGAGCTCAGAATGGAAGGAGCGCCGTTTGACTTTTTCAATGCAAAATTGGCTGGAATTCAGATTGGACGCCATGTCACGTTTGGAGAGTCCCTATTGTACCTACACAGTGAAAACCCCCTACAAGTGACCACATTTTGGAAACTAGACCCCCCAAGGAACTTATCTAGATCTGTGGTGAGAACTTTGAACCCACAAGGGCTTTACAGAAGTTTATAACGTACAGCGGTACAATTAAAAAATCATATTTTTTCCACAAAAATGATCTTTTCACCCCAATTTTTATTTTCCCAAGGGTAACAGGACCCTAAAAGTTATTGTGCAATTTGTCCTGAGTACGCTGATACCCCACATGTGGAGGTAAACCACTATTTGGGCGCATGGCAGAGCTCGGAAGGGAAGCAGCGCCATTTGACGTTTTTGGCTGGAATTGAGATCGGACACCATGTCGCGTTTGGAAAACCCCTGATGTACCAAAATAGTGGAAATCCCCCACAAATGACACCATTTTGGAAACTAGACCCCCTAAGGAACTTATCTAGATGTGTGGTGAGCACTTTGACCCCCCCCAGTGCTTCACAGAAGTTTATAATGCCCGGGCGTGAAAATAAATAATTCGTATTTTTTCCACAAACATGATCTTTTAGTCACCATTTTTTTATTTTCCCAAGGGTAACAGGAGAAATTGGACCCCAAAAGTTGTTGTCCAATTTGTCCTGAGTATGCTGATACCCCATATGTGGGAGAAAACTACTGTATGGGCACACGTCGGGGCTCGGAAGGGAAGTAGTGACGTTTTGGAATGCAGACTTTGATGGAATGGTCTGCGGGTGTCATGTTGCCTTTGGAGAGCCCCTAATGTACCTAAACAGTGGAAACCCCCCACAAATGACCCCATTTTGAAAACTAGACCCACTAAAGAACTTATCTAGATGTGAGGTGAGCACTTTGAACCCCCAAGGGCTTCACTGAAGTTTATAATGCCAGGGCATGAAAATAAAAAAATCGTATTTTTTCCAGAAACATGATCAATTAGTCCCCAATTTTTTCATTTTCCCAAGGGTAACAGGAGAAATTGGACCCCCAGAAGTTGTTGTCCAATTTGGCCTGAGTACGCTGACACCCCATATGTGGGAGAAAACTACTGTATGGACACACGTCGGGGCTCGGAAGGGAAGCAGTGACGTTTTGGAATGCAGACTTTGATGGAATGGTCTGCGGGTGTCATGTGCGTTTGGAGAGCCCCTGATGTACCTAAACTATTGAAACTCCCCACAAGTGACCCCATTTTGGACACTAGACCCCCCACGGAACTTATCTAGATGTGTGGTGAGCACTTTGAACCCCCAAGTGCTTCACAGAAGTTTATAACACTCGGACGTGAAAATAAAAAAATCATTTTTTTTCCACAAAAATGATATTTTTGCCCCCAATTTTTTATTTTCCTAAGGGTAACAGGAGAAATTGGACCCCAAAAATTGTTTTGCAATTTGTCCTGAGTAGGCTGATACCCTACATGTGGGGGTAAAACACTGTTTGGGCGCATGGCAGAGCTTGGAAGGGAAGGAGCACCATTTGACTTTTTCCAACTCAGAATTGGCTGGAATTGAGATCAGACGCCATGTTGCATTTGGAGAGCCCCTGATGTGCCCAAACAGTGGAAACCCCCAATTATAACTCCAACCCTAACCCCAACACACCCCTAACCCTAATCTGAGCCCTAACCCTAGCCCTAACCCTAGCCCTAACCCTAAGGCTGTGTGCACACGCTGCGGATTTTGCGGTGATAACGGGGAGTTTGATTTACTATTTATGGCGGGTTTTTATGTTTGGCAGCTGTCGCACGCTAAAAGACGCTTTTTATTGTAAAATAGTTTTTGCATCACCACATTTTGAGAGCTATAATTTTTCCATATTTTGACCCACTGAGTCATGTGAGGTCTTATTTTTTGCGGGACGAGTTGACGTTTTTATTGGTACCATTTTCGGGCACGTGACATTTTTTGATCGCTTTTTATTCCTATTTTTGGGACGCAGAATGAACAAAAACCAGCGTTTCATGAATTTCTTTTGGGGGGTGCGTTTACACCGTTCCGCGTGCGGTAAAATTGATAAAGCGGTTTTATTCTTCGGGTCAGTACGGTTACAACGATACCTCATTTAGGTCGTTTTTTTATGTTTTTGTCGGTTTTATGCAATGAAAACTATTTTATATAAAAAATAATTATTTTTGCATCGCTTTATTCTGCGAGCTATAACTTTATTTTTTCGCTGATGATGCTGTGTGGCGGCTCGTTTTTTGCGGGACAAGATGACGTTTTCAGCGGTACCATGGATATTTATATGCGTCTTTTTGATCGCGCGTTATTACACTTTTTGTTTGGCGGTATGATAATAAATCATTTTTTGCTTCGTTTTTTATTATTTTTTAAGGGGTTCGCTAAAGGGGTTAACTAATGGGACAGTTTTATAGGGCGGGTCATTACGGACGCGGCGATACCTAATATGTGTACTTTTATTGTTTTTTTATTATTTCCAAAAAATGGATTTATTGGGGGAATATTAGTTTTTTTTCCTAATTTATTTGGCGATTTTTTTTTTAATTATTTTAACACTTTTTTTTAATTTTTTTTTACTTTATTAAATAGTCCCAGGTGGGACATCACTGTCCTGTGACAGATCGCTGATCTGTCACATCACAGATCACTGTGACAGATCAGCGATCTGACACAGGCACTGCAAAAGGCTTCCTCATGCCTGCGCTTTGCAGGCACTGAGGAAGCCAGCTTCCTCAGGCCCCCGTCGCCATCTTGGATTCGGGGGCCTGGAGGAAAGGAGCCCCCCGCAGCAGCGCTGCACATTGCGCTGCCGTGGGGGGCTCAGGGAAGCACGGAGGGAGCCCCCTCCCTGCCGATGCTTCCCTTTAACCCCCGGTACACCGCGATCATGTTTGACCTGACACATTGTGCCGGGTGTCAGCTGTGATAATCAGCTGACACCCGGCCGCGATCAGCGGCGCTCACCACGTGGGCGCCGCTGATCGCGGTAGACGTACTATCCCGTCCACGGTCATACGGGCCCGGGTACCGTGGACGGGATAGTACGTCGGATGTCAGGAAGGGGTTAACAGAAAGTGCCCGAATGCTTGGCGTGTCAAGAGGTACTGTCTCCAAAGTAATGACTGCGTTTGAAAGAGAAGGAAAAACGTCCGCAGCAAAGCACAAGTCCGGCCGAAAGTCGAAGTTGACAGAGAGACCGTCGGACTCTAAAGCGAATTGTGAGAGAGGATCGCAAGACCACGGCTCTGAAAATCGCTGCTGAGCTCAATGAACACCTACAGAACCCAGTTTCCACGAAAACTGTTCGTCAGGAGCTGCACAAATCTGGATTCCACGGAAGAGCTGCAATTAGAAAACCACTGCTCTCAATGACAAATGTTTCCAAGTGTTTAGAGTGGTGTAGAAACCTCCAGAATAGGTCCCTCAAGCAGTTGAAACGTGATATTCTCAGACGAATCATCGTTTACCCTATTTCTGACCTCCGACCGAGTGTACGTTTGGAGACAGCCGAAAGAAGCATTCCATCCAGACTGCCTTCTCCCAACCGTAAAACATGGCGGAGGTTCTGTGATGATCTGGGGTGCTATTTCGTGGAAATCCGCCGGGCCAATGATATCCCTTCATGGAAGAATTAACAGCTGAGATTATTTAGGCATTTTGGGCGACCAAGTGCATCCTTATGGATCAAGCACTGTTCCCGGAGGGGAACGCCATCTTTCAGGATGATAATGCACCAATTCATACAGCTAGAATCGTTAAAGTATGGCACGAGGAACATTCTAATAAAGTTGAGCATCTCATCTTGCCCCCACAATCCCCAGACCTCAACATTATTGAGCATTTATGGTCGATTTTAGAGATTCAAGTTAGACGTCGATTTCCGCCGCCATCGTCACTCAAAGAACTGGAGGGTGTTTTAACTGAAGAATGGGCTAAAATTCCTTTGGAAACAATTCACACCTTGTATGAATCCATACCTCGGAGAACTGAGGCTGTAATCGCCGCAAAAAGTGGACCTACACCAAATTATCCTAAGTTTTGATGATGTTTCCATTATTTTGTCCAACGCCTATATTATACACACACACACACACACACACACACACACACACACAGTAC
The DNA here is from genome assembly GCF_039654945.1 of Dendrobates tinctorius. NCBI lineage: Eukaryota > Metazoa > Chordata > Amphibia > Anura > Dendrobatidae > Dendrobates > Dendrobates tinctorius. Next base: position 80,733,904 of record NW_027361696.1, read on the forward strand.
AGACCAAAAGTTTGGACACACCTTCTCATTCAAAGAATTTTCTTTATTTTCATGACTATGAAAATTGTAGATTATGGCAAGAAAAAAGCAGCTAAGGAAAGAAAAGCGAGTGGCCATCATTACTTTAAGAAATGAAGGTCAGTCAGTCCGAAAAATTGGGAAAACTTTGAAAGTGTCCCCAAATGCAGTGGCAAAAACCATCAAGCGCTACAAAGAAACCGGATCACGAGGACCATCCCAGCAAAGGAAGACCAAGAGTCACCTCTGCTGCGGAGGATAAGTTCATCCGAGTCACCAGTCTCAGAAATCAAAGGTTATGGCTGTGTGCTCACGTAGCGATTTTTAAGCGTTTTTGCCGCGATTTTCGGCACGAAAACGCTGCAAAAAATGTTTAAAAATCGTGTACAGAAAGCCCCCCATGCATTCCTATGGCATTCTGCACATGCTGTGCTAATGCTGCGTTTTTTTCCGCGGCGGAATCGCATCGCGGAAAAAAATCGCAGCATGCTCATTCTTTTGTGCGGAATCGCAAAGAATTGCCGCGATTCCGCACCCATAGTAATGCATGAGAATCGCTTACTTCCCGCATGTGGCTATGCCCACCATGCGGGAAGTTAAGCGTCTCATGTGCGGTTGGTACCCACGGTGTGGAGGAGAGGAGACTGTCCTCCAGGCCCTGGGTACCATACCCCTGGTAAAAAAAAAAATGAATAAAAAATAAAAAATCGGGGTATATTTACCCTCCGGCGTCCCGCGCTGCATTCCCAGCCTAAGCGTTCCCAGTAATGCCTTGCGGCAAGGCCCTGTGATGACGTGGTCTCGCGAGATCGCTATAGCAACGCGAAACTACGTCATCACAGGTCTCGCAAGGCATTACTGGGAACGCTGAGGCCCGGGATGGCAGTGCGGGACGCCGGAAGGTAAATATACCCCTATTTTTTTTAGCATTTTAACATTCTATCTTTTACTATTGATGCCGCATAGGCGGCCTCAATAGGAAAAATCTGGTCACACTTGTCAAACACTATGTTTGACGAGTGTGACCAACCTGTCAATCACTTTCCAAGCGATGCTTCAAATCGCTTGGAAAGTGCTTGAATATCGCACGCGAAAATCGCGGCAAAATCGCGATCATAATCGCGGTGAAATCGCGCAATTTCTGGGAAGGAGTCCGGTTTTTAGTGTCCGGAATAAAACGCAACGTGGGCACATAGCCTAACAGCAGCTCAGATTAGAGACCAGGTCAATGCCACACAGAGTTCTAGCAGCAGACACATCTCTACAACAACTGTTAAGAGGAGACTCTGTGCAGCAGGCCTTCATGGTAAAATAGCTGCTAGGAAACCACTGCTAAGGACAGGCAACAAGCAGGAGAGACTTGTTTGGGCTAAAGAACACAAGGAATGGACATTAGACCAGTGGAAATCTGTGCTTTGGTCTGATGAGTCCAAATTTGAGATCTTTGGTTCCAACCACCGTGTCTTTGTGCGACTCCGAAAAGGTGAACAGATGGACTCTACATGCCTGGTTCCGACCGTGAAGCATGGAGGAGGTGGTGTGATGGTGCTTTGCTGGTGACACTGTTGGGGATTTATTCAAAATTGAAGGCATACTGAACCAGCATGGCTAACACAGCATCTTGCAGCAGCATGCTATTCCATCCGCTTTGCGTTTAGTTGGACCATCATTTATTTTTCAACAGGACAATGACCCCATACACACCTCCAGGCTGTGTAAGGGCTATTTGACCAAGGAGGAGAGTGATGGGGTGCTACGGCCAGATGACCTGGACTCCACAGTCACCAGACCTGAACCCAATCGAGATGGTTTGGGGTGAGCTGCACCGCAGAGTGAAGGCAAAAGGGCCAACAAGTGCTAAGCATCTCTGGGAACTCCTTCAAGACTGTTGGAAGACCATTTCCGGTGACTACCTCTTGAAGCTCATCAAGAGAATGCCAAGAGTGTGTAAAGCAGTAATCAAAGGAAAAGGTGGTTACTTTGAAGAACCTAGAATATAAGACATATTTTCAGTTGTTTCACACTTTTTTGTTAATTATATAATTCCATGTTTGTCAACTCTTAGTTTTGATGCCTTCAGAGTGAATCTACGATTTTCATAGTCATGACGGCCATCACTCTCTGCTCTCCTTGTCCATACCGCAGGCTGTTTATTATACAGGTCCTGTACTCTGCATTAGCCAATACATTTTGTACCATATGGACTAGTAATAGTTTGGACCTCTCCCTATGCTATAGTGACGGATCCATTTTAGAGGCGTATCTCTAAAGTTTTTGACGTGGGTGACTGGAAATCTGCACTCTCCACTCCCCGACTTCTTAGTTTTAGCAAATACTTTTCAATAAGGGGGTAATAAAATGCAAGCAAGTTATCAGCTATCCACTGGATGGTTAAAGAGTGCTGGAACTGGTACGAACCAAGCCCTGTGATCTGTGGCCTCAGGACAGGAATCCCCAATAACAGACTCCTACTTGGCTCTGATTAGCCGGATCGGGGCAACTTCATGAGTTCAGGTGGATGGGTGATACCTTGCTTAGCCCAGTAGACTCATTTTTGAGGAACCCCATTCCTTTTGTTATTGCTTCTGGAAATATATGATAGACTAGATTGAAAAAGAGAATGGTAACACCAATTGTCAAACAGTCTCAAAGATGTTAGACGGCACCCTACTAATTACACAACTTTGCCAATTCATTCATGCATTACCAGGAGGAATAACAGAAGGACAAACACAATTATTCAGAAAATATGCTCTAGAATTTTTGACAATTCCTTTTTACCTATTTAACCTGCAGAAGAAACACAAAGTTTTACAGGGAAACTTTAACAAACCAAAGTTTTTATTTTACTTTCTAAAAAACAGTAACAAGAGGAAAGAAATGAGGGAAATAAAAAAATTTAAAAAAAAAAGAAAAGAAAAAAAAATACAATAACACAAAAACCAAATTGAACACGCACAGGCGTACACTACAAACAAGACAAATGTTGCTCACCGCAGCCTTTTGGCCTCTCTGGGGCACCAGAATGATGCCGGTTTTGCGCAAGCTCTGACGCCACATGGAGGGACCTACCGGTCCAGCAAGGGGCAAAATGGGAGTGACAAAGGTGAGAAAGGGCTGGCAGGATGGAAGGAGACAGACAAGCAGGCACACAGAGACAACCACGCGGTAAGAGGGTGCAAGCCGGGAAGCCATGGGGGAAATGGAATGGAAAAATTAACAGAGAAAAATTAAAAAATCAGAAGTGTAAGAAAAAAGAAAATAAAAAGACCAGTCACCTCAGATGAAAGGGACAAGGTGCCAGAGGAGGAAAATGATAAGTGGTTAGACGGAAAGGGAAAAGACAAAGACAGAAGAGAGATCGGTCCAGAAGTAGCAAATACATCTGATTAACATAAGCACAATGTGACAGAATAAGCCCATTAGTCTAAAGCTTCCACCCAGCGTCAGTAAGCTCTCACCTAGCCCTCCACAGATAGCCTGAAAAAAGCACTTTAAAGTGGAGCTCCAGATCAAAGTCAAGAATGCCTTTAAAGTTTTAGTTCCCCAAATGGATATTAAACCCCCAAATTCACATCCTATATTTAAGGATCCTTCCTAATAATATTACCTTGCACAGAATTCAAATGGGCCTTCATTTTATTTTTCATTTAAAAGCTGAGTACTGCATCAGGAGGCACTACAGACGCGTCATCCATTGACCCTTTTCCAGGTTTTTCAACACGTGTTATTCCAAATAATAGGGCAGTCACTCAATGCCTGCCAGCTGTGCCCAACACCATGCAAACAAGCTGATGGAAACCATGCCTCTAACGCATTTCACCATCTAATGTCGAAATGAAATGCTGTATTGAAAACAATGGGCTGGAGAGGTGGCTGGTATGTTAAAAGTTAACCCCTCTCTTGGAATGGACCTGTTGACCACTCCCAGCCAAAATAAGGGTAGGCACCAGTGGCTGAGCATTATGAAAACCAGTTGTACACTATGCAAGATAAAAGCTCAATGCAGGAGAAGGACAACAGATAGAAAAAGGAAGTCAACTGCAAACTTGCTTATTTTCAAGCTGTCTATTTAAAGCATTTTAATAACTTGAGAATACCCCTTTAACCATGGAATATTGCAGTTTTGAGCTGTATTGGTTGACTAATGTGTACTGGGTCCAGAGTCTTCTCTGATGGCAAACGACTGAGGAGAAGGACAAGATGGACTTTAACATTATTTATAGTAGGAGCTACACTTTAAAGATGAAAAGCTCTGTCCCTCCACAAGCTGGAGATGTTTGCTGCACTGAAACATGCATGGGGCCAATGAAATAATGGGGGGGAAGCAAAATCCTAAAATGACAATGTTTTAACCTAAAAGTCATGCTGCCAATAACCGATAATGGCAGTAAATAAAGATATTTGTTGTACAAGTAAATTAAGAGTCCATTGTTCTATTAAGTACCAATGTGGATGGGAACTATTCTCAGATACATCCTACAATCCTAGCTGAAGTATTAAAAGGGTTGCGACCTTTATTTACCTAATTGCATGTATTTGGAACTTAAAAAATATATATTTTTTTTTTCCATTGAGCTTCATTAAACATTTTGCCTTCCTTCTATAGCCTCTGTGCTGCACTGTCTATTGCTGGCTTCAAAATGAGTTAACAGAGAGTCCATCAGTGAGCTCATTCTAACGGTCTGATAGGAGAGAGGATTCTTTTATCTGTCTTTTCCTGAGCTCTTCCCACCTGATTTATGACCATAGTTTATCTGCACACTTGAATGTGCAGCGAAACCAAGATTGTGCAAAATTTTTAATGACACCAAACTGCAAATCTCAAATGCATGCATTTAAGCAAAAATAAAATAAATGTGTTCCCAAAAGTTGACAAGCAGCCTTTGTCGTATCCATTTAGTAGAGTTGTGGAGATCATGTGACAACGTTGCGCCCGGTCTATATCTTATACTACTACTACTACTACTACTACTACTACTACTACTACTACTACTACTACTACTACTACTACTACTACTACTACTACTACTACTACTACTACTACTACTACTACTACTACACAGAACATCCCTCACCAGATCGTCACCAATAATAGCGCAGCAATACTACACCATACCTGTCGGTCTTAAAGTGGCCCTATCACTTCTGAGGGAAAAACTTAAAGCCACAGAGAACAGAATTCTAAGACTTTTATCAAATACATATCATCCGCAATTCAGATGATTTGACTGATTATTAGCCTCATAATTACAGAGAAATGGGTTTTACTTTTATTTTAATCGGATTGAATGTCTGCTCTGGGAAGCACCCTCTGTAAAGGGGGGAGGTAGTAGAGCTACAGCAGCAGAATGGTAAAGGAGGCTTCTGCTCACAAATCAGTGAGAACAAATCAATTTTCCTCATTTTGTCTACACTCTATTCTTTAAGATAATCCATTAACTTGGCTTTCTAATAAATACATGAAAAATGAAGCACAAACATGGTAACTGAATATACCAGTGCACCCTGATGGACAGCAAGCAAGCAACTGCAAATCAGGTGAAAGTTCTCTTAGCTTCCTTCCCTCCAGTCAGGAGCCTGAATTTTACTACATATACAATGTTGATATACATCAGACATGAAATAAGATGTTCCTGTGTATTCTGTAACCCAGATAAATAAGGGAGGATACTGCTGCTTCTAAAGGGTTACCTTGCAAAAGGAGGACACGGCTGCTTCTAAAGTGCTAGTCTACTAGAAGAGGAAACAGCTGATTATAAACAGTAAATCTACTAGGAGGAGGACATGGCTGCTTGTAAACAGTAAATCTACTAGGGAAGGACATGGCTGCTTGTAAATGGTAAATCTACTAGAGGAGGACATGGCTGCTTGTAAACGATAAAACCACTAGAGAAGGAGATAGCTGCTTGTTGATGGTAAATCTACTAGAGGAGGACATAGCTGCTTGTAAATGGGAAATCTACTAGAAGACATAGCTACATACAAAGGATTAATTTACAAGAGAACATAGCTGCTTGCAAAGGGTCAATTCACTAAAGGACACAGCTGATTCTAAATAGTTAGCCTTAATCACTCACTAAACACAAAAAATGAGCCCAAAAAAAACTGACAAGTTTTAGCTCCTTCTCCAAGGTACACAAGAATACATCTTATATTTCTTCATGTCTCTATTTCCATGGAGTAAACCAACACAGATCTCATATGCTGTCAAGACAGACAGCCGAACCTCAGCATGCCTCTCTTAAAGGGCCAGAGCTTTTATTAATAAACTAAAGTGGAAGTGTCTAGCATGGCTATGAAGACCTCCCTCTTGAACCCATCGCTCCATAGAGAGGCTAGAGACAATTCTTTATCATACATAGAGGACACATTTAAGACTGCACTAAAGCAAGGGACAGCTGAATATTGATACAGATCTGGTGAGAAAGGTTAGTAAAAAATAGATGTACAGGAAAGGAAAAACCATGAGACGACGACTACTCAGTAGACACTTCCTACAGAATGCCAATAAGAGACTTGGTTCTACCTTCTGGTCAGGTGAAGACGGTCTCACAATGCTGTTCTCTGGCTCTGGTTGTAATCCATTTTCATTGACCTCCACATTTGTTTTAGGATCTGTGAAAAGAAAAAAATACTGTTAAATTAAAATGTCACCCGTAGACAATAAATGGAAATCCGAATACCCCTGCACTGAAATCATCAGGACGATGTGTAGAATTATAGAAATGTCTCAGCACAATAGAATTTGTTTTTATTTGGAAGTTGGAAGAGGATCGTTCTTGCTCTCTACAACTGATATATCTTTAGAGTATGTGCAACTGAGCTTTTTTTTTTTTTTTCAGTTTAATTTTTGCAGCAGAAACTTTATAAAGTCCAAATCCTCCTAAATAATTTGGGAGTTTCTGCTCCAAAAATTCAGCAAAAATATCCATGGGCTTTGTGCAACCAGAGATTTTCAGCAGAAACTGGGTGGAAATTCTCCAAAAGCTCCTCCAAACTATTACTTTTATTACTGATTTTGTCTGTGATTTAGCAGATACGCGCTTTTATTAAACATCCGGCAAGTTACAAGCAACCAGCGTGACTTTTGTTATTAAACATGTTAATTATCGAGAGTACAAAAATGTTAGTAGGGAAGTGGTGGCAATCTGAAATGTTCCTGGATATGGAGTTCCATAATGCACAAAGTACATTTATTTTCTAGGTGGACCAGCTCCATTTTGTCCAGTAGATGGCGGCATTACACAATCAGGAAACCATCGCGTTCCTGGGAAGGTCAATTATGGGAGGCGATGGAACCATTTTCGATTTCCAACTATTGAAATATTCAGTGAACACAATGTGTTTGATTTATGTCTATGCAAAAAGGCAGTAGTAGTAAATGTGCACTCGCCAAAATATCAGAAACCCATTATGAGCACCAATATTGCTGCTCTCACTTTTCTGAAAAGATTCGAACTGTGGAGGATGAGTAGTTCACATGCATGTTGCAAAAAACAGACTACCTGATGCATAACATTGATCAAGGGCTAAACTCCCCAAGGGATACGAATATAACAAAAAACACACACATACATATACACACACACATATATAATATATATATATATATATATATATATATATTATATATATATATAAATATATATATAGTCATATGTAAAAGTTTGGGCACCCCTATTAATGTTAACCTTTTTTCTTTATAACAATTTTGGTTTTTGCAACAGCTATTTCAGTTTCATATATCTAATAACTGATGGACTCAGTTATATTTCTGGATTCAAATGAGGTTTATTGTACTAACAGAAAATGTGCAATCTGCATTTAAACAAAATTTGACAGGTGCAAAGGTATGGGCACCCTTATCATTTTCTTGATTTGAACACTCCTAACTACTTTTTACTGACTTCCTGAAGCACTAAATTGGTTTTGTAACCTCATTGAGCTTTGAACTTCATAGCTAGGTGTATCAAATCATGAGAAAAGGTATTTAAAGTGGCCACTTGCAAGTAGTTCTCCTATTTGATTCTCCTATGAAGAGTGGCATCATGGGCTCCTCAAAACAACTCTCAAATGATCTGAAAACAAAGATTATTCAACATAGCTTTTCAGGGGAAGGATACAAAAAGTTGGCTCAGAGATTTAACCTGTCAGTTTCCACTGTGAGGAACATAGTAAGGAAATGGAAGAACACAGGTACAGTTCTTGTTAAGCCCAGAAGTGGCAGGCCAAGAAAAATATCGGAAAGGCAGAGAAGAAGAATGGTCAGAAGAGTCAAGGACAGTCCACAGACCACCTCCAAAGACCTGCAGCCTCATCTTGCTGCAGATGGTGTCACTGTGCATCGGTCAACAATACAGCGCACTTTGCACAAGGAGAAGCTGTATGGGAGAGTGATGCGAGAGAAGCCGTTTCTGCAAGCACGCCACAAACAGAGTCACCTGAGGTATGCAAAAGCACATTTGGACAAGCCAGTTACATTTTGGAAGAAGGTCCTGTGGACTGATGAAACAAAGATTGAGTTGTTTGGTCATACAAAAAGGCGTTATGCATGCGCTGTATTGTTGACCGATGCACAGTGACACCATCTGCAGCAAGATGATGCTGCAGGTCTTTTGAGGTGGTCTGTGGATTGTCCTTGACTGTTCTCACCATTCTTCTTCTCTGCCTTTCGGATATTTTTCTTGGCCTGCCACTTCTGGGCTTAACAAGAACTGTACCTGTGTTCTTCCATTTCCTTACTATGTTCCTCACAGTGGAAACTGACAGGTTAAATCTCTGAGACAACTTTTTGTATCCTTCCCCTGAAAAGCTATGTTGAATAATCTTTGTTTTCAGATCATTTGAGAGTTGTTTTGAGGAGCCCATGATGCCACTCTTCATAGGAGAATCAAATAGGAGAACTACTTGCAAGTGGCCACTTTAAAAACCTTTTCTCATGATTTGATACACCTGGCTATGAAGTTCAAAGCTCAATGAGGTTACAAAACCAATTCAGTTCTTCAGGAAGTCAGTAAAAAGTAGTTAGGAGTGTTCAAATCAAGAAAATGATAAGGGTGCCCATACTTTTGCACCGGTCAAATTTAGTTTAAATGCAGATTGCACATTTTCTGTTAGCACAATAAACCTCATTTGAATCCAGAAATATAACTGAGTCCATCAGTTATTAGATATATGAAACTGAAATACCTGTTGCAAAAACCAAAATTGTTATAAAGAAAAAAGGTTAACATGAATAGGGGTGCCCAAACTTTTACATATGAATAAATATATATTATATATATATATATATATATATATATATATATATATATATATATATATATATATATATATATATATATATATACATACACACACACATATACACACACACACATATACACACACACACACATACATACATACATATATATATATACACACACATACACACACATACACGCAGTATATACATACGTACAGACCATAAGTTTGGACACACCTTTTCATTCAATGAGTTTTCTTTATTTTCATGACTCTGAAAATTGTAGATTCACTCTGAAGGCGTCAAAACTATGAATTAACACATGTGGAATTATATAAATAACAAAAAAGTGTAAAACAACTGAAAATGTGTCATTCTAGGTTCTTCAAAGTAGCCACCTTTTGCTTTGATTACTGCTTTGCACACTCTTGATGAGCTTCAAGAGGTAGTCACCGGAAATGGCTTTCACTTCACAGGTGTGCCCTGTCAGGTTTAATAAGTGGGACTTCTTGCCTTATAAATGGGGTTGGGACCATCAGTTGTGTTGTGCATAAGTCTGGTGGATACACAGCTGATTGTCCTACTGAAGACACTGTCAGAATTTGTATTATGGCAAGAAAAAAGCAGCTAAGTAAAGAAAAACAAGTGGCATCATTACTTTAAGAAATGAAGGTCAGTCAGTCCGAAAAATTGGGAAAACTTTGAAAGTGTCCCCAAGTGCAGTGGCAAAAACCATCAAGCGCTACAAAGAAACTGCATCACACGAGGACCGTCCCAGGAAAGGAAGACCAAGAGTCACCTCTGCTGCTGAGGATAAGTTCATCCGAGTCACCAGCCTCAGAAATCGCAGGTTAACAGCAGCTCAGATTACAGACCAGGTCAATGCCACACAGAGTTCTAGCAGCAGACACATCTCTACAACTGTTAAGAGGAGACTTTGTGCAGCAGGCCTTCATGGTAAAATAGCTGCTAGGAAAGCACTGCTAAGGACAGGCAACAAGCAGAAGAGACTTGTTTGGGCTAAAGAACACAAGGAATGGACATTAGACCAGTGGAAATCTGTGCTTTGGTCTGATGAGTCCAAATTTGAGATCTTTGGTTCCAACCACCGTGTCTTTGTGCGACGCAGAAAAGGTTAACGGATGGACTCTACATGCCTGGTTCCCACCGTGAAGCATGGAGGTGGAGGTGTGATGGTGCTTTGCTGGTGACACTGTTGGGGATTTATTCAAAATTGAAGGCATACTGAACCAGCATGGCTAACACAGCATCTTGCAGCAGCATGCTATTCCATCCGCTTTGCGTTTAGTTGGACCATCATTTATTTTTCAACAGGACAATGACCCCAAACACACCTCCAGGCTGTGTAAGGGCTATTTGACCAAGAACGAGTGTGATGGGGTGCTACGCCAGATGACCTGGCCTCCATAGTCACCAGACCTGAACCCAATCGAGATGGTTTGGGGTGAGCTGGACCGCAGAGTGAAGGCAAAAGGGCCAACAAGTGCTAAGCATCTCTGGGAACTCCTTCAAGACTGTTGGAAGACCATTTCCAGTGACCTCTTGAAGCTCATCAAGAGAATGTCAAGAGTGTGTAAAGCAGTAATGAAAGCAAAAGGTGGCTACTTTGAAGAACCTAGAATATAAGACATATTTTCAGTTGTTTCACACTTTTTTATTAATTATATAATTCCACATGTGTTAATTCATAGTTTTGATGCCTTCAGAGTGAATCTACAATTTTCATAGTCATGAAAATAAAGAAAACTCTTTGAATGAGAAGGTGTGTCCAAACTTTTGGTTTGTACTGTACACACACACACACACACACACACACACACATATATATACATACAGTCATGGCCGAAAGTGTTAAACCCCTAGGTATTGTTTCAGAAAATTAAGCTTTTCCCCCATAAAATTAATGCAATTGCATGTTATTTTGTTATACACGTTTATTTCCTTTGTGTGTATTGGAACAACAGAAAATGTTTAGTTAGTTACCGGTAACGCTGTTTTTCAGAGCCCATGACAGCACCACGAGAGAGGGGGATCAGCCCTTCAAGGACAGGAAACCTACAGACATAAAAGAGCGGCACCTCTCTCCCACATCAGTCGAATTACAGAGCATGAGAGGACCACCAGGTTAGTAGCAATATATACACATTATTTCATACCAACATAACTCTCCACACATGATTAGGCTAAGGCAAAAAGAAGTGCTCACCCACATGTGAAGGGAGAGAATATAAGGGTGCTGTCATAGGTTCCCAAAAATATCATTACCAGTAAGTAACTAAGCATTTATTCGGTGTCCCATGACAGCACCACGAGAGAATTACAGAGATGTAAGGAAATTAGGGAGGGACCACAGCCTGAAGCAGCCTTCTCCCAAATGTGAGATCGGAGGAGGCACCCATATCAAGTCTATAATGTTTGAGGAACATGGAGGGAGAAGACCATGTAGCCGCCCTACATATCTCCTCAATCGACACCTCCGATCTCTCTGCCTAGGAAGTTGCCACGGCTTGTGTGGAGTGAGCTTTCAGACCCTCCGGGACTGCCTCACCACTTGCTGTATAGGCTAAAGAAATTGCTTCCCTGATCCACCTAGCTAAAGTGCTTTTTGAGCCTCTAAGCCCCTTTCTAGCCCCCTGAAAGGAGGTAAATAAAAAATTCACTACATTTAGTGAATGGAGCGACTTTTCCTTTTGATTCCCGGGGTTGGCACAGAAGGAATGAAGAATTATCTCCTGCAGTCTGTGAAATTTAGAGGCTACCTTCGGTAGATATGAGGGATCAGGCTTCAAAATGACTCTATCCTCCTGAAACTGGGTATATGATGGAATTATAGACAGGGCCTGAATGTCACTAACCCGATGGGCTGATGTTAATGTAACGGGAAGGGCCATTTTAAGCGAAATAATTTTTATTGGGGATACCTCAATCAGCTCAAAGGGAGACTCTGTCAATGCTGTTAAAACTAGGTTCAAATCCCAAGGCATTAGCCTGTCTAAAGGTGGGCCTAGACATAGCCGATGCCTTAATAAACCTAGCCACCCAATAATTCCCCGCCAGATCACAATTATATAGGGCCCCCAGAGCTGATATCTGGACTTTGAGGGTGTTTGTGGATAGTCCTATCTCTAGGCCCTTTTGTAAGAATTCCAACACTTGGCCTGTCTGAACATTTTTCTCCAACCTCGGCGCTTGAGGCAGACAAACTTATTCCAGGTTCTGGCATGTATCTTTGTTGTGGAAGCTTTCCTACTCTTAAGTAAGGTGGTCACTAAGTTATTAGAAAACCCTTTCCCCATCACAAGCGCCCTCTCAAACTTCACGCCAAGCAGATGTAAACTGGACACTCACGGATGGAAGGTTGGTCCCTGGGAGATGAGGCCTGGGAGCTCTGGAAGAACCCATGGGTCAGTGATGGATATCCTCCTTAGCCAGGAAAACCACAGCCTCTTGGGCCAAAAAGGAGCGATTAGGATAACACGTGCCCTGTCCTCCCAAATCTAACTCAACACTAACGGAATTAGGGTTAATCGGGGGAAAGGCATATGCCAGATTGAAGTCTCATGAAATCAGCAGAGCATCCACGGCTTGCGGACCTTCTCTGAGGTTGAGGGAACAGAACCGATGCACATTCCTGTTTCCTCTGTTGTGAAAGAGGTCTATGTCCGGACAACCCCATATATGCACAATCCGGATAAAGACAGTTTGGTTCAACACCCACTCTCCCTGTCTGAGCTGGTTTCGGCTTAGGAAGTCGGCCTTGATGTTCTCTTTTCCTCTTAGGCCAAGTGCCCACATTGCAGAAATGTCCGCAGCATTTCCGCAACTCCCTGCTGTGGGTAAAACGAATGCGGAATTTGTATGCGTTTTGCAAGCATTTTTAGCTTGCGGAATGCTAGCACTTTCCAAGTGATTTGAAGCATCGCTTGGAAAAGTGATTGACAGGTTGGTCACACTTGCCAAGGCAAACAGGATCATGGGGTGCATTAAAAGAGGTCTGGATACACATGATGAGAGCATTATACTGCCTCTGTGCAAATCTCTGGTTAGACCGCACATGGAGTACTGTGTACAGTTTTTGGCACCGTGGCTCAGGAAGGATATAATGGAACTAAAGTGGGTACAAAGGAGGGCAACAAAATTAATAAAGGGGATGGGGGAACTACAATACCCAGAGAGATTAGCAAAATTAGGATTATTTAGTCTAGAAAAAAAGACGACTGAGGGGCAATATAATAACCATGTAGAAGTTTTATAAGGGGACAATATAAATATCTCTCCGAGGATCTGTTCATACCAAAGAAGGTGACGGTCACAAGGGGCATTCTCTGCTTCTGGAGGAGAAAAGGTTTATCCACCAACACAGAAGAGGATTCTTTACTGTTAGGGCAGTGAGAATCTGGAATTCCCTGCCTGAGGAGGTGGTGATGACGAACTCAGCCGAAGGGTTCAAGAGAGGCCTGGAAGTCTTCCTGGAGTGTAACAATATTGTATCTTACAGTTATTGTTAGGTTCTTTAGAAGGACGTAGATCTGGGGATTTATTCTGACAGAATTTTATAGGCTGAACTGGATGGACTAATGTCTTTTTTCAGCCTTACTAACTATGTTACTATGTATATTACTATTGATGCTGCATCAGTAGTAAAATATAGGATGTTAAAAATATTTTTTAAAAAAGCAGAAAAATATGGTTATCCTCACCTTCTGACGGCCCCCGATCTCCTCAGCGGCGCTCCCGGTACGTTCCCTTCCCAGGGATGCTTTGCGAAGGACCTTTGACGTCACGCTCGCGAGACCGCGACGTCATCTCAGGTGGGTCTCCTGCCATGTCGTTTCATTTCATTCTAATGTTGATATATAGTTCGTGCTGACACTGATGCTCCCTGAGCCTGCAGGACAGTTTGGATTTCTTTGGAACTTGATTGGGGCTGCTTATCCACCACCTGGACTTTCCTGTGTTGCAATCTCATCAATTTTTCTCTGCCGTCCACATCCAGGGAGATTAGTTACAGTGCCATGGGTTGTAAACTTACAGATTATACTGTGCACCATAGACAAACGTAACATCAAGGTCTCTGGAGATGGACTTGAAGCCTTGAGATTGATATTTTTCAACAATTTTAGTGCTCAAGTCCTCAGACAGTTCTCTTCTCCTCCTCCTTTTTTCCATGCTTAGTGTGGCACACACAGACAGACAAAGCAATGCAAAGATTGAGTCAACTTCTCCCATTTTTATCTGGTTTCAGGCGATATTTCCATATTGTAAACAAGAGGAAGAAAAAGTCAGCTCACCTATATTTAGGTAGATATCCCCCAAGTCCAGATATCGCATGGAAGAAAGGGCTGAGCAATCGGTATGCTGGCAGTACAAAAATAGGTCAAATCCAGGGAAAATCCAGAATAGAACTTGATTTTTAGTAATAAAACATGGCTTTTAATGAGCCATTTTTAAAAAAAATTACAGTGACAAAAAAAGTTGCCCGCACCTGTTACTTGCCACAGAGTAGTTTGAACGTGCATCACACTCTTTCCTTTTTTCTGTTTTTTTTTTTGTGTGTAGTTCCAATACACACAAAGGAAACAAACATGTGTAAAACAAAACGTGTGATTACAATAATTTACTGGGAAAAATACTTCATTTTCTGGAAAAATTTAAAGGGTGCCAACACTTGCGACCATTACTATATATAACAAAAAATAAAATGGCCCGCTTTTTCCTGAAACAAAAATAAAAATTCTAAAAAACAAAAAAGCATTTTTGGAATCACCATATGAAGAATTATGGAAACAAATAAAATGTAATAATGATACATATCCTATTAATTGCTTTACCTCCCCCCCCCCCCCCAAAAAAAAAAAAAAAAAAAAAAAAGAAATGTGGAAAAAAATTATAAAAGACTAACACATCTTAAAACTGTACCAAGAGAAATGACGGCTTATCCCACAAAAAAAAAAATAAGACCTCACACAACTCTATAGAAAAATATGTCTGAAAATATGGCGGAATGGGTTATTAAAGCAAAAATATAATACATTTAAAGCTCATGGAAAGGTCACAAAAAATATGGAAGAAATGCAGCATTTTATGCATTTACCATTCATGGAGGAGTCGTCGTCTTCAGAGCTGGAGGAGGTCTCCTCATCGCCAACTGTAATCATTCCTAGGGTCTTCCTCTCCTTTGACTGGTCTTGGACAGATATCTTTTCTTTGCTGCTCATTCGACAAACAGAGCTTCTATTTAAAAATAAAAAAAATCACAATAAAGCCAACTTCAGGAATGAATCCAGAGGTATGATGCTAAAGTCGCCTGCCGGGAGTGCACCGAGTGTCGGTGCCACGCAGCTATTGGACTATCTGCTCATTATTTTTACAGCAGATACAGCAATGTGAGGGGAAAAAAAAAAAAAAAAAAAAAAAAAAAAGTTGACGCTGATGAAAATGACTAAAATAAAGGTGTAAAGATCACAGCTAGTGCAGCGTGTTCACAAAGGAGGAAAATCTGTATTTCACCATATAAGGATGGGGGTCAAATGGAAATGTAACATGTGCGTCACTGCTTGTATTCGCTCCTGTAGAAGAATTGCTAAAAAACTGGCATATTATAGTGAAGCTGTCAGGTGGACGTGGCAGTAGATATTGACCATTAGTAGGAAAGGATTTAAATAGTGATAAGTGAACGTGCATGCTCATATAACACCTTACCAGAGCACGTTCTCTCATCACTAGATTTAACTCCTTAAAGCTACATGACATGGCATGGGTTCTGCTTCTGTACCAGTGAGATCAGCTGCGAGGCTTCTGCTGGAATCAGTATTCTCACCGATGCAAGCCGTTTAACCCCCGCATATGCTTATAGCAATAGTGACTGTGGCCCACTACTCATAGAGTATGATTGCGAGGAGGGCATGGAAGGCAACCGCAGGCCAAATGTATGTCAATGCCTATTTGATCTGACTGTAGGTGAGATTAAATAAGGGGCGTCCATTTCTAATTGAGCCTATGGGATAGAGGGATTTTCTACAGAATTGATTGTGAATGGGCTGCATCCCTTACGGATATTCACTAGCAGAGTTTGCACTGCGATACAAAGGTGTAGGAGGATCACAAATTTATGTGACTTATACAATCCTGACACTGCGGGTTCATGAGAGGACATCATTGTAGTCATTAAGCTGAAAGCTGAAGAATTTTTACATAAAATATAAAAAGACAAAACCTAATAATACAATAAGTAAAAAAAAAAAAAAAAAAAAAAAAAAAAAATACCCTTAAATATTTATAAAAATTCAGAAAAATAAAACAGTCAACTATCCTGGTAACAGCAGAATGATACAGTGACAGTAGAAGTACCTACATATTACTGCCTGATGTGAATCAGTATTAGGTATGGATTCAGCAATGGATCCCGGGTACTTACCGCAGGGTGTAGGGGGTCCGATTCCGATGCATTGTACAGTACTTCTCTCCAGGATTCTCTATGGAAATTCTGCATGGACAAGCTGTGACTAATCCACAGCTTATCTGTGCTTGGTGCCCTAGCCTACCACCACCCTACATAGAGTATAGCCCTTTAGATTTGTAGCAATGTTCCACAATATTGCTCACCTCCGGTGTTTACTTGTATTTACAGTCTGTTGGTCCATGCCTGTATCGATAATGGCCCTTTTAAGATTTGCTTCTTTTTCACTCCGTAACTGCAAAGACAATGGAAATTGTATCAGTGGGATGAAAAGGTCCACAGACATATTTTTCATGCAATCCATCAAACCTTGTTGAGGTTGCCATCAACGTGCTTCAAGTATAAAAGCCACCAGACAGAAGCACCGGCGACACTCAGCACATGGCATCTATTGCTAAGGATGGAATTTACAATTTAGGGGATCCGGATATAAAGATCTCCACCAATCAACGACAACACCGCTCTGTGCGCAGAGCGGTGTCGGGTTTATGGGTTTAATCTAATCTATGGTTCAGTCACATTTCAGAGTGAATGGACATATCCACAAACTTAGTACTAAACCTGTACACCACTCGCAGCTCATTAAGGAGGTGCCAACTTCAGGAGCACCCTGCAGCGCCGAATTCAGAAGCACCACGCAGTGATTATAACAAAGAAACATACATTTTACGACAGTTACACTTTAAAGGCTGCGTGCACACAGGATGGATTTACCCACATAACCATAGATAATCTGAAGCAAAACCTGGATGTGTCATGCACGGTTTATTGCGCAGGTTGCCTGCACATTTCACTTTCTGCAACTAGCCAAGAAATTGCAAAGCTGCAAATGCTAAAATCTGCAGTCTATTTGCATGTGGAAAGTTTCCACAACATGTAGATAAAATTTAAAAGAACTCATCTAGACTCGTACTGGATTCAGCAGTGGATTATTCGCATGCAAATAAATTCAGAAATTTCAATCACATCTGCACATCAGTCATATGGCGCCAATGCAAGAAAAAGGCAAGAAGTGGACGATAAAAAAATTACTTACATCTTCCTGCTTCTTCTGCAGCTCTTCTAAAAGACTAACGATCTCCTCATCTGCAACATCACAAGGTCTCTGACCCTGAAAGCAGAAAGACTTGTGAGACGGACGCACGGCCCAAAAAACAGGAGAAAAGAATCAGGTCAGAAGCAGCTCGTGTGGGTGGATACATGGGCATCCATTACCATCCACTGACATGTGCTTACACAACAGTAAATAATACCCTACAGATACAAAAAAGGCCTCTCTTTACTAAAAATAGCAGCTAAAATGTCATGGATGGAGTCAGGATTTCCATTTTTGGGTTTCTGTATCATTCGGCATCATAAGATGATATCAGAGGAAGGGAACCCCAGAAATCTAGACGTAGAAACGATCATGCCTTACCACATTATTTAGGGCACTCATGTCACAGAAGTTTTCCACCAGGAGTCGGCAGGCCTCCTCCACTCCCCAGTGGGCAGCGGCATGCAGGGGCGTCCAGCCATCTTTGTCCCGAACATTTGGATCAAAATTGGCCTGAAGCAGAAGCCTGGTCAGAGAATGTGGAGAGAGGGGGTTGAAATAGCCGGCTCCGGATACACACTGCACAGAATGACAGGCCATGTTATCACACTACCTCATGATCTCTACGTAGCCTTTTGCTGCAGCCACGTGCAGGGCACCGGCCCCCGTCTTCGGATGCCTGATGTCTTCCATGTTCCCTGCATTGAGCCACTGCCGAGCATCCTGCAGCATCACCTCCTCCTCCTCCCTTTTGGCTGCCTCGATGTCTATACCTGCAAAGATGACAATGCAAGAGACACAGGATAACACTGGCAACTTGTAATTAATGAAATGCAGAATAATTCTTGAGGGGCGGCACGGTGGCTCAGTGGTTAGCACTTCAGCCTTGCAGCGCTTGGGGTCCTGGGTTCAAATCCCACCAAGGACAACATCTGCAAGGAGTTTGTATGTTCTCCCCGTGCTTGCGTGGGTTTCCTCCGGGTTCTCTGCTTTCCTCCCACATTCCAAAGACATACTTATAGGGAATTTAGATTGTGAGCCCCATCAGGGACAGCGATCCTAATGTGTGCAAACTGTGAAGCGCTGCGGAATATGTTAGCGCTATATAAAATAAAAATTATTTATTTATTTATTTATGAGGGGTTGTGATCTCATGTCACCCCTAGATCCATCCAGTAAGGTGTCAGGACCTGGCAGCATATCTGAAATATAAGATTGTGACGTCTATTTATCTGAAAACCTTGAATACCAAAGAAGGTGCAAAATGGCAGTAGTATGAATGGATGTGCACAGAAGCCTTTTTATAGTAAACTCCTTTAATCATCCTGGCTATAAATAATTAGACTGTGAACTCTGCAGCATAAATCCCATGAGACGATCCATTCCAGCAAGCATTAACTGGAGCACTACAGATTAGGTCTTATTATAGCTCTGCATCCTAGCAGCCAAGTGCTGTGCGGATACACGCAGGGTACTGAGCCGGACCAATGCTAGGAACAGGCACGCAGCTCTGCATCTCAGCAGCCAAGTGCTGTGCGGATACACGCAGGGTACTGAGCCGGACCAATGCTAGAACAGGCATGCAGCTCTGCATCTCAGCAGCCAAGTGCTGTGCGGATACACGCCGGGTACAGAGCCGGACCAATGCTAGAACAGGCATGCAGCTCTGCATCTCAGCAGCCAAGTGCTGTGCGGATACACGCAGGGTACTGAGCCGGACCAATGCTAGGAACAGGCACGCAGCTCTGCATCTCAGCAGCCAAGTGCTGTGCGGATACACGCAGGGTACTGAGCCGGACCAATGCTAGAACAGGCATGCAGCTCTGCATCTCAGCAGCCAAGTGCTGTGCGGATACACGCCGGGTACAGACCCGGAGTGGTGCAAGGAACAGGCACTCAAATCTGCATCTCAGCAGCCAAGCATTGTGCAGATACACACAGGGTACAGAGCCAGACTGGTGCTAGGAACAGGCACGTAGCCCTGCATCTCAGCAGCCACATGCTGTATGGATTCACGCAAGGTAGAGAGACGAACTGGTGTTAGGAACAGGCACATAGCTCTGGCACTGTGCGGAAACACACAGGGTACAGAGGCAGACTAGTTCTAGGAACGATGACATTTGGAAAATCACAGCAGGGTTCACTTTGTGTTAAACCTAGCCCACTGATAATGTTTACATAAAAGAAACCCAATGGGCCCCAATCTTTATTGCATTTTTGTGTAGTTTTTGAACTTTTGTGAAAATATATATATACACATACACACACAGTGGTGTGGAAAGTATTCAGACCCCTTTAAATCTTTCACTGTTTCATTGCAGCCATTTGGTAAATTAAAAAAAAAAAAAATCATTTTTTTTTCTCATTACTGTACACTCTACTCCCCATCTTGACTGGAAAAAAAACAAATGTAGAAACTTTTGCAAATTTATTAAAAAAGAAAAACTGAAATATCACATGGTCATAAGTATTCAGAACCTTTGCTCAGTATTGAGTAGAAGCACCCTTTTGAGCTAGTACAGCTACGAGTCTTCTTGGGAATGATGCAACAAGTTTTTCACACCTGGATTTGGGGATCCTCTGCCATTCTTCCTTGCAGATCTTCTCCATGTTCTCCAATTCTGTCAGATTGGATCGTGAACGTTGGTGGACAGCCATTTTCAGGTCTCTCCAGAGATGCTCAATTGGGTTTAGGTCGGGGCTCTGGCTGGGCCAGTCAAGAATGGTCACAGAGTTGTTCTGAAGCCACTCCTTTGTTATTTTAGCTGTGTGCTTAGGGTCATTGTCTTGTTGGAAGGTGAACGTTCGGCCATGTCTGAGGTCCAGAGCACTTTGGAAGAGGTTTTCATCCAGGATATCTCTGTACATGGTTGCATCCAAGTTTCCTTCAATTGCAATCAGTCAACCTGTCCCTGCTGCTGAAAAACACCCCCATAGCATGATGCTGCCACCACCACGTTTCACTGTTGGGATTGTATTGGGCAGGTGATGAGCAGTGCCTGGTTTTCTCCACACATACCGCTTAGAATTATCACCAAAAAGTTCTCTCTTTGTCTCATCAGACCAGAGAATCTTATTTGTCAAAGACTGGGAGTCCTTCATGTGTTTTTTCGCAAAATCTATGCGGGCTTTCATATGTCTTGCACTGAGGAGAGGCTTCTTTCGGGCCACTCTGCCATAAAGGCCTGACTGGAGGAGGGCTGCATTGATAGTTGACTTTGTGAAACTTTCTCCCATCTCTCTACTGCATCTGTGGAGCTCAGCCACAGTGATCTTAGGGTTCTTCTTTACCTCTCTCACCAAGGCTCTTCTCCCACGACTGCTCAGTTTGGCTGGACGGCCAGGTCTAGGAAGACTTCTGTTGGTCCCAAACTTCTTCCATTTAAGGATTATGGAGGCCACTGTGCTCTTGAGAACCTTGAGTACAGCAGAAATTCCTGTGTAACCTTGGCCAGATCTGTGCCTTGCCACAATTCTGTCTCTGAGCATCTTGGCCAGTTCCTTTGACCTCATGATTCTCATTTGGTCTGACATGCACTGTGAGGTCTTATGTAGACAGGTGTGTGCCTTTACAAATCAAGTCCTATCAGTTTAATTACACACAGCTGGACTCCAATGAAGGAGTAGAACCATCTCAAGGAATATCACAAGGAAATGGTCAGCATGTGACTTAAATAGGAGTGTCTGAGCAAAGGGTCTGAATACTTATGACCTTGTGATATTTCAGTTTTTCTTTTTTAAGAATATTGCAAACATTTCTACATTTGTTTTTTTCTGCAGTCAAGATGTGCTCATTAATGCCAAAAAAATGAACTTTTTGGAATTTACCAAAATGGCCGCAATGAAACAGAGTGAAAAATTTAAAGGGGTCTGAATACTTTCCGTACCCACTATATACATATAATTTATTCCAGGAAGCCTAAAAGATGAAATAATTTTTTATGACAGATAGAATTTAACGCCAGACACTTCTGTGCAAAATAATAACAAAAAAAAAGCTGCATAACTTGTTCCAAAGTCATGAATCTTGTGCAACACATTTTAAAGAATATTTGGGAAAAAATCGTCAATTAATACCACAAGACGAAAAGGAAAAAAAACGGACAACAAAAGCCCACAAATGATGAATACGGCCCAATGCATTTTCCCCGTATCACAATCCAGTCTGCTGTGATCTGTTATTTTAGCTCAAGCTGCTGCTCTTCCCCTATTCTTTCTCCATGCTTTACACTGCAGCCGTGTCTTCACCTTGGCTGTTGTGTAATAATGCACATGCTCATCATCACATACTGCTCATAAATGCATACTGATTAATTTGTCCTTACTACAAGGAGAATATTATAAAAGTATGATGACTATCAATCAGCAGAGATGTCGGCACAGGTGGTAAAGTACGCCGATCGCACCCTGTAAATGACTCCCATTCCTTCACGTGTGGAGCGCTGCTGAATCCGATCATACCTATTAGTCAATGGGAACAAGAACTTCCCCGACCGAGAGGTCAGTGAAATGAAAAACACCACACATGGATGCTGGGATCCAAACTGCAAAGCTAATTATTCCTCAGAGTGGCTTTTTCTAGAAAAGGGGGAAAAAGTGCGTCTTATAATCCGAAAAATACGGTATTTCATCTTCTATACTTTCTTGCAATAAATGGTTCGGGGAGGCTTTTTTGCATTATGGAAATGTTTTGAAATGTTTTGCTGTGTAGTTAAGGGTTGATGCCGACAATAAGCCTCATTTTCCAGCATGAAGTGTCTTTTCCTGTTATGGATTAATTGCTGCTGTTTAGAGGAAGATTAGCGAGTGCCAGGACTCTCACCTCGCTTTGTGATTTCAGTGCGGAGCAGGGTCTCCATACAGTCGTCTTCGGCAATGTCTAGTGGAACATCCCCGTCACTGTTCACAGCAGCGATGTTCGCCGAATGCTTTAGGAGATACCTACGATGAGGGAATGAAAAGCTTATCAGGGGTCTTATTCACAGGTTTAAAAACATTGAGGAAAAAAAAATAGATGAAGATCTCCAGTTTGTAAAATAAAATGATCAAAATAAAAATACTAAAATAAAAAAACTAAAGCAAAAGAAAATACTAAAATAAAAAATATTAAAGCAAAAGAAAATACTAAAACAAAAATTAAAGCAAAAGAAAATACTAAAATAAAGAATATTAAAATAAAAGAAAAATATTCAGGATTGAGAGTCCTCAGTAGTTGATACCTTTTAATGGCTAACTGAAAAGATGGTAACACATTGCAAGCTTTCGAGACTACTCAGGTCTCTTCATCAGGCTAGACTAATACAAAATCTGAAGTCACATATTTATGCACAATACAGCCTAGAAAAAATGCAATAGATAAGACAAGTGACGTGAAGCAGAACTTAAAATAAAAGAAATACTAAAATAAAAAACTAGCATAAAAGAAAATACTAAAATAAAAAAATACTAGAAAAATGCACTAAAATAAAAATACTAAAATAAATACTAAATAATAATACGTTACTATCCACTAATTGAAACAACTGAATCTTTGAAGAACCCACTATGAATGGAGCTGTAATCAATCTTACATACAACCGCTCTATTCATTCTAAATGGGACAGCCAGAGTCTTCATTATTTTTTTTGGGGGTGCGTTTGCAAAAAAAAAATAAAGGAGACAAAGTTACGGATCAAAATTACCCATATAAGGCTATGCCATGGTGCAGAAGATTTTTTTTTTTACCCATATGAGAATTGCAAGACATAAGGAGATGTCAAGCAAACATAATTTACTGTATAAACTCGCGTATAAACCGAGATTTTCAGCCCATTTTTTGGGGCAGAAAGTCCCCCTCTCGGCTTAAACGCGAGTCGTATACAGGGGGTCGGCGGGGAAGGGGGAGCGGGGGTGTCAGAGATCATACTAACCCCCGGCGCGTTTCTGCAGCCCCCCTGCTTCTCTCACACCTTCCTTCAGCGGTCATGTGGTACCGCTCTTTAAAGTCATGAATATGCGCATATTCATGACTTTAATGAGCGGTACCACGTGACCGCTGAAGGAAGGAAGAGCTGCCAGAGACGCTGGGGCTGCAGAGACAGCGCCAGGAGGGGGTAAGTATAAGCAATATTCACTTGTCCCTGGTCCATCGCTGTGCGCCACTCTGTCCTCCGCATCCTCTGTCAGTGACGTTTAGGCAGCAGAGGGCGCGATGACATAGTTAGTGCACGCCGCTCCCTCTGCTGCCTGAACGTCACTGACAGAGGACCCGGAAGACAGAGCGGGTGCAGCGATGGACCGGGAACAGGTGAATATCACAGGTGCCGGGATCCTGAGCCGCCTGCTCAGGACCCCGGTACCTGGCCCCAGCGACAAGAGGTGAGTATGTCATATTTTTTTTTTATTTGCAGCAGCAGAGGCAGCAGCATATGGGGCATAATCTATGGAGCATTTTATGGGCATCTTATGGGGGCATAATCTATGGAGCATCTTATGGCGGCATAATTTATGGGGCATCTTATGGTAACAATCGATGGAGCATCTTATGGGGGCATAATCTATTGAGCATCTAATGGGGGCATAATCTATGGAGCATTTTATGGGGCCATAACTTTATGGAGCAGCATATTATTCTACGGAGCATCTTAGTGAGGTTTGATGGAGATCTTTTGTGAACAGCAGTTTTCAGCTCTTTCCAAAGATTCTCGATTGGATTCAGGTCTGGACTTTGACTTGGCCATTCTAACACCTGGATATGTTTATTTGTGAACCATTCCATTGTAGATTTTGCTTTATGTTTGGGATCATTGTCTTGTTGGAAGACAAATCTTCGTCCCAGTCTCAGGACTTTTGCAGACTACAACAGGTTTTCTTCAAGAAGGGTCCTGTGTTTTGCTCCATCCATCTTCCCATCAATTTTAACCTTCTTCCCTGTCCCTGCTGAAGAAAAGCAGGCCCAAACCATGATGCTGCCACCACAATGTTTGACAGTGGGGATGGTGTGGTGATGAGCTGTGTTGCCTTTACACCAAACATATCGTTTGGCATTGTTGCCAAAAAGTTCGATTTTGGTTTCATCTGACCAGAGCACCTTCTTCCACATGTTTGGTGTGTCTCCCAGGTGGCTTGCTGCAAACTTTAAACTACACTTTTTATGGATTTCTTTGAGAATCTTGCCACTCTTTCATAAAGGCCAGATTTGTGCAGTGTACAACTGATTGTTGCCTATGGACAGACTGTCCCACCTCAGCTGTAGATCTCTGCAGTTCATCCAGTGATCATGGGCCTCTTGGCTTCATCTCTGATGAGTCTTCTCCTTGTTTGAGATAAAAGTTTAGAGGGACAGCTGGTCTTGGTAGACTTGCAGTGGTATGATACTCCTTCCATTTCAATATGATCGCCTGCACAGTGCATCCTTGGGATATTTAAAGTTTTGGAAATCATTTTGTATCAAAATCCAGCTTTAAACTTCTCCACAACAGTATCACGGACCTGCCTGTTGTGTTCCTTGGTCTTCATGATGCTCTTTGTGCTTCAAACAGAACCCTGAGACTATCACAAAGCAGGTGCATTTATACGGAGACTTGATTACACACAGGTGAATTATAGTTATCATCATTAGTCATTTAGGACAACATTGGATCATTCAGAGATCCACAATGAACTTCTAGAGTGAGTTTGCTGCACTGAAAGTAAAGGGGCTGAATAATATTGCACGCCCCACTTTTCCGTTTTTGAATTTCCACAAAAATTTAAAATAACCAATAAATTTTGTTCAACTTCACAATTGTGTCCCACTTGTTGTTGATTCTTCACCAAAAATTTACATTTGGTATCTTTATGTCTGAAGCATGATATGTGGGAAAAGGTTGAAAAGTTCCAAGGGGCCGAACACTTACCCAAGGCACTGTAGCTACAATAAATATATAAGTAAACACATACCTTGGTGAGAAAATAATATTGATTAAACCAATGATGCATCAAAGAATGAAAGAAAATGCAATACTAAAAAAAAATACTGGCCTGCTTTAAAAATTTGGAAAAAAAAAAAATCAGCTTATTAATACAAAGGGAGTAATAAACTGCATAAAATGGGATAAAAAACACCAATGACTACATCCGTAGTACGGGACATGAAGCGATCGTGCATATACGTGGTGGATTTATTGCGACTCAGTAACGCTAATCTTGATTCAACACATCTCTCACTTTCTGGAAATTTCAAACCTATTGCTATTTAGATGGAAAACGGCGAACACGGGCATGGAAACCAAGATTAATCCATTGGCCATGTTAGAACCATGCTGGTTTAAGCCAGACACTAAGTCAATGTGGTGCTCCCTACACATCAGTGGCCAAAAGGACAAAAGACAGAGGACAAGGATGAAAATTTCAGAAATCTGTGAGGATTCAGAGAATTTACTTTGTAAAATATGAGTCTAACTGCTAACACTGGAATGGCATGGTGCACAATGGCCTCCAGTTTTTACACTCACTCTGCTATTTCCATGTAGCCACAGGAAGCCGCGACATGTAAAGGCGTCCATCCTTCGTTGTCCGCTTGATTCACATTGGCACCGTGGTTTACTAGGAACTCTACCACTTCGAGGTTTTCATCTATACAGGCCTAGGAAAAAAATAATGATACTGTCAATAATTATAAAAGAACGCAAAATACAACAGGCGATTCAACAGCTCCACAATACTGTTACCACTTTGGAGAGAACTCATGTGGTTAAATAAGAGATAAACCAATAACTTTCTAAGGTCAGGGAGGATTTATTGTATATTATAGTACCAGTAAAGTGGATGAGATGGTACAAAATAAAAAAATCAACCTGTGATTAGGACATACATTTATGTTGCTGGTTCTCACGATATTATTTGCCTTAACAAGGGCTGTGTGCACAATATATAGAAAGCACTGACAGTGCTTCCTCCTCCAGACCCAGGAAACATGATCGCTGGGTGTAGAAAGCAAGCACGAGCCGCTGAGCCCTAGGAGCACCAGTCAGCTCTGTTATGTAGCCATGAGGCTGAATTTCCCCTATAACTGGAGCTTATATATCAGTTCAAATTACATGGGAAATCAGATTAAATATTGAAATTTGACCCAAAAATTATATAAAATGTAAAATAACGCTGCCAATTCAAGTCACAATGATTAAACAGGTGGGGGAAAAAATAACAAGTGCAACTTATAAAAATAATTGGTATGGTTAGGTGAACAAAATTTAAAAATATATTTCAGTGACCCTTAAAAAAAAACAAAAAAAAACAAAAACAACATTTTGTGCCAGAGTTTCCCTGCTCAGCTTCAGAGGACTGGACCTGAACTGGAGACAAGCCTAAACTAATTTAGACCATGTCCACAGTGTGGCACGACTGTCTAATTCTAATTACTTATGGTAGTTCAATCTACAGAATTCAATTCTGCAAATATTACAGCAGCAGCTGCACCTTCTACATTCGCCAGTATACTACAACTTTCACAGTTCCCTGACCCCACAGATGGTGCACTACAGGGTGCCAAAACCCTGGCACAATCACAGATTGTACCCCTGGCTCATACTTTACTAGGATGAATCCACAGCTGAGCCCCCCCCCCCCCCTCTTTTACACCTTGCTCATTCCTGGGACCTTAATCATTTCTGTAGCTTCAGTGGATACAGAGGCCAACAACCTGACAAAACTATGAGATAAGAATGCGCTGCAACCTGCTCTGTGATTGCAATTAAGAAGAGAAACCAGGGAGTGTGTGGGGTGGAGAAGGAAGACAGATGAAAGTCATCATTTTTACTCTTGGTAGATTCACAAGGAATATTTGTTTGCACACATGTTTCATCACACAAACCACCTTTCAATTGTAAATGCCTTTTTATTTCTCCAAGAACTCGCAAACTCCTTAAAAGATTTTCAGGAAATGGATGTCCCTTTCTGCATTTTCTTATAAAGAAACAAACCGTTCTGTACTCGCCTTCCCCGGATCCACTGGTGAGTCTCTGCAGCTTCGCTCAATGACTGGCATTGACTGCGGGGCTAAGTCACATTGACAGCATGGAAGCCAAGCACTGAGAACAGCGGCACAGCAAGTGTAGACAAAACACCGCCTTCAGAGTCGCTGAGCGCATTGACAGGCTGTCGCGCTGTCGACATGACTGTTAGCGCCATAGCCAATGCCTGACACCAGTAGTAGCAGCGTCGACTCGCCAGTAGACCCCGGGGAAGGAGAGTACCATGCTGTTTGTTTCTTTATAATAACCTGCAGCAGGGGACATTGAGTTAATGAAAGTGATTAAACCTTTTAAAAAGAGAATCTATCAGTTGAATCAACCCTCCTAAGCCGCCAGAGGTCATAGGAAGCTGAATAAAATGATACCTTGATATCTGCGGTCTAATGTCTAATTCCACAGAAATTAACGGTTCATAACTCTGGTCCAGACAGATCTCTGTGAGAGTCTACCTCCAAAGTTTATCATAAATGAAAGGGGGGTTACCAGTGTGAGACATGTAATGACCAACAGTCTGCTCTCCTGATCTACAGGTCTCACACTAGTAAAACCTCCTTTCATTTAAGCCTATACTTGAGATTACAGTAAAATCAAACAGGATGAGATTTGCTGTGGATTTTCCACCCACAAATGCGAATGAAAAATCTGCAGTCTATTCACATTGTGCAAAGGCCATGTTCCAATGGAACGTAAAATCTGCTTTTTTGGAAAGAAAAAAATCTGCTGCGTTTCAACTGTGTGTAGATTACGTTTACCTGTGCAGATTTTTTTCTATAGGCTTTAATGATGAGCCTGAAAAAAACTGCATGTAAAAAAAAAATGCATTTTTTAAAGGCTCCTCACCAGAGGGGTGATTACAATGACTGATAACACCTCTATACACAGCTGATAACACAATAGAAGATCCTCACAACTCACCCTGCTCCTCCCTCCCTTCACAATTACCTTTCCACACACTCAATAGACACCTCATTACAAAAGACAGGGTCTGACCATTATGGTTATGTTCTTGTGTTTCCGGAAATATCAGGAAGTATGACCCCGAAATAGCTTTAGTGCTCAGTGCAGAAATTGCAAGATTTCTATTTTTCATTTTCAATACAGATTGCGATATAGAAAGAAAAAAATAGATATAATATATATCATATAATCATTTTTTAAATCTATCACATCTATAAATGCAGGATGGCAGTGTGCAGACACCGACACCATACCTGAAAACCGTTTTAGTAGTAATATCTACAATTACAGAATACATACACATTTTATTTGCAGATGTGGCCTATGTTTTATGCCTCTCTCTGTAACTTGTGATACCACAAAGTGGTCACAAAACCCACGTAACCCCAGTCACCTAACCAAAACAATAAAAAGTATGTCGTTGTAGTGCAATATAGTTAATTTCTAGCAAAAATGTCCTGTAGAGTGAAGGAAAATCACATGGAAAAGGGAAATGGCGTTCACATAACAGTTACATTGGGCACGAGCCATGTCTCGCACTCCGCTCATGAAACACATGGGTCGTTCTGATTAACGCATCTGGCATGGGTCCTACATGATTTAATCCCCTACTGGGAAACAACGTGGATGGAGATTACAGCCAATGTTTACTTCATCCATAAAAAAAAGTATTTTCCCTGCTTAACACACAAGAGGAGCTCTGCTGATGTCATTATCCATTGCAAATTCACTTCCAGCTGCAGAGAATTCTGTCCTGCTAATGACAGGGGCCAGCCGAGCGTTGTACTGGAAAGCAGCCATCAGAGGAGCGCTTACTGCCCTGATCACTTTCCCAACGGTGCTTCCGCTGCCAACACTTTCTGCAGGCTGTCACAGCCACGTCCAGCACCCTTATAACATCCACTAATAAGCCCTGCAGCTATGTGCAGGAGTGATGGAGATCATGCTCTGAACGGGTAACCATTCAGGTCAAATCAAGGAAATGCTATCCAATTCCAGGGTAATTGGGGCTGGTATATTAAACCAAGTTACGGGGAAAACCCAGCCTCCTGCCGGCACTGCAGAGACGATTTGGGCCTGTTCGGAGCCCGCAGGTTCTGCTCTCTCCCAGCACCCCACGATCACATGACAGCTGGATCACGATGAGGAGGTGCTAAGAGATTCACCTACTGTATACTGCTTCTATGGTGCCAATTCACATCAGCAGCCTGTGATATCAGAGCAGAGCTGCTGCTGTATATAAAATAGAACCACCACTGCATGTTCATGGCATTGAAAAAAAAAAAATCCTTAAAGGGCTTATTCCAATCTTATTTTTTATAAAATTGCTTATATTTGTAAGCATTATCAGACAATAACCATTTATGAGTAAAGGGTGAGCCAGCATCCAAAATATAATCTTGGGTTTCTTCAGAACAACAATGTATGGAGATCTAAGCATAGCTGATGTGTTTCAGGCACAACTGGCCCTTAATCACAGAAATCATGCTATGACTAAGGGCCTGTTGTGCCTGAAACGCTTAAGAGATTTTATTTTGGTTGCTGGCTCATCTCCCTTTCCTCGTGTCCTGCCTAGCAAACAGCCACGCAATCATCTAGGCTTGGGTGAGCCGAGTACCATCGATTCCTGTACATTTATGACAAAGGGAATAACCCTTTAAATGAATGGAGATCTGAATAATCCTGTAGGTTATCCACTGACCTTGACCGTTACTGCCGACCCGCAGCCCAAACCTATTCAGACTGTTGGGGGTCAAAATACTAGCTACAGAGTCTGAGGAGACCCCTAATAAACAACCACAGGTAGGTTCATTTTCATTTAAAGGGGTTGTCTTATACGCCTTCAGGAACGCACTTCTACCATTCCACTTACCTTCCTGCTTGCCAGGGGGCAGAGCGCTCCGGCTTTATTGAATCTTCGGAATAGAGGCATGGTGACGGCACTGGCCCATACTGTACTTTCCGATGCGGCTATAGGGGGCGCTTTGTCTTTGTAACAAGGGCGCAGGGCAGGGGAATTAAAGCCAACTGGATCCAGCGATACAGAGCGGCAACAAGCAGGTCTATATCAAGTGCTGGGTGAGGACACAGGCCACCACTGAAACCGCAGAGATGGGCAGTATCCGAAGCAGCAAATAATCAAGTTACAAATCCCTACATTATTGGCAACGGAAAGGGTTTTTAATAAAAATCAAATTGCAAAGTTGCTTGTTTTTACAAGAGCAATTTTACCCATTTATATCGATGAGTCAACCTTGTAAATGGCTATCAAAAAAGGTTGTCTTCTGGCCTCGTTTCTTAAGCCTGTTTCACACTTCTGTTTTTGACCATCAGTCAAAATCCGCCGTATTTACAAAAAAACGGATCCGCCATTTTTTTTGGCGGATCCATTTTATTCCCCATTGATTTGCATTACCGGCAGATCTTGACGGATGGCCATCCGTTGGATCCGGTTTTTTTGCGGATCCGTCAATGTTTTTGCGTCCGCCGAGATGCCTGGGCGGACCATGTAACGTTTTTTCTACTGCAGGATCCGCATTTTCATAGAGCGCATGCCCGGAGGAATGAAGTCAGGAGGAAATTTAACCCTGAAATCATGTCTGGTGGACAGAAAAAAATTCTCTCTCTCTCTCTCTCCTTCCCGGGCAGCGGTTCCTTTAAAATTCTTCACTCGGCGGATCTGTCAAAAAAACGGATCCGGTGGCATCCATTCACATCAGTTAGGACCGGATCCGCTTTCCGCCTTTTTGGCGGATTTTAACTGACACAAAAAACTGAAGTGTGAAACAGGCCTTACTGTTAAACCAAACAAGCCTATTCAGCCTTATGAGAGTCAAAATACTATTCGCACCCCCAGTAAATTACCTTAGAAAGCTGCATTTTCCTCAAAAGTTCTCCTTTAAATGTAAAGTTACAGCCATGTAGGCGATTCAGCAGTGACACCCACTAATATTTTATTTAAAGGGTCATTCATTGAGCACTATTCCAAAGGAGGAGCCTTCCCCTTTAACAGTAAGCGGGTTATTTCGGTAACTGCCTGTCTTCTATTGTTAAGGCTTCCTGTCTTCAGCCAGGAGGAGATCATGACGTGTGTCAAGAATAAACTTGCCAAAAGTCTGCAGAAGTGCGACTATGACTGCGGTGACAGATTCGGCAAAGCGGAGGTGCGAGAGCGGCGAGGAGCAGGATTCCCACTACACCTACATATAGCACAATGTGATAAAACAGACTGCCTAATGATAGCATTGGAAACGCTCTGCCTAATGGAGACACAACGCTCTGGAGGAGGAAGAATGGAAACAGTCTATTCCCCCGCAAATTCTGACTGCAAAATGTATCGCATCTTGCAAATATGGACACATAGGTCATTACCAGCCTACGGGTCCGCACATAGGATAAATGCACCCGGAACAGGAAAGTGCATTACACATCCTCAGCAGGCAGCAGCGCCAGCCAAGTGGATGAAAGATGAACAAGTTTGTGGAACATTTTCTGTGCTGGATACTGCATGCTGTGGATTTTTCAGTATGCCGCAAGTGTTTACATTTCAGAGATCACTCCTTTCAAATCCGCACAAAAATCTACATGCTCGACACGAGGATTGCGCTGTAGATTCAGAAAAGATTTAAAGCAAGCATTTTTTTTGCAGTGTGCGCGCCTCTTTGTGACCTGCACCCAAAGTGCAGGGACTCCCTACAGAAATGGTCCATGAGGTAAGAAACAACTCGCAGATATGAAACATTGTGAATTAATCCATAAAGACACAGAGGGGAACATTAAAGAAAACGGACGATGAGAAATGAATCTATAAATATGCATTCTGCATTATTATTGCCAGCACGGGCGTCATTACATGCGAGGACTGTGCTGCCGAGAAACGAAGAATTATACGTGTCTAAAAGATGAAATCAGCTGTTTGTCAGTGGCTCACAACTGACAGTATGTAGGAGAGCAGAGTGTGCATGGACTGTATATGTGCGTGCTGTAATGCTATATACACACACTGCTCAAAAAAATAAAGGGAACACTCAAATAACACATCCTAGATCTGAATGACAAATATTCTCATTGAATACTTTGTTCTATACAAAGCTGAATGTGCTGACAACAAAATCACACAAAAATCATCAATGAAAATCAAACTTATTTACCAATGGAAGCCTGGATTTGGAATCACAAACAAAATTAAAATGGAGTGTAATGTCCTTAAAAAAAAAAAAAAATCAAAATGAGGCTCAGTATTGTGTGTGGCCTCCACGTACGTGTATGACCTCCCTACTGTACAATGCCTGGGCATGCTCCTGATGAGGCAGCAGATGGTCTCCTGTGGGATCTCCTCCCACACCTGGACGAAAGCATCCGCCAACTCCTGGACAGTCTGTGGTGCAACGTGACGTTGGTGGATGGAGCGAGACATGATGTCCCAGATGTGTTCAATCAGATTCAGGTCTGGGGAACGGGCGGGCCAGTCCATAGCTTCAATGCCTTCATCTTGCAGGAACTGTTGACACACTCCAGCCACATGAGGTATGGCATTGTCCTGCATTAAGAGGAACCCAGGGCCAACCGCACCAGCATATGGTCTCACAAGGGGTCTGAGAATCTCATCTCGATACCTAATAGCAGTCAGGCTACTTCTGGCGAGCATATGGAGGG
Organism: Dendrobates tinctorius; assembly: GCF_039654945.1. Taxonomy (NCBI): domain Eukaryota; kingdom Metazoa; phylum Chordata; class Amphibia; order Anura; family Dendrobatidae; genus Dendrobates; species Dendrobates tinctorius. The sequence continues at coordinate 80,767,293 of NW_027361696.1, forward strand.
CTGTGCGGCCCTCCAAAGAAATGCCAACCCACACCATAACTGACCCACTGGCAAACCGGTTAGGCCTGTTTCACATTTCAGTTTTTAGTGTCAGTTAAAATCCGCCAAAAAGGCGGAAAAGCGGATCCATTCCTAACTGATGTGAACGGATGCCACTGGATCAGTTTTTTGACGGATCCGCCGACTGAAGAATTTTAAAGGAACCGTTGCCCGAGAGAGCGAGAATTTTTTTTTCTCCGCCAGAAAGGATTTCAGGGTTAAATTTCCGGCTCACTTGCTTTCTCCAAGCATGCGCACTGTAAAATGCGGATCCTACAACACAAAAAAAAGTTGCATGGTCCGTCCAGGCATGCCGGCGGACGCAAAAAATTTGGCGGATCCGCAAAAAAACAGATCCAACAGATGGCCATCCATCAAGATCCGCCGGTAATGCAACTCAATAGGGAAAAAAACGGATCCGCCAAAAAAAAATGGCGGATCCGTTTTTTTCAAAAACCGGCGGATTTTGACTGATGGTCAAAAACGGAAGTGTGAAATAGGCCTTATGCTGAAGGATGTTGCAGGCAGCAGATCGCTCTCCATGGTGTCTCCAGACTCTGTCACATCAGTCACATGTGCGCAGTGTGATCCTGCTTTCACCTGCGAAGAGAACAGAGCGCCAGTGGCGAATTTGCCAATCCTGGTGTTCTGTGGCAAATGCCAAGCGTCCTGCATGGTGTTGGGTTGTGAACACAACCCATATCTGTGAACATTGGGCCCTCAAACCATCCTCATGGAGTCGGTTTCCAACAATTTGTACACACACATGTACATTTGTGCTGGAGGTCATTTTGCAGGGCTCTGGCAGTGCTCCTCCTGTTCCTCCTTGCACAAAGGCAGAGGTAGCGGTCCTGCTGCTGGGTTGTTGCCCTCCTACGGCCCCCTCCACATCTCCTGGTGTACTGGCCTGTCTCCTGGTAGTGCCTCCAGCCTCTGGACACTATGCTGACAGACACAGCAAACCTTCTTGCCACAGCTCGCATTGATGTGCCATCCTGGATGAGCTGCACTACCTGAGCAACTGGTGTGGGTTGTAGAGTTCGTCTCACGCTACCACGAGTGTGAAAACACAACAAACATTCAAAAGTGACCAAAACATCAGCCAGAAAGCATTGGCACTGAGAGGTGGTCTGTGGTCCCCACCTGCAGAAACACTCTTTCATTCAGGGTGTCTGGATTTACTTGAGGAGTTATATTCTGTTTAAGTGTTCCCTTTTTTTGAGCAATATTATATATATATATATATTATATATACACACAACGTTGTGTGTGTGTGTGTGTGTGTGTGTGTGTGTGTGTGTGTGTGTGTGTGTGTGTGTATATATATATATATATATATATATATATATATATATATATATATATATATATATATATATATATATATATACACACACACACAGTATATTATATATGCACACACCGTTGTATACACATACATACACACCCCATGCTGCAGAAGAACACTTAAAGGGGATATCGGAGACTATTTGACTATTGCACCCAGTACAAGGAGGTCACAGACCGCTCATGCCTGCGAATCTGTAGTTTCCATTGACATGTCGACAGAGCAGCTTCTTCTCTGTGGACAAGGCACGACTGCAGACATCATGCTGATTGACAGCCAACTCCCTAACTGCGAGGAGCTGGCTGTCAATCAGACAGACGTCTGCAGCAGTCTGGAAGGGAAACCGCTGCTCTGTAGACATGAAGTTAAATGAAGCAGCAGAATATCAGACATGAGCAGAACAAGTAGTTAGCAACCACCTGCCTGTAAGTTCTTGGACCTATGAGATAAACAAAATAATCCAAGATAGCCCCTTTAACAGGTCTCTAATCTCCCTATTCTACCCATGTACATTAAAATTAGCAATATTTACCCCTCCACACCTTTCCTCAATTAGTAGATCTACTTTTTTCCTATTTTCTGCTATCTTGACCTGAGGTTCTACTTATATTTTGAATAATGCAGAAGACAGTTTCTCTCATATGCAAAAAAAATAAATAAATGTCTGAATGAAGGATAATGTTCAATTACAGCGATGCATGTACCGCAGGGAATGAGGACTATCACACGTTGAGCAAAAAATCCATAGGAAGAGGTAAAGCCCACTGGCTATATATCAGCTCATGTGTGTCTACAGTCTGAAACACGGCTACCAAGATCTGCGACTAAACAGAGAAATTACACCATACAAGAAACCTGAAGAGTTCAATGTCCATTTGACTCCACAATTACATCACTTCCCGTCAGTTTCTTAATAGATAATCCCAATACAAATCAGAGGTGAAAGAGTTAAGACATTCCAGTCTCTCCATATATAGGATAGTCACTCCTGCAATAAATGGGGTCAATATTCAACAGTCCTGGGAGTGAAGCGTCCTCCTTAAGGGCCTGTCACACTAAGTGATATCACAAGCAATATCACTATAACGTCACTGGTTTTTGTGACATAGCAGAGATATCGCTATGTCTGATACTTACCTCCGACCGCTCCCCCGCTGGTTACCGCTGATCGCGCGAGAACGCCCTGGGCCGTTTCTCGTCGGCCGCTTCCTGTGGCGCCGACGAGAGACGCGTGGACGCGGGCGGGAGGATGTCAGGATCGCCTCGTCTGACAGGTAAGCAGCGACCCCCGTCCCCAGCGATGTCTCTGGTGAGATCTACCTGTGTGGCAGCTCACTAGCGACCACTTAGCGATGCACAAGCGATCCTGACCGCGTCATATCGCTGGTGCATCGCTAAGTGTGACAGTACCTTTAGTGTCTGTGGACTGTATACAGCAGGTCAAAACCCAGCACAATAAGGCCAGGGCTGCACCGCCACATGCTGTGCAACTACATTTTGCTAGGAGTCACAGAACGGAGTCGTGGAGCAGGAGTCATGAGTCAGAGGTTTCAGAAAATGGAAACCGGTCTTAGGAGCGCAGGAAAAAGACTCAGACAAGAGATTGGTTTAAACCACAACGCGTTTCGACGGAGGATCCGTCTTCATCAGGTGGAAGAGGTTTGGCTTACCGAATCCACATCCCTGGCTATATTCTCAAAATGAGGAAAATGGAACGTTTTTCTCTTTGGGTTATCAGATTTCCATCAGATTTTTTTTTTCATTTATTTTTTAAAAACTGGACTTTTATTAATCAATGATTCTCTTAATTGACCTGTGACAGATTAAAAACAGATGAAACACAGTTGGAAAAAAGAGCTCTGTCATTTTGTCTGATCTGTAAAACAGCAGCGAAAATATGCAATGTCAAAAACTCACCAAAAACCAATGTGTCTTGGTTTTAATATGTTTTGCCAGTCAAAGTCATACAGCAAATTGCAATGAAACCATATGCATTTTGCAAGTATTATGTGTACGGGCACACAAAAATCTCTGCCTATTCAAGGTGACCATAGACCCCATATGTAGGTCCTCTCACAGAGAACAGATCACATACTTTGCACTGATGAGGGGCAACATCCTGAAACACGTGTCTGCAAAGTGAGATTCTTGTTTGGCTTTTATCCCAAGTCATGTGACAAGGCTCGTTAAAGGGTCGATATTGAGTTTCAGGATCGCTATTTCCAATAGGTGACGCTATAGAGTTCTAGTCCTCTTTCTCTCTGAAGAGGCAATTTTCATATTTAATTTCCTAGAGTAGCATGCATGGCTTATAAGCTCCTCACTGACAGACATGTCTCTCTCCACAAGAAGAAAATCACCACTTAGATTACAGAGATCAGAAAATCTAATACTCATCTCTACTTTTCCCTGTTATCAGCCATTCTAGGATTTCTTTTTTGGTGGGTGGGGGGCAATGACTATTCTGTTCGTCAGTATCGTCAAAAGATAGACATGTTATTTATATAGTGGCTGCCAGTCCTGCCGTGCCATTTCTGTCTCAAGTCCTTGCTCGGCTCCAAAGGTATGTATTATAACCCCAAAGTCTTCCCCGCGCCCTCTGTATACACAGATCTGTTACATTTGTCCTGTAACACTTTTACTCAGCTGTGACAAATAACCATGGACAGCTTTATACCCGAACCAAAGGGCAAGGACGGACCCTGTAGCCTCTCCTGTCCTTGTCTTGCCCTCACTAAAGTCTCTAATGATCTGCTCACAGCTAAATCAAATGGTCATTACTCCATGCTAATTCTCTTGTATCTCTCTGCAGCATTCGACACTGTGGATCATCAGCTCCTCCTCACTATGCTCCGTTCCATTGGCCTTAAGGACACCGTTCTCTTCTGGTTCTCCTCCTATCTCTCCGACCGCTCCTTTACTGTATCTTTTGCCGGTTCCTCCTCCTCTCACCTTCCCCTTACTGTTGGGGTCCCCCAAGGATCGGTTCTAGGCCCCCTCCTCTTCTCCTTGTACACTGCCCCTATTGGTCAAACAATCAGTAGATTTGGTTTCCAGTACCATCTCTATGCTGATGACACCCAATTATACGCTTCTTCTCCTGACATCACGCCAGCCTTTCTAGAAAACACCGGCGATTGTCTAAACGCTGTGTCTAATATCATGTCCTCACTATATCTGAAACTGAACCTGTCAAAGACTGAACTCCTGGTGTTTCTTCCCTCTACTAATGTACCTATACCCGACATTGCTATTTCTGTGGGTGGTTCCACTATTACTCCCCAGCGACAGGCCCGCTGTCTTGGGGTCATACTTGATTCCGAGCTTTCCTTTGCCCCTCATATTCGATCACTGGCTCGCTCTTGTCATCTGCACCTCAAAAACATTTCTAGAATGCGACCTTTTCTTACTTTCGAGTCTGCAAAAACTCTTACTGTTTCTCTTATTCATTCTCGTCTCGACTATTGTAACTCTCTTCTAATTGGTCTCCCTCTTACCAAACTCTCCCCTCTCCAATCTGTCTTGAATGCTGCAGCCAGGATCATATTCCTCACCAATCGTTACACTGATGCCTCTACCTTGTGCCAGTCATTACACTGGTTACCTATCCACTCCAGAATTCAGTATAAACTTATTACCCTCACCCACAAAGCCCTCCATGGTTCAGCACCACCCTACATCTCCTCCCTTGTTTCAGTATACCACCCTACCCGCACCCTCCGTTCTGCTGATGACCTGAGGTTAGCATCCTCAATAGTCAGAACCTCCCACTCCCGTCTCCAAGACTTTACACGTGCCGCGCCAATTATTTGGAATGCACTTCCCAGGTCAATACGATTATTCCCCAATCCCCACAATTTTAAGCGTGCCCTGAAAACGCATTTATTCAGACTGGCCTATCGCCTCAACACATTAACCTAATCTATCCCTGTGTGGCACAGCCAAAAGTTTTGCCATAACCAGATTTCCCGCATCATGTTCCCACATGCGTTATGCATCCATTAGCCCTCTGTGTTTGTACTGTTACACACTTAACATTATGGCTGGTCCATACAATCAGGGCAACTGTTACCACCCACCTTTCGTGTCTACCTCTTTCCTCATAGACTGTAAGCTTGCGAGCAGGGCCCTCATTCCTCTTGGTATTTGTTATCTACTGTATGTGATTATTGTTATGCTGTAATGTCTATTGTCTGTACAAATCCCCTCTGAAATGTAAAGTGCTGCGGAATATGTTGGCACTATAAAAATAAAATTTATTATTATTATTATTGTAGGACACTCCAGCTCCCATGCCGCTCAATGCATTTGTCCAAGACTTATTTTTATTTAATCCAATTTATTTGATTTTCTTATTTTTCGTTGCTTTTTTTTTTTCCTGCTTAGAAACCCATTCACAAGCTTCTCATGGACTCCAGGTCGCTGTCTACAATGGAGGCTGGGTAACAAATAAGATTTATAAAAGGAACAGCGTAATTTGCCAATAAAACATAAGCGAAACACTGCAAAAACATGTAATTCATAAAGTATATACACACCTGCCCTTGGCAGAAAGACTCTCAACCCTCTCTCCTGTCTGCAAGTGAGTGCAGCAGACAGGAGAGCGTGCAGGTGCCCAGCAGACAGGAGAGCGTGCGGGTGCCCAGCAGACAGGAGAGCGTGCGGGTGCCCAGCAGACAGGAGAGCGTGCGGGTGCCCAGCAGACAGGAGAGCGTGCGGGTGCCCAGCAGACAGGAGAGCGTGCAGATGTGCAGCACTGGGCGTTAACGCAGTGCTCGCTCTGGGCTAGTAAGCTCTGTCAATCAAGCACGATTATTAAGAGATCACAACGGTGCACTGAGCCCTGGGCCACATCAAGGGTGTGCCGAGAAGTCCCCATTTCCATCTAATATATAAAGATCAATGTGGGTGTGTATGTGTGTATGTCCGGGATTGGCAACCGCACCGTCGTAGCTACAGCCACAAAATTTTGCACAGTCACACGTCTAGACCCCGAGAGCGTCATAGGCTATGTTGTGAGGCGAAATTTTAACCCCGCGTGTTCCAATTCACTAAATAATTTTGCCCCTATCTACATAATGGGGAAAAAGTGAAAGGAAAAGTGTTGGGAGACAAATTGACAGCTGCCAGATGTGAACAAGGGGGACTTAAAGAATGAGAGCGATGGCGCCAAGGAGTATATACCGTACAGTTGCTAAGGTGGGGCTCTGACATGGGATACTCACCACACACGGGGATAAGAACACACACACAAAATGTGCCACACACTATTACGTGCTTCAACACATATACCACCCTCAGCACACATTTCACCACACATACACCAACCTCACCACATAAAAGTCGAAACACAAAAGTCGCCACTCAAAACTCGCCACGCTGTCCCAGACCTGTTTAAAAGATGAAAAACGAGCTGTGATTGGTTGCTATCAGCAACAGTTTTCTTTGTAGACAGTAACTGAGGCCTATTATTCTTATCATTTCTATGGTGTTATCGTCCATCTGTAAAGCTGGAAATAACACAATTTATTACCGTGCCAACACAGACCACCCTCTGACACAGACTGCAGGGGGAGCCCAGTATCACACAGGATAGGATTAGATACACGGCTCAGCAGTCAGTATCACACAGGATAGGATTAGATACACAGCTCAGCAGTCAGTATCACACAGAAGAGGATTAGATACACAGCTCAGCACAGTATCACACAGCTCAGCAGACAGTATCACACAGAATAGGATTAGATACACAGCTCAGCAGTCAGTATCACACAGGAGAGGATTAGATACACAGCTCAGCACACAGTATCACACAGAATAGGATTAGATACACGGCTCAGCAGTCAGTATCACACAGGATAGGATTAGATACACAGCTCAGCAGTCAGTATCACAAAGGAGAGGATTAGATACACAGCTCAGCACACAGTATCACACAGAATAGAATTAGATACACAGCTCAGCACAGAGTATCGCATACAGCTCAGCAGACAGTATCACACAGAATAGGATTAGATACACGGCTCAGCAGTCAGTATCACAGGATAGGATTAGATGCACGGTTTTTGTGTGCAATATAATCATTATAATTTGCTATAACTAACCACAGTTGGTTACTATGCCCAGGCAACGCCGGGCTCTTCAGCTAGTATTGAATAAAAATGGTTTTCTGTATAATTAAAGAAAGTAAATCTACCGTATATTGTAGGTCTGAAATGTATAGGGACCATGTCCCCTATAGGCTGAAAATGGGGGGGACTCAGGATATATCATGGTCGGCCAAAAGACCGTCAGCCATTGGGAGTGTACAGAAAGCTTATACTGTAGCTATACCTCAACTACTGGGCTATGCTCACACAAACTGGATTTACCTTTAGCAAACCTGCCACAGACCAAAAATCAGAGGCCAATTTCTAATAAAAAAAAAAGGGCCACAGATTGGCCTTATTATAGGTCATCAGGGCTAATCTGGGGCTTATAAATCAGGACATAATTATGATTTTGTGAACAAGGCCTCATTATTCTGGTTTCTATTATACTGGACTTGACCAAACACCTTAAAATTCTCAAAAAACATGAAATCCTCAAATAATATGAAGCAGAATGTTTTGTGTACGGGCCGACACATAAATAATGGGGTGTGGAGAGGATCCGAAATCTTAGGAAGCTGCCCGGGCCAAAGAAACATGAAGTCATGGAAAAACAAGGGAGACTCTGCATGTTGTCGGTCCCCGTACAAAGTAATGACTATCCCAGACGCCTGCAGCCCTCACAGGCATACATGTAGGATCCGGACACATGAATTACACGGCACCTCTGCAGATTACGCACCATTATATTGGAGTAGATGCAATATGGCAGCCATTAGCATCCCCTCAGGGACAGAGATGTAGCACAAGTCATATAGAAAATTACTAGTGTTTCTGATGTTGAGCTGCCGGGAGAGAGGAATCAGATTAACCTCACTGGTTATAGCTGAACAGGAAAAGTGCTAGTTTCTAAAAGTATTGATGGTGATGCCGTGTTTTTTTTTTTATTTGAAAAAACACAGGTATCCATTTTTGCTGACAAAAACCTGATGAAGTAGAATCAGATTTTTTTTTTTGTTTTATGCATGCACAAGAGACAAATGTAGCATAACAAAGATGCATCAAAAAACGCAGCAAAACCTGCATTTTTAAAGCAAATTTCTTTCTGCCAAGAGAGCATGTTTTGTCTGCGGGAAAAAATGCATCAAAAATGCAAAGTGTGAACATAGCCTTAGGGCCCCGTCACACATAGCGATCTCGCTAGCGAGATCGCTGCTGAGTCACAATTTTTGTGACACAACAGCGATCTCACCAGCGAGATCGCTGTGTGTGACAGCGATCAGCCCCCCTGCCGGTATCGCTGCAGGAAAGGCTAGGACTTTTTCTTTTCATCGCTGCGTGTGACAGGCGGGAGACCAGCGATCTGCTGGTAACTAATGTACACATCGGGTATCCAAGGGACGCACGTCCCTTGGATACCCGATGTGTACGTTAGTTACCAGCTTCATGCATCAGTGCGCTGGTTACTAACGTGCACAGCGACGCCGGGCGTCGCTGTGCTGATCGCTGGTGAAGCTGACAGCTCACCAGCGATCACATAGCGATTCACCAGCGATCCTGACACATTGATATCGTTGTCAGAATCGCTGGTGAGTCGCTATGTGTGACTCCAGCCTTACGGTACTGTCACACTTAGCGATGTACCAGAGATCCCGACCAGCGATATGACGCGGTCAGGATCGCTGGTACATCGCTAAGTGGTCGCTAGTGAGCTGCCACACAGGCAGATCTCACTAGCGACATCGCTGGGGACGGGGGTCGCTACTTACCTGTCACACCAGGCGATTCTGCGTCCTCCCGCCCGGCTCCACGCGTCGCTCGTCCTCACAGCAGGAAGCGCCACAGGAAGCTGACGACGAGAAACAGTCCTGAATGTTCTCGCGCGATCAGCGATAACCAGCGGGGGAGCCGGTCGTATGTAAGTATCAGACACAGAGATATCGCTAGCAATATCGCTATAACGTCACTAGTTATAGCGATATTGCTAGCGATATCTCTTAGTGTGACATGCCCTTTAGGGTGCATTTAATCTGGACAATTATCAGGGCTTGTTAATAATCATCATCCAGTGTAAACAGGCTGCCAATCAAAGCTCTCGTTCGTCCGGTGAAATTATTTTAAGCATTTTGTGCCGCCAAGAATAATCTGTACCCACAGAACCTATTAAAACGGACGTTCTGTGCATCAGAAGCGCGATCTGCCTGCCTAAATGAGCTACTGAATCAGCTTTTATTGGTGGCTGTTTACGGCCTCAGGTCAGCCAGTGTCAACGATTACAAATCCCAGGCAGAGAAAAGGCTACCGATACCAAGAATCAGGATCAGCAGATCGCGAGCTGGTGCAACCATTTCATGGAAATCAAACAGACTGTGTGCTACAAGACAAAGTGTTGACAGTTTCGACAGAAAGCCACCGTGTAACCGAGATAAGAGGTTACAGCTTTCTCAACAGATGAACCTTACTAGTCAACGCACTAGATAGGAGGGACGTGCTCCGGGAATAGGCCCGATATGCGGAATGTGGGCATCACACAGATGCCTGCAGTCTCCAGGGGGAACAAGCGGATTGAGCACCTTTAAAATGGTAAGCAGATGTTTACCTCCTCGATGTATGCCAAAGAAAGCAAACTTTTGGCATACACTACGTGAACGGGGTCCTACAGTTGTGGCCAAAAGTATTGACACCCTTGCAATTCTGTCAGATAATACTCAGTTTCTTCCTGAAAATGATTGCAAACACAAATTCTTTGGTATTATCTTCATTTAATTTGTCTTAAATGAAAAAACACAAAAGAGAATGAAGCAAAAAGGAAAACATTGATCATTTCACACAACATTCCAAAAATGGGCCAGACAAAAGTATTGGCACCCTCAGCCTAATACTTGGTTGCACAACCTTTAGCCAAAATAACTGCGACCAACCGCTTCTGGTAACCATCAATGAGTTTCTTACAATGATCTGCTGGAATTTTAGACCATTCTTCTTTGGCAAACTGCTCCAGGTCCCTGATATTTGAAGGGTGCCTTCTCCAAACTGCCATTTTTAGATCTCTCCACAAGTGTTCTATGGGATTCAGGTCTGGACTCATTGCTGGCCACCTTAGACGTCTCCAGTGCTTTCTCTCAAACCATTTTCTAGTGCTTTTTGAAGTGTGTTTTGGGTCATTGTCCTGCTGGAAGACCCATGACCTCTGAGGGAGACGCAGCTTTCTCACACTGGGCCCTACATTATGATGCAAAATTTGTTGGTAGTCTTCAGACTTCATAATGCCATGCACACGGTCAAGCAGTCCAGTGCCAGAGGCAGCAAAGCAACCCCAAAACATCAGGGAACCTCCGCCATGTTTGACTGTAGGAACCATGTTCTTTTCCTTGAATGCCTCTTTTTTCTCTTGTAAACTCTATGTTGATGCCTTTGCCCAAAAAGCTCTACTTTTTTCTCATCTGACCAGAAAACATTCTTCCAAAACGTTTTAGGCTTTTTCAGGTAAGTTTTGGCAAACTCCAGCCTGGCTTTTTTATGTCTCGGGGTAAGAAGTGGGGTCCTCCTGGGTCTCCTACCATACAGTCCCTTTTCATTCAGACGCCGACGGATAGTACGGGTTGACACTGTTGTACTCTCGGACTGCAGGGCATCTTGAACTTGTTTGGATGTTAGTCGAGGTTCTTTATCCAACATCCGCACAATCTTGTGTTGAAATCTCTTGTCAATTTTTCTTTTCCGTCCACATCTAGGGAGGTTAGCCACAGTGCCATGGGCTTTAAACTTCTTGATGACACTGCGCACGGTAGACACAGGAACATTCAGGTCTTTGGAGATGGACTTGTAGCCTTGAGCAGGGCTGTGGAGTCGGAGTCGTGGAGTCGGAGTTAGTTTTGGTTGGAGTCGGAGTCGGTAGAAATGTACCGACTCCAGCTTTTAAAAAAATGTATTAATATTTCATAATTGAACTTTCATATGAATTTTATAAATGTTACTCAAATATATATGTTCTATCAAACTATCAACAACAGTGATAAGCAGTTCTGCTGGAGATAGAGACATTTCTTACTTCTTGTGTGTCACTGTTCTCCACTGCCCTTATCTAATCTTATACTTGGTTAACCTCATGCTGCCCCAACCCCCCTACTTACAATGTATGAAACTGAAAGTGAAAATGTGTTGCAAATTCTTAGTAGTAAAGCTCCTCCTCTAGACTAGATCATACTAGATGTGCGTCTTCCAAGCATCTCACAGCTGCCTGCTACTCAGAAGAGGAAGACTGTAAAAGTATCCTTTCAACAAACTTTGCATCAGTTAACTGTGAGTACATGAGGAATAATAACAGTATTACTGACCACTATATCAGTTGTACGACCTGGCAATAATTTTGTACAATTGTTTTTAGGAAAAACAATTGTCATTTGGATTGTGAATGCAGAATTAAAAACCTGAGAATGTCAAAGAAGCATCACATTAAATCAGCTGTATTTGAACATTTCACCATCACTCAAGATAGAAAACATTATGTCTGTCAGTGTATGACAAATGATCCAGACGAAAACAAATGCTGTGAAGCCAAGATGAGTGCATATTCAGGCAAAGATAAAAATGCTCCTACCAGAGCTTCTAATCTAAAGAGACATTTACAGCGCTTTCATCCAGAAGTACTGAAAGCAGTGGATGAGAAAGACTGCATCCAAACCAATGAACCAGTGTGCCCAGCTCTTCCAGCCAAACAAAGGAGCAGAGAACTTTGCAGCCATCAGTTGCAAGATATTTTGTCAGTGACAAAGTTACTGTGACAATGACAGTAGATACATTTAAAAAACAGACCATAGAGCTTGTTGTAAAGGATATTGTGCCTATTTCATTATTTTCACAACCAGCTTTTATGTGTCTGAATGGGGAAATGGCCCGCAAGCTTGGTGTTTCTCTGGAGAGAGAGTATTAGAAAATTAGTAATCGAAGAAGCTTTTAAACAAAAGGAAGAACTTAAAAAAACTCTCAAGGGACGCTTTCTGTTTCTTAAAATGGATGCCTGCACACGTCACAGAGTGAACTATTTTGCCATCAATGTCCGATTTGTTTGTGACAAAAATGAAATAGTTACCAAGACATTGGCAGTAAAAGACACCAAAGCTCATCACACCAGTGAGTTTCTCCAGGTCTTGGTGGAAAAGGTTCTGCAAGACTATGAACTTAAAAAAGAGCAAGTTCTTTCTGTCGTAACTGACAATGCTTCAAATATGATAAGTACTATTAAGCTAATGAATGAGTGTAATGATGGTGACCAGCAGCTAGAACAACATTCTGGGTCCACAGACACAGAAATGTTTGAAATAGAGGAACACAGTATTGTAACTGAGGAGCAAACTGAAGTTGCTTCAGATGAACAGCAACATGATAGTTTAGATGATCTTGTTGAAACTGTGTCAATATGTTCTTTCATTCATCACATGCGCTGTTTTGTGCATACGCTACAGCTGGCTATAAGAGACAGTCTGCAAGAAGGACATGCTGCTGCACTGATTGGCAAGGTGAGAAAATTGGCTACTGTTGCCAGAACCCCTAAAGTTGACTCAATTTTGAAGAGACGTGCTGGAAAAGGGGCAATTATTGATCAAGCCACACGATGGGGCAGTACTTACTTAATGATTCAGCGCTTGGTTGAACTGAAAAACTTTCTTGTAGACATGGCTAACCCTCAACTGACACTAAATGAAAGTCAGTGGAATCAGGTGACTGAGCTGGAAAAATTGCTAGAGCACCCATTTACAGTGACTAAAAAATTACAAGCAGAGGACTTAACTCCAGGTATTTTCTTAAAGGAGTGGAAGAACCTGATGTTTCGCCTGTCCCAAAGAGGAGGGTTAATTGCAAGTGGCATTGCTACATCAATGAAACGGAGAGAGGAGCTACTATTACAAAATAACATTCTTTTGGAAGCTGTTTATGTAGACCCAATGCATCGGATTCTTCTAGATGATCAACAGCTAAGTAAAGGAAAAGAAGCTCTGTTTGAAATAGCAGTAAGGATGAAAGGGTTGCAGAACAGTCAGGAGGAACAAGAAGAATTTGGTCGTCCTGCCACATCTTCACTCTCATCACCAACTGATGAAGAATTTAATTTCGAAAAATATTTGGATCACAAGGACCGTGCAAAGCGTTCCCGCATAGAAGAGTCATCCCCATCAAGGAACACAGCCAGTACATTTCAGCAGAATTTTTCATGTGCACTAAAAGAAATTGAGAAATTTGACCGTTCATCAAAAATAACAGTGCAACAAGCGATTCCTCTGTATCCTGACATTGTCAGAGATGTTGCCCGAGTGGTTACTGCTTTGCCACCAACACAAGTTAGTGTAGAGAAGTTCTCTGCTCTCAAAATAATTAGATCAGATTTGAGGGCATCCATGAAGGAGGATCTGACAGAGGCAATACTTTTTCTGAGGACAAATTTATAGATTTCTTCTTATTAACTGCATAAAAGTGTTTATTGCATATTTACTTACAGTTTAGAAAAGTTTATAAAAGTTATTTGCTATATTCTAATTGTATTCTAATAAATGTAGTTTTTGCTCTAAGTGGTCTGATTACTTAAATGATGGTGAGAAACTGAATAAGCACGATGTTTAATATTTTACAACAGTAAATTTGTTGTTATGAATTGGCCATTTATGAAGGAGTCGGAGCCTGATAAAATCCAGGAGTCGGAGTCGCAACTGTGGCTTACCGACTCCACAGCCCTGGCCTTGAGATTGCGCATGCTCCCTCATAATGTGGTTTCTCAAGTCCTCAGACAGTTCTTTGGTCTTCTTTCTTTTCTCCATGCTCAATGTGGTACACACAAGGACACAGGACAGAGGTTGAGTCAACTTTAATCCATGTCAAATGGCTGCAAGTGTGATTTAGTTATTGCCAACACCTGTTAGGTGCCACAGTTAAGTTACAGGTGCTTTTAATTACACAAATTAGAGAAGCATCACATGATTTTTCGAACAGTGCCAATACTTTTGTCCACCCTCTTTTTTTATGTTTGGTGTGGAATTATATCCAGTTTGACTTTAGGGCAATTCTTTTTGTGTTTTTTCATTTAAGACAAATTAAATGAAGATAATAATACCAAAGAATTTGTGTTTGCAATCATTTTCAGGAAGAAACTTAGTATAATCTGACAGAATTGCAGGGGTGTCAATACTTTTGGCCACAACTGTATGTATACCATTCCTGCATGCACTGGAAGCTTATGCTAACTATACAGAGAAATGTGCACTCCAAGCAACATATGAAGGAAACTTTACAAAAAAGGTTATCTGGAATAAGGGAGAGGGAAAAAAAAAAAAAAAAAAATAGTTTTTCTTTCTGGAAGCCTCACCATGGATTGTGTCTGATACTACTCCGCTCACATATTTCGCACAACATGATCAGACCTTTATTTCTGGGCAGTGCATCTCTGCGATGAACACAGAACAGATTTCCAACAGTTGAAATTAAGGGAAAGTTCTCATGCGACAGCAAGCAGAGGTCCTGAAACCACCGTAAATAAGAAAATTAAACTTTTTGTCTTGTCATTTTCTTTCACATCGGGTTATTATGCAGCTTGTATTGAGAAATCTGGAGATAGATCAGCCATAAACGTAGTAAAGCGATTGCACAATGTAGTTACTTTTCTATAAGGGATAATAAAAGTTCAGCGCAGCAACCACAACTACAAATTACAGCATCGTATTCCCATAGAAGCTGGCGTAAACCGCACAACATCTGTAGAGGGGACCGGAGAGGAAGTGATGAGAAGAAGCTATAGAAAACAGACATTTATGGAAAAGTAATGGGGGCGTCATTAGATAAAAAGCCTTCTGACTTCCGATTGTGAGACATCTGACTGCTGGGAGGATAATTTCCCAAAGGACCTATCCTGACCCCGGTGTTATTCTTTGTATGACTGTAAAAGTCCAAGAAACCAGCGAGCAAAACACAAAGGATACAGCAACAGTCGACAGTTCTCACTAACTGCATCCCAGAGCAGATCAGACACCGATATAGGATACACAATGGCTTCCAAGTGGGACAGGCACAACATTGGCTGGGGAAAAAAAAATGTTGCAATTACACATGTTTTGTTATACACAGGTTCATTTCCTTTGTGTGCATTGGAACGAGAAAAAAAAAGGGCAAATTGAACATAATTTCACACACAACCCCGAAAACGGGCTGGACAAAATTGTTGGCACCGTTTCAAAATTATGGGTAAACACTTTGTTTCAAACATGTAATGCTCGTTCAAACTCACCTGTGGAAAGTAACAGGTGTGGGCAATATGAAGATCATAAATGAAACCAGAAAAAAAAGAGGAGTTGACTCAATCTTTGCACTGTCTGTGTGTGCCACATTAAGCATGGAGAACAGAAAGAGAAGAGGTCTGAGGACTTGGGAACCAAAATTGTTTAAGAGCATCAACAATCTCAAGGTTACATATCCATCTCCAGAGATCTTGAAGTTCTTTTGTCCACGGGTGTGCAACATAATCAACAAGTTTACAACCCATGGCACTGTAGCTAATCTCCCTGGACATGGATGTCAGAAAAAATTTGATGAAAGGTTGGAATGCAAGATAGTCCAGATGGTGGATTAGCAGCTCTAACTAAGTTCCAAAGAAATTCAAGCTGTCTTGCAGGCTCAGGGAGCATCACTGTCAGCACGAACTATCCATCAACATTAGAATTAAATGAAACTCTATGGCAGGAGACCCAGGAGGACCCCACTGCTGCCATAAAAAAGCTAGCCTGAAATTTGCCAAACTGTACACCAGGAAGTCAAAATCCTTATGGGAAAGCATCTTATGGATAAAGGAGACCGAGATAGAGCTTTTGGTAAAGCACATCATTCTGCTGTTTTCCAAGAACAGAATGAGACCTACATAGAAAAGAGCATAGTACCTACAGTCAAATATGGTGGACAGTCAAAGATCTTTGGGGTTGTTTTGTGGCCTCTGGCACTGGTTGCCTTGACTGTGTACAAGGCATCATGAAATCTGAAGTTTACCAAAGGATTTTGGGTCACAATGTAGTGCCCAGCATCAGAAAGCTGGGTTTATGTCTTAGGTCATGGGCCTTCCAGCAGGACAATGACCCCAAACATACTTCAAGAAGCCCCCAGAAATGGATGGAAACAAAGCGCTGGAAAGTGGCAAGCAATGAGTTTGGATCTAAATACCATTGAACACCTGTGGAGAGATCTGAAAATTGCTGTTGGGAGAAGACACGTTCAAATATGAGAGACTTGGAGCAGTTAGCAAAAGAAAAGTGAGCCAAAATTCCAGCTGAGAGGTTTAAAGGGAATCTGTCACCCTTTTTTCGACTATTAGCTGCCGGCACCGACATCAGGGGCCTATCTACAGCATTCTGTAAAGCTGTAGATAAGCCCCCCCCCGATGTAACCTTAAAGATAAGAAAAACAAAGTTAGATTATACTCACCCGGGGGGGCGGTCCGGTCCGATGGGTGTCGCGGTCCGGTGACTCCCATCTTCATACGATGCCGTCCTCTTCTTTCCTTCCTGTCGTGGCACAGGCGCACTGCTCTGCCCTATTGAGGGCAGAGCAGAATACTGCAGTGCGCAGGTGCCAGACCTCTCTGACCTCTCCCGGTGCCTGCGCACTGCAGGACTCTGCTCTGCCCTCAACAGGGCAGAGCAGTGTGCCTGCGCCGGAGCCACGACAGGAAGAAAAGAAGAGGACGGCATCGTATGAAGATGGGAGGCGCCGGACCGGACCGCCCCCCCCCCACCCGGGTGAGCATAATCTCACTCGTTTTTATCTTTCAGGTTACATCGGGGGCTTATCTACAGCATTACAGAATGCTGTAGATAAGCCCCTGATGGCGGTGCCGGCAGCAAATAGTCGAAAAAAAGGGTGACAGATTCTCTTTAATAAGCTTGTTGATGGTTATAGGAAGTGATTGATTGCAGTTATTGATTCCAAAGGGTGTGCAATAAAATAATAAGCTGAAAGTGCCAACAATTTTGACAGGCCCATTTGGGGGGTTGTGTTAATATAGGTCCAATTTGTCTTTTTATGTCTATTTTTGCATTGTTCCAATACACACAATGGAAATACACCTGTGTATAACAAAATGTTTATAAGTGTAATAATTTTCTAAGAGAGATGCTAAATTTTCTGGAACAATTTCAAGGGTGCCAACACTTTTGGCCAAGATTTGCACGTCCAAGGCTAAATAAGCAAAAAGTGATCAAAGTCAGAAATAGAAGTCTATTCTATAAAAGAGAAAATATAAGTCAGATCTTACACAGATCACCACACAAATGAAGCCTTACACCATACTCACATGGTGTTTTTCAGATTTTTTATGCAAATAAGCTTTGTTTTACAGTAAAATCTATGAGATTTCTGAAATCTATTTTTTCTTTTACCCTTGACTGAATTAGAAAACTGCTTCATGTCAAGTCCTGCGGCATTGTTTTTTCACCCTTAGAAAGTCAGAAAGTGAAAAAAACACTGCAAAAAACGAGATTTTTGGTGAATAAAACTATTAAAATATGTACTACACACAAATCACAAACATAATCCGCACCCAAAAAAAATCAAGCAAAACCTGTGTTTTTTATGTATGCAAAAACCTGGGTGTGAACATAACTTTAGGGTATGTGCAGACGTTCAGTATTTGCAGCAGAAAAATTAACTGCAGATTCTGATTGTTTGAAGGAAAAAAGTGGCATTTTTTTCCATGTTGTTGATGCAGATTTTTCCCCTATTCATTGAGTGAAAAAAGCTGCAAGAACACAAAGAAGTGACATCCTGTAGATATGACACTGCTTCAAATCTGCAAGTAAAAAAAAAAAAATCTCATTCACTTTGCCAGTAAAGTAAAACACTGCGTTCTTTAGTAGAAAAAAATGCAAAGTGTGAATATATCCTTATGTTTTAACCACACACAGTAGCAGGGGGAAAAAAAAAAAAACACTAAAGATTTTTCCGCACATTTAACCATCTTGCAAAAGGTGAAATTCAGTGCGTCAATTTACTCATTGCGAATTTCAAATTAGTGTATGCTGCATACTTTTAACTCCCCTGTGAAGCAGGGCGTTCCTGTCCTGGCCTACACACTGACAATTTATGCATTTTAATTATCCAGAATATAAGGAATAAAAAAAATGATTTGTCACCAGTTTTTACAATATAGACATTATTAAATAAGTTCATAGACCTGATGAAGCTGGAGTACTTACCATGAAAATAGGTCATCAATATCAGATTGGTGACTGCCGGTGTAAGTGTACAGCACACCGCTTCATCACACTGTTTATTAGCAGATCAGCTTTTTCGCAATCCCTATTACCTGGGAGCAAGGAAAGCTGCGAAAGAGGGCATATGGATCAATAAGATGGATTTTAGACAATCCGATCCTTGGTTTATCTGTGAAATCAGCGGCTTAGCACGAGTCTGGAAGCCACTTATCTCACCTGTTCTTACAAAACGCACAGATGCCAATTTTGCTTTGGCCAAGTGAATGTCAAGGGAAATTTGTTAAGAGAATACAGAAACGTCCACATTGTAAAACCCTATGTCTGGAATTTCTACTGACCGCAGTAGAGAAATTAAAGTTGGGCAGTTGTATCTGTGCAGCGACCCCTCCCTGGTATATTAGAAAATGTCAGTGCTAGGAAGGAAGCCCTGCTGCTTGCTGATTATATCAGTCAGCATGGAGGACACAGCCGCATATTCCAAACTATCCCTAATCAGTGTGGGGGATCTAAGGCAAGGAGGCATGTAATCATAGAATCATAGAATCGTAGAGTTGGAAGGGACCTCCTGGGCCATCTGGTCCAACCCCCTGCTCAAAGCAGGATTCGCTAAATCATCCCAGTCAGATGTCTGTCCAGCCTCTGTTTGAAGACTTCCATTGAAGGAGAACTCACCACTCCTCACCACTAATCAGGCCGAGGGGACGAGAAAGAGCACCACCAACCTTAGACTACTACAAAAAGCACTTTCAGAAACTACATCACATACATATGGAAACTTAAAGCGATGCCCAAAAATGGCATTTTTGACCCCATAAGTTTTTTTTAGTGCCCTACTGCAGTCACTGGGCTGGCTCAGCTGTATAGTACCACCCACCTGACAGTGACTGGCTGCAGCAGCGGAGAGCCATCCACAAATTGTAAGGCCTCTTTCACACTTCAGTTTTTTACAATCAGTCACAATCCGCCAGGTTTTGAAAAAAACGGATCCTCAATTTTCTTTTGAGGATCCGTTTTTTTCCCCCATTGACTTCCATTAATGGCGGATTGTGACGGATTGCCGTCCGTTGCATCAGTTTTTTTTGAGGATCCGCCAAAAGTTGCTGTCCGTCACCATCCTCAAAGATTTCAAAACGGAGCTTGCAACGTTTTTTTCTCTGGCGGATCCTCCAGACACTGATTTAATCCGAAATTCTTTCTGGGTGCCGGACAAAAAAAGAAAATTCTCTCTCTCTCTGGCTGCGATTCCTTTAAAATTCTTCATTTGTATTGATATCCACTGTTTATTGTTTAAAATCTTTTGAAACCTAAATAGAAATAACTGGTTAAAAAAAAAAAAAAAAAATTCTTCATTTGTCGGATCCGTCAAAAAAAACCGACGGGTGGCATCCGTTGTCATCAGTACTACAACGGATCCACCATCCGTCCTTTTGGCGGATTTTGACTGATGCAAAAAACTGAAGTGTGAAAGAGGCCTTAGTCGATGACTGCGCATAACCAGAAATCTGGGCAGCAGTTTGGAACGCGTAAATGCGCATAACCCGGACCATGTGCGTCTCACTGTGGAACGCACACAGTCAATATTTGATGACTGTGCGTATCAGTCTGGAGAGCACGGTTCTTCCGATGTCAAGTGCCCATATCAATCATTACTAGCAGGGCTGTGGAGTCGGTAAGCCAAACCTGCGACTCCGACTCCTCAATTTCCCTTACACCGAGTCCGACTCCAACTCCCACACATATTGCTTATATTTAAATGAAAAATTTATTGTAGTACAATGTGAACCTCAGACATTTAATCATTTTTATGATCCAATAATCAAGATATTTAGATAGAACAGAATATATATTGGTGTACTACCCGGTTTTCATTCTTTTTGGTACAGATACGATATGGATAGACAGATATGGATAAATGGATAGATAGAGCAGATTTCTAATCTGCTTTTGCTATTGAAAACATTATCTATGAGCTCAAAAACCTTTCAGGTGATGCAGTTTTTTAAAAAGATGATCAGCTTTTGCAGCTGAAAAACGTATCCTCAAAAAACACAGGAAAAACGCTGTGTGTGAATGTAGCCTTAGATCAGGAATAGAACAGCCATTTATAAGACATTTCATAACTTTCCCAAACTCCTATGAAAAAATATTCAGCACATCCTGCATTGAATTACTGTACCCAATTTATTATATATTTTAGGAGTCGGAGTCGGTCCATTTTATACCGACTCCAACTCCGACTCCACCAAAATGAGCACCGACTCCGACTCCACGACTCCGACTCCGACTCCACAGCCCTGATTACTAGGAGAAACTAAAAGTATGCGTTCCACTCCAAAACACACAGACTGACAGCCAACAATCCCGCCAATCTTTTGAATGATGAACTGCAAAATATTATAGTTTTATGCTCAGACTTCTAGACAATATCACATTTTTTGCAAAAAAGAGGGAGGTATCATGGCCATCAATTAGCATAAAGGGCATTTTGTAGAATCGTGTTAATTAAAATATACCCAAGAATCATTAAACAATGAATGATGTATATGATGACCCCCAATCATGTGTGGCCCCTGTTCATGGGGCAATAGTGTAACAATGGCAGCGGTTCCTCTATATACAATAGTCCCTACAGTAGGTTATTGTTCCCCTCCGCGTCTCCTGGTGTACTGGCCTGTCTCCATGCTCTGGACACTGTGCTGACAGACACAGCTACCCTTCTTGCCACAGCTCGCATTGATGTGCCATCCTGGATGAGCTGCACTACCCAAGAAACTTCTGTGGGTTGTAGACACCGACTCACGCTTACTGTACAGTATCTCAAGGGTGAGAGCAATGACAAAATGCAAAAGTGACCAAAACAGCCAAAAAGGATTAAAGATAAATGGTCTGTGATCACCCCTGCAGAACCAATCCTTTATAGAGGATGTCTTGCTAATTGCTTAGGATTTCAACCTGTTGTCTGTTCCGTTTGCACAACAGCAGGAGAAATTGATTCACGACCAGTGTTGCTTCATAACTGGACAGATTGATTTCACAGAAGTGTGATTTACTTGGAGTTACACTGTGTGGTGTAAGAGTTCCCTTTATTTTTTTGAGATATATATATATATATATATATATATATATATATATACACATATATATATATATATATATATATATAGATATATATATATATATATATATAGCATTCTACCACCAAGATAAATGACACATTCTGCCACTACGATGCCTTCATGTAAAGCGGCTTCCTCATTACTTGCCACCCAGTAAAAGCACAACCGAGATATAACTAGGCGGACGGATATTTTAAGGCTCCTGACTGACAGCTCCTTCCTGCTGTCACTGGGCACCTGCCAACAATCTGCAGAGATAAGATGCTGAGTGACCACCTGCATCTGTGACATCTGCTGTGGGAGGTGGATGGCGGCTACTGGAAGTAAAGGGCACACAGATGCCAGAACTAGAACAGCAAGAGCCTCTGTATCGGAGACACGGCCATAAACTTTACAGCTCCTGTGTCACGGCTGTGGATCAAACCTGGAAAGTTTTGGACAAGCTAAAGCACGCCACAGACATTAATGGGATTCATTGGTTTCGAAAATGCAAATGCATATTTATCGAATCTAACATGATTCTGCAAATTAACTCCTTCATGACCGGACCTTTTTTCCCGTTTTCGTTTTTCACTCCCCTTCTTTATAGAGCCATAACTTTTTTATTTTTCCGTCAATATGGCCATGTGAGGGCTTGTTTCTTGCAGGACGAGTTTTACTTTTCAAAAACACCATTGTTTTTTTCCATGTCGTGCAACAGAAAAAACGGGAAAGAAATTCCAAGCGCGGTGAAATTGCAAAAAAAAAAAAAAAAAATGCAATCCCACACTTGTCTTTTGCTTGGCTTTTTTTACTAGGTTCACTAAATGCTAAAACTGGCCTGCTATTATGATTCTCCAGGTTAGTCCGAGTTCATAGACACCAAACATGTCTAGGTTCTTTATTATCTAAGTGGTGAAATAAAATTCCAAAGTTTGCAAAAAAAAAAAAAAAAAAAAAATGCGCCATTTTCCAAGACCTGTAGCGTCTCCATTTTTCGTGATCTGGGGTTGGATGAAGGATTATTTTTTGTGCGCCGAGCTGACGTTTTTATTGATACCATTTTGGTGCAGATATGATCTTTTAGTTGGCCATTATTGCATTTTAATGCAATGTCGCCGCAACCAAAAAACGTAATTTTTTCTCGCTACGCCGTTTAGCGATCAGGTTAATTTTTTTTTATAGATCGGGCAATTCTGAAAGCAGCGATACCAAATATGTCTGTTTGATTTTATTTATATTGCTTTATTTTGATTGGGGTTAAAGGGGTGATTTGAACTTTTTTTTTTTTTTTTTTTTTTTACTTTTGGCATGCTTCAATAGTCTCCATGGGAGGCTAGAAGCTGCAACAACTTGAACGGCTCTGCTATATAGAGGCGATGCTCAGATTCCCTCTATGGAGCTGAATTGCAGACTTGCTATGAGCGCCGACCACAGGGTGGCGCTCACAGCAATCCGGCATCAGCAAACAGAGGTCTCAAGGAGGCCTCTGGTTGTCATGCCGACACACCGGTGACCCGCGATCACATGGCGCAGGTCACCGATGTGCGCATTTCCGGCCGAAAGGCCGGAAGCGCTTGTTAATTCCCACATTCAGAGTTTTACAGCAGCATTTAACTAGTTAAATGCGGCTATTGCGGGCACATGTCAGCTGTACAAAACAGCTGACATGTCCCGGCTTTGAGGTGGGCTCACCGCCGGAGCCCACATCAAAGAGGGGGATACGGACATCGGCGTAATAGTATGTCCGATGTCAGTAAGGGGTTAATGGTGGATGAGGGGTCCCCTGTTCAGGATCCTCATCTCCTGGACAGAGTGGAGAGCAGTTAAAAGGGGCATCGATCGCTCTGAAGAAGTCCTGCATAACATCAATGTGAATATGGCCCTGTATAATGCTTAGAGGGATTGTCCACTACTTATACAACCCCTTCTTGCATGCTGAAGTGCATAAGTAAAATAAAAGAAAAGAAAATATTATATATACATATATACACACACACACACACACACATATACACATATATATACACAAACACACATATACACGCAGGTACGTCTCAAAATTAGATCAAAAAGTTACCGTATTTTGCAGATTATAAGACACACCCCAAATTTTAAGGCGCATAGGGAAATTTTTTTAATAAAATGGTGCCTTTATTGATGTTTGTGACCGTTCTATATTTGACAATAACTGATGTACCATCAATAAAAATTTAAGCTTTTTTTTTTTTTTTTCCAAAAAAAAAAAAGAGAAGGTGCCTCTTTATAATCCATGCATCTTATTGCTTACCGAGGGTGGTGGCTGTGGTGAAGCGGGGTCCCAGGATCGCTGCTGGAGGAGGCAATCCCACAGTTGTTTTTCTTGGTTTTACTTTACCATACAAATTAAAGGGATAAGCCAGCTCACCAGTAATTAGATGCAGAGACTCGGAGCTCCGTGCAGACCAACATCAAGAACATTGAAGGAAAGACCAGTTTGGCTCCAGCTGCATAAAAATTCTTCTTTATTTGAAAGGTTTAAAATTCACTATAACACATAGCTCTCCAAGGAATAGCCACACAAGAGCAGAGGCTACGCGTTTCGACCTGTACGGTCTTTGTCAAAGCCATACTAAATCACAGAGCTTGCTCAGCTATAAATGTGAGATTGACCAATAGAAGTACATATGCACTTCTATTGGTCAATCTCACATTTATAGCTGAGCAAGCTCTGTGATTTATGCACTTCTATTGGTCAATCTCACATTTATAGCTGAGCAAGCTCTGTGATTTATGCACTTCTATTGGTCAATCTCACATTTATAGCTGAGCAAGCTCTGTGATTTATGCACTTCTATTGGTCATTCTCACATTTATAGCTGAGCAAGCTCTGTGATTTATGCACTTCTATTGGTCAATCTCACATTTATAGCTGAGCAAGCTCTGTGATTTATGCACTTCTATTGGTCAATCTCACATTTATAGCTGAGCAAGCTCTGTGATTTATGCACTTCTATTGGTCATTCTCACATTTATAGCTGAGCAAGCTCTGTGATTTATGCACTTCTATTGGTCAATCTCACATTTATAGCTGAGCAAGCTCTGTGATTTATGCACTTCTATTGGTCAATCTCACATTTATAGCTGAGCAAGCTCTGTGATTTAGTATGGCTTTGACAAAGACCTGTGGTGTAGTGACCACTATGTCCGCTAGGGGACGCTGTGTGGGTGTCCCAGGACGGGCCTACAGGCATATCCATTGTGGTAATGGGTATAGGATGCTGAATGACCGTTATGTATCCCAAGGTAGGTGGCCTTGGGATGGAAGCTTGAATATGTGTATTGATCAGCAGAGGCACTGCTGAGCTGTTACACTGTGTCAGCGAGAGCTACCTACAAACCCACCTAGGGAGCGGTGTCTAGAACGCCTTAATAGTGTGTATGAATGCTTGTAGGACCTGTGATGAGGTCATAGCCATGTGACCTGGTGGGCGTGGTTACGGACCATATAAGGTAACCAGAGTAGGTCACATGAGAGAGAGCGCATGGATCCGATTGGGCCATGTGGAAGGTCCCGGCAGGCCTAGGTGGAGGAAGGTGGGCTACCTTCCTGAAGACCACGTGCTGAGGCTGCTGACCCGGTGAGGCCTATGTATGCTGGCTGTATGTGAGGAGGGATAAGCCTCCTGTGCTTTGCTGAGGCTCCAGGACTGAGCCTGAAGTAATGGACATTTTTATGCTTGCTTTCACCTGAGCTAAAGGCTCTTCCTGTGTCTGGCTGCAGATAGACCTCTGCTATGGACATTGCCCTGGCCTGTGTGTGAACAGGGCCTGAGGGAACACAGCCCAGCTAAAGACTGTTTATGTTGCTTTTGACTGTTTTGAAGGCTGGAAACCGTGTTTTGTTACTGTGAGGTTTATGGAGCAAATAAACCGAAAGGACTAGTTTTAACTCTGAATGTGTATTGGGTATTTTCTATCATATACACCCCTCAAAGTGGCTTCAAACGTGATGTGGTCCGTAAAAATAAAATGGCGTTGCAAAAATAAGAAATCGCTGGTCAACTTTTAACCCTTATAACTTCCTAAGAAAAAAAAAAAATTTGGGTTCCAAAATTGTGCTGATGTAAAGTAAACATGTGGGAAATGTTACTTATTAAGTTTTTTGTGTGCCGTATCTCTGTGATTTAAGGGCATAAAAATTCAAGTTCGAAAATTTGCGAAATTTTCAAAATTTTCGCCAAATTTTTGTTTTTTTCACAAATAAATGCAAGTTATATGAATGAAATTTTACCACTAACATGAAGTACAATATGTCACGAGAACACAATGTCAGAATCACCAGGATCCATGGAAGCGTTCCAGAGTTATTACCTCATAAAGGGACAGTGGTCAGAATTGTAAAAATTGGCCCGGTCATGAACGTGCAAACCACCCTTGGGGGTTAAACCATTCTAATAAAGAAGAATTTTTATGCAGCTGGAGCCAAACTGGTCTTTCCTTGAATTTACTTTACCATGTACACTATATGCTAAAACTGACCTGTCATTCCGCTTTCCCAGGACATTACATAGTTCACAGACACCAAACACGTCTAGGGCTGGAGTCACACATAGCGACTCGCCAGCGATCCAGACAACGATATCAACGTGTCAGGATCGCTGGTGAATCGCTATGTGATTGCTGGTGAGCTGTCAGACAGCTTCACCAGCGATCAGCACAGGGACGCCTGATGCAGGGAGCTGGTAACTAACGTACACATCGGGTATCTAAGGGACGCGCATCCCTTGGATACCTGATGTGTACATTAGTTACCAGCAGATCGCTGGTCTCCAGCCTGTCACACGCAGCGATGTGTGGTGGCCAGCGGGAGTCCAGCGACCAAAAAAAAAGTCCTGGCCGTTCCTGCAGCGATACCGGCAGGGGGGCCGGTTGCTGATCACTGTCACACACAGCGATCTCGCTGGTGAGAACGCTGTTGGGTCACAAAAATTGTGATTCAGCAGCGATCTCGCTAGCGAGATCGCTATGTGTGACGGGGCCTTAGGCTCTTTTTTAAGTGGTGGGAAAAAAATGGCACCATTTTCCGAGACCTGTAGTGTCTCCACTTTTTGTGAACTTGGGCTGGGTGAGGGCTTAATTCTGCAGGATACCATTTTGGTGTAGACACAATCCTTTGATCGCCTGTTATTACATTTTATTGCAGTGTAGCGGCAACCAAAATAATTCTGCCATTTTTAATTTTTTTCTCGCTACGCCGTTTAGTTATCAGGTTAATTCTTTTTTTATACTAATCGATTGGGCGATTCTGAACGCAGCGATACTGAATGTGTGTGTGTTTGATATTCTTATTGTTTTATTTTCAATGGGGCGAAAGGGGGGCGATTTGAACTTTTGTTTTTTTATATTTTTTAATTTTTGCATGCTTCATTAGTCTCCATGGGAGACTTGAAGCTGCAGATGTCTGATCGTCTGTGTGTAGCAGAAATGCTAACTGGTTATGGGCACCAACCACCAGGTGATAAGCGGGATTTTCAGGGAGGGCCATGCACATAATGGCCGTCCTCTGTAGCGTGTCCACATCGGACATCACCTGTCTGAATCCTGCTCATAAAAGGTATTATACACATGACCAGGTTTTTAATACATCAGTTAGGGACTGCTCTGATAAGGGTTACCTTGATGTTTGGTAGAGCGGCTAATTCGTATACATTTTAAAAAAAAACCAAAAAACTAAATACCCTGTTTTGTTACCATCTTTTTACTAGCACTTGCTGTTTATTGTTACTTTTTTACAACAGTATTTTTATACGTTTGTTTTACTGTGCTTGTCTATGTTTCATATTAACAGAAATAAACACGTGAAATAGATCACTCTGTTTGTAATGACTATATAATATAGGAGTTTCACTTCCTGTATTGAAGAACTAAAATAAATTAACTTTTTGATATTCTAATTTTCTAAGAAGCACCCTGTAGTATCTGACCTGGTTCAGTGCGCACAATATATAGTTTCTGACCTGGTGCAGTATATACACATACAATATATAGTATCTGACCTAGAGTAGTATATACAAACAATATATAGTATCTGACCTGGTGCAGTGTATATACACAATATATAGTATCTGACCTGGTGTAGTATATATACACAATATATAGTATCTGACCTGGTGTAGTATATACACACAATATATAGTATCTGACCTGGTGCAGTATATAGTATCTGACCTGGTGTAGTATATACACAGAATATATAGTATAGAAAAATGACTTCACTTACAATCAGCAGCTGGAATATTCAGGGTCTCAACACCTCAGCCTTTGGATGTAAAACAAATGACCCTGACTTTATACAAAGACTGAAAAATATAGACATTCAGATCCTCCTGGAAACATGGACCAGAGCCGAAGACGAATCTCTGGTGCCCATCGGATACAGGGAAAACTCTGTCCCTGCCCTGAAAAATAAAAACATCAAACAGGGCCGGAGCTCAGGAGGAATACTGATCTGGTATAAAGAGGAGCTTCACCAGTACATCAAACCGGTGAAGAGAGGAGGCAGCCACATATGGATCAGGATCAGCAGCTCCATCCTCACCTCTCAGTCTGATGTCCACCTCTGCGCCACCTATATACCACCACCAGAGTCACCCTACTTCAATCCAGACTGCTTCGAGATCCTACAAAGAGAAGCCGCCCACTATCAAGCCCTGGGCAAAGTTCTCATCTTTGGAGACCTCAATGCAAGAACAGGGAGAGAAAAGGACTTCCTGACCACGGACGGGAACATCTACATATTTGGAGCAGAGAATGACGGCCAAGACTCAGTACTCACAGAGAGAAACAGCTATGACAGCACAGTCAACAAAAGTT
Organism: Dendrobates tinctorius; assembly: GCF_039654945.1. Taxonomy (NCBI): domain Eukaryota; kingdom Metazoa; phylum Chordata; class Amphibia; order Anura; family Dendrobatidae; genus Dendrobates; species Dendrobates tinctorius. Next base: position 80,795,962 of record NW_027361696.1, read on the forward strand.
GTAAAAAGCTCCTGAACGTACGTAGAAGCTTAGGACTTCATATTCTTAATGGACGAACCAAAGGAGACTCCTTAGGGAGGTGTACACTAAACTCCCATGTAGGGAGGAGTGTAGTAGATTATGCCATCACAGATATGAACCTGGCAAATATCAGCGCCTTCATAGTCTCCCCACAAACGCACCTGTCAGACCACAGCCAACTTCTTCTGTGCCTGAAATCTACAGAGAAACCATCCACTCAAAAGCCTCAGCAGAGCGGCCTCTTCACACGGCCTCCATCCTATAAATGGCACAAAATGTCGGCATTAAAGTATAAAGAGGCTCCCAGCAGACCTGAAATACAGCGGAAGCTCCACCACTTCTACAACTACGAGTACCAGCCTAACCCAAAGGGAGTGAGTCAAGCTGCAAAAGACCTCAACAATATATTCTATGCAATGGCCAGACTGTCCGACCTTAAAAAAGTCAACTACGAGAGATCAAAAGAAAAACAGACCAACGGATGGATGGACAGAGAATGTAAAGCCGTACGGAAGACCCTGAGAATAGCCTCAAACAAGAAACACAGAGACCCCAACAACCCGGGTCTGAGGGAAGCCTATGACACCATGACACCATACAAAGGCAGTACAAAACCATCCTCAGGAGGAAGAAGCAGAGTTACATCTCCACCAAACTTAACCAACTCCAAGACGCCCTCCAAGACAACTCCTTCTGGGAACTATGGAACCACATGGGCACAAAAGACAAGAAAAACAACATCCATATCCAAAATGGCAACATCTGGCTCCAGTACTTCAGAGACCTCTATAAAGACATCCCAAAGGAAGAACTAAGCCAAGAACAGGAAAGCATAATGGCAAAACTAAAAGCAATGGAGGAAAAAGTAAAAAACTTCCAAAACCCTGTGGATACACCAATCACACTACAGGAAGTTGCAGAGAGAATCTCTTCCATAAGATGTAGAAAAGCTGGTGGCCTGGATGGAATCCCACCAGAAATGCTGAAGTACAGCCCACCAGAAATACAGGCCGCAATGGTTAAACTCTTCAATATTGTGCTAAGTGCTGGCTACTTCCCTCGTACCTGGAACCAAGGCCTCATCACACCCATCCACAAGAATGGGGACAGGTACGACCCTGCAAACTACAGAGGAATATGTGTCAGCAGCAACCTGGGAAAACTATTCAACAGCATCCTGAACAAGAGGATTCTCAGTTTCCTCACTGAGCACAACGTCCTCAGCAAGAGCCAAGCAGGGTTCGTGCCAAACCACCGCACCACTGACCACATCTACACCCTGCACAGCCTCATTCAGAGCCACGTCCACAATACAAAGAACGGGAAGATATACGCCTGTTTTGTGGACTTTAAAAAGGCCTTTGATTCAGTGTGGCACCCAGGCTTATTCCTGAAACTGCTGGAGAGCGGAATAGGAGGAAAGACCTATGATGTCATCAAAAGCTCCTACACCGAGAACCTCTGCAGTGTGAGTGTGAACGGTAAAAGAACGGCCTATTTCCAGCAGAGCCGGGGAGTCAGACAAGGCTGCAGCCTAAGCCCAACGCTCTTCAACATTTACATCAACGAGCTGGCTACCGCTCTGGAATCTTCCACAGCACCAGGTCTCACCCTCCACGACACGCAGGTGAAATTCCTGCTGTACGCAGATGACCTGCTGCTTCTGTCACCAACCGAGAAAGGACTCCAAGAAAACCTGAAAATCTTAGAGAAATTCAGCTCCACCTGGGCACTTCCGGTCAACCTAAAGAATACCAACATCATGGTGTTCCAGAAGAGAAAGAGAAAATCAGACCAGCACCCTTCATTTGTCCTTAACAACTGCACCCTTACAGGAACGGACAAATACACCTACCTGGGCCTAGAGATTCACCGGTCAGGGAGCTTCAAACAAGCCATAGAGACCCTGAAAGACAAGGCCAGCAAAACCTTCTATGCCATCCGAAGGAAACTCTACCATCTGAAGCCACCAGTGAGGGTCTGGTTAAAAATCTTTGACTCTATCATCGCCCCAATCCTCCTGTATGGCAGCGAAGTCTGGGGCCCTCACACCTACCCAGACTGGTCAAGGTGGGATTCCAGCCCAACAGAAATATTCCACCTGGAATTCTGCAAGCACCTTCTCCAAGTCCATCGGAGCACCTCCAACAGTGCTTGCCGGGCCGAGCTGGGCAGATTCCCTCTACACCTAACGGTTCTAAAGAGGGCACTGTCATTCCGGGCTCACCTACGTAGGAGCAATCCAAGCTCCCATCACCATAAAGCCCTGACACATGTAGGGGAAACAGAAAAACCAGGACCCTCGGAACAGCTCACCCAAACCCAACCTGACCAGAACACCAATCACAACAACCTGACAAAAGCCGGAATCAGGAAGATGGTAGTCGAAGGCCAGGAGACGTACGTAAGTGACTGGAAGAACGACATCATCAGCTCACAGAAACTGACCATGTACCGGAGTATACAGAGAGACTACAGACTAGCCCCATATCTGGAGAAACTCCCGGACCCCAAAGACCGCAAGATTCTGAGCCGATATAGACTTAGTGCCCACAGTCTGGCCATCGAGGTCCGCCGACACAGGCAGAGCTACAAGCCCAGGGAGGAAAGACTGTGCCAACACTGTGACCAGGAGGCCCTGGAGGATGAGACCCACTTCCTGTTACACTGCTCCAAATACTCAGCAGTGAGGGGCACTCACTTCAGAAGACTCTCACAACTCTTCCCGGATTTCATCACCATGAAGGAGGAAGAGAAAACATATATCCTGCTGGGGGAAGAGGAGAGAGCAGTGGAGATAGCGGCGCGGTATGTGAGCGAATGTCAGACTGCGAGAAAGAGAACTATGATATGCCATGGACCTCTATGGCCCCCACCCTAGAATCATAGAATCGTAGAGTTGGAAGGGACCTCTTGGGCCATCTGGTCCAACCCCCTGCTCAAAGCAGGATTCGCTAAATCACCCCAGTCAGATGTCTGTCCAGCCTCTGTTTGAGGACTTCCATTGAAGGAGAACTCACCACCTCTCGTGGCAGCCTGTTCCACTCATTGATCACTGTCAAAAAGTTTTTTCTAATATCTAATCTGTCTCCTCCCATTCAGTTTCATCCCATTGCTTCTAGTCTTTCCTTGTGCAAATGAGAATAAAGTTGATCTTTCTACAATGTGACAGCCATTAAGTCTCCTTTCAGTCTTCTCTTTTGCAAACTAAACATTTCCAAATCCTGCAACCTTTCCTCATAAGACAGGGTTTGCAGACCGGTCACCATTCTGGTCGCTCTTTTCTGAACTTGCTCCAGTTTGTTGATGTCTTTTTTAAAATGCGGTGCCCAAAACTGGACACAATATTCCAGATGAAATCTGACCAAAGAGGAGGATATGCCCCATCCACCTTCCCTATGCCATGGACTTCTATAGCCCCCATCCTAGATTGGCCACCATCCCCACCATCCACTTTCCCTATGCCATGGACTTCTATAGCCCCCATCCTGGATCTGCCCCCACCCACCTTTCCTACAGCCCCTTCCCAACATCCCTACAGTCCCCATCCCTATTCCCTTTTGTACCCTTGCTTTGGCAAAACTAATGTGTATTTAGTCCTGCCAATAAAGCTTCTTCGAATCTTGAATCTATAGTATCTGACCTGGTGCAGTATATACACACACAATATATAGTATCTGACCTAGTGTAGTATATACACACAATATATAGTCTCTGACCTGGTGCAGTATATATACACAATATATAGTATCTGACCTGGTGCAGTGTATATACACAATATATAGTATCTGACCAGGTGCAGTATATACACACAGTATATAGTATCTGACCTGGTGAAGTATATACACACAATATATAGTATCTGACCTGGTGCAGTATATACACACACAATATATAGTATCTGACCTGGTGCAGTATATACACACAATATACAGTATCTGACCTAGTGTAGTATATACACACAATATATAGTCTCTGACCTGGTGCAGTATATATACACAATATATAGTATCTGACCTGGTGCAGTGTATATACACAATATATAGTATCTGACCAGGTGCAGTATATACACACAGTATATAGTATCTGACCTGGTGAAGTATATACACACAATATATAGTATCTGACCTGGTGCAGTATATACACACACAATATATAGTATCTGACCTGGTGCAGTATATACACACACAATATAGTATCTGACCTAGTGTAGCATACACACAATATATAGTATCTGACTTAGTGTAGTATACACACAATATATAGTATCTGACCTGGTGCAGTATATACACACAATATATAGTATCTGACCTGGTGCAGTACATACACACACAATATATAGTATCTGACCTAGTGTAGTATATACACACAATATATAGTACCTGACCTGGTAAAGTATATACACACACAATATATAGTATCTGACCTAGTGTAGTATATACACACAATATATAGTATCTGACCTGTTGCAGTATATACACACAATATATAGTATCTGACCTAGTGTAGTATACACACACTATATATAGTATCTGACCTGGTGCAGTATATACACACACACAAATAGTATCTGACCTAGTGTAGTATATACACACAGTATATAGTATCTGACCTGGTGTAGTATACACACACAATATATAGTATCTGACCTGGTGTAGTATATACACACACAATATATAGTATCTGACCAGGTGAAGTATATACACACACAATATATAGTATCTGACCTGGTGTAGTATATACATACAATATATAGTATCTGACCTGGTGCAGTATATACACACAATATATAGTATCTGACCTAGTGTAGTATATACACACAATATATAGTATCTGACCTGGTGTAGTATATACATACAATATATAGTATCTGACCTGGTGCAGTATATACACACAATATATAGTATCTGACCTGGTGCAGTATATACACACAATATATAGTATCTGACCTGGTGCAGTATATACACACAAAATATATAGTATCTGACCTGGTGAATACACAGTATACACAGTCTCTGACCTAGTGCACACACACAGTATACAGCTCTGGCAGAAATTAAAGGGAAGGTGCCATCCCCAAAAAAAATTTTCAGCAATTGAAAAAATGTAAAGAATTAATGTTTACATTTTCTTAAAAAATATTATTTGTTTTTAATTTTGTAAAATATGAAAAATAATTTTAAAAAGTTTGGCATTTCCACTTGTTAACACTAGGGGGAGCAGATACTGAAATTTGGCACAAAAACCTAGTGTATAACTAGCTCACATTACTGTCCTGCAGTAATTATGGGCATACAGTGTCCATGATGTTTGATTTTGATATATGATCATGCCCTAAAATGGACACTGTATGGGCGGAATCTGCTGACATGGGTGTGGTGTCACTCCTCTCCTCCCCTACTGGGTGCTTGCTAAGGGAAAAGAGAGGATGACATCTAGGAACACAGTGAGCAGCCATTTTGATGAGGCCTGCAAAGTTATACTGACTGTCTTTTCATGTAAAGTCTGGATCAGAACAGGTCACCAATCAGCAGAAATGTTTCCTGGATTTCTGTGGAGCAGACAAGAAGACGGTCCATCCATGTGTATAAAACACAGCGCTCTATGTACAATCCCTGGCACCGAACAGGGTGCCCCCCACAGACCAGCACACTGCTCTCCTGAAATACTCTGTGCTGCTGTAACCCTGATCCTTCCCCCATATATCTCCCTCTGTGCCCCCCATAGACCAGCACACTGCTCTCCTGAAATACTCTGTGCTGCTGTCACCCTGCTCCTTCCTCCATATATCAGTCCCCTGTCGCCTCGCTTTCACACATCGCTAGGACAGGATCTGAGGAGAGGAATGGGGTCTTCGGTCACCGAGGATGGCAGGCAGCAAGGATTCTGGGAGCAGGGTGACAGCAGCACAGAGTATTTCAGGAGAGCAGTGTGCTGGTCTATGGGGGGCACAGAGGGAGATATATGGTGGAGGAGCAGGGTGACAGCAGCACAGAGTATTTCAGGAGAGCAGTGCGCTGGTCTATGGGGGGCACAGAGGGAGATATATGGTGGAGGAGCAGGGTGACAGCAGCACAGAGTATTTCAGGAGAGCAGTGTGCTGGTCTATGGGGGGGCACAGAGGGAGATATATGGGGGAGAAGCAGGGTGTCAGCAGCACAGAGTATTTCAGGAGAGCAGTGCGCTGGTCTATGGGGGCACAGAGGGAGATATATGGTGGAGGAGCAGGGTGACAGCAGCACAGAGTATTTCAGGAGAGCAGTGTGCTGGTCTATGGGGGGCACAGAGGGAGATATATGGTGGAGGAGCAGGGTGACAGCAGCACAGAGTATTTCAGGAGAGCAGTGTGCTGGTCTATGGGGGGCACAGAGGGAGATATATGGTGGAGGAGCAGGGTGACAGCAGCACAGAGTATTTCAGGAGAGCAGTGTACTGGTCTATGGGGGGCACAGAGGGAGATATATGGGGGAGAAGCAGGGTGTCAGCAGCACAGAGTATTTCAGGAGAGCAGTGCGCTGGTCTATGGGGGCACAGAGGGAGATATATGGGGAGGAGCAGGGTGACAGCACCACAGAGTATTTCAGGAGAGCAGTGCACTGGTCTATGGGGGGCACAGAGGGAGATATATGGGGGAGGAGCAGGGAGACAGCAGCACAAATCCAGGAAACATTTCTGCTGATTGATGGCCTGTTCTGATCCAGACTTTGCATGCAAAGACCCCATTCCCCTCCTGGCGATGTGTGAAAGCGAGGCGACAGGCGCAGTCCGGGGTGACGCTGGGAAGCAGGCTGGGGGGGAATGGAGCCATACAGTAACGATAAAAATGAGACCCCTCTCTTCAGCTGCCGCCCTCCCCTCACTGCACCTATTACCCCTGACCCGTGTGTGCAGGTGCTCAGCCAGAACCACCCTAGAATGGGTCCCCTTTTAGCAGATCACAAATAATACCGCCATATACTTCACACACAATGCCGCCATATAGATCATACACAATACCACCATGTAGATCACACATAAAACCAGCAGGGTGACAGCAGCACAGAGTATTTCAGGAGAGCAGTATCACACAGGAGAGGATTAGATACACGGCTCAGAAGGCAGTATCACACAGGAGAGGATTAGATACACGGCTCAGCAGGCGGTATCACACAGGAGAGGATTAGATACACGGCTCAGCAGGCAGTATCACACAGGAGAGGATTAGATACACGGCTCAGCAGGCAGTATCACACAGGAGAGGATTAGATACACGGCTCAGCAGGCAGTATCACACAGGAGAGGATTAGATACACGGCTCAGCAGGCAGTATCACAGGAGACAGTATTACAGATATGCCCACACTGGTGTAACTGCCCCCCCCCCCCCCCCCCATACACTAGACTATGGGCTGTATATGTCACTGTCCTTGTCAGACAGCCATAAAAGCTCTCATAAAAGCAAAGGTGTCAGATTACCGGAGATCACTGGGGCTGTGTGTGAGTGAGGAGGCGGAGACAGAGCAGGAGGACAGTGGAGCTGGAGCAGGAAGCACGGTGCAGAAAGTGGAGCTCAGCAGATAGCACTGGGCTACAGTAAAATGGCGCCCAGCCACACCTACAGCAGTGAATGGTATGAGGCTGCATGGTGGGGTCAGGAGCCGACCGCAGTCTCCTATGTCCAGGGACGGCCATATTTGCAGACTGTATGAGTCCTCCACAGATCTGAAAATCAAGATGGCAGCGCCCAGTGGCTACATTAAAACATTATTACAAACAAACCATAAATCCTAGTTAGTACATTTGCTTTAACAACATGTTTTGTTACTTACTCTTTTTTTTTTGCAAATTATATAAAATTGCGGCACCTTTCCTTTAAGAGACCACTGCACAGTTTTAGAAGAATCAGCGTCTCTACATGTCTGACAGCCATTCCATTCCAGTGTCAGTTGAATTCCAACCAGAGTACACCACATTCTACTTAAAGGCAATCTGTCACCTTTTTTTTGGACTATCAGCTGCCGGCATTGACATCAGGGGCTTAACTACAGCATTCTGTAATGCTGTAGATAAGCCCCCTATGTAACCTGAAAGAGAAGAAAATAGGCATTAGACCTACCGATAATTATGTTTCCAGGAGTCCATCCTGACAGCACCAGGGAGGACGTCCCTCGCTTCCTTGCAGGGACAGGAAGAGCACACAAGAGGTTAAAACAGTCTCCACCCCCATTCCCACAGTGTTTTTCCAAGTACCACACCGTGGATGATGCAACTGAACACTTTATTTACAGAATCATATTACGCCATATGACATCATTAATTCGGGAAGGGAACTATCCGTGCTGTCAGGATGGACTCCTGGAAACATAATTACCGGTAGGTCTAATGCCTATTTTCCAGGACGTCCCTCCTGACAGCACCAGGGAGAATACCAAAGTATCCCCTTAGGGTGGGATGACTGCCTGGAGAACCATTCTCCCGAAAGCAGTCTGTTGGTTAGATAACACATCTAATTTGTAATGCTTACAGAATGTGTCCAACCTGGACCAGGTTGCGGCCCTACAGATTTGGTTTACTGAAGCCCCTGCTCTTTCCGCCAAGGAAACTGATAAAGCTCGTGTTGAGTGAGCTTTTAACCCTTCTGGGGGAGGAACCCCCTGAGAGACACAGGCTAAACTGATTAGCGATGTTATCCGCTTTTGAGGCTTTCCTCCCTTTGTTTTTAGGTTATGGTCCTGTCTCCAACCCTGCGTGGCCCTGATGTAATCAATAAATGCCTGGCGTACGTCTAATTCGTGCAGGGCCCTTTCTTTGTCATTTGAGGTGTTCTCACAAAAGGAAGGTAAAATTATTTCCTGGTTTAAGTTTTGGACTGACGCAACTTTGGGCAAGAAGGTTGGGTCTAATCTCATGATTATTCGATCCTCACAGATTCGGAGATATGGGTCTCGGATAAATAGCGCCTGTATCTCACTTATCCGTTTTGCAGTGGTGATCGCCACTAAGAATGCTACCTTCATGGTTCGATGTGAGATGGGCATCTCCTGACTCTGGATAAAGGGACCACAGGACAAGACTAAGATCCCATGGGGGGACTGACCTCCTGACTGTGGGACGTAACCTCTGAGTTGCCCTGATAAATATTATTACCCAGGGATGGGAGGCCAAGGGGTAGTCCAGAAAGGCGCTTAATGCAGAGATCTGGACCTTCAGCGTGCTAGGCCTAAGTCCTTTATTAAAGCCTGCCTGAAGAAAATCCAGTATCTTTGGGATGTCTGGCTTTCCTTCCGCTGAGTCGGGCCTGCCACAATACAGACAGAATTTTTTCCAAATTTTGTGGTATATATCGCAGAAGTTACGGGTTTTCTGCTGGCCTGAATAGTCAATATGACCTGGTCTGACAGGCCTCGAGCCTTCTGGATCTGCCGTTCAGGATCCAGGCTGACAGGTGAAGTCTCCCTGGATCTTGGTGAAGCACCAGCCCTTGGTGAATAATGTCTTCCCTCTGTGGAAGCAGGAGTGGTCGATCTTCTGCCATAATCCCCAGGAGTGGAAACCAGCTCCTTTTCGGCCAATAAGGTGCTATCAGTAGCACTCTTGCCTGATCCTCCTGAAGATGGCTGGAATGAGAGCTATCGGGGGAAATGCATATGAGAGAGTCTGCCCCCACTTTTGGCTTAGGGCGTCTACCCCTTCTGGATTGTCCAACGGATTCAGAGAGAAAAACCTGTACGTCTTCGTATTCTTTCTGGTTGCGAAGAGGTCTATCTGCGGTCTTCCCCAGCGCTGGCATAAGTTCTGAAAGATCTCTGTGTTCAGCTCCCACTCCGTGGGACAGATCTTCTGCCTGCTTAAATAATCTGCCACTGTGTTTTGCGACCCTTCGAGGTGGACGGCTGTTACTGACAGAACCGTATTTTCTGCCCAGGAAAAGATCTTTTTTGCCAGGTCCTGGAGTGCCCAATGCCTTGTTCCTCCTTGATGCCGGAGGAAGGAAACCGCTGTCACATTGTCCGATAGAATCTTGACATGTTGATTTCTTAGTTTGTCCTGATTTCTTCTTAGGGCCTCCCATGTGGCGTAAAGTTCCTTGTAGTTGGAGGAGGTGGATCGCATGTTTGCCGGCCATTCTGCTTGAAGAATTCTGCCTTCTAGATGAGCCCCCCCCCAGCTCCATTCTCCATTTGCTGGCGTCTGTAGTGATTATGACGCATGGGGAGGTGATCCAGGGGACACGTTTCCTTAGGTTTTGTCGCTGCATCCACCACACCAGGGATCTTTTTACTGCTGGAGACAAGGCCATTTTCTTGTCTAGGGAGGTCTGGTGACGATCCCAGGTGGCCAATACTTCTTTTGAAGGGTTCTCGCATCGGACACAAGGGATGCAGGATGTCATGAGGCCCAGGGCGCGCATGGCTATTCTGATGGAAACGCGGCCTTTTTGAAGTTCCTTCATGCTGTCCCGTATCCTTGTCTGTTTTTCTGGTGGTAAGAAGGAAGTTCTGCTTCTGGACTCCAGTAGTACCCCCAAAAAAATCTTTCTTCTTTCAGGTACTAGGTTTGATTTTTCTTTGTTTATGATCCAGCCCAGAAACTCTAGAACCTCTATTGTCTTCTCCTTGTGTCACCGTAGTTCTTCTGCCGATCTCGCCACCAGGAAGTCGTCTAGGTATGGAATGATTATTCCGAGATTTCTTAGGAACGCTACCACTTCCGCGATTAGCTTCATGAAGACTCGAGGCGCCGAGGCCAGACCAAAAGGAAGACACTGAAATTGAAAGTGGCAGGTCCGATTCTGAAGTCTTAAGGGGGTTTTACACATAGCGATATCGCTATAACGTCACTGATTTTGTGACGTTATAGCGATATCGCTATGTGTGATACTTACCTCCGACTGGCTCCCCCGCTGGTTATCGCTGATCGCGCGTGAATGTCCGGCTCCATTTCTCGTCGTCAGCTTCCTGATGGGGCTTCCTGCTGTGACGACAAGCGACACGTGGAGGCGGGCGGGAGGACGTCTTCATCGGTGTGTATAAAAGGTGAGTATCATACGCTGCGTCGCTGCTGCATCGCTGTGAGGTCTGCCTGTGTGACATCTCGCTAGCGATCATTTAGCGATGCACCAGCGATCCTGAGCGGGTCGGATCGCTGGTGCATCGCTAAATGTAAAAGGGCCTTTACTGCATCCTCAGGAATCTCTGTGACCTTGTGTGAATTGGCACCTGATAGTAGGCACTTTTCAGGTCCAGGGTACACATCAGGGCATTCTTGTCTATCAAATGGACTGTAGATCTGATTGACTCCATTCGGAATTTTTTGTACATGAACCAGGCATTTAAGGGTTTCAGATTTATAATGGTACGGGATTCTCCGGATGGCTTTGCGATGGCAAATAGGGACGAATAGTGGCCCGCCCCAATTTCTGCCCGGGGAACCGGAATTACCACCCCTAAGTTTGCCAGTTCTGTCACGTCGACCCACATCTGGGAGTCGTCTTTTATTCTGCGGGGAGAAATGGACCTTTCGGGGGGAGGGGATGAAAATTCTATTTGGTAACCCTTGGCTATTTTCCCCAGTACCCACTGATTTTTTGTGATCTGAGACCAATGGGAACTGAATTCTCTGAGTCGACCCCCTATGTTAGTATAGTCATGTTCTCCAGGATCTAGTACGTGATCCAGAAGGGGCGGGCTCTAGATCTTCCAGCTCTAGAGTGGGTGCTACCGTAGGAACCCCTCTGTGCGCTCCCCTGGTACCTATAGTACTGCTGCCTTCTATATCCCCCGGGTCTACGAAAGGGCTGGTCCCTAGGCTTCTTTTCCTCAGGGAACCCTTTCTTTACATCGGATGCTTTTTCTAATATATCATCCAAAGCAGGGCCAAAGACTTTTAACCAAGAGAAGGGAAGGGCACAAAGCTTGTTTTTAGAGGCTCTGTCACCCGTCCAGGTCTTTAACCAGATGGCTCTGCGTGCCGAATTTGACAAAGAGCCATTCCGGGCGGCAATTCTAACAGATTCCGCCGATGCATCGGCTAGGAAGGCTGTGGCTGACTTCATGATCGGAAGAGAATCTATAATTTCCTCCCTTGGGGTTTTGTTAGTTAAATGTTCCTCTAACTGGCCCAACCATAAACACATAGACCTTGCTACCGAAGTAGCTGCTACGTTTGTTTTAATTAAGGCTGCTGATGTTTCCCAGGCCCGCCTTAGTAGGTTATCCGCCTTCTTATCCATGGGGTCCCTCAGACTAGACGCGTCCTCAAAAGGGATCATTGTTTTCTTGGCTACTTTTGCCACAGGGACATCAATCTTGGGAAATACCTCCCATTCTTTAATGTCCTCAGGGTCAAAGGGGAGCCGTCTCTTAAAGTCCCGGGATATCACGAGACGTTTTTCCGCCTCCTCCCATTCCTCCAGGACCATAGCTCGCACATGGTCGTTCATTGGAAATACCAATTTTCTCTGCGCCCTAAGGCCCCTGAACATCATGTCCTGCCTGGTTTCTGGACATTCTCAATCTGCAGTGTCTCTGACCGCCTAAACCAGATTGTCTGTATCATCCGAGGAAAAGAGGTATCTTTTCCCATACTCCGGTTCGCTAGTGTCCAGCTCGCCTTCTTCTTGATCCGACTGAGGAGTAGGACCCTTCCTCCGAACTAAGCTCCATCTCCTGTCTGGTTCGCTTAGCACTGGGGCCTGGACTGGATGGCTGTGGCTGGGCCAAGGTGGCCACAGAAGCCTGGACCTCCTCTCGAATCAGCGATCTCATCACCGATAGGAGGGACGGCTGTTCGCCATTCATTACTTTGGCCGTACAAGTGTCACACAGAAACTTCTTGTGCTTGCTGGGGAGCTTAACTCTGCATACGGCTTTTATTGGGCTTCCCTGGGTCTTTCTCCGCCTGTTTGGTCGTGGGAACGGGCGCTGTCGGTTGTACCTTTTCCTGCATAGTGCAAGAGAGGGACGGTCAGGCTCTGATCTGGGCCTTCCGGGTGTCAGTCGGTCGGTCTGCGCTATGCGCACTTACCCCATCCGGGTCGATTCTGCAATGGTTCTCCATCGCTGCTAAGAGCCTCTGCGAGGTCAGGACAGGAGGTGCTGCCTGTCTCGCCGATACCGCACTCTGCTCCTTCAGAGCGCCCGCCGGCAGCCTGTATTTCCAGCGCTCTGACGTCACCAGAAGTGCGTCGCGGCCTCTCTGCACGCGACTTCCAGTCCCCAACCCTGCAGCCGGCGTCGGAGCTGAGAGCCTGCGCTGCGGGAGGAAGCAGCTCTACCCAGGGGGCTCGTCCTCCCCTGGTCTCTGTGGCTGAGGGACCCCCACCCAGGAGGGTTTCAGCGCCGGGGCTGCTTCGCAGGAGGAAGGATTGGCAGGGCCGCCCGATCCCCCTGGACCCCTCCGGTAAGCCGACTGCTCTTGTGCGTCCCTCCGTGCAGGGACAGGAAGAAACACTGAGGGAATGGGGGTGGAGACTGTTTTTAACCTCTTGTGTGCTCTTCCTGTCCCTGCAAGGAGGCGAGGGATGTCCTCCCTGGTGCTGTCAGGAGGGACATCCTGGAAAAACACATTAGATTATACTCACCGGAGGGGGCGGTCCGGTCCGATGGGTCTCGTGGTCCAGTCCGGCACCTCCCATCTTCCTACGATGCCGTCCTCTTCTTCCCTTCCTATCGTGGCTCCGGCTAAGGCGCACTGCTCTGCCCTGTTGAGGGCAGAGCAGAGTCCTGCAGTGCGCAGGCGTCGGGAGAGGTCTGGCATCTGCGCACTGCAGTATTCTGCTCTGCCACCAACAGGGAAGAGCAGTGCACCTGCGCCGGAGCCACTACAGGAAGGGAAGAAGAGGACAGCATCGTATGAAGATGGGAGGTGCCGGACCAGACCGGACCGCCCCCTCCAGTGAGTATAATCTAACGTGTTTTTCTTATCTTTCAGGTTACATCGGGGGCTTAGCTACAGCAATACAGAATGCTGTAGATAAGCCCCTGATGTCAATGCCAGCAGCTGATAGTCCAAAAAAAGGTTGACAGATTCCCTTTAATGTGCTTCTGATTAGGTGATCACCTGAACCAAATCTTATTTAACAAAGAAAAGTATAAAAGAACCCTGCTGTGGTGTTCACAATCCTCTTGCAATAGGACAAGCTGGATGGTAAAAAAAAAGTGCTAGTAATATCCCAAAAGTAATAGGAATGAAAAAAAAAAAAACAACTTTTAACCATGCAAAAGGAGTTAAAAAGAAAAGTCTTGAGTGAGGAAAAGAAGAGTTCAATTCTGGCTTTACTAGCAGAAGGATACAGTGAGCGTCATGTTGCTTCTATCCTTAAAATATTTTTAAGACGGCAGTCCATTACAAGGTCAAGTACCAGACATTGGGGACAACAAAGTTACAGACCTGCAGAGAGAAAACGACAGTCCACTGACCAGGATGACAGTCATCTTACTCAAATGTCACTCAGTACCTGCAGAATGACATCAAGTGACCTACAAAAGGAATGGCAAATGGCAGCTGGGGTATAGTCCACAGCAAGAACAGTTCGGAACAGGCTCCTAGAGGCAGGGCTCAAGTCATGTAAATCTAGAAAAAAGCCTTTTATCAATAAGAAGCAAAGGAGAGCCAGGCTGAAGCTTACTAAAGACCATAAGGATTGGACCATAGAGGACTGAAGAAAGGTAGTCTTACTCTGATGAGTAATTTTCAGCTTTGGCCAACACCTAGTTGTCTAATGGTTAGACGAAGACCTGGAGAGGTGTACAAGCCACAGTGTCTTGCACCCACTGTGAAATTTGGTGGAGGATCGGTGATGATCTGGGGATGCTTCAGCTAGGCTGGAATTAGGAAGGTTAATCTTTGCAAAGTACGTATGAATCAAGCCGCATACAAGGTTATCCTGGGAAAAAAAAAAAAAGTTGATTCCTTCTGCTCAGGCAATGTTCCCCAACTGAGGACTGTTTTTTCCAGCAGCACAATGCGCCACGCCACACAGCTAGGTCAATCAATGTGTGGATGAAGGACCACCACATCAAATCCGTGTCATGGCCAGCCCAATCTCCAGACCTGAAACCCATTGAAAACCTCTAATGTAATCAAGAGGAAGATGGATAGTCCAAAGCCATCAAAGAACTGCTTAAATTTTTGTACCAGGAGTGGCATAAGGTCACCCAAAAGCAGTGTGAAAGACTCGTGGAAAGCATGCCAAAATGCATGAAAGCTGTGATTAAAAATCATGGTTATTCCACAAAATATTGATTTCTGAACTCTTCCTGAGTTAAAACATTAGTATTGTTGTTTCTAAATGATTATGGACTTGTTTGTGTAGCATTATTTGAGGACTGCAAGCACTGCAGTTTTTTGTTATTTTGACCATTTCTCATTTTCAGAAAATACAAAACTTTATTGCTTGGAACTTCGGAGACATGTTGTCAGTAGTTAGAGAATAAAAGAGTAATTTACATTTCACTCAAAAATATACCTATAAAGAGAAAAACAAAGTTTTGCAGTGGTCTCTTAATTTTTGCCAGAGCTGTATACCCTCAGTATACAGTCTCTAACCTGGTGCAGTGCATACAGTATATATCAGTGATGGTGAACCTTTTAAAGACCGAGTGCCCAAACTTCAATCCAAAACCCACTTATTTTTCAAAGTGCCCTGAATACTGAGGCTTTAGATTAGAAAGACAACTCGTACATTTGCGTGCTATAGAGGCCATATCAAAGAGCTTGTAAGCGCTGCACTCCAAGCCTAAGATACTAGCCACCAATTGTAGTGGTCAAAGTTAAAAAAAAAAATGTCTACAACTGAGAAAGTTTTTCCTTATCAAGTAAAACGATTAACTTTTGGAATTATAGCGGAGTAATATAATATGTTATGTAACAGCAGTAAAAAGCATATGGCCCAATGGCCTAATTTAAATATGTAATAAACTATAAAAAAAAAAACCTTGAATAAAACAGATAAAGTATGATGCAAACAAAAGTGCTCCCAAACACAGTATGATACCCCCACAAGCACAGCATAATGACCGTACTGTACCCCCCTCCCTCAGTTCCCCCAGCAAAGGTGACCCCATCACAGTATGATTCTCCAACTATAATCACCACACAAACCTCCATATAGTATAATGGGCACATAAAGTCCTCCATACAGTATAATGGCTCCACATAGATCTCCATAAATTATAATGACTCCACATAGTCCTGCATGAAGTGTAATGGGCCCCACATAGTGCCCCATACAATATAATGGCCCCACATGATGCTCCACACTATAAAATGGCCCCACATGATACTCCATACTATAAAATGGCCCCACACAGCGCTCCATACTGTATAATGGCCTCACATTTAAAAAAAAACTGTATATACTCATGTGTAAGCCAACCTGAGTATAAGCCAAGGCACCTAATTTTGACACGAAAAACTGGGAAAACTTATTGACTCGAGTATAAGCCCGGTATGCAATGTCCCCTCATCCCCATCTGCATGTCCCCTCATCCCCATCTACATGGCTTCTCATCCCTGTCCTAGTATGCATGGTTCCTCACATCTATCCTTTTATGCATGGTTCCTCATCCCTATCCTTGTATGCATGGCTTCTTATCCCCATCCTTGTCTGCAAGGCTCCTCATTCCAGTCCTGTATGCATGACTCCTCAACCTTATCTGTGAAGCAGTGACCGGTGTCATATGCAAGGGTCACCATGTGTCCCCCAGGATGCACACAGAAGCGTATTTAGGCCGCTGGAGTGCATTGCAGTCACAGGCATAGCTGTGATTGCAAAGTAAAATAAAAGTAAGTATTGGTCTTAGGCAAGCTATTTGTCCAAGGCAGATTTAAGAAAACCTGCCATGGGCTTTTATTTTTGAAGCGGACTAAAGGATAGTAGTGGGGCGGTCCGCTTCCTTCCCAACCAGGTCGTCCAAGTGACCTACGGCAACAAGTTCCTTGTAAAAACCCTCCAGCAGAGGGTTTGGAGCGTTAGTCTTGGCTTGCAACTTGGCAGAGCAGGGGGTTCTGCAAACCTTCAGCCTTTAGTAACACAGAGCCAAAAGGCCTGGCACACCTTAGCATACACAGCGGTGCAGTTGCCCACAGCAACCGGTCTCTGTTACGGACTATCTTGTTACCCGGCAGCAATCCGGAGGATACCCTTTTGTTTTCTATTTTGTGAGTACGCTGAACATTAAATTTGTTTTTGAACTTTCCTATGGTCACTGTCTGTCTGTAACACTGCACCAACTCTTCTGTACTACACTATCCTTGTCTGCATGGCTCCTTATCCCAATAATTGCAAGCATGGTTCCTCACCCTTAACCCCATTCTTGCATGCATGGCTTCTTATCCCCATCCCTGGTTGCATGGCTCCTTATCCCTGTCTTGGTATGCATAGCTCCTTATCCCCATCCTTGTATGCATGGTTCCTCATCCCTATCCTTGTATGTATGGCCCCCATGAGAAAAGCACAAATTTGTTTTAAAAAAAAACCTCCTACTTAACAACCCTGCGTGCCCTCGCACCATCTTGTTCTTGTGCCAGCAGCATCTGAGGCTGAACGATCACATGTCCCCTCTCATTAAGATAATGAATATTCACCTCTCTTCACACCTATGGGAGTCAAGAGAGGTGAATATTCATTACCTTAATGAATGGGCACTCGTGAAAGCCTGGCAGCTGCTGGAAGCCAGCGGCTGCAACTGTGCGTGCTATAAGAGAAATAAATACTCAATGCCAGTGCAGTGAATATTCATTTTTCTTTAACAGCGGGCACAGGAGTTAGCCGCAGCAGTCAGCTCCTGCCTCTTGTGACCCACTGCTCCCCTTCCCCTGCTATCTTCTTGTCCTGAGGAGATGGCGCACGTGCCCACAGGGAGGACTCTGCGTGCCCATGTGGGATCGCAACCACTGGTATATATACACAGCATCTGACCTAGTGCACACACCGTATATGCACACAGCATCTGACCTGGTGAAGTGCACACACAGTATACAGTCTCTGACCTGATGCAGGCAGTGCACACACAGTATATATATATATCTGGTGAAGTACACACAGTATATATATATATACACACACACACACTCACAGCATGTAGTATCTGACCTGGTGCAGTGCACATACAGTATATATACACACGGTATACAGTTCTGACTTGGTGTACACAGTATATACCCACAGTAAACACACAGTATACAGTCTCTGGCCTGGTGAGCGCACACACAGAGTCTCTGACCTGGTACACACACAGAGTATATACAGTGTCTCTGACCTGGTGCAGTGCACAGTATATAGCATCTGAACTGGTGTAGTACACTCAGTATACAGTACAGACCAAAAGTTTGGACACACCTTCATTCAGAGTTTTCTTTATTTTCATGACTATGAAAATTGTAGATTCACTCTGAAGGCATCAAAACTATGAATTTACACATGTGGAATTATATAATTAACAAAAAAGTGTGAAACAACTGAACTGGGGCACACACAGCGTATACAGTCTCTGACCTGGTGCGCACACACAGTATACACATATACACACAGCGTATACAGTCTCTGACCTGGTGCGCGCACACAGTATACGGTCTCTGACCTGGTGCGCGCACACAGTATACGGTCTCTGACCTGGTGCGCCCACACAGTATACGGTCTCTGACCTGGTGCGCCCACACAGTATACGGTCTCTGACCTGGTGCGCCCACACAGTATACGGTCTCTGACCTGGTGCGCCCACACAGTATACGGTCTCTGACCTGGTGCGCCCACACAGTATACGGTCTCTGACCTGGTGCGCCCACACAGTATACGGTCTCTGACCTGGTGCGCCCACACAGTATACGGTCTCTGACCTGGTGCGCCCACACAGTATACGGTCTCTGACCTGGTGCGCCCACACAGTATACGGTCTCTGACCTGGTGCGCCCACACAGTATACGGTCTCTGACCTGGTGCGCCCACACAGTATACGGTCTCTGACCTGGTGCGCCCACACAGTATACGGTCTCTGACCTGGTGCGCCCACACAGTATACGGTCTCTGACCTGGTGCGCACACACAGTATACGGTCTCTGACCTGGTGCGCACACACAGTATACGGTCTCTGACCTGGTGCGCACACACAGTATACGGTCTCTGACCTGGTGCGCACACACAGTATACGGTCTCTGACCTGGTGCGCACACACAGTATACGGTCTCTGACCTGGTGCGCACACACAGTATACGGTCTCTGACCTGGTGCGCACACACAGTATACGGTCTCTGACCTGGTGCGCACACACAGTATACGGTCTCTGACCTGGTGCGCACACACAGTATACGGTCTCTGACCTGGTGCGCACACACAGTATACGGTCTCTGACCTGGTGCGCACACACAGTATACGGTCTCTGACCTGGTGCGCACACACAGTATACGGTCTCTGACCTGGTGCGCACACACAGTATACGGTCTCTGACCTGGTGCGCACACACAGTATACGGTCTCTGACCTGGTGCGCACACACAGTATACAGTCTCTGACCTGGTGCGCACACACAGTATACGGTCTCTGACCTGGTGCGCACACACAGTATACACACAGTATACAGTCTCTGACCTGGTGCACACACAGTATATACACAGCATACAGTCTCTGACCTGGTGCACGCACAGTATACAGTCTCTGACCTGGTGCACACACAGTATATACACAGCATACAGTCTCTGACCTGGTGCACGCACAGTATACAGTCTCTGACCTGGTGCACGCACAGTATATACACAGTATACAGTCTCTGACCTGGTGCACGCACAGTATATACACGGTATACAGTCTCTGACCTGGTGCACGAACAGTATATACACGGTATACAGTCTCTGACCTGGTGCACGAACAGTATATACACGGTATACAGTCTCTGACCTGGTGCACACACAGTATACAGTCTCTGACCTGGTGCACACACAGTATACAGTCTCTGACCTGGTGCACACACAGTATACAGTCTCTGACCTGGTGCACACACAGTATATACACGGTATACAGTCTCTGACCTGGTGCGCACACAGTAAATACACGGTATACAGTCTCTGACCTGGTGCGCACACAGTAAATACACGGTATACAGTCTCTGACCTGGTGCGCACACAGTAAATACACGGTATACAGTCTCTGACCTGGTGCGCACACAGTAAATACACGGTATACAGTCTCTGACCTGGTGCGCACACAGTAAATACACGGTATACAGTCTCTGACCTGGTGCACACACAGTATACAGTCTCTGACCTGGTGCGCACACAGTATATACACAGTATACAGTCTCTGACCTGGTGCACACACGGTATACAGTCTCTGACCTGGTGCACACACAGTATATACACAGTATACAGTCTCTGACCTGGTGCACACACAGTATACAGTCTCTGACCTGGTGCACACACAGTATACAGTCTCTGACCTGGTGCACACACAGTATACAGTCTCTGACCTGGTGCACACACAGTATACAGTCTCTGACCTGGTGCACACACAGTATACAGTCTCTGACCTGGTGCACACACAGTATACAGTCTCTGACCTGGTGCACACACAGTATACAGTCTCTGACCTGGTGCACACACAGTATACAGTCTCTGACCTGGTGCACACACAGTATACAGTCTCTGACCTGGTGCACACACAGTATACAGTCTCTGACCTGGTGCACACACAGTATACAGTCTCTGACCTGGTGCACACACAGTATACAGTCTCTGACCTGGTGCACACACAGTATACAGTCTCTGACCTGGTGCACACACAGTATACAGTCTCTGACCTGGTGCACACACAGTATACAGTCTCTGACCTGGTGCACACACAGTATACAGTCTCTGACCTGGTGCACACACAGTATACAGTCTCTGACCTGGTGCACACACAGTATACAGTCTCTGACCTGGTGCACACACAGTATACAGTCTCTGACCTGGTGCACACACAGTATACAGTCTCTGACCTGGTGCACACACAGTATACAGTCTCTGACCTGGTGCACACACAGTATACAGTCTCTGACCTGGTGCACACACAGTATACAGTCTCTGACCTGGTGCACACACAGTATACAGTCTCTGACCTGGTGCACACACAGTATACAGTCTCTGACCTGGTGCACACACAGTATACAGTCTCTGACCTGGTGCACACACAGTATACAGTCTCTGACCTGGTGCACACACAGTATACAGTCTCTGACCTGGTGCACACACAGTATACAGTCTCTGACCTGGTGCACACACAGTATACAGTCTCTGACCTGGTGTACACACAGTATATACACAGTATACAGTCTCTGACCTGGTGTACACACAGTATATACACAGTATACAGTCTCTGACCTGGTGTACACACAGTATACAGTCTCTGACCTGGTGTACACACAGTATACAGTCTCTGACCTGGTGCAGGGCGCTGATGCCGTCCGTGTTGGTGCTGTCGATCACCTCCTCCCCCGCCTGTCCCCGCAGCATGTCCTCCGCCTCCAGTAAGTCTCCCCCGGCACAGGCTGCCAGGAACTCCGCCGCCCGCTCGAAGCGCACAGTGCGGCCGTCGCCGTCTCCCCGGGAGCCCGGCTCCCCCTCATCTTCCTCCTTGCCGTCCCCCGTTCTCCTCTTGCGCCGCTGCCACCGGGGCTCCGCCGCCTCCTGGTTGGTGCAGGACCGGGCCCACTGCCGGAGCTGCTCCTTCCGCCTCTCCTTCGCCTGCGCAGCGGCGGCAGCTCCTTCCGCCATGTTTTGTTTATGTCTCTCCCTTGTGCCGCCGCCTGTGCCCCCCTTCTCCTCCTCCGCCCTTACGCCTCAGATTCCTGCCGCCAGACTGCTACTCTGCGTGATGACGTCACCAGCCTGCGCCTCACGGCCCGATGGGACATGTAGTTCCTATAGCGGGGGGGCTGTGGTCGGTTGTTACTCCCACAGTACGCGGGTGTCTGTATGAATCACCCACAGGCCGCCCTGTTGTGCGGGCCTGACCGTTATCAGTCCGGTATCACGGGGCGGAGGGGATGTATCACTGCAGGGGCGTCCGCGCCGATATACGAGGAGCACAGCGACGCCTGCAGGACGCCAGCGATACTGCGCCGCATAAGGCCTCTTTCACACTTCATTTTTTTTTTTTTTTTTTTTTTTTTTTTTTTTTTTTTTTTTTTTTTTACATTCGGTCACAATCCGCCAGGTTTTGAAAAAAACGGATCCTCAATTTTATTTGAGGATCCGTTTTTTTCCCCATTGACTTCCATTAATGACGGATTGCTGTCCGTTGCATCCATTTTTTTCCGTTTTAGCAGGTTATATCTGTTTCCTGGGGGCTGGCCAATTGGATCTGACTATATAGCGGGGGTATCTCAAACCAATATCAGATCAATAGATGAAGCAAATTGGTATAATATTTAAAATATAACCTTTAATTAATTCCTTTAAAAACATATATTAAACACAGAGATACAAAACGAATATAACCATGTGCCAAAGTGCAATTGTGCAGTGCTCTATTAAAAACAAACCGTGTTGTAATTTCCAGGTGTCATATGGCCCAGGACAATGCCGTATTATTATATGTCCAGGTGTCCCCTCATACCTAGAATCTAAGACCATATGACCCTTAAGTATTTGTAGTTATGTATAGACCAGGCCTTTATGTCGTAAATAATATTGTTACTTTTATAGACATATACATCCGGCCCATATACATTGGCTCAACATATATACAGCGTCGGTTAAATGCAACAGGATATATAACACTTCATATAAGCATAGTGTAACCATTTCATAATACCACTATAGATACTGAGACCGCTGTACTTATCTTTAACGCTTCTGTAAAAAACAGATGACCGGGTAGGGACCTTCTAGAAAGCCCAAAATCATGACCCGATCTCCGCGCTTGTCACCCAACGCGTTTCGTCATTGCCTGACTCATCAGGGGTATCTTATTCTGGCGCATAGCACGCCCGCAGTAAGACAGCTGCCTTTTATAAATCGCGGCATACCGCGGCTTACTGCCATTTCCGGTTGCCTCATATAGTACCTCCGGTTTGCGCATACCGCCGGCATCTGTTCAGGTAGCTTGCCCCACTTCCTGGGTTTACCAAACAGCCGCCGCGCGTCATGTTTAGACAGGAACTGGCCATACCTATGCCCCACTTCCTGGGCGTTACCAGGCATGTCAGTCTGAATACCTCCATATTACGTGATTGGTCTAGGCAATCACCTGACCATCACGTATCCATGGAAACCGCTCGCTTTATCTTATTGCATACGATCTTCTATTGCGGCTTCATTTAGAATAATCAGATGCCAGTTGCGTCCCCCTATCATTATTTATACGGGACCCAAATTTTTAGGCCATTTTATGATTAATAAAAGGCGTTATGAAATATCCAAAACGCCAAAACCCATTTCATGGACCTTGTCAGGGATTACCTTGTGAATGAAAATAAAACCTTTACACCCTATCAAGGGAAAAAAAGCAGAAAAAAGACTCAGAGTAGCAACTAAAAAACAAATGTAATAATGACATTATTTTTACTTCAATCTGGAAAATAATTTTGTTGCATGCATATAGGAGGATACCACCAACCTCCATATGTCTGTAGGAATTATAGATAGGGTGCCCGCTAAATCTGGCCCTATAGGTCCATAGCTAGCTGTTCCCTACCTCACGCGGAGGTTGGCACCCTAAATTCCTGCGCAAGTGGCGCCCCCACTCCTCGGCGGCTCTCCCTAAACTAGATAGCCCTATTAAAAACTCCCTACAAGAAGGAAGAAAAGGATAGTGTTTCATTCAATCCTTTGGGATATATAGATTGTAGGGAAAAAATCCAATAAGTTTCTCTTTGGAGTATACGTTTGTCCCAATCCCCTCCTCTTGGATTTTGGGGGACCTTTTCTATGCCCATGAGGGCAACCGGAAATGGCAGTAAGCCGCGGTATGCCACGATTTATAAAAGGCAGCTGTCTTACAGCGGGCGTGCTATGCGCCAGAATAAGATACCCCTGATGAGTCAGGCAATGACGAAACGCGTTGGGTGACAAGCACGGAGATCGGGTCATGATTTTGGGCTTTCTAGACGGTCCCTACCCGGTCATCTGTTTTTTACAGAAGCGTTAAAGATAAGTACAGCGGTCTCAGTATCTATAGTGGTATTATGAAATGGTTACACTATGCTTATATGAAGTGTTATATATCCTGATGCATTTAACCGACGCTGTATATATGTTGAGCCAATGTATATGGGCCGGATGTATATGTCTATAAAAGTAACAATATTATTTACGACATAAAGGCCTGGTCTATACATAACTACAAATACTTAAGGGTCATATGGTCTTAGATTCTAGGTATGAGGGGACACCTGGACATATAATAATACGGCATTGTCCTGGGCCATATGATACCTGGAAAGTACAACACGGTTTGTTTTTAATAGAGCACTGCACAATTGCACTTTGGCACATGGTTATATTCGTTTTGTATCTCTGTGTTTAATATATGTTTTTAAAGGAATTAATTAAAGGTTATATTTTATATTTTAAATATTATACCAATTTGCTACACCAATTGGATCTGAGCATGCGCAGACTTAAAAAAACGGATCCGGTGGCTGGATCCGTCTTTTTCTGGATCCGGCGCATTCCGGCGCCCATAGACTTTCATTGTAGCAAAAAGCCGGAAGCGTCGGATCCGGCGCTTCCGGCTTTTTCGCCGGAGACAAAAAACGTTACAGTAGCCGTTTTTTCCAGACGCCGGAATGAGACAAGTAGCCGGATCCGGCAAAAAACGGATGAGACGCAATGCCATCCGGCGCGATCCGGCGCTAATGCAAGTCAATGGGGAAAAACTGGATCTGGCATTGCATTTCGCCGGATCCGGTTTTACAAAAAAAAGCCGGAATGCGCCTGACGGCGAAAAACTGATGTGTGAAAGAGGCCTTAAGTTTATTCACACAAAGTTTTTTCGCTGAGTTTTCGGAGCAGAAACTGAGCGGAATTCCAAAGTTATGTGTCGTTTTCATATTTGGAAGAGTTTGGAGAATTTCTGCTTAGTGAGAGCGTGTGAACCCGAATGTCCACCCAGAGTCAGCCTCACGCCGCCTTCTACTCTGAATTCGTAGGACCCTGTACACATTTATTACTTATTTTAAACCCAGACTGTTTTGTTTTTTGCAAACTCTTTCTCCTTTATTTACCATGACTGTAACTTGTACAATGTGAACAACTGCACATAATACGTTTATCGAAAGCTAGAAACGATTGATTCTAAGATCAAAAGGGTGTGTTTATGTATTTATTTGATGGGTAATATAAATATAACCTAGTACTTACCCCACCTGTGTATAGGAAGGAGGGTTGGGTACATACCGCGGCTAGCACTGGAAGAGACCTATCAATCATCTCCGGCAGCACAGGAAGAGACCTGACAATCATCTCCAGCAGCACAGGAAGAGACCTGTCAATCATCTCCAGCAGCGCAAGAAGAGAGCTGTCAATCATCTCCAGCAGCGCAAGAAGAGAGCTGTCAATCATCTCCATTCAGCACAGGAAGAGACCTGTCAATCATCTCTAGCAGCGCCAGAAGAGACCTGTCAATTATCTCTAGCAGCACAGGAAAAGACCTGTCTATCATCTCTAGCAGCACAGGAAGAGACCTGTCAATTATCTCTAGCAGCACAGGAAAAGACCTGTCAATTATCTCTAGCAGCGCAAGAAGAGACCTGTCAATCATCTCCAGCAGCAAAGGAAAAGACCTGTCAATCATCTCTAGCAGCACTGGAAGAGACCTGTCAATCATCTCTAGCAGCACAGGAAGACACCTGTCTATCATCTCCAGCAGCACTGGAGGAGACCTGTCCATCATCTCCAGCAGCTCTGGAGGAGACCTGTCCATCTCCAGCAGCTCTGGAGGAGACCTGTCAATCATCTCCAGCAGCACTGGAAGAGACCTGTCAATCATCTCCATGCAGCACAGGAAGAGACCTGTCAATCATCTCTAGCAGCACAGGAAGAGACCTGTCAATCATCTCCAGCAGCACAGGAAGAGACCTGTCAATCATCTCTAGTGGCACAGGAAGAGACCTGACAATCATCTCCAGCAGCGCTAGAAGAGAGCTGTCAATCATCTCCTGCAGCACAGGAAGAGACCTGCCAATCATCACTAGCAGCGCAAGAAGAGAGCTGTCAATCATCTCCATGCAGCACAGGAAGAGACCTGTCAATCATCACTAGCAGCGCAAGAAGAGAGCTGTCAATCATCTCCATGCAGCACAGGAAGAGACCTGTCAATCATCTCTAGCAGCACAGGAAGAGACCTGTCAATCATCTCTAGCAGCACAGGAAGAGACTTGTCAATCATCTCTAGCAGCACAGGAAGAGACCTGTCAATCATCCCCAGCAGCACAGGAAAAGACCTGTCAATCATCTCTAGCAGCACTGGAAGAGACCTGCCAATCATCTCTAGCAGCACAGGAAGATACCTGTCTATCATCTCCAGCAGCACTGGAGGAGACCTGTCCATCATCTCCAGCAGCTCTGGAGGAGACCTGTCCATCTCCAGCAGCTCTGGAGACCTGTCCATCATCTCCAGCAGCACTTGAAGAGACCTGTCAATCATCTCCAGCAGCACATGAAGAGACCTGTCAATCATCTCCAGCAGCACAGGAAGAGACCTGTCAATCATCTCTAGCAGCACAGGAAGAGACTTGTCAATCATCTCTAGCAGCACACAGGAAGAGACCTGTCAATCATCTCCAGCAGCACAGGAAGAGACCTGTCAATCATCTCCAGCAGCACAGGAAGAGACCTGTCAATCATCTCCAGCAGCACAGGAAGAGACCTGTCAGTCATCTCCAGCAGCGCAAGAAGAGAGCTGTCAATCATCTCCAGCAGCACAGGAAGAGACCTGTCAATCATCTCCAGCAGCACAGGAAGAGACCTGTCAATCATCTCCAGCAGCGCAAGAAGAGAGCTGTCAATCATCTCTAGCAGCGCAGGAAGAGACCTGTCAATCATCTCTAGCAGCACAGGAAGAGACTTGTCAATCATCTCTAGCAGCACAGGAAGAGAGCTGTCAATCATCTCCAGCAGCACAGGAAGAGACCTGTCAATCATCTCTAGCAGCACAGGAAGAGACCTGACAATCATCTCCAGCAGCGCAAGAAGAGAGCTGTCAATCATCTCCAGCAGCACAGGAAGAGACCTGTCAATCATCTCTAGCAGCACAGGAAGAGACTTGTCAATCATCTCTAGCAGCACAGGAAGAGACCTGTCAATCATCTCCAGCAGCACAGGAAGAGACCTCTCAATCATCTCTAGCAGCACAGGAAGAGACCTGATAATCATCTCCAGCAGCGCAAGAAGAGAGCTGTCAATCATCTCCAGCAGCACAGGAAGAGAGCTGTCAATCATCTTCATGCAGCACAGGAAGAGACCTGTCAATCATCTCCATGCAGCACAGGAAGAGACCTGTCAGTCATCTCCAGCAGCACAGGAAGAGACCTGTCAATCATCTCCAGCAGCACAGGAAGAGACCTGTCAATCATCTCCAGCAGCGCAAGAAGAGAGCTGTCAATCATCTCTAGCAGCACAGGAAGAGACCTGTCAATCATCTCTAGCAGCACAGGAAGAGACCTGTCAATCATCTCCAGCAGCGCAGGAAGAGACCTGTCAATCATCTCCATGCAGCACAGGAAGAGACCTGTCAATCATCTCTAGCAGCACAGGAAGAGACCTGTCAATCATCTCCAGCAGCACAGGAAGAGACCTGTCAATCATCTCTAGCGGCACAGGAAGAGACCTGACAATCATCTCCAGCAGCGCTAGAAGAGAGCTGTCAATCATCTCCAGCAGCACAGGAAGAGACCTGTCAATCATCACTAGCAGCGCAAGAAGAGAGCTGTCAATCATCTCCATGCAGCACAGGAAGAGACCTGTCAATCATCACTAGCAGCGCAAGAAGAGAGCTGTCAATCATCTCCATGCAGCACAGGAAGAGACCTGTCAATCATCTCTAGCAACACAGGAAGAGACTTGTCAATCATCTCTAGCAGCACAGGAAGAGACCTGTCAATCATCTCCAGCAGCACAGGAAGAGACCTGTCAATCATCTCTAGCAGCACAGGAAGAGACCTGACAATCATCTCCAGCAGCGCAAGAAGAGAGCTGTCAATCATCTCCAGCAGCACAGGAAGAGAGCTGTCAATCATCTCCATGCAGCACAGGAAGAGACCTGTCAATCATCTCCATGCAGCACAGGAAGAGACCTGTCAATCATCTCCAGCAGCACAGGAAGAGACCTGTCAATCATCTCCAGCAGCACAGGAAGAGACCTGTCAATCATCTCCAGCAGCGCAAGAAGAGAGCTGTCAATCATCTCCATTCAGCACAGGAAGAGAGCTGTCAATCATCTCTAGCAGCGCAAGAAGAGAGCTGTCAATCATCTCTAGCAGCGCAAGAAGAGACCTGTCAATTATCTCTAGCAGCACAGGAAGAGACCTGTCTATCATCTCTAGCAGCACAGGAAGAGACCTGTCAATTATCTCTAGCAGCACAGGAAAAGACCTGTCAATTATCTCTAGCAGCGCAAGAAGAGACCTGTCAATCATCTCCAGCAGCACAGGAAAAGACCTGTCAATCTTCTCTAGCAGCACTGGAAGAGACCTGTCAATCATCTCTAGCAGCACAGGAAGACACCTGTCTATCATCTCCAGCAGCACTGGAGGAGACCTGTCCATCATCTCCAGCAGCTCTGGAGGAGACCTGTCCATCTCCAGCAGCTCTGGAGGAGACCTGTCAATCATCTCCAGCAGCACTGGAAGTGACCTGTCAATCATCTCCAGCAGCACAGGAAGAGACTTGTCAATCATCTCCAGCAGCACAGGAAGAGACCTGTCAATTATCTCCAGCAGCACAGGAAGAGACCTGTCAATCATCTCCAGCAACGCAAGAAGAGACCTGTCAATCATCTCTAGCAGCACAGGAAGAGACCTGTCAATCATCTCTAGCAGCACAGGAAGAGACCTATCATCTCTAACAGCAATGAAAGAGACCTGTCAATCATCTAGCAGTACTGGAAGAGACCTGTCAATCATCTCCAGCAGCACTGGAAGAGACCTGTCAATCATCTCCAGCAGCAATGGAAGAGACCTGTCAATCATCCAGCAGCACTGGAAGAGACCTATCGATCATCTCTAGCAGCACAGGATGAAACCTGTTAATCATCTCTAGCAGCACTGGAAGAGACCTGTCAATCATCTCGTTCAGCACTGGGAATAGCCAGACCATTCTTGTCTATGGCTATGGTGCTCGGCCAGAACCTAAAAGTAAATTCAGCATTTCATTAAAAAATATGCCTATACTATTTAAATATTACTGATATTCTCATTGGACTCCTCTTTACTCCAGGAACTGGGGGCTACTGCACCCCTGTACCTATTAATGTTGTTTACTTGAGTCACGTAAAGCCAGGAGGTGCTATTAAGTCGTCATCCATGGTTATATCCCTCCACGATACCAGTGTGAGGCCCGCTTTTAGGGTCCGGGAATACTAAATTGCAGCTTGAAGTCTTATAGCTACTAATGAAACCCTCCTGTGTAGTGTCACAGACAAGCCCATAGTGTGCAAATAGCCCCAGCCTTAGGCACACAGCGTCTGCTCAGTGCATGAACCGCAGTTGACAATGGGAAGGATTATGGCAATTAGTCATTGCAACCGGTTCGGCTCTCACATGATGGATTATTGCAGACGTACAACCTGCAGCAACTGGGAACGTCACATTAGTAACTGGAAGTGTCGGACCCCTGGACGCTCATTAACACCCTGACTTTGGGTCAAGCATAGATTATCGCAGGTTGGGTGACATGATATGAGAGATGACGATGTGACTTACCAATAGGCTGCGATCTGTAAGGACAGAGATATGACACAGAAGGGTATGAAGAGCAAATCGGGTCATCAAATCATCAGTTATTACTCCATCCATGCTGCTTGCAAAAATGAGTGACACCTACGTGGCTGTCATTACAGCTAGTCATAAATCTTAAATGTGATGCATCTCATCACCTCTATTGGGGGAGACAGAATGGCAGCAGAGAAAAATAAAAAAAAATCTATCGAACTTGGAGCATCTTTTTTATTATTTTTTAGGTATTTAATATTTTTTTTATTTTATTATTGAACACTTAGGATCCTAATGCTTTGTCTTTACAGCACTGCCAAGTAGCAAGATATTATCTGTTCATTCCCAGCAACATTTTATATTAGTCCGTATTCACATGTCTAAACATTAGAAGTGATCCATTGCATGAGTTAAGGGTCCTATGGTTTATTAGAGGGGCCGTTTAGTTTCCATTTCTTAAAATGGAAAAAATTAAAACTCCGCGGATAAAACTTTTTCTTCTTTTCAAAAAAATGAGACCCCATAATTGTTTGCTTCATGAAAGAAATCACTTATATCATGTGTCTTTTCTAAGAAGTTACTGTATGTACCTGTATCCCATATGTGTGTGTTCACATGACTCACAATACAGTCTCATCCAAATGCTGCGTATAAAATCTGCACCAAAGCCGCACAGAAATTTGCAATGATACAGATGAAATCCACAGCAATATCCATGACAAATCCACACGAAACCTTTAGTCCTTCGAGAAAACAACGAATTTTGTTTTTTCAGGACCATCGTAGTTTCTCATTTTTGCCTCAACATATCCCAAGAGCAAAGACATTGCTGACGTTGTGTGAGATCTTGATTTCCTTGCTTATCTCTAGAATACAGTGTGTGAAATAAGTATTGAACACGTCACCAATTTTTAAAGTAACTATAAATCTAAAGGTGATGTTAACATGAAATTCTCCCCAGATGTCGGTAACAACCCGTCCAATCCACACAGGCAAAAGAATCATGCCATAGATGTCCTTAAATTATGTGTAATAATGAGAAATGACACAGAGAAGACATGAAGAAAAAGAGGCGCAAAAAGTGATGTAAAGTCCTGACATCAGCTGAAATTTATCAGTAATTAGAAAGCAATCCTGCCACTTAGTGGCAAATATCAGCTGGTTCATTTGATGGTCTATAAAAATGTGTCTCATTACCAAGGTGTCACACAAGAAACATCTCAAGATGGATTAAACCAGTGAGCTTTCACAGGACATTTGAAACCTTATTGTTGCAAAACATACTGATGGCTTTGGTTACAGAAAAATTTATAAACTACTAAAGGTTCCAGTGAGCAATGTTGGGGCCTTAATCTGGAAGTGAAAGAACATTTCACCATAAACCGCACATGATCAGGTGCTATGCTCAATGTTTCAGACAGAGGAGTGAAAAGAATGATGCATTGTTAAAGAGCGAAGGACCACCTGTGGAGAGCTACAGAAAGACCTGCAATCAGCAGGAACAATTGTTTCAAAGAAAACAAGTAATGCACTCAACCTCCATGGCTTGTATGAACGCTCACCACGCAAAATTTGTGGCTTGTATGCATACTCAACATGCAACCTCTGTGGCCTGTATGCATGCTCACCACACAACCTCTGTGGCCTGTATGCACGCTCACCACGCAACCTCTCTGGCCTGACTCCATTGCCAAATTAAAAGCATATTCCAACGCGTTTACAGTTTGCTCAACAACATTTGGTTTCAGAGAAAGATAATAAAGCTGCTAGAATGGCCCAGCCAGTGTCGGACTGAGGTGCCAAGAGTCCACCAGCAACATTGACTTTGGGGGCCCACTTTTCATCTGCATACAAATATTAGACAACCCTGGTTCACAAATTTACCTATTATTATTATTATTATTTTTTATTTATATAGCACCATTGATTCCATGGTGCTGTACATTAGAAGGGGTTACATACAAATTACAGATATCACTTAGGCCTGTTTCACACATCCGTTTGTCACCATCAGTCATAATCCGCCGTTTTGGAAAAAAAACGGATCCGCCATTTTTCTTTGCGGATCCGTTTTTTCCACCATTGGCTTTCA
Organism: Dendrobates tinctorius; assembly: GCF_039654945.1. NCBI lineage: Eukaryota > Metazoa > Chordata > Amphibia > Anura > Dendrobatidae > Dendrobates > Dendrobates tinctorius. Next base: position 80,827,958 of record NW_027361696.1, read on the forward strand.
TTATCGGCGGATTTTGACTGATGGCCGTCCGTAGCATCCGCATTTTTGCGGATCCGCCAATATTTTGGTGTCCGCTGACCTGACTGGAAGGACCCTGCAACGTTTTTTCTCTCTCCGGATCCGCTATTTTCTGCTTTAACCCGCAATTCTGTCTGGCTGCTGGATGAAAATCTTTCTCTCTCTTTCATCGCGCGATCTCCAGCCCCATTTCTCTCATCGCGCGATCTCCAGCCCCATTTCTCTCATCGCGCGATCTCCAGCCCCATTTCTCTCATCGCGCGATCTCCAGCCCCATTTCTCTCATCGCGCGATCTCCTGCCCCATTTCTCACATCGCGCGATCTCCATGCTCTCACCCACATCCCGCGAGATGATCGCTCACCGCAGATGCCCGCTCAGTCACTACATCCGCCGGTATTAATTTTTTTTTTAATTTTTCCCCAGGTGCGGCTCCTTTAAATTTTTAACATCAGCGGATCCGTACATCCGTCGATCCGCTGACCCCCGTTTCTGTCAGTCCGCCTGCGGATCCGTTTTCCGCTATTTTGGCGGATTGAGACTGACAGAAAAGACTGATGTGTGAAACAGGCCTTACAGTAAACAAACTTACAATGACAGAATGATACAGAGGGGAGAGGACTCTGCCCTTTCAGGCTTACATGCTACAGGATGGTCGGGAAGGAGACAGTAAATTGGTGAGTTTCAGCAGTTCCGGTGTTGGTTGAGGTGATATCTCCAGTAGTAGTGAGAAGGTAGTGGGGTCATTTCAGGCTCTAGGCTTTCTTGAAGAGGTGGGTTTTCAGGTTCCATCTGAAGGATCCGAATGTAGTTGATAGTCGGACATGTTGGGGCAAGGAATTCCAGAGGATGGGGGCTATTCGGGAGAAGTCTTGGAGGCGGTTGGGTGAGGAGCGAATAAGTGTGGAGGAGAGAAGGAAGTCTTGGGAGGATCGGAGATTACGGGAGGGAAGGTATCGGGAGATTAGTTCAGAGACATATGGGTGAGAGAGGTTATAGATGGCCTTGTAGGTCAGTATTAGTAATTTGAACTGGATACGATGAGGGAAAGGGAGCCAGTGAAGAGATTTGCAGAGGGGAGAAGCAGAGGAGTAGTGAGGAGAAAGGTGAATTAGTTGGGCAGCAGAGTTAAGGATGGACTGGAGAGGTGCTAGGGTGTTAGCAGGGAGACCACAGAAAAGGATGTTGCAGTAGTTGAGGTGGGAGATAATGAGGGCATGCACAAGCATTTTAGTAGATTGAGGGTTGAGGAAAGGACGGATTCTGGAAATATTTTTGAGCTGGAGGCAACAGGAGGTAGAAAGAGTTTGGATGTGTGGTTTGAAGGACAGGGCAGAGTCAAGGGTTACTCCGAGGCAGCGGACTTCCGGTACTGGGGAAAGCATGATGTCATTAATTGTGATAGATAGGTCAGGTAAGAAAGCTCTGTGAGATGGAGTTCAGATTTGTCCACATTAAGCTTGAGGGAGCGAGAGGAGAAGAAGGAGAATATGGCTGATAGACACTCCGGGATTCTGGACAGCAGAGAGGTGACGTCTGGGCCAGAGAGGTAGATCTGAGTGTCGTCAGCATAAAGGTGGTACTGGAATCCATGGGACTTTATGAGTTGACCCAGGCCAAGGGTATAAATTGAGAAGAGTAGGGTTCCTAGAACAGAGCCTTGGGGGACTCCAACAGAGAGAGGGTGGGATGAGGAGGTAGTGTGGGAGTGGGAGACACTGAATGTGCGGTTTGAGAGGTATGAGGAGATCCAGGATAGGGCGAGATCTTTGATGCCAAAGGAGGAGAGGATCTGTAGTAGGAGGCTGTGGTCAACTGTGTCGAATGCAGAGGACGGGTCTAGAAGCAAGATTATAGAATATTGTCCTTTGCTTTGGCTTTAAGTAGGTCGTTAGTAATTTTGGTCAGGGCTGTCTCAATGGAATGATGGGGGCGGAAACCAGATTGTAGATTGTCAAATTGCAAGTTAGATGAGAGGTGGGAGGAAAGTTCAGCGTGGACGTGCAGCTCCAGGAGTTTGGAAGCGAATGGGAGCAGTGATATTGGCGATAGCTGGACATAGCGGTTGGGTCAAGGGTTGGCTTTTTAAGGATAGGCGTGATTGTGGCATGTTTAAAAGCAGAAGGGAAGGTACCGGATGTTAGCGATAGGTTGAAGTGGTGGGTTAGGGATGGGATAAGTGTGGTGGTGAGGTTGGGGAGGAGGTGGGATGAGATGGGGTTAAGTGCACAGGTTGTGAGGTGCGATTTGGAGAAGAGGCGATTAAGCTCCCCTTCAATGATGTTGGAGAGGGAGGTTATGGGGTTTGGGCATTGGTCTAGTATACAAAGGGGTTGTGGTGGTTGAACAATGAAGACTTGCCTTGTTATGTCGATCTTACTTTTGAAGTGTGTGGCAAAGTCCTCAGCAGAGATGAGGGAGGTTGGAGGGGGCAGTGGTGGGCGGAGAGGGAGTTGAAGGTTTTGACTAACTGGGATTGTAGGATAGGGAAGATACGAGGGTTGTGAAGTAGGCCTGTTTAGCAGAGGTGAGGGCAGATTTGAAAGCGAGTGTTGCCTGTTTGAATGCAGTGAAGTCGCCTTGCGAATTTGTTTTCTGCCAACACCGCTCTGCTGCCCTGGACACTTGTCGGAGCTTTTTATTGCTGTTATTGTGCCAGGGTTATCCGTTGGTACGTCGCATTCTGCAATGAATGAGAGGGGCAACAGTGTCAATAGCTGATGCGAGAGTGGCATTGTAGAAAGCAGTGGCACTGTCTGCGTCTTGAAGTGAGGATATGGATGCCAGTGGTAGAATAGAGTCAGAGAGCGCGTGGGTGTCTAGGTGTGCAAGGTTTCGGCGGGGGTGCGCATGTTGGTGGACTTGGGAGCCAGGAGAGGAGGACAGGCATGAGAAAGTGAGTAGATGGTGGTCAGAAAGAGGGAGAGGGGAGGTGGTGAAGTTAGAAATAGAGCAGAGGCGGGTGAAGACCAGGTCTAATGTATGTCCATCTGTATGGGTGACTGAGGAGGACCACTGAGTAAGACCAAAGGATGAAGTAAGGGACAGGAGTTTGGAGGCTGCTGACTGAAGGGTATCAGTGGGGATGTTGAAGTCACCCATGATGATAGTGGGGATGTCACTTGAAAGAAAGTGAAGAAGCCAGGTAGAGAATTGGTCAATGAAGGCAGTGGTCGGGCCTGGAGGTCGGTATATGACGGCCACTTGGAGGTTGGAGGGAAAGTAGATGCGGACAGAGTGGACTTCAAAAGAGGGGAGAATTAGGGAGGGAAGAGGTGGGATTGGGTTGAAGGTGCAGTTCGAAGAAAGCAGAAGGCCCACTTCTCCACCATGTCTGTTGCCTGGGCGAGGAGTGTGGGTGAAGTGGAGGCCGCCGTAACACAGCGCGGCAGGGGAGGCAGTGTCAGAGGGTGTCAGCCAGGTTTCTGTGAGGCCAAGAAAGGCAAGATTGTGAGAGAAAGAGGTAATGAATCGCATGATGCTTATTGCAGATGGTGTGGGCATTCCAAAGTGCTCCAGAGAGAGAACAGGGGGTTTGGTGTCAATGGCACGGGTTTTAAGTTGGAAAGATTGTGGTAGTTTTTATTAGATAGGGAGCGGTAGGAAGGGGTAGTAATGGGGGTTATGAGCTGTGGGGGTCCAGGATTGGGAGATATGTCGCCAGCAGTGAGGAGAAGCAAAGAAAGGGAGAGCAGATGGGAGAAGGAGAGTGGGCAGCTTGTTTTAGATTTCATTCGGACAGATTTGAGGTTGAGGAGCAGTTCAGCAGAGGAGGTCAGGTGGGGAGATGATTATTTGGTTAGAGGGTGCTGGGGTTTGGGGATAGCGAAGGAAAGTGAGGATTAAAGGAGTAAACACTGTGAGGACATATGTAAACATGGTGAAGGAGTAGGAGGATGAATAGAAAAGCTAGATACAAGTAATAAGAGGTGCTTACTCAGCAGACATACCCAAAAGAGACAGGTACATAGTGTGGGGTCCTGACTCCTGCCGTGACTAACTGCCGTTGTAATAACTGCATCTTCACGATACTGTTGTAATAACTGCATCTTCACGATACTTTTGCTGCAGTGATACTTATGCTGCAGGGAGACACGTGCCTGACCCGCACACGTGCCCCCTTAGGTGGCATCTGAATATGTAGGACTGAGTAGAGGATCAGGTGAGAGGGATTGTGGGAATTGATTTGAGATAAATTACCAATTACCTAGCACACCAGGGGAGGTTACACAATCAAAGGCACAGGGCCTGGCTACATCCATATACTAGTAACACCTTGCACCTGATAACATCTCTACTGGCCCCAACATGGATATACAGCAGTAAGTATTAAGTTCAATGCAACAAATGAATTTAGCAAACATTCAGTAGGCACTGTTATATACCATTAAGGGAAATGTTGCAGTAGATAACAGCAAGCAGGGACTGTAGCAGAGATTGTACCAGGGTAAGATTATATGCAATTCATATAGACACACAAGGCAGGAAAGTTGAGTGGATCAGCAGCATACCATTAAAGATATCTCTATATAATTATAAACTGGGTAGTTTGGTTAATGAATGATGAGATGCGGCTTTTTCTGTACAGAGTGAATCAAGTGAATTATGACAAGTAATGCCCATACAGTAATGTTGGGGCCCAGATCTGCAGATCTGCACAGGGGCCAATCGGAGGATTCCCCTGTTCCCCTATGGGTCAGTCGAGCCTGGGCCCAGCCAATCTCCTGACCTGAATCCAAGAGAAAATGTATGGAAGGAACTAAAGGGCTAAGTTCATAGAAGGAACCATTGAGCCATCAGGATTTGAAGAGTGTTTGTGTGGAAGAATGTCCCAAAATCACACCCGAGCAATGCCTGCAACTAGTTTCTCCATACAGGAGGCACCTCCTTGAAGCTTCATCACCAATAAAGGCTTATGTACAAAGTATTAAGTTTCAGTAATCGCTTTCAATACTTTCCCTGTGTCATTACTCATTATTACATATAGTTTTTGGATATCTATGATTTGATTTCTTTGCCTGTGTGGATTGGATGTTTTGTTACCAACATCTGGTGAGAATTTCATGTCAATAGCTCCTTTAGAAATATATTTACTTAGAAAATTGGTGATGAGTTCAATACTTATTTCACAGTGGTATGCTTTTAAGTATAATGAATTATTTCACTTTTGTGTTTTTTCTTGTGTTTTTTTTGTTTCTTCATTCTTTATTTTATTGTTCATCCATGTAGTTTCATACCATGTAATTTTTTCGCCCAATTAGCTTCATTCACTGTGGATTTAGGATTGATTGTAAAGATTTCCCATCAGGCATTGAGGAAGAACGCTGTTTGCATTCAAAACACGTCGCTATGTTGTTTCCTGCTCCCTGCAATGTGCTATGACACTTTTGGCATTTTAAATTATTTCCAATAATCTTTATATTTTTATGGATTGTTGCCAGAAGCTGGAATTCTCTCTTTTTGCTCTTAAAATAGTCTTACCTGTATGCCTCATAACTGCAGTCTAGATGTTGAGAAATTAAGTTTTAATCTTTTATGTTAATGATTTCTTCAAGGCTTCGAGCGTGAGGTGCCTGAAAAAAATCCCTGCCTACTGTCTTCATTACAATACCACTTCTCTCCCATGCTCGTCACACTGGCCTGTGACATCCAGTTTTGGCGTCGTAATCCCTTGCCTGTGCCCTGCACTCACGCTATTATCAATACCTCATCCGCCCTTCTATGGACAATGTCTTCTTTTGCTCTTAGTTTAGGATCTAGTCATACAAGGAGGAGTTTATTCATAGTTAGAGGACTAGTCATATAAGGATGAGTTATCTCTTAGTTGTAGGACGAGTCATATAAGGAGGGTTTTTCTCTTAGATGAAGGGCTAGTCATATGAGGAGTTTTCACTTAGTTGTAGGACTAGTCATATAAGCAGGGGTTTTCTCTTAATTGGAGGACTAATCATAAGTAGGAGTTTTCTCTTGGAGGACTAGTCATATAAAGAAGGGTTTTCTCTTAGTTGGGGGCTAGTCATATAAGGAGGGGTTTTCTCTTAGTTGGGGCTAGTCATAGAGGAGTTTTCTCTTAGTTGTAGGACTTGTCATATAAGGACAAGTTTTCTCTTAGTTGTACGACTAGTCATATAAGGAGGGGATTTCTCTTAGTTGACGGACTAGCCACAAGTAGGAGTTTTTGCTTGGAGGACTAGTCATACAAGGAAGGGTTTTCTCTTAGTTGGGGGCTAGTCATATAAGGAAGGGTTATCTCTTAGTTGGGGGCTAATCATATAAGGAGGGCTTTTCTCTTAGTTGGAGGCTAGTCATATAGAGGAATTTCTCTTAGTTGTAGGACTAGTCATATAAGGAGGGGTTTTCTCTTAGCTGGAGGGCTAGTCATATAGAGGAGTTTTCTCTTAGTTGTAGGACTAGTCATATAAGGACGAGTTTTCTCTTAGTTGTAGGACTAGTCATTTAAGGAGGAGTTTTCTCTTAGTTGAAGGACTAGCCACAAGTAGGAGTTTTCTCTTGGAGGACTAGTCATATAAGGAAGGGTTTTCTCTTAGTTGGGGGCTAGTCATATAAGGTAAGGAGGTGTTTTCTCTTAGTTGGGGGACTAGTCATAAGTAGGAGTTTTCTCTTAGAGGACTAGTCATATAAGGAAGGGTTTTCTCTTAGTTGGGGGCTAGTCATATAAGGAGGGGTTTTCTCTTAGTTGGGGCTAATCATATAAGGAGGGGTTTTCTCTTAGTTGAGGGCGAGTCATATAGAGGAATTACTCTTAGTTGTAGGACTAGTCAGATAAGGAGTAGTTTTCTCTTAGTTGGAGGGCTAGTCATATAAGGAGGGGTTTTCTCTTAGTTGGAGGGCTAGTCATATAACGAGGGTTTTTCTTTGTTGGGGGGCTAGTCATATAAGGGGAGGTTTTCTCTTAGTTGGGGGACTAGTCATATAAGTATGGGGTTTTCTCTTAGTTGGAAGACTAGTCATATAGAGGAGTTTTCTCTTAGAGGACTAGTCATATAAGGAAGGGTTTTCTCTTAGTTGGGGAATTGTCATGTAACGAGGAGTTTTCTCTTCGTTTGAGGACAAGTCATATAGAGGAGTTTTCTCTTAGTTGGGGGGCTAGTCATATAAGGAAGGTTTTTTGCTTAGTTGGAGGACTAGTCATATAAGGAGGGGTGTTCTCTTAGTTGGGGGAGCTAGTCATATAAGGAGGACTTTTCTGTTAGATGGAGGACTAGTCATATAATGAGGGGTTTTCTTTTAATTGGAGAACTAGTCATATAAGGAAAGGTTTTCTCTTAGTTGGAGAACTAGTCATATAGAGGAGTTTTCTCTTAGTTGGAGAACTACTCTTATAAAGAAGGGTTTTCTCTTATTTGGGGGGCTAGTCATATAAGGAGGGGTCTTCTCTTAGTAGAAGAACTAGTCATATAAGGAGGAGTTTCCTCTTAGTTGGAGGACTAGTCATATTAGGAAGGGTTTTCTCTTAGTTGGAGGACTAGTCAAATGGAGGAGTTTTCTCTTAGTTGGAGGACTACTCATATAAGGAGGAGTTTTCTCTTAGTTGGAGGACTAGTCATATAAGGAGGGATTTTCTCTTAGTTGTAGGACTAGTCATTTAAAGAGGGGTTTTCTCTTAGTTGGGGGCTAGTCATATAAGGAAGGCTTTTTGCATATTTGGAGGACTAGTCATATAAAGAGGGGTGTTCTCTTAGTTGGGGGAGCAAGTCATATAAGGAGGAGTTTTCTCTTAGTTGGAGGGCTAGTCATATAAGGAGGGGTTTTCTCTTAGTTGGAGGGCTAGTCATATAACGAGGGTTTTTCTTAGTTGGGGGCTAGTCATATAAGGGGAGGTTTTCTCTTAGTTGGGTGACTAGTCATATAAGTATGGGGTTTTCTCTTAGTTGGAAGACTAGTCATATAGAGGAGTTTTCTCTTAGAGGACTAGTCATATAAGGAAGGGTTTTCTCTTAGTTGGGGAATAGTCATGTAACGAGGAGTTTTCTCTTCGTTTGAGGACAAGTCATATAGAGGAGTTTTCTCTTAGTTGGAGAACTACTCATATGAGGAGAGTTTTTCTTTTAGTTGAAGGACTAGTCATTTAAAGAGGGGTTTTCTCTTAGTTGGGGGGCTAGTCATATAAGGAAGGTTTTTTGCTTAGTTGGAGGACTAGTCATATAAGGAGGGGTGTTCTCTTAGTTGGGGGAGCTAGTCATATAAGGAGGACTTTTCTGTTAGTTGGAGGACTAGTCATATAATGAGGGGTTTTCTTTTAATTGGAGAACTAGTCATATAAGGAAGGGTTTTCTCTTAGTTGGAGAATTAGTCATATAGAGGAGTTTTCTCTTAGTTGGAGAACTACTCTTATAAGGAAGGGTTTTCTCTTATTTGGGGGGCTAGTCATATAAGGAGGGGTCTTCTCTTAGTTGAAGAACTAGTCATATAAGGAGGAGTTTCCTCTTAGTTGGAGGACTAGTCATATTAGGAAGGGTTTTCTCTTAGTTGGAGGACTAGTCATATGGAGGAGTTTTCTCTTAGTTGGAGGACTACTCATATAAGGAGGAGTTTTCTCTTAGTTGGAGGACTAGTCATATAAAGAGGGATTTTCTCTTAGTTGTAGGACTAGTCATTTAAAGAGGGGTTTTCTCTTATTTGGGGGCTAGTCATATAAGGAAGGCTTTTTGCTTAGTTGGAGGACTAGTCATATAAAGAGGGGTGTTCTCTTAGTTGGGGGAGCAAGTCATATAAGGAGGAGTTTTCTGTTAGTTGGAGGACTAGTCATATAAGGAGGGGTTTTCTTTTAATTGGAGAACTAGTCATATAAGGAGGGGTTTTCTCTTAGTTGGAGAACTACTCTTATAAGGAAGGGTTTTCTCTTATTTGGGGGGCTAGTCATATAAGGAGGGGTCTTCTTTTAGTTGAAGAACTAGTCATATAAGGAGGGGTTTTCTCTTAGTTGTAGAACTAGTCTTATAAGGAAGGGTTTTCTCTTATTTGGGGGGCTAGTCATATAAGGAGGGGTCTTCTTTTAGTTGAAGAACTAGTCATATAAGGAGGAGTTTCCTCTTTGTTGGAGGACTAGTCATATTAGGAAGGGTTTTCTCTTAGTTGGAGGACTAGTCATATAGAGGAGTTTTCTCTTAGTTGGAGGACTACTCATATAAGGAGGAGTTTTCTCTTAGTTGGAGGACTAGTCATATAAGGAGGGATTTTCTCTTAGTTGTAGGACTAGTCATATAAGAAGGGGTTTTCTCTTAGTCGAGGGTTAGTCATATAAGGAGGAGCATTCTCTTAGTTTGAGGATAGTCATAGAAGGAGGAGTTTTCTCTTACTTGGTGAACTAGTCATATAAAGAGGAGTTTTCTCTTAGTTGGGGGGCTAGTCATATAAGAAGGAGTGTTCTCTTAGTTGGAGAACTAGTCATATAAGGAGGAGATTTCTTTTAGTTGAAGAACTAGTTATACAAGGAGGGGTTTTCTCTTAGTTGAAGGACTAGCCACAAGTAGGAGTTTTCTCTTGGAGGACTGGTCATATAAGGAAGGGTTTTCTCTTAGTTGGAGACTAGTCATATAAGGAGAGGTTTTCTCTTAGTTGGGGGACTAGTCATAAGTAGGAGTTTTCTCTTACAGGACTAGTCATATAAGGAAGGGTTTTCTCTTAGTTGGGGGCTAGTCATATAAGGAGAGGTTTTCTCTTAGTTGGGGGCTAGTCATATAAGGAGGGGTTTTCTCTTAGTTGGGGACTAGTCATAAGTAAGAGTTTTCTCCTACAGGACTATTCATGCAAAGAAGGGTTTTCTCTTAGTTGAAGGACTAGTTATATGAGGAGGGGTTTTCTCTTAGTTGGAGAACTAGTCATATAGAGGATTTTTCTCTTAGTTGGAGGACTAGTCAGATAAGGAGGGGTTTTCTCTTAGTTGGATGACTAATCATATAAGGAAGGGTTTTCTCTTATTTGCGGGGCTAGTCATATAAGGAGGGGTCTTCTCTTAGTTGAAGAACTAGTCATTTAAGGAGGAGTTTCCTCTTAGTTGGAGGACTAGTCATATTAGGAAGGGTTTTCTCTTAGTTGGAGGACTAGTAATATAGAGGAGTTTTCTCTTAGTTGGAGGACTACTCATATGAGGAGGAGTTTTCTCTTAGTTGGAGGACTAGTCATATAAGGAGGGATTTTCTCTTAGTTGTAGTACTAGTCATATAAGAAGGGGTTTTCTCTTAGTCGGGGGTTAGTCATATAAGGAGGAGCATTCTCTTAGTTTGAGGATAGTCATAGAAGGAGGAGTTTTCTCTTAGTTGGAGACTAATCATATAAGGAGGAGTTTTCTCTTAGTTGGGGGACTAGTCATAAGTAGGAGTTTTCTCTTACAGGACTAGTCATATAAGGAAGGGTTTTCTCTTAGTTGGGGGCTAGTCATATAAGGAGAGGTTTTCTCTTAGTTGGGGGCTAGTCATATAAGGAGGGGTTTTCTCTTAGTTGGGGACTAGTCATAAGTAGGAGTTTTCTCTTACAGGACGATTCATGCAAGGAAGGGTTTTCTCTTAGTTGAAGGACTAGTTATATGAGGAGGGGTTTTCTCTTACTTGGAGGACTAGTCATATATGGAGGAGTTCTCTCTTAGTTGGAGGACTAGTTATATGAGGAGGGGTTTTCTCTTAGTTGGGGACAAGTCATATAAGGAGGGGTTTTCTCTTAGTTGGGGGCTAGTCATATAAGGAGGGGTTTTCTCTTAGTTGGGGGCTAGTCATATAAGGAGGGGTTTTCTCTTAGCTGGGGGACCAGTTATAGGTAGGAGTTTTCTCTTACAGGACTAGTCATTTAAGGAAGGGTTTTCTCTTAGTTAGGGGGCTAGTCATATAAGGAGGAGTTTTCTTTTAGTTGAAGAACTAGTCATACAAGGAGGGGTTTTCTCTTAGTTGGAGGACTTGTCATATAAGGAGTTTTCTAAGATATTAACGATTTCAAAAATGACCCAGATCACAAAAAACACATTCTTTCTGGTTGCACTGTTGTGCTTTTGCAAATGATAGAAGGATATCTAAAGCCTCTATGCTTGTTATAGCACAATCACCTGACCCTTCTGATTGTGGTGGAGCTAGCTGAGTACACCATTTATCCTCCCAATGTGCACCTTTTTATGAGTTCTTATCCAAAGTGACATAGAATGTTCCTAATACATGATTATTACAACGGTGATTCGCGGATGTGAGTAGAGCATAGAGGAGGCACGGAATGGCTTCCAAGAAAGGAAAAGAAAGTGTAAGAAGCTGAACTTCAGGTCGCTTTTGACTCATCTGAACTCATCTGCTTGTGGTTCAGAACACCTAAGCTTGTTGATTGCTCACTGGAAAAGCCAAGGATTTTCATCAGGAAAGGAATTTACCTGTATCATGACTACTCAGTAAAGCCATGCATATCTCACTGATTTTTCTTAAATTTCTCATATTAAATGTTTGCAAATATTATACTTACCCATACCATGCTATTTATGTTCTCACATCACTCACTTTGCTCCTGGGCTCCTGTCCTACAGAGTTTGGAATTTGAGGTCTAGTCCAATTTCCCACGTTGTTCAACCTTATAACGACCCTGTGGTCCTTCACCACAAAAAGTGAATTGAATTTCAGCTCCTGCAATGATTTGGCAACTTCATCTGACCCATCAGTGAGTAGGACGACCACGACTACCATAAATCACTCTTCCGTTTCTCCGATCATTGTGGTAAACCATAAATAGGAGATACATTTTTTTTTTAGACGTGCAAACTTAAGAAATCAGACAGATGTTTTTTGCATGGTTATTTTATTCAGCAAGGGACATTTCTATAGTTATTGGCCTGAAAGTATATAGAAGTCTGCAGACAGTTGCTGACAATGCATTTGGCTCCCATCATACGGGTTACATTTTGCTCAGATGATCGTCTTCTACAGACAGAACATGAAATCTAGAGCACAGGATGTATTCCTGAATATGATAACTTCCAGCGTTGAGCACAATCGATATATTGGACCTTTACTTCCAGCGACCACCTACACGGCCTTTTCCGGCTCCTTTTTTGCTAAGAGAAAAAGAACAAGAAAAAATTATTGGCTGTAGTGCTGTTGATGTGATGGCACCGCTGCAGTCAAACTATAGAGATCAAGGCAAACACAGTGCTAGACCCTGGGAGGCACAGCGCTCTTTGTTTGATTTTAACAATGAACTGTGCCTATAGAAAAAAAACATTTCTAAAAGAAGAAAACCCCTTTAAAAAAAAACAAGATTTAAGATATATATTGACTGTAGCCTATGTTCTTTATGGGGTTACCAATTTCTGGATCAACACATAGTTATGGTTCCGTGCAGATTAGATAAAATTTGGCTGATCCGGAAGATTTCCATGGCATCTAATATGTATGGGGGCCTTCCAATTCTAGTGAGACAGATGATGCTTAAGGAGTAAAAACGATCAGGCAGATTTAATGATTCCCCCCTCCCTATTAAAAACATATCAATGATCAGATGAGCGTGCATGTGTGTGGGGATATAGAGTGTGGTGTAGTAACCACTGAGTCCGCTAGGGGGCGCTGTGTGGATGTCCCAGGAGAAAGGATGAATGGCAGAATACAGAATGGCCGTTATGTATCCCAAAGTGGGTGGCTTTGGGATGGAGACTTATGTGTTGTTCAGCAATGATACTGCTGAGGTGTTGCTTCAATGTATAAGGGAGAAGTCTCCAGGTAACTACAGAGATGGGCGGGCCTGGTTACCTACAAACCCACCCAGGGGTGTGTTTAAGAGTGTCATAATAAAGTATATGTGTGGCTGTGTGTAATAGGGCCTTTAGTGAGGTCATAGCCATGTGATCACCTGTGGGTGTGGTTATGGACCATATAAGGTACCTGAGGTCCGGTCACATGAGAGAGAGTGCATGGATCTGATTGGGCCATGTGGAAGGTCCCGGCAGGCCTAGGTAGAGGAAGGTGTGCTACCTTCCTGAAGACCATGTGCTGAGGCTGCTGACCCAGGGAAGCCTATGTATATTGACTGTATGTGAGGAGGGATGAGCCTCCTATGTTTTGCTGAGGCTCCAGGACTGAGCCTGAAGTAATGGACGTTTATGCTTGCTTTCGCCTGAGCTAAAGGCTATTCCTTATGTTATGTGCTGGTTTATGGGTTATGGAGCAATAAACCCTATGAACTTTTAAAGGAACGTGCCTCCTGATTGTCTCCCTTTGCTCCTGAGCGAGTTGAATCCCTACAAGAGAGAGATGTTGACTGAACAAGCTATCTAAGTGTTTTCTTTTAAATGTCAATAAAAAATGTAATTTGCAAAAATAAAATTTAGTTAAATTCCTTGTAAAAATCCCTGAGCTCCCCTGATTCTGCTGCTCTTTCCCGTTTTGCTCTGCATTGCTCCATTGTAGAGATTTTCACATTTGTTGCTTCTGGAGTGCAGTATATGACATCTCTGCTGGTAGTGCAACTGGGCGTTTCTTCAGAGTCTTCTCTGGGGGGGTGTGTTTTCACCCCTCCCTCTCAAATGTTACCAATCACATCTTTGAGATGCTGCCGAGCTGTGATTGGCAGTGTCTGAAGGAGGGAGAGATGAAAGCCTATGCAATCAAAGAAAACTCTGAAGAAACGTCCTGTTACTCTACAAGCAGAGATTTCACATACTGCGGTTCAACAGCAACAAATGTGAATATCTCTGCAGTGGAAAAATGCACAACAAAATGGAAAAAAGTGACAGAATCAGGAGAGCGCATGCATTTTTACAAAGAATTTAACTCCATTTTTTTAACATGTGAAAGGTTATCTTAAATTATATAGAAAAAGAAAAACCTGTGAGTTGATTGACAATCAGAGAACGTTAATAGGGGTATAAATGCAAGGTGAAAAGTAGATGACATTCATCCATAAAAATATTCTCCTGTCTTTTGTAGCTGCTAACAACAGCACCAATAAATGAGTAAGTTCACAAATAATAATATCTATATTCCTCACATATAATATCAGATGGTCGCAGCATCCACCCCGGTGTGTAGTAGAGAACAACATTCACATATGTCAGTAATTATAGGGCAGATCTACTGACATGGAACATCGTGATAAGACCGTGGTCGTGTTCTTTGGCCTCAGGATCCTGTATTGGTCAACATCTTATCAGTTTGGTTTCATATTGATAAAATGCAGGAATTCCCAAGTCCCATGCAAATTGCCGCAGTTTTGGGGGCTGTAAACTTTGCACAATGTCCACTTCTTTATTACATTGCATCTCTGCACTTATAACATGCTACATTATTTATTACTGCTGTTTATTTGTGTTTAGGTAGATTCTTGTATCACCCTTAAAATGAAAATTCTGTATGGTGGAATGTAATGGAGGAGAGTGGTTGCTGCCCCAAAGACTGCAAGTGAGCAACTGCAGGAAGAATATAGCATCATTTTCTCCCTGTAGCTGCTGCTCCAGTAAAGCAGCATCTTATTGGCAAATTTGGATTCTCATCATTTAAACACCATTTACCTGCTAATTACCAGTAAGTTTGCAGGTACTGGTAATTAGTGGTTTTCTTTATTTGGTACATCCCTTTTAAAGCCCAACAGTATGACAGCCGGGGCAGAGTCAAAGCCCCGTCCCCACCTCCTGCTGTCCGTTTGGTGTCTTTGCAGCTAGAGATGGATTACACTTAACAACAGGCAGTGAACAGAGAGTTTCACAGTAGGGTGTCACCTAATTTTCAAATACATTTTACACAACAATATTTTTTTTAAATATAGGTATTTATAATTTGACTATTTTTCAAATGCGATCAATTTGTGTAAAATTCCAGGGAAGTAGATACTTACAATTTCTGTGCGTGGCTTATACGGTTGTATAGGACATTAATCTAAAAGAAAAGTAGTGAGAATTGTAGAATTATATAGAGACATACCTGTATATGTGTTCTGCATGTGTCGCCTCTATACAATACCTCATATTTTTGCGTTTTCATTTTCTCCATGAGATCAAACTTTTCGGACTCCAGCTGATGCATCCAGTCTGTGAGCTCTTTAGCTTTCTCCCTGTTGACAATAAATGACACATTGACCCATTATTATTAGGGATTTCTATAGCGGCAGGTTTCCATATAAGTTTTGAAGAAAGAATACTTTGAAGGTCCAGCCTTGAACCATTGCCGGAGATAAGACTAGTCCAGGCTCTGCCCCCAGGCCGGCTATTCCCACCGCTGCTGCGGGTGATGGACGGGGAGAGATCTGTCTCTAGCAGCGTTGGGAAGAGCCAGCCAGTTGCAGAGCTGGACTAGTCTTCAAGGTATATTTTCCAGTGATAGTCAGATCTTCAAAGTATATTGTCTCTGAAACACCGCAGTGTTTCAAAAATACTATATATGGCTACGATCATGCTGCTTGGACAGCATGAATCATTCGACAGGTTCCCTATAAAGGCCATGAAAACCTTTGACATAGAAAAAATGATTTTCACTTATTTTAATGATTTCCTTTAGTTAATAAAATTGCAATACTTTTCATTGTGTTTTCCTTTATTCATTTTTAGACTCTCTGATATGCATTTTGCAGCATGATCCATGTGTTAGACTTTTATCCTGTAAGAGTGTCCCTCCCTGTAATACATGCTGGAGGTGAGCTTTGAATTTCCCTCCCAGTAATGTAGGCTGGATTTGAGCTTGGTGTCTATCCAGGATGCTGCTGTTTGCTTGCTTTAGTCGATTAGGTTCATGTACAACCCCCTCCCTCTGGTTAACTGTAACACTGAGAAAAGAAAGGGAGGAGCAGAGAAAACCATCAGGACCAGGAGCTCTGACAAATCTGTATGTTTTTTGCAGAGCGCTCAGCTTTATAAAGGAGTTAGGGTAAGTTCACACTGGGCATTTTTGCTGCGTTTTTTTAATGCTAATTTTCAGCTGCTTTTTACAGTACCAGCAACGCAGAAATCTCATGCACACACATTGTTTTTTTTTGTCATCAGGATTTTGTGCTTTGAATAACTTGATCTCAAGTGCAGAACACATATTCTTTGTGGCAATGAGTCCTGGTATATCATCAGGATACTAAGGGGAAAATTCCCTATGGAGCTCCCTAATAACTAGAAAACACAAAAAACGGAGCCAAAAGTCCATGAACATGACAACAAGTCAATATAAAACTTGCTTTTATTGATGCAAAAAATCATTTAAAAGTTATCACAAAGTATTACAAACAAAGACAAAGCAATTTGACACAGGTCAGAATGCACCAAAGTTTGGAATGAAAGACGTGCTGCAAAATGAGCACCAAAACACCAGGGTAAGGCCAACGTATTACCCTGAAGGCCTCACATATACATCCAAAAAATTGTATAATGCATCCTAAAAGGACAGTAGCATTAATAGCCCAAATGAATGGGAAAAGTATCATGGGATCAAGTCCCTCCTCCACCTTCTAAACCCCCACATATATAGCCAAATGTAGCGATGGTTATATTATAACAAGGTGTGTCCATATCTAACCCAAGAGGGAGGGGAGAGGGAAGTCAATAGTTAACAGAATGTTTCAGCCATTACCCGTGCTGGTGTCCATGTGCTAGCGCTGAAACCTTCTTGTCACCGTCCAGGTTGAAAACTATTTCTCCCCCACACATGGATTATGGCATGGGACAGAACGACGGAGAGGTGAGGGATATTGTTGTTTTATTATTTTTGGCTTATTACAGGAGAACAAGGGCTTCGGTGCACTTAGGCGAGTTTGTAAGTATGGTTTAATTAAGATTATTAAAGGAGTCTGTGTAATTTTTTCAATTAAAGCACTTTATTCTTGATGTGTGTGTTTATATACAATGTGACTATGGGGTTAGTAATGAGGGCATCTTATTGACGCCTCTCCATTATTAACCTCGGGGCTTGATGTCACCTGACAATACAAAGGTGACATCAAGCCCACAAATATGAACCCCACTTGCCACCGCTACAGGGCAAGTGGGAAGAGCGAGGCTAAGTGCCAGAATTGTCTCATCTTATAGATGCGCCTTTTCTAGGGCTGCTGAGAGCTGATATTTTTATCCTGGGGGGTATCCATGGCATCTTCCTAGGCTATTAATATCAGCCTGCAGCTGGTTATCAAAAATAGGGGGGGCACTATGTCACTTTTTGGGGGGGTCCCCCATTTTAATAACCAGTAAAAGGCTAAGTATACAGTTGTGAGCTGATATTAACAGTCTGGGAAGCTCCATGGGTATTACCCCCTTCCCAGGCTATAAACATCTGCCCCCAGCCGTCGGCTTTCTCTCTGCTGGATAAGAAAATTACGCGGGAGCCCAAGCCATTTTTTTCAGAAAAATAATCTTTTATTAATTAAATACATGTACAATAATTTGCACACACACTGTACTAATTGGATTTGTTAAGATATCTATATATCTACCTATTCTATAAGAATTTTCTGTGTGTAATCCATCTCTTTTATCCTATTGGCTCCTACAGTGATTTTACACCATGCGGCTCATGAATTGCCAGCTTTTCTTCCATCTATCTATCTAGCTGTGTAATATATATACCTACAGCTCTGGCAAAAATTAAGAGACCACCACATCAAAACCCTGTTATGGGCATTCTCCAGACCTGAACCAGATTGAAAACTTCTGGAATGTAATCAAGAGGATGATAGATATTCACAAGCCCTCAAACAAAGAACTGCTTACATTTTTGCGCCAAAAGCAGTGTGAAAGACTGGTGGAAAGCATGCCAAGATGCATGAAAGCTGTTTTTAGAAATCATGGTTATTCCAGAAAATATTGATTTCTGCACTCTTCCTGAGTTAAAACATTAGCATTGTTGTTTCTAAATTATTAGGAACTTGTTTTCTTTGCATTATTTGAGGTCTGAAAGCACTTTTTTTTAATTTTGATCATTTCTCCTTTTCAGAAAAAAAACAAAACAAAATGTATTGCTTGGAAATTCGGAGACATGCTGTCAGAAGTTTATAGACTAAAAGAACAATTTACATTTTACTCAAAAATATACCTATAAAGAGAAAAATCAGACAAACTGAACATTTGGAAGTGGTCTCTTAAATTTTGCCAGAGCTATATATGTGTGTGTCACTGACATCTTTATATCTATGTATTCTACAGTATGTGTATATATCTATTCTATCTATTCTATGCTAACCTGTCAGTGTGATTTTACTGTATGCCACATATGAATTGCCAGCTTTTTAAAGGATCTAGAGGTATGGTTTTACTGGAAGCATTTTTTTTTCCTCTGAGGGGCACTCAACTTTATCAGTATGCACAAAGAGATACAAGTTAGCCCAAAAAATGCACCAAACCTCAACAAAAGCACAAACAAAAACTCACCCATACATGCGTTTTTGTCGCAGCTTCTTTCCTGCCAAGAAATCAGGTTTTGTTACAGAAAAAAAGCGAAGCAAAAACACCCAGTGTGAACTTACCCTAAGGGTATGTTTCCACGTGGCGTATTTGCTGTGGATTGGACGGTGCGTACAGCCGTAGCGTCCAATCCGCAGCATCCAGATGTTACAGCATAGTGGAGGGGATTTTATTAAATCCCATATCCACTATGCGTACAAAGACGCAGGTGCCAGACCTGCGTATATGCACATGTAGCGCATCTTTATAGACCGCAGCATGTCTATTTATCTTGCAGAGACCCTCAGTCTCCCAAGATAAATAGCACTGTTCTATGTATAGGATGCGGTGATTCCGCATGTGTTCAATGAACACATGTGGAATCACCGCGTGTACAAAAGCCGGCAGCGCTTTGGACATGGCGGGTGTCCGCTGCGTCCAAAGTGCTCGGAACACGCCTCGTGGAAACATACCCTTACAGAGACTCTGCAGCAGAAAAATAGTAGTAAATCTCTCATGGAGAGTATTTGGAAAGGCGGTTTTCTAGTTGACACCAAGGGCTGCTCAGTGCCACTGAGCTCAGTTATTGTCTGCAGCGCTGTTGACGTGACATCAGCACTGCAAACATTAATAGACAGTGGGAGCAGCAGCGGAGATTCAGCATTGGACCCGTAAATGATACATAGATTTTTGCAACCAACTTATTACACCAACTCCATTAGTGCAAACTTTTTACAATATCCTATAGGGTCAATTATGATTTTAGAACCGATATATCACTATATACATCCGTGACTGTGTGGCACAAACTGATATGACACAGATTTATACTTAATTTTGCCTTGATCCTATCTGCAACTGTACCTTAGCTGGTTTTCATTCATATTCTCTATTCCTATCTGTGACTGTACCGTAGCTGGTTTTCATTCATATTCTCGATTCCTATCTGCAACTGTACCGTAGCTAGTTTTCAGTCATGTTCTCGATTCCTATCTGCGACTGTACCTTAGCTGGTTTTCATTCATATTCTCTATTCCTATCTGTGACTGTACCTTAGCTGGTTTTCATTCATATTCTCGATTCCTATCTGCGACTGTACCTTAGCTGGTTTTAATTCATGTTCTCGATTCCTATCTGCAACTGTACCTTAGTTGGTTTTCATTCATGTTCTCAATGCACAAAGGTTTGTGCCGCTCCGCTAGAATCTTTCTCTTCATTTCACGACCAGTCTGTCTCTTCCCTCTTTTCTGCTCCGCCTAAGAAAGAAAAATTAGGTGGCTTACTGACAAAAATCTACACGTGATCCATATGTGAAAGATCTTTCAGGGGGGCACACTATATTAAAAAATATACATGGCCACAATGATGACTTACCTTCATGAGATAACCCCCAAACTGGGCTCCCATGTTGGAGAGAACTTTTTTCTTCTTGGCATCATCTTCAGCACGTTTTTTAGCCTCCTCCTCTTCTTTTCTCATTTTTTCTTCCTATGTAGAACCACATTTCCATTGTGAATATTTGCAAAAACTTTATTACACAATTTAAAAAAAATGATCTCATTAAACCGAGTCTTTGTGCAACTGAAATAAAAAAGGGACCTGATCAAAATGAAAAGTATGAATCCTATCCTACCATAATGCAACCCAGGAAAAGTGGTAAATTTACTTTCTAGACCAGCTCTGGATATATACAGACCAGTGAGTAACAGAGGAAGAATTAATTCCCTGGCGATCCCACCCTAAGGGCTCATGCCCTGATTTCCTTGCTACTCAGTCATAGTGGAGAACATACTTTGTTCTTCAATTCAAGGAGTTTTCCAGTTTTTGAAAACCCCTGCCCGTCCACTGCAGTTTGTTTAAAAACTTTAAATGATTTTATACTCACCCTCTCCTGGTCCAGCCATAAGACTGCGCAGCTTTTTCCCATGTCTGTTACTGTCTGCAGCGCCAATGTCACTCAGATAGCGCTGCAGCCAATACCTGAGCTCAGTGGCTCTGCTTGAGTTGACGGCATGAGCCACTCAAAGCCACTAAGCTCACTTATTGAATGAGTGACCACATCGCCGCAGGCAAAAACAGACACCAGGAGCCGCGACAGAGACTCAGTGTTGGACTTGGGGAGGTGGAGTTAAGCAGAGTTTGCTTTAAAAACTTCAGTCAGACATGGTTCACCAAAAATGGAACACTCTTTAAGATTTGTCCACAAGATTAAAGGGAATCTGTCACCCTATTTTTCGAGTATCAGCTGCCGGCACCAACATCTGGGGCTTACAGTTGTGGCCAAAAGTATTGACACCCCTGCAATTCTGTCAGATAATACTCAGTTTCTTCCTGAAAATGATTGCAAACACAAATTCTTTGGTATTATTATCTTCATTTAATTTGTCTTAAATGAAAAAACACAAAAAGAATTGTCCTAAAGCCAAATTGGTTATAATTCCACACCAAACATAAAAAAGAGGGTGGACAAAAGTATTGACACTGTTCGAAAAATGATGTAATGCTTCTCTAATTTGTGTAATTAACAGCACCTGTAACTTACCTGTGGCACCTAAGGCACCTAACAGGTGTTGGCAATAACTAAATCACACTTGCAGCCAGTTTACATGGAATAAAGTTTACTCAACCTCTGTCCTGTGTCCTTGTGTGTACCACATTGAGCATGGAGAAAAGAAAGAAGACCAAAGAACTGTCTGAGGACTTGAGAAACCAAATTGTGAGGAAGCATGAGCAATCTCAAGGCTACAAGTCCATCTCCAAAGACCTGAATGTTCCTGTGTCAACCGTGCGCAGTGTCATCAAGAAGTTTAAAGCCCATGGCACTGTGGCTAACCTCCCTAGATGTGGACAGAAAAGAAAAATTGACAAGAGATTTCAACGCAAGATTGTGCGGATGTTGGATAAAGAACCTCGACTAACATCCAAACAAGTTCAAGCTGCCCTGCAGTCTGAGGGTACAACAGTGTCAACCCGTACTATCCGTCGGTGTCTGAATGAAAAGGGACTGTATGGTAGGAGACCCAGGAAGACCCCACTTCTTACCCCGAGACATAAAAAAGCCAGGCTGGAGTTTGCCAAAACTTACCTGAAAAAGCCTAAAACGTTTTGGAAGAATGTTCTCTGGTCAGATGAGACAAAAGTAGAGCTTTTTGGGCAAAGGCATCAACATAGAGTTTACAGGAGAAAAAAGAGGCATTCAAAGAAAAAAACACGGTCCCTACAGTCAAACATGGCGGAGGTTCCCTGATGTTTTGGGGTTGCTTTTCTGCCTCTGGCACTGGACTGCTTGACCGTGTGCATGGCATTATGAAGTCTGAAGACTACCAACAAATTTTGCAGCATAATGTAGGGCCCAGTGTGAGAAAGCTGGGTCTCCCTCAGAGGTCATGGGTCTTCCAGCAGGACAATGACCCAAAACACACTTCAAAAAGTACTAGAAAATGGTTTGAGAGAAAGCACTGGAGACTTCTAAGGTGGCCAGCAATGAGTCCAGACCTGAATCCCATAGAACACCTATGGAGAGATCTAAAAATGGCAGTTTGGAGAAGGCACCCTTCTAATATCAGGGACCTGGAGCAGTTTGCCAAAGAAGAATGGTCTAAAATTCCAGCAGAGCATTGTAAGAAACTCATTGATGGCTACCGGAAGTGGTTGGTCACAGTTATTTTGGCTAAAGGTTGTGCAACCAAGTATTAGGCTGAGGGTGCCAATACTTTTGTCTGGCCCATTTTTGGAGTTTTGTGTGAAATGATCAATGTTTTGCTTTTTGCTTCATTCTCTTTTGTGTTTTTTCATTTAAGACAAATTAAATGAAGATAATAATACCAAAGAATTTGTGTTTGCAATCATTTTCAGGAAGAAACTGAGTATTATCTGACAAAATTGCAGGGTGTCAATACTTTTGGCCACAACTGTATATACAGCATTCTGTAATGCTGTAGATAAGCCCCCAATGTAACCTGAATATAAGAAAAAAGACTTATATTATACTCACCCTGGTGTTCCCTCCGGTCTGATGGGTGTCGCTGTCCCGTCCAGCGCCTCCCATCTTCTAACGGTGACGTCTTCTTCTTTGCTGCCTGTCGTGGCTCCTGTGAAGGTGCACTGCTCCGCCCTGTTGAGGGCAGAGCAGAGTCCTGCAGTGCGCAGGCACCGGGAGAGGTCCGGCGCCTGCACACAGCAATATTCTGCTCTGCCCTCAACAGGAGCCACGTCAGGCAGCAAAGAAGAAGACGTCACTGTTAGAAGAAGGGAGACAAAGGACCGCAACACCCATCGGACCACGAACGGACCGTCCCCGGTGAGTATAATATAACTCCTTTTTCTTATATTTCAGGCTTATCTACAGCATTACAGATGCCGGCAGCTGATACTCGCAAAATGGGGTGACAGATTCCCCTTAAACCTCTGCAATAGTGAGTGACACTATAGGAAATGGAGAAATATGGCTCATGTCCAAATGTTACCTTTTCACAGTCAGATTGCCTTAGGCTTTGGAAAGATCGTGCTTTTAACTACTTTGCTGTAGCTAAAACGGGGACAGAACCCATGAGAAAAAAGAACAGGTCACGGACCTCGAATCCCAGAAGTAAAACTGCCTGATCCTGATCACTACTGGTGAGCACTACTCATCATGAAAAGGATGATGGCATTCAAGCTGCACACGCGATACATAATACTTCTGCTTGTTTTAATGTAGTGAAATATTGAAAGATTGATTGGCCAAAGTCACAACATTCTACGTTGACCAATCACCTCCTCGATCTATTTGGTTGCTGTCAGCATTGCCTCAACTTTTATAATAACACCAGTTATAGATAAAGAGAAACCACTATTTTCATTTTTCTTTCAGAAATCAGTAGTACAGATGAAAATAAAAAACATTGTAATTTATCTTATCAGAGAAATCCGCTTCTTTCTCCTTCTGGACTGATTATTCAATCTCACAATTCTCAATTCACGGATAAAATCTGTCTTTGGCGAAGACAGATCTTCACAATACTTAGATAACAGATGACAGTTGGTGTTCATAAAGTTCTACGGCAAAATGTAACTGCATCTAGCTCCTCCCCTTCACTTCTTCATAGACCTTTATAAGCACTAACTGCCATCTCCTATCTCAATAATGGGAACATCTATCTACTGAAGAGAGATTTTTGCCACTGAATTGAGAAAGATCAGTCCAGGAGGAGAAAGAAGCAGATTTTTCTGATAAGATATGTTACAAAGTTGCTTATTTTCATGTGCATTATTGATTTATGAGATAAAACTTAGAACAACGGTTACCAGTTAAACTGTAGTTTACTTACCGCCATTCTGGCTTGTCTCTCCCGCTCCTTTTCAGTTCTGAAACGCTGTTGCTCTGCCCGTTCAGATCTGCGGTGTTCCTGAAGAAACACAATAATAAAATAAGTGCACCTGGCTATCTCTGCATATAAATCAGTCTGCTGGTGAGGCTGACCAGACTGGATGTGTCTTGAAGTAGAAGAGAGAAACAAGCCAGAATCTCTTTGAGAAGAGTATGCATAGGCCGTGTACACCAAATCGTAAGTATCAATGGTTTCTATGGACAATAGTGGCTTTGTTTGACCAAACTGGGACTAGCTCAGTGGTGTCTGAAGTGGTCAGGGTCTATACCGTTTAGTTTGTGCCTGGACAAGGCTAGGGATTTATGTTTAAGATTTTGTTGGTTTTGGTGCTGTGCAACCAGTGGAAAGCAATAAAAACTGCACATGTTTGGAGCAAAACTGCATTGCCTGTGTGAATGCTACGTAAGACCTAATGGCTACCAGAGAGAGTGAATGTCTACATCAAATACTGAACGTGTGAACGTGGCCTAATGCTGAGTTTGTATCTTGCCCCAAATAAAAGAAGTAAAGGTCATACTTGTACATCTTCAATAGTAGTCGGCCTAAAGCTCATTGGCTGACAACTATTCCTCCTGCCCCTTTTCTCCAAACAAATGCACGCTCAGCTGAACATGCATAGCCTATAGGCAGATGGGAATAGCTCACAAGCAAATCTCTCGCAATGATTTATTTCCTATGAGAATAAAGATCAGATGTAGAATTTTATCGGTTTGAAGCAGTACAAAATATATTAAAGCTTATTTGAAATGTGAAGAAACATAAGGCATGGCACTGCTTGGAATGGCACAAGGGCAGTCTGTGTTTGTGCCAAATCTATAGTAGGGTCTATGTGACAGTTATAATACCAGTGGCTTCATATGTGCTACAGGGGCTTTGGCCCCACCCGCGAATCAGGGCCCAAGTGCCACCGACAACGCATCAGCACCTCTTCTAGTTAGGCTTCTCATGAACTCTTTAATGACCAGGAAATTTTATGGTTTTTGCACTTTCATTTTTTTTTCCCTCTCCTTCTTCTAAGAGCCATAACTTTTTGCATTTTTGCCGGATGAATTGTAGGTTTGATTGGCACCATTCATTTTGCAATGAAATGTACTGAAAAATAGGAAAAAATTAAATAAAAGTATAATGAAATGGTGAAAAAATTGCAGTTCCACCATTATTTTTTAGTGTTTTGTTTTTTTATGGTGTTTATTGGGAAGTAAAAATTACCTGGAAACATGATGTGCCAGATCAGTGCGATTACGGTGATACCGAACTTGTGTTGATTATTTTTTCTACTTAAGTAAAGAAAAAAAAATGTAAAAAAAAAATAGTTTCCACTTGTTTGGCCATAATCCGAGACCAGTAACGTTTTGAGTTTTGTCGATAGGGCTGTGTAAGGGCTTATTTTTTTTTTGTGGTGAGCTGACATATTGATACCAATTTAGGGTACATATAATGTTTTATTGCTTTCTTTTTCTTTTTCTCTTTGTGGTGTTTACCATATGGATTGATTAATTTGCTAGTTTGATAGATTGGTTATACGGACAAGGTAAGACAAATTATTATTTATTTTTTTCCTTCTGTATGTTTTAAACAGGGAAAAGGATGAGATTTGAATTTTTCTATTAATAATTTTATCATTTTTAAACCTTTTTTTTTTTTTACTTTATTTGCTTAGTGCCCTTATATTGTACTACTGCAGCATTGTAGTATAGGGTGGGCCATTTATATGGATACACCTAAACAAAATGGGAATGGTTGGTGATATCAACTTCCTGTTGGTGGCACATTAGTATATGGGAGGGGGAAACTTTTCAAGATGGGTGGTGACCATGACAGCAATTTTGAAGTTAGCCATTTTGGATCCAACTTTATTTTTTCCAATGGGAAGAGGGTCATGTGACACATCAAGCTTATTGAGAATTTCACAAGAAAAACAATGGTGTGCTTGGTTTTAACGTAACTTTATTATTTCATGAGTTATTTACAAGTTTCTCTTTGTTTACAGCCAAAGACATGTCGCAGAGGTTGAGGAGTGGATAGAAATTGTGCTGATGTCTGGTGAACGCAGTACCTGGGTCATTGCACCAGATTTCAATGCAAGACATCCTACGCAAGAAAACCATCATTCCCATTTTATTTAGGTGTATCCATATACAGTTAGGTCCATATATATTTGGACAGAGACAACATTTTTCTAATTTTGGTTCTAGACATTACCACAATGAATTTTAAACAAAACAATTCAGATGCAGTTGAAGTTCAGACTTTCAGCTTTCATTTGAGGGTATCCACATTAAAATTGGATGAAGGGTTAAGGAGTTTCAGCTCCTTAACATGTGCCACCCTGTTTTTAAAGGGACCAAAAGTAATTGGACAGATTAAATAATTGTAAATAAAATGTTCATTTCTAGTACTTGGTTGAAAATCCTTTGTTGGCAATGACTGCCTGAAGTCTTGAACTCATGGACTCCACTTGGTAGTGACAGGGACAGTCACACTAGTTTGCTAGGCACCTCGCCACTGCGGGGCCTGTGGACTTAACAGATAACACTAATTCTATATATCCTTTCCTACTGCCTTATATCTATTTGACTCCCCTGATGAATCCCCACCATTGGGGAAGAAACGCGTAGGGAGCTTCTGTCTATTTTTCCCCTTATCAGTGGGGGTGTCCACTACAGGATCCACTTGGGGCCTGTCCTTGTTAGGACAGGAGTAACACTGGGGCAAGACAGGGAGTGTAGCGGAATACTTTACATTAACACTGGTTTTCCCATGTCTCAGCTCCCCATGAGTGGATCGTCTCTCCAGCAGGATACGCCCTGATGCTGGAATGCTATATCTAATACCAATGGTGAGACCAAACCTGTCATGATCCAGGTTGGATATGACAGAGAAAATGCACAAGTAACCTTTTTTTTCCTGTGTGCTGTGTGCTAAAGTTTGGTTTTTGCCCCCGGTGGTCATTAGGATTATTGCACTTGGTGTCGTTTGTTCTAAGTTCCTCCTGGTGGCCATTAGGGTCATTGCACTTTGGTTACTTTAGTTTTGTGCACGTAATTATAAAACAGGTGTGATTGCTCTATAAAAGAGTGTCAGGTGTGGTAATCATTGTTGGTCTTTTCCAACCATGCTGGGTGAAGGAAGGAGCTGAGGAGAGTCCAGGACAGCTCAGTCAGAGTCCTGGAGTGGCAGCTATGCTGTCAGCGAGGAGTTCGTGTAAAGCATGGTGGAGTGGCAGCTATGGTGTCAGCGAGGAGTTCATGTAAAGCATGGTGGAGTGACAGCTATGGTGTCAGTGAAGAATTCTTGCAAAGCTTGGTGGAGTGGCAGCTATGGTGTAGAGCTGCAATCAGTTGCTGGACTCTTTTGCTGGAAACTGCACTCAGGTGCTGGACTCCATTGCTGGAAAGCTGCACTCAGGTGCTGGACTCCGTTGCTGGAGAGCTGCACTCATGATTCTGGACTCTTTTGCTGGAAAGCTGGAATCATATGCTGGACTCTGTTTCTGGACAGCTGCACGCAGGTGGTGGACTCTGTTTGCTCCCAGGCTGCACTATATTGTTGGATTCGGTCGGAAGAAAAGATGCACGCAGGTGGTGGGCTCTGTTGCTGGGAGTGTAATCAACAGAGCAAAGCTAAGTGGTGTTTCCCTGTTTTGTCTCTTTTCCTTATGTGTGTTTTAGTGCAGTGGTGGGATTAGTTTCGAACCATCCACTTCACTAGCAAGGGTTTAGGTGCAGGGCGAGTCAGGGTTTTTAGGTTCCTGATCGCCGCCTGGCGTGGGACCGGCCTAGGGAACATTAGGAGTGTAGAGACACTGACTCAGGGGAGTACAGGAGGTTTCCACATCCCCGTTCCCTATCGCAGGGCCACCATTGTTATTGTTACCCAGGTTTTCCCTTTTATTGTTTAAATTCGCCTTACTGGAGGCGGGGTTTCCAGACATACGTGTATTTCCGAAATTCGCCTGTTGGAGGCGGCGTATCCAGCTGCACGTTTTATTATTTAAATTCACCCAACTGGAGGCGGTGTATCCAGGGTCACACGTGTCATCTAATCCGACCTGCTGGAGGCGCTATGTCCAGCCATGCGTGACCATGACAAAACCATTTTTTATTGAGCACTGGTTCACATGAGCACTTTTTTGTAATGTTTTTGTGTATTATGTCCTTTTAATGGTTCATTAAAGGTTATGTTTTAATTGACTTTATGTGGGATACTCTCTATAGAGGCTGTGTGCAACATTTGACCCCTGAGGGTTTTTTTTGGAATAGTGTCAAAAAGCTCACACTATAGCTAGTGCACAACTTATGGACATCACCAGACGCTGTGTTTCCTCCTTTTTGATGCTCTGCCAGACCTTCACTGCGGTGGTTTTCAGTTGCTGTTTGTTTGTGGGCCTTTCTGTCTGAAGTTTAGTCTTTAACAAGTGAAATGCATGCTCAATTGGGTTGAGATCATGTGAATGACTTGGCCATTCAAGAATATTCCACTTCTTTGCTTTAATAAACTCCTGGGTTGCTTTGGCTTTATGTTTTGGGTCATTGTCCATCTGTAGTATGAAACGACGACCAATCAGTTTTGGGTTAGAAGAGGAACCCTGCCTATAGGTTCTCAGCGCAAGGCCGGGGCCCGGTCCCCGAGGTTGTATGGACACTTATGGTTCTGCAGCAGACACCGGTGGAGTAGTTGGCTGTAAATGCACTACTCCCATCTAAGACTTGGGGCACAATGGCAATTGGATAGAGAGCCGGGACTCAGGAGAAGGGAGTCCCCGAAGCAGGCTACAGCTGTCTGCCGTACGAGTAGAGTTCTTGGGAACATCTGTCAGGATGAACTCCAGCGTACCATGGTACTGGAGATCTTCACACTTAAAGGCGCTATAGAGGAGACGTTCAGGAAAGGCACATAAGTTGGCGGAGTGTGGAGGGGAGCTTTCCATCTTGCCTGGAGGTTGGCTGGGTCCCTGACCCGGAGGACACGGCACAGAAGCGGGCACTACTAACAATGAGTAAAGCTTTGGAACTACATGCCCTGGTGTCCTCCATTCCTTCCCGCGTCCGTCTGCCTGACACTGCTACATCCCCTGCGCCGGACACTACAACACCTAAGTGTCCCCACATCTACACTGCTCTGGGACAACAGCCCTGCCTGTGGAGGGCTATACCATCATTGCTGCACCACACCATCTGTCCCGGAGGATCTGTTTGCAGCGTCGGCTTAACACCTCCCTTGCCGAACACCACAGGTGGCGTCACAAACTATTCCATTCCATTAACTACATCCCCCTATTACTTGGGCGCCCAGGGCCATGGACCGGATCACCGCTGCTGTGACACATTCCCCTGACACCGGCCCGGTACCGAGTACCCCACAGCCCTGGGAGGGCGATCCAGATGTACCAAACTGTTGATTTTGCCACTCCTTATTTTGTAGCAATTTCTCGGATGGGTTTTTTCTGTTTTTGCAGCTTAAGGATGGCTTGTTTCACCTGCATGGAGAGCTCCTTTGACCGCTTGTTTCCTTCACAGCAAAACCTTCCAAACGCAAACACCACACCTCAAATCAACTCCAGGCCTTTTATCTGCTTAATTGAGAATGACATAACGAAGGGATTGCCCACACCTGTCCATGAAATAGCCTTGGAGTCAATTGTCCAATTACTTTTGGTCCCTTTAAAAACACGGTGGCACATGTTAAGGAGCTGAAACTCCTAAACCCTTCATCCAATTTTAATGTGGATACCTACCCTCAAATGAAAGCTGAAAGTCTGAACTTCAACTGCATCTGAATTGTTTTGTTTAAAATTCATTGTGGTAATGTCTAGAACCAAAATTAGAAAAATGTTGTCTCTGTCCAAATATACAGTTGTGACCAAAAGTATTGACACCCCTGCAATTCTGTCAGATAATACTCAGTTTCTTCCTGAAAATGATTTCAAACACAAATTCTTTGGTATTATTATCTTCATTTAATTTGTCTTAAATGAAAAAACACAAAAGAGAATGAAGCAAAAAGCAAAACATTGATCATTTCACACAAAACTCCAAAAACGGGCCAGACAAAGGTATTGGCACCCTGAGCCTAATACTTGGTTGCACAACCTTTAGCCAAAATAACTGCGACCAACCGCTTCCGGTAACCATCAATGAGTTTCTTACAATGCTCTGCAGGAATTTTAGACCATTCTTCTTTGGCAAACTGCTCCTGGTCCCTGATATTTGAAGGGTGCCTCTCCAAACTGCCATTTTTAGATCTCTCCACAGGTGTTCTATGGGATTCAGGTCTGGACTCATTGCTGGCCACCTTAGAAGTCTCCAGCGCTTTCTCTCAAACCATTTTCTAGTGCTTTTTGAAGTGTGTTTTGGGTCATTGTCCTGCTGGAAGACCCATGACCTCTGAGGGAGACCCAGCTTTCTCACACTGGGCCCTACATTATGCTGCAAAATTTGTTGGTAGTCTTCAGACTTCATAATGCCATGCACACGGTCAAGCAGTCCAGTGCCAGAGGCAGCAAAGCAACCCCAAAACTTCAGGCAACCTCCGCCATGTTTGATTGTAGGGACAGTGTTCTTTTCTTTGAATGCCTCTTTTTTTCTCCTGTAAACTCTATGTTGATGCCTTTGCCCAAAAAGCTTTAATTTTGTCTCATCTGACCAGAGAACATTCTTCCAAAACGTTTTAGGCTTTTTCAGGTAAGTTTTGGCAAACTCCAGCCTGGCTTTTTTATGTCTCAGGGTAAGAAGTGTGGTCTTCCTGGGTCTCCTACCATACAGTCCCTTTTCATTCAGACGCCGACGGATAGTACGGGTTGACACTGTTGTACCCTCAGACTGCAGGGCAGCTTGAACTTGTTTGGATGTTAGTCGAGGTTCTTTATCCAACATCCGCACAATCTTGCGTTGAAATCTCTTGTCAATTTTTCTTTTCCGTCCACATCTAGGGAGGTTAGCCACAGTGCCATGGGCTTTAAACTTCTTGATGACACTGCGCACGGTTGACACAGGAACATTCTGGTCTTTGGAGATGGACTTGTGGCCTTGAGATTGCTCATGCTTCCTCACAATTTGGTTTCTCAAGTCCTCAGACAGTTCTTTGGTCTTCTTTCTTTTCTCCATGCTCAATGTGGTACACACAAGGACACAGGACAGAGGTTGAGTCAACTTTAATCCATGTCAACTGGCTGCAAGTGTGATTTAGTTATTGCCAACACCTGTTAGGTGCCACAGGTAAGTTACAGGTGCTGTTAATTACACAAATTAGAGAAGCATCACATGATTTTTCGAACAGTGCCAATACTTTTGTCCACCCTCTTTTTATGTTTGGTGTGGAATTATATCCAATTTGGCTTTAGGACAATTCTTTTTGTGTTTTTTCATTTAAGACAAATTAAATGAAGATAATAATACCAAAGAATTTGTGTTTGCAATCATTTTCAGGAAGAAACTGAGTATTGTCTGACAGAATTGCAGGGGTGTAAATACTTTTGGCATCAACTGTATATGGACCTAACTGTAATTGGCCCATCCCAAAAAGTTTGCCTCATCGCTGAACATAATGTTCTGTGTAAACTGAGGGTCTTGTTCCAATTATTGTTTTGCCCATTCCGCAAATTCAGCGCGCCGATCAGGGTCACCAACCATTCCCATTTTATTCAGGTGTATCCATATAAATGGCCCACCCTGTATATTGGAAAAATCATGGTCTCCTATGGAGCTTAGCCTGTGTTTGGGCTTCACAGAAGATGGCAGATACCTCCAACCCATCGGTTCTCTCTTATGTGGGGCCAATGAGCCGGTGCATGCATGGCCTGGCAAGCACTCTATTTAATAGCCACTGCATGCAAATAGTTAACAGCTCAGCTCTGACCACTAGTGATGAGCCAACGTGCTTGGATAAGGTGTTATCTAAGCATGCTCATGTGGTAACCGAGTGACTTTGGTGTGCTCGAATTCGAGCATGCTTGCATGCTAACTGAGTGACTTTGGCGTGCTAGAATACAAGCAGGCTTGTGTGCTAACCGAGTGGCTTTGGTGTGCTAGAATCCGAGCATGCTTGCATGCTAACTGAGTGGCTTTGGTGTGCTAGAATCCGAGCATGCTCGTGTGCTAACTGAGTGACTTTGGCGTGCTAGAATTCAAACATGCTCGTGTGCTAACCGAGTGACTTAGGCGTGTTCGATTTCCCGAACATGCTCGTGTGCTAACCGACTGACATAGGTGTGTTCGAATCCGAGCATGCTCGTGTGCCGAGTGACTTTGGCATGCTAGAATCCAAGCATGCTTGTGTGCTAGCCAAGTGACTTTAGTGTGCTAGAATCCGAGTGTGGCGCCCCTGAGGCTTCAGTCGCCACAGAGGTACTGCACCTTCTCCTAAGGTGTGGTACCCCACCATCCAGGTAGGGTGGGAACTCCCTTTCACATTCCAACACATGCACCCCCACACACAGGATAGTTCAGCAGGGACCCATCCATGCTTTATGCTGGAAAGGTCATAGGGTGCCTTTTGTGGTCCCTGGCTTCGTAACACGAGAGGTGCTGGGGAGGCGGGTGGAGTTAGCTATAAAAGAGAGGGAAGGTGTAGGATTTCAAGTCAGTCTGACAGGAGGGCAGTCAGTCAGTGAGCCACTCGGTGAGGAGTGGGGATCCCTGGAAGAAGGGATGGAGGAAGGAGTGCTGCAGCTTCCCCAGTGAACTGGGCCAGCTGGCACGGGAAGGAAGAGAAGGAGAAAGAGACGTAGACGGGAGACTACAGATTCCATAAGAGAGATAGATCAGATAGGAACGAAGGAGAATAGAAGGACGGTGGGAAGCAGGTTGAGAAAGAGAGAGAACCCTTCCAGTCCAGAGCGCAAAGTCCGGGGCCCGGTCCCCGAGGTTGATTGGATCTTTATGTCCTGCAACAGACACCGGAGGAGTAGTGAGCCACTAACGCCTTACTCCCATCATAGACTTGGGACACAACAGCAACTGGATAGTGAGCCGGGACGCAGAGAGGAGTCCCCGAAGCAGGCTACAGCTGTCTGTCATACAAGTAGAGACTAGGAACACCTAGAGAGAGGCATTCCAGGGTAACTAAGTACTGGAGTGCTTCGCACCTAAAGGCGCATTTGGAGGAGTCGTTCAGTGAGGTACATATTGGCGGAGTGTGGAGAGGAGAATCCTATCCTGCCTGGAGGTTGACTGGGGCCCTGACCTGAAGAACACAGTGCGGAGGCAGGCAGTTGTGTGAACTGCAAACAGTGAGTAAAGCTTTGGAACCGCATACTCTGGTGTCCTCCAGTTATTCCAGCACCGCTACATCTGGGTAACAACATCTATACCATTCTGCGCCTCTCCTCGTCCATTGCACCTACACTGCCCTGGGACTACAGCTCCACCTGTGGGGAGCTTTACCATCTAGGCTGCGCGTACCATCAGTCCCAGAGGATCTGCCCGCAGCGTCGGCCTGACATCACACTTGCCGAGCACCACAGGTGGTGTCACGAACTATTCCAATAAACTTTAACACCATTAACATCACCGCCATTGATATTGGGTGCCCAGGGCCACGGACCGGGTCACCGCTGCTGTGACACATTCCCCCTGACTCCGGCCCGGTACCGAGTACCCCACAGCCCTGGGTGTGAGGGGCGACCCACGAGCATGCTAGTGTAGGGGAGTAGGTCCAGGAAAGAGGACCAACCATGTTTCTGGGCCGGAACTAAGGAGGCTATCACCCGTGTTTCCGGGGGGGTATGATTACAGGCTAGCACCGATCTTTAACCAGGCAAACAGGGCGCGGGTCCACTGTAAAATGAGTGGTGCAGGGAAACAAAGGAGACTGGGGGAAAAAGAGAGATGAGCTATAAGTGGGAGGAGCCTAGGGGACTTACCCTGTCTGGAGTGAGTCAGCACTTCAGAGCGAGATGAGACAGGACCCAACCAGACCAAGCAGAGAGCCCTGACTCATGTACGGTGCAGAAGTCTCTCCCTGAGCAGCTTCAGAACTCGGGCCTCGGCGTCCCCCCAGGCGTGGTATACCCCGTGCATTAGCCGGACCTCCTCCATGGGCAGTCCGCTTGCTGGCTGCGGCCTACTCTCCGGGACCCGCGGCCATCTCTGCTCTGCCACAGCCCGCGGCTGCGGCCTACTCTCCGGGACCCGCAGCCGCCTCTGCTCCGTCACAGCCTACGGCTGCGGCCTACTCTCCGGGAGCCACGACTGCTTCTGCCCCGCTCCACACCGCAGCTGCGGCCTGCTCACCGGGGCCCGTGGCCTCCTCCGCTCTGCTCCCCACTGCGGAAGGCCCAGTGTCAGGGGAGCTGCACGGGGCCCGTGTACTCCCTGCGGTCCCGGAGCGCAAGGACTTCCAGACGTTCCGGCAACGCTTCCTCAACTGGACACGTCGACTGAGGTACCGCCGAAACATTTCTCATCCACCAGCTCTGCAGGACATCAGAGACCGTTAAATGATTCTTCGTTATTCAGTCCCCGTTCAAGCCCCCAGGGTCCTTAATTGCCCAGTCCGTGGCCGCCTAATGGTCACTTCTCGCCCCGTATCGTTCATTTTGTATGGCTACTGTGTATTTGTGTTTTGCCTCCCTGCATGGAAAACTCATTGTCAGCTTTAACCTATATTTCTATATATAAAAACTTGCGTTTAACCCTTGTTCTGCCTCCTGCTCGTCACTGCATCCTCCGTACCTGCTAGTTACTGACTTTGGCGTGCTCAAATTTGAGTATGCCCATGTGCTAACTGAGTAAATTCAGCGTGTTCGAATCCAATCATGCTCGTGTGCTAACCGAGTGACTTTGGAGTGCTAGAATCCGAACATGATCGAATGCTAACTGAATGACTTTGGCATGCTAGAATCTGAGCATGCTTGAGTGCTAAACCGAGTGACTTCAGCGTGTTCAATTTCCGAGCATGCTCGTGTGCTAACCTAGTGACTTAGGCGTGTTCGAATCCGAGCATGCTTGTGTGCTGAGTCACCTTGGCATGCTAGAATCCAAACATGCTTGTGTGCTAACCAAGTGACTTTGGTGTGCTAGAATCCGAACATGCTCGTGTGCTAACCTAGTGACTTAGGCGTGTTCGAATCCGAGCATGCTCGTGTGCTGAGTGACCTTGGCATGCTAGAATGCAAGCATGCTTGTGTGCTAACCAAGTGACTTTGGTGTGCTAGAATCCGAGCATGCTCGTGTGCTAACCGAGTAACTTTGGCGTGCTAGAATCCAAGCATGCTCGTGTGCTAACCGAGTGACTTCACTGTTCTTAAATCCGAGCATGCTCGTGTGCTAACCAAGTGACTTCGATGTGTTCGATTTCCAGCATGCTCGTATGCTAACTGAGTGACTTCAGTGTCCACGAATTTGACAATGCTCGTATGCTAACCGAGCATGCTCCTGTGCTAACTGAGTGACTTCAGTGTCCTCAAATCTGAGCATACTTGTTTGCTAACCAAGTTACTTCAGTGTGCTCGAATCCATGCTCATGTGGGATGGACAGACATCTGGATGTTCGGGTCTGGTCAAACAGTTACAAAAAGTTTGGGTGCTAGAACAGTACCCGGACCCCATTCACTTGAATAGGGGGCCTGAACATCCAGTTTTTGCTGCACTGTCATGTGCATGACAGCATGGCAAACACCGCTTCTGATGGGTGGGGAAATCATTCCCGCCGGTCAGAGAGCCGCAGTTCCCATGTTGTCAAAAGACAGCGGGAGCGCTCAGCTGTGATCGGAGGTATAAAGTTTACATCCGCTCACTGGTGTCAGCTGATGGGACTACTGATCCCATCATCCAAACCTACTACCGCTAATTACAGCGAGAGCAGGAGTGACGGATGGGAGCAGGGGTCGCAGCTGCGACGGGGCCCGAAGTGTTTAGGGGCCCGATCTCGGAGCTGCAGCTGCTCATTGGCTGTGCAGCTCCTTGCTTTGAGTGGCTGCCAGGCTGCAAATTGGCCTGATGCTATGGCTGCACACAGGACCTGTGATGAGGTCACAGGAGGGGAGGAGTCAGGGGTCACATGATCAGGAGCCTGTTGTATGCAGGACTCTGCCGACCTGGCTGTCATGGTGCTGGCTGGATGAGGGTAAGTTTCTGTGTGGCATCAGGAGGGGTTTACAGTGTGGATGTAGCAGAGCTGTGTGTGTGTATGAGGTGTATGGAGCGGAGCCGCATGTGTACGAGGTGTACGGAGCGCAGCCGTGCGTGTATGGGGTGTACTGAGCGGAGCCGTGTGTGTACGAGGTGTACGGAGCGGAGACGTGTGTATACAAGGTGTACGGTGCGGAGCCGTGTGTGTACGAGGTGTACGGAGCAGAGCCGTGTATGTATGAGGTGTACGGAGTGGAGCTGTGCGTGTACAAGGTGTACAGAGCAGAGCCGTGCGTGTACGAGGTATACCGAGAGGAGCCGTGGATGGTACGAGGTGTACGGAGTGGCACCGTGTGTGTACGCGGTGTAAGGAGCGGAGCCGTGCATGTACAAGGTGTATGGAGCGGAGCCGTGTGTGTACGAGGTGTACGGAGCAGAGCCGTGTGTGTACGAGGTGTACGGAGCAGAGCCGTGTGTGTACGAGGCGTACGGAGCAGAGCCGCGTGTGTACGAGGTGTACGGAGCAGAGCCGCATGTGTACGAGGTTTACGGAGCAGAGCCGCGTGTGTACGAGGTGTACGGAGTGGAGCCGCGTGTGTACGAGGTGTATGGAGTGGAGCTGCGTGTGTACGAGGTGAGCGGATCCGCGTGTGTACGAGGTGTACGGAGCGGAGCTATGTGTGTACGGAGCGGAGCCGTGTGTGTAGGAAGTGTACAGAGCGGAGTCGTGTGTGTACGAAGTGTACGGAGCGGAGCCGTGTGTGTGCGAGGTGAGCGGAGCCATGCGTGTACGAGGTGTACGGAGCGGAGATGTGCGTGTATTTTGGCATGGGGGGCCCATTTAAAAGTTCGCACTGGGGCCCATAACTGTAGTTACGCCACTGGATGGGAGTATTCATTAGCCACTCCTGCGCTGTAAATAAAAAAAAAACGGCGTGGGTTCCCCTGTATTTTTGCTAACCAGCCAGACAAAACTCACAGCTGGCGGCTGCAACCCTCAGCTATCAGCTTCATCAAGGCTAGTTATCAAAAACAGAGGGGTCTCCACACTGTTTTTTTTAATTATTTAAATAAATAATTTAAAAAAATGGCATGGGGTCCCCCTCATTTTTGACAACCAACCTTGCTGAAGCAGACACCTGGGGGCTGGTATTCTTAGGCTACTAAGGGGCCATGGACATTGCCCCCCAAGCTTAAAATAGAAGTTTGCAGCTGCCCAGGAAAGACACATCTATTAGATGCGCCAATTCTGGCACTTCGCCCAGCTCTTCCCACTTGCCCTGTAGCGGTGACGAGTGGGGTTCATATTTGTGGGATCAGAGAGCCGCGGCTCTCTGACCAGCGGGGATGATTTCCCCGCCGATCAGAAGCGGTGTTTGCCGCGCTGTCATACACATGACATTGTGACAAACACCCGGTGTTCGGACAGCCAAACACAAACTTCCTGGTGAAGTCCGTACCCAAACAGTAGGTGTTCGGTACGGACGCCGAACTTTACTGTTCGGGTTTGCCCATCTCTACTCGTGTGCTAACCAAGTGAATTCGGTATGCTCGAAAAATGTTCTAGTCCCCACAGCTGCATGTCTCTCAGCTGTTGGACAGAAGCAACACATGTAGGGATCTCCTGTTTGTAAGGCAATCCCTCCATGTGTTGTGGCTGTCGAAATGCCACGAGATGTGCAGCCGCAGGGACTGGATCATATTTTTTGACACCTTATCGAGCACGTTCATTCATCACTACTGAGCATGCCCAGCCCCTGCGCCCCCTCCATACTTGCGGACCCCTGCACAGGACATGTATTTATGTCCTAATGTGGTACGGGGTTAAATAATACTTTGTAGGAAAAAAATCTAGTCGTTTAGAGATAGCCTTTCTATAATATTAGCGGGTCGCCCTTTATGAAACTTGGCTAGATATAAAACCTGTGAATGAATTGCTATACCATTAAATGCCAGCAATGGCTTGTTTGAAGCCAGTTTATTGTAAATCCATTACAAGTGTAACCTCTCCCAGGATAATTTGCAGGTGTATTGTGTGTCATTGTGTGCAGCACATACACCCACATCTGAGCCGTCCATCACTGTGTTAATAATCCTGTAGGGTGGGGGCAGCGCACATGGTATTATCTGGAATTTACTTGTCAATACATGCACTTATGTCTAATTTATTGGCATGGCAAACACTAGATAGATTTTTTTTCTTTGTTACTTTGTGTTATTCTTTCAATAGTGAAGAGTAGCCCACACCTCAGCGCAAACTAACCATTGGTACATTTATGACGTTGAATAAACAGTGACCAAATCTCTATGTAATACCTAAAAAAAACACATACAAAACCCAAACCCTTTGCCGTGGCCTATAGATCATTATTACAGGAATGTAATTTTTTTTTTTTACTACATTGTATCACAGATTAGTATGAACTGAAATCTTCAAAGGAAATTTGTCAGGATTTAAATCCATCAGCGCCTTTATTTCTTTTATCTGTTGCTGCATTGTCTAGAAATTATTGTTTTAATTCATGTGCAAATTAGTAATTAAGTGCTTATTGGAGTGAGCATGCTCCAATAAGTTGTTATCCGAGCACACTCAAGTGCTAATTGAGCATTTTGGTGTGCTTAAAAAATATGCTTGCATTGCCAAGGCTGTTTGACAACTGCTACACATGCAGGGATTGCCTGTTTGTTAGAATTATCGCATGCAGAAAATACTCGATTAAGCACGAGCATGCTCGTATAACGCTTTATCCAAGCACACTCGCTCATCACTAGTGACCAGGTTTCCCACCCAGCACCAGCCTCTTACCTTGATTGATAGTTCACCATCTGATTTCCTTCCTTGGCATCTGATGTCACATATCAATCAAGTCAATGAGGCTGTTGCTCATTTGGGACACCATCTCAGGAGGCTTTGTCTCCTTAAGTGCTCTGTCACACCCAGAGCACTTAACACTTAATTTGCATATGTAAAAATGCTAATTTCTTGAGAATACATCAACACATAGAAGATATAAAGAGGCTAATGGATTTACATTTCTAAGACCTGCTTATATACAATTTTCTTGGTTGGATCTTTAATGGCAGATTTCCTTTAAGTAAACCTAATGGGGTTGTGGTGCTGTGTAGATTGCTTGCCACTATTTATTTCAGTATTTCATTTTTGGCTGGATTTCTCCTTTACGTACATCTTGACACTGTGAACCAGTATGCTATTTTAGATTCCACCTAACGATTAGGGCTGTGCCAGGTTATAAAGCTCTGATTCTTAATATTACAATTATTGTATATGTGCACGTTTGTAGGGTTGCAAATGCAAAATTGGCTTTTATAAATTCCATAATACATTAGAGACAGGATCTTTCACCATGTCAAAAGTGTCCAGTTTTTGCACTTATTTTATTCCCACTGCTCCTCTGGGGCGTGTCTTTAGTCTGCTATGCATAATTACTCTATGGGCAACACCTCCTTGGTAAAAAAAAAATAAAAAAAATTAGCAAAAAATGGCCACTTTTGATCTGGGAGCAGATCCTCTTTATTATAATGATGGTTACTCATATCTCTAGCTAATTATAATGCTGGAGCAATTCTGCCATTGGGTCAAAAAATTCATCCTGAGGCCATGTGCACACGCTGCGGTTCTTGCTGCGGTTCTGCTGCAGTTTTGACCGCAGCAGAACTGCAGCAGTTCTGCAGCCAGTGTACAGTAGCATGTTATCTTATGGGATTAACATTCTGCTGTGCACATGCTGCGGATTTTTACCTGCGGAAAAGCTGCGTTTTTTTTTCCGCAGCATGTCAATTGTTTCTGCGGATTCTGCTGCGGTTTGCCACCTATTCCATTGTCCAGGTGGCAAACCGCAGGGCAAAACCGCAGGCCAATCCGCAGGAAAAACCGCAGGTCATTTTACCTGCGGTTTTACCTGCGGTTCCGCAGATATGAATCCGCAGACGAATCTGCAGTGTGTGCACGTAGCCTTAAAGTGTTTTCTGTACGTGTTCAGGCCCCAGGTCGTGAGCAATTTTATTAGTTCAGTCAAATGGATATTATGTACTTTTCATGTATATTTCATATTAAACATATAATAATGTACATACAATTCTACCCTTTAGGCCAATTAATTCTTCTTCCTCCTTTTTACGTTGTTCAAAGTGAACATCTATCAGTGTCTGAAGTTCCAGGAGATCTTTTTCCATTCTCTTCCGATGGATATCCTGAAATAGCAAAGGATGACAGCATGTGGCTTTATTCATATATTATACAATATCTCTAGAGAAACATTTGAGTGTTATCCTGTTTCTTCATGTTTAAGCCAATCCATATATTTGGGTGTATTTCAGCTTTCATTTACACTATTATTACTTTGTCTTCTTGTGCCTATAATATCAATTGTCTTCGTGAAATAAAAACAACTTTCCCTTTTATTTAATGAGAGTCCAACATCATAATTAGATATTATTTACGTTTGTAAACTAAAATCACTTACATCAAAGTCAACTCTTTCACCCTCTGGAATTTTTGGAGGTACAAGCTGGGCCATTGTGGGTCTAAGAATGACAAAAAACAGGTGATGTTAATATTTGACCTCGGAACAAAAATTTGGAAAGCTTTTTCATTATAGTTGTAGAAGCTACATCTTTAC
Organism: Dendrobates tinctorius; assembly: GCF_039654945.1. Lineage (NCBI taxonomy): Eukaryota > Metazoa > Chordata > Amphibia > Anura > Dendrobatidae > Dendrobates > Dendrobates tinctorius. The sequence goes on from NW_027361696.1 coordinate 80,868,386, forward strand.
TTAAGCTATAGAGATTTAATTGAGACAATGGAGATGAATGGCCAGGAAACTTGCAGGACTAAAGTGTATAAATAGAGGCTGCAAGCAGGAAGTGAGTGAGTGTGGTGGCTGAAGCAGTTGAATGCGCCAAGGAGATAGAGGGGAAAGAGGCATCAAGGGGTCTCCACAGAAGGCATAACCTCAAAGGAGGTGGCTGCAAAGAAGTGTCCTGTTGATGAAGGTAGTACAACATACTGGTGACATAATGCTAGAATACTACTGATTACTTGATCTCACTGCTATCACTAAAACTAAGAAGAATGGAGCCTAAAAAGGTGCGAGCCACTTCATCTCCTAATAGTTGCCCTTGTTTTTTATGGGTATCTCTACTGACTAGCATCGATAAGACTTTGTCTGTCCTTCAAACCACACATCCAAGCCCTTACCACCTCCAACTCAAAAATATTTCCAAAATTTGTGCTTTCCTCAAACCTGAATTTATTAAAATATTAGTACATGACCTCATCATTTCCCACCCTGACTACTGCAATATCCTACTCTGTAGCGTCTGAACTTATACTCTCCACTTCTCCAGTCCGTCCTTAACTCTGCTACCCAATTAATGCTCCTATTGCCTTGCTACTCTTCTGCCTCTTCCCTTTGATAGTCCCAGGCTTCTAATTCCCCAAGGAGTCCAGTGTAATTTACCAACTATGACTTACAAGACTGTCCTTAATCTGTCCCCGCCATACATCTCCTGATACCTAACCACACATAATCTCCGGTCCTCACAAGACCTCCTTCTCTCCTCCACACTCCTATGATCCTCACTTAATCACCTCCAAGATCTTCTCCAATCACCCCCCATCCTCTGGAATGCGGTGCCTCAACATGTCCGATTGCCTCCAATATTTGGAACCTTCAAACACAACCTGAAAACTCATCTCTTTCGGAAAATCTACAGCCTGCAATTATCCCACTGCCACCTCACCACCACTGGAGATGCCCCAAACTCCCAACCCAGTTGTCGTCAAATGCAAAAAATATGTTGTCAATGCATTTTGAGAGACAACACTTTAACTTTATGGTCCACTTTGGTGACTAATCTTTCCTTCAACCAGGGTAAAGTTCCAGGTGCCCTTATCTGGCAAATCCATCTTGGCTTCCTGCTATTTCCTCTATCTTCCTGGCAACCAGCAATTGTGGAACATGTCCTGCCAATCCTCCGGCTACATCACGATTATGACATTCTTACATCATATTAATTTTCTATCAAATTTGCCGTGTCTCACCTTGTTTCAGTAGATTTTTAATGACAAGACATTATTATATGGCCAATCTTGGTCATTAAAGGGATATTCCCATTTCCATGATCCTATCCCAATATGTAGTACGTGAAATATTATCAGAAAATACCTCAAATTAGAAATGGAGTATAGTTCTTTTGATTAACTATGTCACTCACCAAATGTGCAGGGCATTGCAGTAACTTAGGTATCCATGGTTATGACCACTCATATAGTTACAGTTAGTTTTTAGTGGTCATAACCATGGATACCTAAGCTACTAGAATGCCCTGCACATGGGCTAATCAGAAGAAATATACTACATTTCTACTTGAATTTGCTATTATTATTATTATTATTATTATTATTATTATTATTATTATACCAACTACATACTGGGAGAGTATCTTAGCGATGGGAATACCCCTGTAATTGGAGCCTTGGGTGAACACTGCACATCTTGTCGACACAAGAACTGAACATTCTAAATGTATTCAAAAATTCAAATTCAAACTGTTTATTTTTTTGTTGTTGAAAGTTCCATAATAACTGATGCTCTACAATGTCCCTCCATTTATGGCCGACCAGTGAGAGGGCTGAAGTTAACAAGGTCTAATATGCAGCATGAAATCTGAGTAGCTGACAGTTTAATGTGCCGCTATGGATGGAGAATGCTTACCTTGGCCTGGGGCGCTCCTCCTCTGTTAACAAGAAAACATATATAATATTATTACAGTATTCATTCAGCACAGTAATGAGATTTGACATTACACTGAAAGCTGAGTCATGATGTAATCTTCTCCTGGTCACAAGCCTGTAGGGAAGGTGTTATTCTTCTCTGATGTCGGGTTTTACAATTTAACATCACTTAATTTCCCATCAAACATGGTGTCAATTAGCACGCACCACAAAAGACATGATGGTCCCTGCCTTCAAACCCTTCTGTTGTGAACTGATCCCCAGTGAATTGAAGCTGCTTCATAATCTCTATGTCGGATATGTATTTGCTGTGACAGTCGTATGGTACACAAGCAGAAAAGTGGAGATATGTAAGTGATGGAACATGTATGACTCAGGCTGGCTTACTTGGAAGTCTGTAGGTAAAGGGGTTCTTAAAAAACACTTAATGGAAGCTAGACTATAAGCTAAATATGAAGTGGGACCCCCATTTATCAGCCTAATCTGTTCGGAAACATGAGAAATGAAAGGAAACTTGCCAAGTTGCACACGCAGTTCACTCTGTTGACAGCACGGTGTAGAGAAAGAGGAGTTGAGCAGGATCATATATATGTTTGTTGGAAAAGATTCAGTATAACTTGAGTTTTATTCATTGAAATACTGGGCAATTGTGCACATATGAGTCCAGTGGGCGGTTCTACTAGTGATTGACACGCAGAGCATAGGGAAGACTGTCAATCACTGAGAAAGACCTCCCACTGGACTCATATGCCTACGAATACCACTAATTTCAATGAATAAAATGTAAGTTTTACTGTACTTTTTCCAACAAAAATATCTATTAATCAGATCAACTCCTGCTCTATAACATCCTGCCTACAGATCAGAAACTATTTTCAACATGACAGGTTCCCTTTAAGTATTACAAAGTTTTCCTCAAAATCAATTTCAGTGTAGTCCAAGAAAGGGCAGGTCTTCCAGAGCAAATGATCCTCTTTGTAACAACTTTTCAAACTGGATAAGAATAAAGGATCTTGATCACGAGGCGGAAACCTTCCATTAATTCAGAATTCCCTAAAAAGGTTCTATGAGTTTTCTTAATACCGACATTGCTTTCTTGGCCTTTTTCCAGAGAATATGAATGATAACACCAAAACTTTTTCTCCACTCATGGTTAGTGGTTGGGTGAAGCCATTTATTAACAAACTACTGTGTTTTCTCTTTTTAAATTTTAATGACAACCCAAAACATCCAAATGACCCTGATCAAAAGTTTACATACCCCATTTCTTAATTATGTGTATTATTCAGTCTAACATCAATGACAGCTTGAAGTTTTTGTGGTAGTTGTGGATGAGGTTCTTTATTTTCTCAGATGGTAAAGCTGCCTACTCTTCTTGGCAAAAATCCTCCAATTCCTGTAAATTCCTGGGCTGTCTAGCATGAACTGCGCACTTGAGATCTCCCCAGAGTGGCTCAATGATATTGAGGTCAGAATACTGAGATGGCCACTCCAGAACCTTCACTTTGTTCTGCTGTAGCCAGTGACAGGTCGACTTGGCCTTGTGTTTTGGATTGTTGTCATATTGGAACGTCCAAGTACGTCCCATGCGCAGCCTCCTGACTGATGATTGCAAATTTGCCTCCAGTATTTGCTGAATTATGCTGCATTCATTTTTCTTTCAACTTTGACCAAATTTCCTGTGCCTTTGTAGCTCACACATCCCCGAAACTTCTGCAATCCACCTCCATGCTTTACAGTAGGCATGGTGTTCCTTTCATCATAGGCCTTGTGACCTTTCTACAATGAAACGTTTATGGTTGTGGCCAAAAAGTTCATTTTTCGTCTCATCACTCCAAATTACCTTGTTCCAGAAGTTTTGAGGCTTGTCTCTGTGCTGCTTTGAATATTGTAGGTGAGATACTTTAAGGCATTTGCGTAGTAATGGCTTTCTTCTGGAGACTCGACCAGACTATGCAGCCCATTTTTCTTCAAGTGCCTCCTTATTGTGCATCATGAAACAGCCACACCACTAGTTTTCAGAGAGTCTAATATTTCAGCTGATGTTATTTGTGGGATTTTCTTTGCATCCCAAACAATTTTCTTGGCAGTTGTGGACGAAATATTTGTTGGTCTACCTGACCATGGTTTTGTTTTTACAGAGCCCCGATTTTTCATTTGTTATTCACAGTTAGAACGCTGCTGACTGGCATTATCAATTCCTTGGATATCTTTTTGTATCTCTTTCCTGTTTTATACAGTTCAACTACCTTTTCCCGTAGATCCGTTGACAATACTTTTGCTTTCCCGATGATTCACAATCCATAAACGTCAGTGGCTGGATGAAAAATGCAAGAGTCTGTCTGGATCCCAGACACTCACTCAGCTTTTATGCACACACACTGATTACAAGCAAACAGGTCATAGGTGAGGATGTTACCTTTAGAAGCCATTCAAACCCATTTGTGTCAACTTCTGTGCATGTTATCAGGCCAAAATCACCAGGGTATGTGAACTTTTGATCAGGGTCATTTGGATGTTTTGGGTTGTCATTATGATCACAGTAGTTTGACAATAAATGGCTTCACCCAATCACTAACCATGAGTGGAGAAAAAGTTTTGGTGTTATCATTCATATTCTCTGGAAAAAGGGCAAAAAAGCAAAAATTCTTCAGGGGTACGTAAACTTTTGAGCACAACTGTAATTACAATTTTCCATAGAAGTCAACTGGTGTTCGTTTATGGTTATCCATTAATTACTTTTTTTTTTCCGAGGATTGGACCCTTGTGACAAAACTGCAGACAACAAAACCTGCTATCTTGTTTTATTATTTTTGCATAAGTATGTATTTAAGAACAGATAATAACTAGTAAGACATGGATATGTAAATGGTGGTGAACACATTGGGGGTAAACAGTAAAAAGTGTCCATAATTTTTCTTCTAGGAGCTGAGTAAGGAGGTTGTGAGGGCCCTCAATTGCCTTCTCTCTCTTGAATAACGAACACTGGTGTTACGTGTGGCTTTGTGACATTTTCTAATGTTCTTGCAATGTGTAATGTGCTGTAATGTGCTAACTAGAGTGTGCCCGACCCTGCATCGTTAGTGCCTCTCGCCTGTTCTCGTACGTTGTTTGGTGTATGATCTGTTCTGGACTTGGTTTACGTCTCTTGGTTTCTGATTTGGTACTGTACTGCTCGACCCGTGTATGACCCTCTGCTTCCCCTGACTGCTCTCTATCATCCTGATTCTGTACTGCGTTGCCCGACCCATGTCTGACCCTCTGCTGCAACTGACGATCCTCTGCCATTCTGAGTCTGTACTGCGTTGCTAGATTTGTGTATGACCCCCTGCTTTATCTGACTATCGCCGCTGCTCAGCCCCTGTGTGACTTAGTCTCCTGCCTGTCACCGCTGCATCCCGGGGGTAAGCCCCGCCCCCTCCTCTGACAAGGGGTCACATGGTGGAAGGTCCTGCGGGTACTGAGTGCCTCTCCATCGCTCCTCCCCTCCCGCAGGTCCTGTGACCGTTTTCCTGATCTCAGATACTGCGTCTCTGCCCGGCCACCAAGAGTTACCTTCCCCTGGAGTCTCAGCATCTTCAGGGCCCGCTGACAGGTATGTGTCAGAGTTTTGAAACGGCTATGACTGCCACAAAATTCCGGCCGTTATCACTAACTACCTTGCCTGCCTCAAGATGGAGACTGCCCAGCCATGACTCAGTTTGTCGCTGCAAGTAGTCAGCCAGTACCTCCGCGGTGTGTCTTTCGCCCAAACTCATCATCTTCAACACAGCCTGCTGACGCTTACCACTAGTTCCTTGATAGTGGGACACCGAGTGTGCAACACTGGCAGCTGCGGATGGAGTGCTCGTGCGACTGCGCTCTGTGGACGAGCTTTCGCTTCTGGAGAAGGAGGAGGAGGAGGAGGAGGAGGGTCGAACACCTACACCCAACTGTTTCCTATACCGTTGGCTAGACAGCACTGTCCCACCGCCGCTGTCCCCTGTGGACCCTGCATCCACCACATTAACCCAGTGTGCAGTGATGGACACGTAACGGCCCTGGCCATTCCTACTGGACTATGCATCTGTTGTGAGGTGCACCTTTCCACTCACTGATTGCTTGAGTGCATGGACAATGCAGTCTTTCACATGAAGGTGGAGGGCTGGGAAGGCTTTGTGAGAAAAGAAGTGCTGACTGGGTAGGTCATAGCATGGTACTGCATAGGCCATGAGTTCGCGGAAAGCTTCGCTTTCAACCAACCGGTAGGGCATCATCTCTAACGAGATTAGTTTGGCAATGTGGGCGTTCAAACCCAGTGTACGCGGATGAGAGGATGAGTACTTTCTTGTCCTACTCATAGTCTCTGGTAGGGTGAGCTGGACTTGAGAGCTGCATATTGTGGAACTAGCGGTGGACATGGCGGACTGAGAGAGGGTTGATGATGGTGATGGTGTTGGTGTTCTTTCTGATGGCCTAGATTCAGTCTTTCGTAGCAATAGCATTGTGATTCCCTGACTGCTTTGGCCTTGCGACGACACCTCAACATTTGCTGCTGGTGGTGTGCTAACCGGTGGGCTTATAGTGGGGGAAACGATGTAGCGTTGCTGACTACCTTCATTAGGAGCAGTTGCACATGTGGTACGTGAGGTTTGGTAGTCCGTCCACGCTTGCAAGTGCATGGTGGTTAAATGTCTAAGCATGCAACTGGTATTCAAATTTCTCAGATTTTTCCCTCGGCTAAAGGTGTTTGCGCATTTCTTACAGATAACCTTTGCCTGATCATTAGTATTTTGTTCAAAAAAGTGCCTCACTGCACTCTTCCTACTATGGAAGACATTTTGAGGCCTTGCACGCTGTGCTAATTTGACCGTCTGGCCTAGCTGTCCTGCAACTCTTTTGGTTTTTGTAACCCGCTTTTGGACTGCTCCGGGCCTGCCAGATAAGGCCTCTTTCACACATCCGGTTTTTGTAATCTGGCACGATGCGGCAAAATTTTTCATAACCGGATCCAGCACCGGATCCGGTTTTGTCCCATAAGCTTTCATTGTCGCCGCATCATGCCGGATGGTTATGCGTCGTGTCCGGTTGTTGCCGGACACGGCAAAAATTAGCCGTCCGGCATCTGCAAAAAACGTTCTCTGCAACGTTTTTTGTCAGCACCGGACCGGCTTTCTCCACAGCGCATGCCCGGACTCTGTGAATGTTAACCCCACAAGTGCCCGGCGAGAGAGAGAGAGATCTCTCTCTGTCACCCGGGCACTTGTGGGGTTAACACTCACAGTGTCTGGGTGAGAGAGAGAGATCTCTCTGTGGGGTTAACCCCACAAGTGCCCGGCAAGAGAGAGATTCTCTCACCTGGACACTGAGTGTTAACCCCACATGTCTCCATCTCTCTCCACCCCCCTCTCCTCTCCCCTCCCCTCTCCTCTCCTCTCCTACCCTCCCCTCACCTCCCTTTCAGCAGCTGTCTCTCTCAGCGGCTGCCTCTGTCCACTTTCTCCTGCGGCTCCTTTAAATCTTGTCCGAGCTGTATCAGACGCCGCACACACATCTGGTGTCACGGCTGCAGGCCGGATCCGGCGGCCCGGCTTTTCGCCGCACGCCGCCGGACCCCACACACCGGATGTGTGAAAGTAGCCTAACAGCTGTTGCGATGCCGATGCCTGCTGCGGATGCTCCTCCTCTTCTGAGCTATTGGCAGCGGCACCATCTTCCCCCAATGGATGCCAATCTGGGTCAACAACTGGGTCATCCATCACCTCCTCTTCAATGTCATGTGCACCTTCCTCTGTGTCACCATGTGGTATAGTATGCGGGAAGGGGCACCTGAGTTTCATCAGGGTCAGATTCTGGCTCAGTACATTGCGAGGACAATGTAGTGCTCTGAGTGAATGTACCAGCAGAATCATCTATCAGTGGCTGTGCATCAGTGCACTCCATGTCAGATTCATCTTGGACTGGGTAATTCACGATTTGACTTGATAACCCAGGCATGGTATTTGAAAAGAGCTCCATGGAGTAATCTGTAGTGTGGCCTGCCGCATCCTTTACTTTTATTAGGGGTGAAGGACACAAGGAAAGGTGTGGTTCCTGACCATGAGCCTCCAATGACGACTCAGTGCTTTTAGTTTTTGAAAGTTCAGAAGAGGAGGCGATAGAGCTGGAGGCTGTGTCAGCAATGTAAGCAAAAACTTGTTCCTGAAGCTTCAGCTTTAAAAGCGGTTTACCTACTTCCAGAAAAGGGAGCCTTCCAGGCCTTTTGGAGCCAGACGATGACGCAGGCTCAACACCTCCTGCATTAGGTGCTATTGTGCTTTTGCCACTACCAGCAGATCCACCACCAACACCATCATTACCAGCTGGCAACCCCCGCCCACTTCCACGGGCTCTTCCAACACACTTCCTCATTTTTGGGAAAATGTACCCAAAATACCACCAGCAATACGGTACTGTAAAACAAGGTACAGGTGTATATAGTATTGGGGATAATTTGAATCTCCAGACTAGAGGACAGTGAACTATTATATCAGGCCCAGTGTAGATTACACCTCAATATAACAGGCTGAAATTGGATGGTGTATAAAATGTCTATATAGGACCGGGGAGAATTTGAATCTCCCTAGAGATTTTAGCAAGCTGACAATGATGCTCTCAGTCAGAAGTATGGCAGCAGGCAGCCTAATAAGCAGGACTGCTGCACACAAAAGTGTGGAAAAATGAATGCTTGGTATCTGGGCAAAAAAGAGGATGAAAAGTATTTTTGCTTTTAAAAAAGCAGTTTGCACAGCAGTGTGAAAACAGCAATGCAGCTATCAGGGAGCCTTATAAGGCAGCCTAATAACCAACAGAGCTGATGCACAAAAATATAGCCTCCCCTTGCACTGCACACTAACTGGTGTGTTGTACAGGCAAAATCTCTAGCAGCAGAAGCAGTTTTTAGTATCTTCTTCCCTGCCTAACGCTCTCCCTACAGCAGCAGCTCTCCCTATTCTGAGATCAGCAGAAGTAAGATGGCAGTCGGCGTGCACGCCCTTTTATAGCCCCTGTGATGCCACACAAAGCTAGCCAATCACTTGCATGCCCTTCTCAAAGATGGTGGTGACCGCTGCTTATGTCATCGCGTTGCCCACTGTGTGCGTCCTCCATCATTGGCTGAAAAAGGGCGCTGGAAGCATCTTTTGAAACGCGACTTTGGCGCTCTGGTCGCCGACTTCGTGGCCGACCTCACGCTATGGTCGGGTTTCGTTTCATGAAACCCGACTTTTGCGAAAGTCGGCGACTTTTGAAATTGACCGACCCGTTTCGCTCAACTCTACCCAGGAGTATTCATATCGTATACCTGACCTCCATTCACGGGGCAGTGAACGGTGAATCCTCGCAGCGCACAGTGTGTGCGCCTGGAGGATTCCCAAGTCTGCAGTCACTCAGAATGACTGCAGACGTTTCATGGTAGGCCGGACAACCTCTTTAAATCATTCCCTAAATGGGCACTTGCAATAAGCACCACTTGTCCTTAAAAGTTATTGTGTCAGATTTTAAAGGTGTTTTCCAGGCTCAAGATAAATTTCTGCAGTCACTCTATGTGGCTGGAGATTGCGGAATCTTGACATTGTGCAATCTACTGCTCTGCAGCAATGATGTCCTTCAAGTGACCCCTGCAGCCAGTCACTAGCCTCAGTAGTCAAGTGCTGCACAGGCAAACATCATTGCGTAGGCTAGTGATTGGCTGTAGAAGTCATTTGAATGATGAATGCAATAGAATACAGTGAGCTCCCCCTATAGGTGGCTGCAGAAAAAATAATTTCTGTCTTTCATCATTTAAAAAATTAATTAGCACAGAACAGAAGGGGGGCATCTAGGGAACTGAGCTCTGCGCAGCACTGTCCTGATAGGAGTGGAGATGCACATGCTCGACCCTTACTCAATTCATTGCTTTTCTTTGCATTTTATGGCAATTTCATAACCATGAATACAGTAAAGGCTGAACATGTGCTCTTCTGCTTCATTCATAATAGGGCTCTGCAGAGCCCAGCTCCTCGGTATCAGCGCCCCCTTTTTAAGATAGTTCAGGGCTTCAATGATTGGATCCCCAGCAATCAGTAAATTATGCCCTATGGATAAGGCGAGCAATTACTATTCTCTTATATGGCAGGAGCTGCAGTTTCAATCACAGCCCCTACACAATTCAACTCAAAATTTAGAATCAGCTTGATGATCACATTGAAATTCAGGCAAAAAAAGCATTATCAATGAAAATTAAGTTCAAAATACTGTAAACGCCTTTGCATTTATCTAATTACCTTCAACTTGTTCTCCATACTCCTCTGTACCAGCAAAATGACAGGGAAGACAGCAGGATGGCAGGAGAGGCAGGCAGTAGCATGACAGCAGTGAACAGCAGCAGCAAAGCAGGGAGGCAGGATGCAAGAATATGGGACATATAAAATAGAAAATAAATCACACACTGCAATGGATGCTGTCACAATATCAACACTGGTATAAGATGAGCAATGTATTGTTTTAAGAGTACTGATGTAATAATTGGTGGGGAAAGGTTGAATTTGATGGACCTTAGTCTTTTTTCAACCTATGTAACTACGTAACTACCGTATATATAATGTCCCCCTTCTTCCAATGCTATTTCACTGAAGCAGAAAGACTGCAGCTTCATCCCCCTCTTCCCCATTCTCTACATCTGGCGTTTACTGTTGTACATTGAACATTACAGGAAAAAAAACAGCTACCTGGCCGCCATAGCACTTTACTGCAAGATTCAGCAACCCCCTATAAAAGGATGCTTTTTTTCTTTGAAAATCTTTGCTTTTGCGGCTACTGCTTGACATTGAGCACCGCTGCTCAGCTTACTTGTAACCAGAATACCCAAGTCCTTCTCCTCTTCTGTAGTCCCGAGTATATTTCCATGTAATGTATATACAACAATACAAATACTCCGTCCTAGGCGCATTACTTTACATTTATCAACAATACACTTCATCTGCCAAGTACTTGCCCATTCAGCCATTTTATCCGGATCGTTCTGTAATATTATACAGTCAAACTCAGGTTTTATTATCCTCACATAGCTTTGTGTCATCAGCAAAAATGGACACTTTGTTCTCAATCTTATCCACAAGGTTATTAATGAAGAGATTTAAAAGAATTGTCCTAACATAGATACTTGTGGCCCCCACTGCTCCCGATACTGATCCTTGTCGACCCCACTGCTCTCTGTACTAATCCTCGTGGCCCCAACTGTTCTCGGTACTGATCCTTGTGGTCCCCACTGCTCCTGGTACTGATCTTTGGGGTCCCCACTGCTCCCTGCTCTGATCCTTGTGATCCCCACTGCTCCCGGTTCTGATTCTTGTGGTCCCCACTGCTCCCCGGACCTAGTCCTTGTGGTCCCACTGCTCCCAGAATTAATCCTTGTGGTCCCCACTGCTCCTTGTACTGATCCTTGTGATCCCCAATGCTCCTGGTACTGATTCTTGTGGTCTCCAGTGCTCCCAGTATAGATCCTTGTAGTCCCCACTGCTCCCTGTACTGATCCTTGTGGTCCCCACTGCTCCTGGTACTGATTCTTGCTATCCCTACTGCTCCTGGTACTGATCCTTGTGGTCCCCACTGCTCCTTGTACTGATTCTTGTGATCTCCAATGCTCCCCGTACTGATCCTTGCTTGTGATCCCCAGTGCTCCCAGTATTGATCCTTGTAGTCCCCACTGCTCCCTGTACTGATCCTTGAGATCCCCACTGCTCCTGATACTGACCCTTGTGGTCCCCACTGCTCCTTGTACTGATCCTTGTGGTCCCTACTGCTCCTTGTACTGATCCTTGTGATCTCCAATGCTCCTGCTACTGATTCTTGTGGTCCCCAGTGCTCCCAGTATTGATCCTTGTATTCCCCACTGCTCTGTGTACTGATCCTTGAGGTCCCCACTGCACCTGATACTGATCCTTGTGGTCCCCAGTGCTCCCGGTACTGATCCTTGCTGTTCCCATTGCTCCCAGTAGTGATCCCTGTGGTCCCCACTGCTCCCAGTACTGATCCTTGTGGTACCCACTGCTCCCAGTACTGATCCTTCTGGTACCCACTGCTCCCGTTACTGATCCTTGTGGTCTCTACTGCTCCCAGTACTGATCATTGTGGTCCCCACTGCTCCCAGTACTGATTCCTGTGGTACCCACTTCTGGTACTGATCCCCGTGATCCCCCTGATCCCGGTACTGATTCCTGTGGTCCACACTGCTCCCAGTACTGATCCTTGTGGTCCCCACTGCTCCCAGTACAGATCCATGCAGTCCCCATTGCTCCCAGTACTGATCCCTGTGGTCCCCACTGCTCCAATACTAATCCCCGTGGTCCCCACTGCTCTAAGTACTGATCTCTGTGGTCCCTACAGCTCCCAATACTGATCCTTGTGGTCCCCACTGCTCCCAGTACTAATCCTCGTGACCCACACTGCTTTTGGTACTGATCTTTGTGGCACTTAATTGAGGCTAGTTTCACACTAGTGTATGGAGGAGCTGCGGACGGCTGCGGGCTTCCTCCGTGAAGCTCTGCTCCCGGCCGCACCTCCTCTGGTCAGCTCCGCCTTTGTCGGCATGCGGCTTGCGTACCCTATCTTTAGCATTGCCGATGTATGCGGATGCCTCGGCATGCGTTGTTTTGATGGTGCGGCGACTTGCGCCAAGCGTAGCATGTTGCATTTTGGTGCAGTCGCTGCACCGTTGAAATGACACATGCGGAGGCATCCGCATACCTTGGCACGGCCTGCGTACCCAATGCTAAAGATAGGGTACGCAGGCCACATGCTGACAGAAGTGGAGCTGACCTGAGGAGGTGCGGCCGGGGGCGGAGCTTCACGGAGAAAGCCCGCAGCCGTCCGCAGCTCCTCCATACGCTAGTGTGAAACTAGCCTAAATGTCTTATTTTAAGCAAATGTATTCCTCTACATATATATTGCTCTAATTTCATTATTATTATAAATGCAAAAAAATAAAAGGTGTGCGGCTATAGGGTTAGGGAAAAGTTGAACATATAAAGTCCCTGTTTGAAAGTCCTGGTTACTTTTGCTGTCTGCCATTCTAAGAGTTATGTGATCGTACAGTGTAACTGTACTTAAAGGGATTGTCCAGAAGAATGCAACATGAAAAAAAAACAAAATTTACAAAAAAGAAAAAAAAACTTCTTAAATCATTCCTAAAAGAAATGTTATAATTTACAACCCAACAGCTGGTTATATGGTAGTGCAGCCATGACTGCGCGGATCGGAGGCGTTACACGCTGTACTGCTATTAATCCCGAACACTATAATCACTGAATGACTGGATTTTCTTTGTAATAAAAGTTTTAGACAAGAAACACATTCAGCTCTTAGCTCCTGCACCATGATAATTCTCAGGAGAAGAGACAGACTGTATTGTTCCTTGGTGAGCGTAATGATAGGAAGAACAGTACTATGCCTCGCCTTAGGATTACTCTTATTTCTCATATATTTCTAGTTTTAATAACAAAGAGAAAAATACGTAAACATATGCATCCATATTTATAAAACTTGTTATGAGTTTTCTACTTTAAACGCTAAAGGCTATGGACAACTTTGACATAAAAAAATATTGCATGGTTTCCTTCAGAAAATAACATTTGCTCTATGTTTCAGTCTACAATATATATTTGTTAATTTATTTTCAAACCTCTGATATACAGTTTGGAACCTGGTCCAAGTTTCAATTTCTCTTTTGTGGGAGTGTCTCTCAGTAATATAGGCTGGATTTTAGCTCTGTTGTTTTCATTAGCTTGCACAGTCATGTTCATATGTTTCAACAATTGTGGTTCTCAAGTCCTCAGACAGTCCTCTTCTCTTTCTGTTCTCCATGTTTAGTGTGGCACACAGACACACATTGCAAAGATTGAGTCAACTTCTTCCTTTTCTTATCTGGTCTCAGGTGTGATTTCTATATTGCCAACACCTGTTACTTGCTATAGGTAAGTTTGAACAAGCATCATATGCTTAAAACAAATTTGTTTATCAAGAATTTTGGTTAGGTGCCAACAATTTTGCTTGGCCCATTTGTGTGGTTTTGTGTGAAATTATGTCCAACCTGCCTTTTTTTGTGTTGTTTCAGTACACACAAAGGAAATAAACATGTGTATAACAAAACATGTGTAATTGCAATAATTTTCTGGGAAAAATACTTCATTTTCTGGAACAATTTCAAGGGCGCCAACACTTTCGGCCATAAAAATAAATAAGTATAGTTCTAGAACTGCACTTAATTCATCTTCACTTGCTTTCCTCCCTATCTTTGTTTTCTCTACCCTCCCTGAGACTGTAGATACTTCTCTCTTCTTTGAAGATCTGCGCAGATCTCCTTCCTCTCCCCTACTTGGGAGCAGAGAGAGCCTTTAAAACTGAGCAGGAACTCTGACAGATTTGTAATATATTTTAGGATCACTCAGATAAACTTACAGGACGCTCTGCAGGAGCAAAATGATAGATAATCTTTAATGAAGACTAATTAGAAAATTACTAAACTTTTAAAAAAGATAACCTAAAAATGTAATGTCTATGGAAATTACTTTAGGAAACTTTTTTTGCAGATATGCCAGCACCATCAGTTTTGGAAAAAATAGTACATTGCTTCCCATCCCGCTGCACTGCAGACAGCAGTATCACATTGTATATCATATACTACATACTATTCAATATTATTAGTTTTCTCTTTATAACCCTCTTGTACACTGTGGCTCCTTGGAGTCCTGTATCAGAAGTAAACTTGGTAGGTTTTTGGTTAGCCGGGTAAAAAAAACAAACGTCAAGATTAGTGATGATGAGCGAACGTGCTCGGATTAGGTGTATTTCGAGCATGCTTGGGTGTTACCAGAGTATCTTGGGCATGCTCGAATACTATGTTCAAGTCCCCGCTGATGCATGTCTTGCGGTGATAGACACCTACAACACATGTAGGTATTGCTTAGGCCTGTTTCACACTTACGTTTTTCTTGTCAGTTGTAATCCGCCAAAATGGCGGAGAACGGATCCGTAGGCGTCGAAATACCAACGGGAGCCAACGGACCGTTGGTGCACCGGGATCCGCTGATCTGGGAAAGTTAAAGGAGCCACGCTGAAAACAAAAAATACAGCCGATGTAGCAAGAAGAGCCGGGACATCGCGGGACGAGAGGAGAGCCGGGACATCGCGGGACGAGAGGAGAGCCTCGCTGGACGAGAGAGAGAGAGAATTTTTTCTCAGCCGCCAGACCGGGATTTAGGGTTAAATTTACTGCAAAGGCGACTCTGCTGGGCATGCGCAGTGTAAAGTGCGGATCGACCAGCCAGA
Source organism: Dendrobates tinctorius (assembly GCF_039654945.1). Classification (NCBI taxonomy): domain Eukaryota; kingdom Metazoa; phylum Chordata; class Amphibia; order Anura; family Dendrobatidae; genus Dendrobates; species Dendrobates tinctorius. Next base: position 80,883,673 of record NW_027361696.1, read on the forward strand.
AAAACGTTGCATTGTCCGTCCAGTCTTGTCAGCGGACGCGAATGTGGAGCCCCTGAGGCTCAGTCGCCACAGAGGTACTGCACCTTCTCCTAAGGTGTAGTGCCCCACCATCCAGGTAAGGTGGGAACTCCTTTCCACGCTCCAACACTCGCACCCCACACAACAGGGTAGTTCTGCACAACCACATTGCGGCTCAGTGCTTAGAGAGTAGCAGAGCACCATTGGTGGTTCCCTGCTTGGAACACTGGATGTGCTGGGAGGTGGGTGGAGTTTAGATATATAAAAGAGTGGGAAAGTATAGGATTACAGGTCAGTCTGACAGAAGGTCAGTCGGGAAGGAAGCCACTCGGGAGGAGTGGGGATCCCTGGAAGGAGGGATGGAGGAAGGAGTGCTGCAGCTGCCTCAGTGATCTGAGCCATCTGGCACGGGAAAGGAAAAGAAGGAGAAAGACGTAGAACTGCAACCTAAGCTTCCATAAGAGAGAGAAAGACCAGTATGGAATGAATGAGTAAGGAGAACAGAGAGGACGTGGGTTGGAAGAGGAACCCTGCCCATAGGTTCTCAGCGCAAGGCCGGGTCCCGGTCCCCGAGGTTGTATGGACACTTATGGTTCTGCAGCAGACACCGATGGAGTAGTTGGCTGTAAATGCACTACTCCCACCTAAGTCTTGGGGCACAACAGCAACTGATTAGAGAGCCGGGACTCAGGAGAAGGGAGTCCCCGAAGCAGGCTACAGCTGTCTGCCATACGAGTAGAGTTCTTGGGAACATCTGACAGGAGGAACTCCAGAGTACCACGGTACTGGAGATCTTCACACTTTAAGGCGCGATAGAGGAGTCATTCAGGAAAGGCACACGTTGGTGGAGTGTTGGAGAGGAGCTTTCCATCTGGCCTGGAGGTTGGCTGAGTCTCTGACCCGGAGGACACGGCTCGGAGGCAGACACCCTTGTGTACCGCAGACTGTGAGTAAAGCCTTGGAACTGCAAGCCTCGGTGTCCTCCATTCATTCTTGCGCCAACCCGCTTAGCACCGCTACATCTGGGTACCATCCTTTACACTGCCTGCGCCTTTCCACAACCATTACAACTACACTGCCCTGGGACCTCAGCCCTGCCTGTGGAGGGCTATACCATCACTGCTGCACCATACCATCTGTCCCAGAGGATCTGTCTGCAGCGTCGGCTTAACACCTCCCTTGCCGAGCACCACAGGTGGCGTCACGAACTATTACATTACAAACTTCCACTGATATTTGGGCGCCCAGGGCCACGGACCGGGTCACCGCTGCTGTGACACATTCCCCTGGCACCGGCCCGGTACCGAGTACCCCACAGCCCTGAAAGGGCGACCCAACTTGGTGTCAGGATGACGAGACCCGATGCCATCGGGTTCTGTGTGCCTAAGATTTGTTGGACTCAAAACTTTTGAAAATGTGCAGAAGACCCAATTTAATAGACTGTGACATGAATATTGAAAATAGCTGCTGGCGAGGAGAAGAAGGGCGTGCAGAGATAGGCGGTCCTAGGAAAAGACCGCGAAGAGTCTTGGGCCTTCCCTGCCTGAATTACTATGTGACAGCAACATGGCCCACCCCCGAGGGGTTCATATACTGGCTTGGTATGGAGGCGCTGGAAGAAGACGCTGCCCCCGGAAGGAGGTGCAGAAGAAGCCAGTGGTAGGAAAGGGGCCGAGGCAGGAAGAATGCCAGAGCGCCATGATGAAGAGAGAGGAGAAGTCAGAAGAACAGGGGGAGGAGAGGCCGCTCGCTCCCAGGCCGCCGCTGCGGAGGCTGCGACCACTGATACACCCTCAGCAGCGGCCGCCACCACCTCACACCCGATACTGTCATTGGCTGAGCCCCGTTCGGAGGAGACATATGAGGATGCTGGAGCAGAATGGAGGCCCAGGACAGCATCCCCGCCTGGACCGGGCGCCGCTGTACCGACCCCCACCGACAACCCCGGCCGAAACCGGCCTGGCCCCGGCATGGATCCAACACGGCTCATCCCATCAGTCACCCCGGGAGTCGTGGCTGCAGCCATCTACCACCAGGTACCGGAGCCGGGCCGCAGCTGGAAACGCCAGATATGATTACTGCCCCGGGGTTGACCCTAGCTTTGGGAGCGGAACCCATGGATAGGAATGGCCCAGTTGATCTCCGCCGATGATCCCTGACTGCGGTACCACTGACTGAAGTCCCGATTGACACGGAGGAGTCGGACCCCGAGGAACCAGTGACGTCGCCGGCTGAGTCGCCGACAGCAGCAGGAGAGCCATCGGAAGTGGCGGATGTGCCATCTCCGCAGGCAGTAGACGTTTCTATGGCCCTTTCCTTTACCCCGACCAGTGGCTATCTCACCCTGTGGGAGGCAGAATACATGCGTATGGCAAGTAGACAAAATCAAGATGAAGATACCATGTCTGGTAGCAATACCCAATCGGCTTCCAGAACCCCAGGAGGGGACCAGCACTAAAATTCTCGTGACCCTGGAAGGTTTGTTTAGCACCGTTATGCCTTTTTGTTTACTCATCATGGTTTAGTTTTTGGTTTTTCTCAGAGTTGCCCTGTTTGATTGGCAGCGTTTCTGCATTTGGAAGTGAGGAGATCATGAACGCTGTATGATCCAAAACTTTTACTGTAAATAGTTGCACCTCTTTAGGTGCCCTCTCTTGGTTTTACATATGGACACTTTGCGAAGATTGTGTCAAAGTTTTACATAAGGACACTTTTCGAAGATGATGTCTACCTCGAGGGACACTGCAAGAGATCCCGGCTGGGAGCGGTGTGAAGTGGCGGATGTGCCATCTCCGCAGGCAGTAGACGTTTCTATGGCCCTTTCCTTCACCCCGACCAGTGGCTATCTCGCCCTGTGGGAGGCAGAATACATGCGTATGACAAGTAGACGAAATCAAGATGAAGATACCACGTCTGGTAGCAGTACCCAATCGGCTTCCAGAACCCCAGGAGGGGACCAGCACTAAAATTCTCTTGACCCAGGAAGGTTTGTTTAGCACCGTTATGCCTTTTTGTTTACTCATCATGGTTTAGTTTTTGGTTTTTCTCAGAGTTGCCCTGTTTGATTGGCAGCGTTTCTGCATTTGGAACTGAGGAGATCATGAACGCTGTATGATCCAAAACTTTTACTGTAAATAGTTGCACCTCTTTAGGTGCCCTCTCTTGGTTTTACATATGGACACTTTGCGAAGATTGTGTCAAGGTTTTACATAAGGACACTTTTCGAAGATGATGTCTACCTCAAGGGACACTGCAAGAGATCCTGGCTGGGAGCGGTGTCCAGCACTTACAAGAATAATTGTTGAAAGTTTTAATGCAAAGTATTTTTGATAATGATGTATCTTATGAGAATATTCGTAACTAGGAAATGGCTTTAATATAGAGTGAGAGATTTAAATAAAGAGTTGAAAATGTGAATGGTGAACCAGGTATCACAGGTGTCACTTGAAAGAGAATAGAGAATGTACACTAGAAAGAGAAAGGAAATGTGTGCTAGAGAAGGAAAGCTGAATAAGACTGGAGTGATAGTGAGTCACAGATAACAGCACTTAGAATTACGTACAGTATGAAAAATTGCACTTTTTGATTTGAAATTTAGATAGTTAATTAAGAATTGTTTGTAACGTTCAAGGAACAATGCCTCCTATATTAGGAAGTTTAGTATAAGAAATATTTATGCAGCATTATAAAATTTTGTATGTTCCTGTACTGTCAACTTGTTGTCTTGCAGCCCGTGGACGTGCTGTGTTTAATGGGGGGGTATTTGGCGCCCCTGAGGCTCAGTCGCCACAGAGGTACTGCACCTTCTCCTAAGGTGTAGTGCCCCACCATCCAGGTAAGGTGGGAACTCCTTTCCACGCTCCAACACTCGCACCCCACACAACAGGGTAGTTCTGCACAACCACATTGCGGCTCAGTGCTTAGAGAGTAGCAGAGCACCATTGGTGGTTCCCTGCTTGGAACACTGGATGTGCTGGGAGGTGGGTGGAGTTTAGATATATAAAAGAGTGGGAAAGTATAGGATTACAGGTCAGTCTGACAGAAGGTCAGTCGGGAAGGAAGCCACTCGGGAGGAGTGGGGATCCCTGGAAGGAGGGATGGAGGAAGGAGTGCTGCAGCTGCCTCAGTGATCTGAGCCATCTGGCACGGGAAAGGAAAAGAAGGAGAAAGACGTAGAACTGGAACCTAAGCTTCCATAAGAGAGAGAAAGACCAGTACGGAACGAATGAGTAAGGAGAACAGAGAGGACGTGGGTTGGAAGAGGAACCCTGCCTATAGGTTCTCAGCGCAAGGCCGGGGCCCGGTCCCCGAGGTTGTATGGACACTTATGGTTCTGCAGCAGACACCGGTGAAGTAGTTGGCTGTAAATGCACTACTCCCATCTAAGTCTTGGGGCACAACAGCAACTGATTAGAGAGCCGGGACTCAGGAGAAGGGAGTCCCCGAAGCAGGCTACAGCTGTCTGCCATACGAGTAGAGTTCTTGGGAACATCTGACAGAAGGAACTCTTCACACTTTAAGGCGCGATAGAGGAGTCGTTCAGGAAAGGTACACGTTGGCGGAGTGTTGGAGAGGAGCTTTCCATCTGGCCTGGAGGTTGGCTGAGTCTCTGACCCGGAGGAACGGCTCAGAGGCAAGCACCCTTGTGTACCGCAGACTGTAAGTAAAGCCTTGGAACTGCAAGCCTCGGTGTCCTCCATTCATTCTTGCGCCAACCCGCTTAGCACCGCTACATCTGGGTACCATCCTTTACACTGCCTGCGCCTTTCCACAACCATTACAACTACACAGCCCTGGGACCTCAGTCCTGCCTGTGGAGGGCTATACCATCACTGCTGCACCATACCATCTGTCCCAGAGGATCTGTCTGCAGCGTCGGCTTAACACCTCCCTTGCCGAGCACCACAGGTGGCGTCACGAACTATTACATTACAAACTTCCACTGATATTTGGGCGCCCAGGGCCACGGACCGGGTCACCGCTGCTGTGACACATTCCCCTGGCGTCGGCCCGGTACTGAGTACCCCACAGCCCTGGGAGGGTGACCCACCAACATCTTGGCGGATCTGCAAAAAAACGGATCCAACGGATGCCTGTCCGTCAAGATCCGCCGGTAATGCAAGTCTATGGGGAAAAAACAGATCCGCCAAGAAAAATGGGGGATCCGTTTTTTTTGCAAAACGGCGGATTTTGACTGATGGTGACAAACGGAAGTGTAAAGCAGGCCTTAACAAACAGAGTAATCTTAGAGTGCAATGAAGTAATATGCACCAGGGGCCAGAAAGAAGGTCTGAAGCCTTTAGAAGTCAGAAACTATGCTGATAATGCCAGTTCTGCTTTATCAGTGCAGTGTCTGAGTTTGGAAGCGTAGGCGGACCTTTGATAACTTCATGGCCAAAGGTCATACCCTACAGGAGTATGGAGGAACTGGTATGTCCTCTGTAGTGCGTGAGTGTAGCGTGCAATGTGTGTAACATACAATGTTTGTAATATGAGGTATGCAACATACAGTGCATAAAAATGCCGGGTATCTAACATGCATTGTGTGTCTAATATATATTGTCTGTGTGTAACAGTGTGTGTAAGACACTGTGTATGTAACTTTACAGTGTGTGTGACATGCAGTGTGTAACATGCAATTTGTAACATGCAGTGTTTCCAAAGAGCAATGTGTGTATTACATGCAGTATGTGTGTAACATTCCGTATGTGTAACTTGTAGTATGTGTAAAATCTAACATGCAGTGAGTGTATAACATGCATTGTGTACGTGTAATATGCAGTGTGTGTGTAAAATGCAGTGCATGCAACAATCTAGTGTGTCTAATATGCATTATGTGTGTGTACCATGCAGTGTATGTAACAATACAGTGCGTGTAATGTGCACTTTGTAACATGCAGTATTAGTTAACATACAGTGTGTGTGGCATTCAATATACACAACATGCAATGTGTGTGTAACATGTGTGAGGCAGTGACCCCTGTTACAGCTAGGGGGTGCTGTATGTACTCCCCAGTATGCATATTGAGGCATGGGAATGCATTGCGGTCACAGGCGTAGCTGGGATTGTAATGGGGAAGCAGTGACCAATGAGGATTAGTGAGGTCTGAGTGAGTCTGAGGAGTCTCAGGCGTGTCAGGTCCAGAGTGAGGCCTGGCAACTCCCAGTGTACACAGTGGTGCTGCCGTCCACGGTGACTGGTATTGGATGTGGATGTCTTGTGCCCAGAGGTGAACCGGAGGTAGACTGTCCTGTGCCGAAGAAAGGACTGGCGTGTGTCACAGCTGCAGACAGGAGGATGTTAACCTCTGTGTACAGCTGTGAGGAGAGACTGTGATACAGGGGTGGAGGACGACCACGGGAACTAGTCAGAGGAGGACTAGCGTGTGTCGTGACTGCAGACTAAAGGAGGCTGGTTGTGAGAGACATTGGCTCGGCGTGTAGTCGCCCATGGAAACTGGACAAGGTGAAGTCCGGCATGTTTAGGGACTGTGATACAAAGCCGTGTACTATGAAGTGCTATTGACTGGTGTGAACTGCACACTAATATTATTTGCACTTGTGTGAATTGGACTTTAAAGCTGTAAGGAAACGCATTAAAGCATGGGTCCTCAAACTACGGCCTGCGGGCCACATGCGGCCCGCGAAGGACTTTTATCCGGCCCCTGGCCAGACCGACATTAAACTGCACTGATTACAGGGCCAACGGGCCCTGTAATCGCGGGCGGGATGAGGCAAGGCGTTGCGCAGCCCTCAGTATGCAGCAGAGACCACACAGGCGACGTGATTATCATCACGCCGCCTGCGCGGCCTGATGACGTCACGCCGCCTGTGCCTGTGCTGGAAGAAGACGGAGATGAGCGGGCGCCTCTTCAGAGCAGCAGGGGACATAGGTGAGTACTGTTTTTTTTTCTTTTTAACTCCGGGTCCTATTGGGGACCTGTGCTGCAAAATGGGGACCTGTGCTGCCTTTTGGGGACGTGTTACAGTACGTATTGGGGACATGTTCCTGCTTATTTGGGACCTGTGCTGCCTACTGAGGACCTGTGCTACCTTTTGGGGACCTGTGCTACGTATTGGGGACATGTTCCTGCCTATTTGGGACCTGTGCTGCCTACTGGGGACCTGTGCTACCTTTTGGGGACCTGTGCTACGTATTGGGGACATGTTCCTGCCTATTTGGGACCTGTGCTGCCTACTGGGGACCTGTGCTACCTTTTGGGGACCTGTGCTACGTATTGGGGACATGTTCCTGCCTATTTGGGACCTGTGCTGCCTACTGGGGACCTGTGCTACCTTTTGGGCACCTGTGCTACGTATTGGGGACACGTTCCTGCCTATTTTGAACCTGTGCTGCCTACTGGGGACCTGTGCTACCTTTTGGGGACCTGTGCTACGTATTGGGGACATGTTCCTGCCTATTTGGGACCTATGCTAACTACTGGGGACATTTACCTGCCTATTGGGGAGCTGTGCTACCTGTTGGGGACATTTACCTGCCTATTAGGGACCTGTGCTACCTATTGGGGACCTGTGCTGCCTATTGGGGACCTGTGCTGCCTATTGGGGACCTGTATCTGCCTATTGGGGACGGTGCTGCCTATTGGCGACCTGTGCCACCTTTTGGGGACCTGTGCTACGTATTGGGGACATTTACCTGCCTATTAGGGACCTGTGCTGCCTTTTGGGGATCTGTACTACCTATTGGGGACCTGTACCTGCCTATTGGGGAACTGTGCTGCCTATTGGGGAACTGTGCTGCCTATTGGGGAACTGTGCTGCCTTTTGGGGAACTGTGCTGCCTTTTGGGGAACTGTGCTTCATATTGAGCACATTTTCCTGCCTATTGGGGACCTGTGCTGCCTATTGGGGACATTTACCTGCCTATTGGGGACCTGTGCTACATATTGGGGACCTGTGCTGCTTATTGGGGACATTTACCTGCCTTTTAGGGACCAATGCTGCCTATTGGGGATTCTTACACCACACTAGTCTGAGCCTGTGGTAAAAGTGGAGTTCCACCAATATGGGCACTGGTGAGGCTGCATTGATGTGCACTGATCAGGCTGCATCGATGGGCACTGATCAGGCCGCATTGATGGGCGCTGATCAGGCCGCATTGATGGGCGCTGATCAGGCCGCATTGATGGGCGCTGATCAGGCCGCATTGATGGGCGCTTATCAGGCCGCATTGATGGGCGCATTGATGGGCACTGATCAGGCTGCATTGATGGGTACTGATCATGCCGCATTGATGGGCGCTGATCAGGCCGCATTGATGGGCGCTGATCAGGCCGCATTGATGGGCGCTGATCAGGCCGCATTGATGGGCGCTGATCAGGCCGCATTGATGGGCAGTGCAGTCTGTATGTCTCTGTGTGGGAAATTTTATTGCTGGTATATTGTTTTTGTAGCGCTGTATATATGTTGATATTTTACTAATAGCAATTTTGAATCCCTAGGTAAAGTGTGTAAGATGCAGTATGTATGTGACATGCAGTGCATTAAACAATGCAGTGTGTCTTAACATACACTGTGTTTTAAACATACATTGTCTGTAACATGCAGTATGTGTGTACCATGCAGTGTATGTAGGAATTCAGTGCATGTAACATGCAGTGTGTACAACAATGTACAGTGTGTACAACATGCAAAGTATGTAACATGCATTATTTAACATGCAGAATGTAACATGCTGTGTATTGAACTGTACAATTTGTGATATGCAGTGTATGTAAATTGGTAACCTGTAGTGTGTGTAAAAAAAAATGTGTGTGTTATATGTAGTAAGTTTATTATGCATTGTGTAACATGCAGTGTGTGTTACATGCAGTGTGTATTACATGCAGTGTGTGTTGCATGCAGTGTTTGTAAGATGCAGTGTGTGCGTAAGATGCTGTGTGTGTTACATGAAGTGTGTAACATGCAGTATGTGTAAGATGCAGTGTGTGAGCAAGATGCAGCATGTGTGTAAGAAGCAGTGTGTAGCATGCAGTGTGTGTAAAGCCCCTTTCACACGTCAGTGTCTCCGGTAAGTATGGTGACAGTTTTCTCACGTACCTGAGACACTGACACACGTAGACCCATTCAAATGAATGGGTCTATGTACATGTGCTTGTTTTTTCACCGACTGTGTGTCCGTGTGCAAAACATGCAGACATGTCCGTTTTCTCACAGACACACAGACCGCAACACATGCCCCACACGTGCACACGGAGGACAGTGGGAAGTAACGCTACTGTAATCTGCTGTTCCCCGGCAGCTGGTGTTGAACGCGCCTGTCATTATTCTCACCTGCTCAGCCAGTGAGCAGGGGAGAATGAATGAAATGAAAACCCGACGTGGGGTCCACTTTTTTTTTAATAAACCAACCAGACAAAACTCACAGGTGCGGGCTGCTATTATCAGGCTGGTAAGGGGCCATGGATTTTGGGACCCCCCCAGCCTAAAAACAGCATCCCGCAGCTACCCAGAAGAGGTGCATCTATTAGATGCGCCAATTCTGGAGCTTTGCCCAGTTCTTCCCACTTGCCCTGTAGCGGTGGCAATTGGGGTAACGGGGGGTTAATATCACCTTCCTATTGTAAGGTGACATTAAGCCTGGTTTAGTAATGGAGAGGTGTCAATAAGACATCTATACATTACTAATCCTATAGCACTGAAAGTGTTAAATAAACACACACAGCTAGAAAAAAGTATTTTAATTAAATAAAACCACAAACACAGTTTCCCATCTTTAATTTACTCCTAATCCTCACAAGGCCCTCGATCTCCTGAAATAAAATAAAAATAATAAATCAGCAATATACCATACCTCTTCGGCTTTCGGTCCCTTGCCGTAATCCATATCTGGGGGGTTAATAAGTTTTCAACCGGAGCGATGGCTCTAAACTACTGGGGAATGAATAAGAAGCAGTGGGCTCAGTAAATAGCGGTGACGTCACTGAGCCTGAACTCCTGTGACCTCAGCACCGTGGGAAAATGCAAGTGATGAGGTCACGGCAGTTCAAGGTCTGTCCCAGTGACATAAAAATTAAAAAAAGAGCCATGGAGATATTTAAGCAAAGTCTCCTTCACTGTTTATACCACATAAAGATCAGATTTATTAGCCAAAAAAAGTGTTTTTTAAAACTTAACTTTTAGTAGTTAATTTATAAAAGAGGGGCTCCTACTTCCATAAAAACATTGCAAACATTGTCCCATCACACAAGTTCACAAACAATAAACATACAGATACATATAAACTCCCTGTTTGGGAAGTATAGAAAAAATCAGTTTATAACCTTTTGCAATTAATTCAAAGCCTCCTCATAAAGGCATAAGATACTACTTTCCAATATTATATTGCTGCATCACATATATTGCTAGTTATGGAGAAGAAAAGGAACAGTCTCACCAGCGGCAGAGTTGGTGAGAATGAATGAAAGCCGACTTCAGCACCAGCCGCTGGGGGACAGCACTTACTGTAGTGCTCTTCCCTGGTGGCCGTCTGTGTGGTCCTGATGTGGCACACGAATGCCACACATGTGCCGCACATACTACACATACGTATGTACACACGGACACTGATATCTCTGGTACCGGTTTTTCACAGTTGTGTTCTATCTATGATGTCAATTACAGGCCTCTCTCATCTTTTTAAGTGGGAGAACTTGCACAATTGGTGGCTGACTAAATACTTTTTTTCCCCACTGTATATAACTAACAGGAGCAACAGTTTAAGATCCCCGCCAATCCAACAGTTGTAAACTTCCCCTTAATAATGCAATAAGTAAAATTTATGGAAAACTTTTTCAGGACGACTTTCACACACTTTTTGACATTGTTTGTTGCCAGTAAAAGGAAAACTGTCAGTGTTTTGCATGACTTTTTGGTATCTTTTTTGGGGTATTTTTTTCCAGTACTTTTTGTTTTATGCATTTTAGTTATTGCAATTTTTGGTTGCATTTTTTGGAGTGCTATACCATATTACAAGTCATTTGATTCATAGATCTGGTAACTGCAAGATTCCTGATAGAATCACATAATAGGTAATGTCAAGTCACAGTAAAGCTGGGGCTACATATCAACATTTCTAAATGATTTGGCTATATGAGCGACCAATCACTGGGGTCTAAGAGGTAAAGTTTCTCTTTGAGGAGAATGATATGCCTGACATGCCAGTGTAAGGAGACTTATAGGCCATGCAATGCTCTTCTGGAAGCATACGTTTCCATGTCAAGCATGGCTCTTTCCACAACCTGGGAAGGGAAAAAAAATTGAGGAAAAAGAAGTGGAGTGCTATCTGAGCACAGTAAATGTGCTATGTAGTGAGTTAAAATTACAAATTTGAGAAAGGACACCTTGAGTGTTCGAAATGTCTATGTGAACTATTTCTTGCCATGAACTTTTAACATTATCTGAATAAACCTTTGGACTTTAATGAAGCTGGAACGACACTTCCTTTTTTGAGTAGTTCATGACACCATTGGAAATCATTTGATGCAATGTCACAATATGTCGCTGCAATTTCAGTGTCACATGACACATATCACCATGTAACCCCAGTCGAAGACGTGGATTGTTTTTACAGAGGGTAAAACAAAATAAACATCTATGGGAGAAAAACGCTACAATGTGTCTAAATACCTCACTTAAAGATGCTGTGAATTTTGAAGAAAAAAAAACCTACAAAAAAGTTAAAAAACAAAAACAATAAAACTACTTGGTGAATTCCTTGTGTTTAAATGGTTGATCCACTACTAAAATATTGTTAATATATTGTTAACTTATCCTGAGATGAGACTCCTTCATGTTGCTCATTGGATTATACAAAGATCTTTGGTAAAATGAGATACTCTCACCTTCTTCTTCCTGTTCTTCTTCTTTTGTCAAGATGGGAAAAAGAAACAAAAAAGGAAATTATTGTTTTGGAAATAATGTAATAAATTGTCCTCAGAAAATAGATGTCACGAGGGTGTCACTTCCCCCCCGGGAGACCTGGAATTAGACAGTCATGTAGGGTAATGATTCACACTCTTCTTTAGAGATGGTGTGATTCATGTCCTATTTTAAATGCATTGCCTTTCTTTCGGTGCTTAGAGGATTAAGGTCATGCTGGCTGAGGCCATACATACAGTCTGGTTGTTCTCAGCTGCAACTGCTTATCATTTATTCCCTCTTTATATACTGCCTCTGCGCAGTTAGTCCCTGCCAGTGAAAGAGTTATCTTCCTGTGCTGCCTGCTAAAGCTAAGTGGTTAGAGTGGAGTAGTAGTAGTTATCTGTAGTTTGCTATGGTACGTTTGTATTTATCTCTTGGTCCCTTTTCCCATGTAGTTTATTCCTCCCAGTTCCTATCCTCCTACCTATTGTTGGTTAGTGCTTTTCTATGATACAGGTGTTCTGTTTTCCGTGTTTTGTTTTTGTGTCTGGTTTACCTTTCATTTCTGTCCCATGCCTCAGGGAGTGGAGGAGGGGACAGATCAGGGTTTGACAAGAGCATAGTAAGGTCAGAGGCTCAGGCCTCTCTACCTTCAAGAGTACCCCCGGGACAGGGATAGTTAGGTTCCCAGTTCCAGGGACAGTTTCCCTTACTGACGGCCTTCACAGCGTGACAATAGAAGAGATGCCCACTTCAGCCACTTATGGCCTGTTGGAGTATAAGCCATTATAATGTTTTTCTATGTGAAACATATCTTCAGGAGGGGCCATACATTTCTGAATGATGTAAGACCCTCAATTGGGAGTAACAGCTATCTCTTTAACTGAAATTGCTTGGGACTCCCATTCTCAAAAATGGTCAACCCTCAATTCACCATGAAAGCAGAACACCATTCTAGAGATGGGTGAGGACCTACATTTATTCTGTGACTATCCCATAAATGTTTAAGATTGAAAGCATTTTAGTCTTAACTCTGTGCATAATGCATAATGAATGAGCAAAGTCTAAATCATAATCAATATTTGGTATGACCGCCCTTTGCCTTTAAAAGAGCATCAATTCTTCTATGTACACTTCAAGGGGTGTAACTACCGAGGTCGCAGGAGTAGCAGCTGTGACGGGGCCTGGAGTGATTAGGGGCCCACCCAGTCCAACAAAGAAGCAGCCGGCTCCTGTCTGTTTCACTAAATTGCTCTTTGAGAAAATGGTGATTCCCCACTCATCATGGGTGCACGCGCATTCTTGACTCTCCTCGCCCGGTACCCTATTGGAACTCCCTTTTGCCTGATGCAAAGTGATGCGTGGTGGGTGGCATGTGTGCGCCCAGGTAAATGATGAGGTACGCTGTTGCTGAGTCATCGGCTTCTCCCTCCCCCTGCCTGATGTCCAATAGGGGGATTCCCGCCTCGATGACATGCGCCGTGGGATCCCTGTTTGCGCAGGGCACTGGTAGTGATGGTGGTGGTTGGCGCTTCGGTCCGTGTCTGCCATGTCATTGACCTCTCCCTACTCCTGCCCGATGTCCAATTGGGGCACTTGCCTCGCTCACTTGCGTGGTGGGATGTCCGATGAAGTTGACAACGGTGAATGACAGGCGATGGGCACGCAGCACAGACACAGTGCTGAAGCACGTGGGCTACAAGCGCTTGCTTGTAACTTCCGGTGACTGGAGGCGGAAGTTACTGGGACAGTGGAGTGCCGGTCGGGCAGGTTTGGCAGTTGCAGCCATGGCATACCCCATTGACAAGATCTTACAGAATGCCAAGACTCTCTTAGAGAGACTTAAGGATCATGACAACGCTGAAAAAATCCCTAATTGAACAGTCCAGCTTGCTATATAAGCATGTTGAAGCCATGAAGGAGATTGGAAAGACTCTGCCAGAAAAGTATCAAGAAGACTTGGCAGAAATAAAGGACACCTCAAAATACAAACCTCATGTGCTATTATGTCAGAAAAACACTCAGATTAGAGACCTACAGCAGGAAAATAAAGAGCTCTGGTTGTCTTTGGAGGAACATTAGTATGCACTAGAACTGATACACAGCAAATACAGGAGGCAGATGCTACAGCTAATAGCAAATAAAAAGCCTGTCCCAACAGAGCCAGTGCTGGGAGCTCATGAGACCTACTCCTCTGAAATAGAAAGTTATATGGACAGAATCTGTTCCATGGGGGAAGTGATGAGAAAAGCCATTCAAGTAGATGAGGATCAGACCTATAATATTCAGGAGAGACTTGCCCAATTAGAGCTGGAGAACAAGGAGCTTCGAGCGGTTCTGTCGGTGAGCAAGGATTTATTACATTCGAATGAAAAGGTGTAAAACTTTCTCTACCATCTATATGTATTTATAGGCACACTGTCCCAGTACTCCCTAACGAAGCTACATGTGAAACGTGCGTTGGGGTACTGGTCAGTCATGGGGTGTTTAATGTGTGTGTGGAGATTTAAAGTGGGGAAGGGAGGATTTAATGTGTGGGGAGATTTGGAGTGGGTATGGGGGATTTGGAGTGGGGATGGGGGATTTAATGTGTGTGGAGAGTTTTGGAGTGGGGATGGGGGATTTCGAGTGGGGATGGAGGATTTAATGTGTGTGGGGAGTTTTGGAGTGGGGATGGGGGATTTAATGTGTGTGGGGAGATTTGGAGTGGGGATGGGGGATTTAATGTGTGTGGGGAGTTTTGGAGTGGGGATGGGGGATTTAATGTGTGTGGGGAGATTTGGAGTGGGTATGGGGGATTTGGAGTGGGGATGGGGGATTTAATGTGTGTGGAGAGTTTTGGAGTGGGGATGGGGGATTTCGAGTGGGGATGGAGGATTTAATGTGTGTGGGGAGTTTTGGAGTGGGGATGGGGGATTTAATGTGTGTGGGGAGATTTGCAGTGGGGATGGGGGATTTAATGTGTGTGGGGAGATTTGGAGTGGGGATGGGGGATTTAATGTGTGTGGGGAGATTTCAGGACACAAAATGAGGAGCAAAGAGGGAGATGCTGGGCATGTATGAGGAAGCAGTACAGGGGAATGGGGGGCATGTATGAGGAAACAATGCTGGGGAATGGGCTATGTACGAGGAAACAGTATGGGGGAATGGGGGGCATGTATGAGGAAACAGTATGGGGGAATGGATGCAGATACAGTATGGTGAGTGGGAATGGGTGCAGACAGTATGGGAAGTGAACGTGAAATGTGAAAAATGTATGTGGACACAGTATGGGGAGTGAAGGTGATAGGATGTGTGCAGACACAGTGGGAGCATGTGTGAGGGGTATGTGTGAGCAAACAGTATAGAAAGTGAGGGGGTAAATATATGAGGAGACAGTATGGTGAACAGGGGGGATGTGAGAGGAGAAAGTATAAGGAGGGAGGGGAATAGTGTGAGGAGACAGTGTGGAGGGAGAAAAGTGCGTCGGCACAGAAAAGCATGGGGAGACAGTGTAAGACAGTGTAAGGGTACAGCCAGGAGGGGACAGTATACCAAGGAGGTGGAGTGTGATGACAAAGTACAGTGTAGAGACTAGGCCCTATAGGGAGGACACAGTGTTAGAGGACAGTGTGCAGAGGGAGCCAGTATAGAAAGGAGAGGTGTCATGATCCATGCGGGATCATGTCAGATAAGAGCACTGGTAACCTTTTTTTTTCCTCTCTCTAAGCTTTGTGCTTAGAGATAGCTTTCCCCGGTGGCCAGTATGGTCATTGCACTGGTGTTTTTAGAGATAGTTTTGCCCCCGGTGGTGGTTAGTGTAATTGCACGTGAATCACTAACAGGTGTGTTTACTCAATAAAGGTGTGTCAGTTGTGCTCACTGACGGTGATATTGTTGGTCTTTTCCAACCATGCTGGGTGAAGGAAGGAACTGAGGAGAGTCCTGGATAGCTCAGTCAGAGTCCTGGAGTGGCAGCTATGGTGTCAGCGAGGAGTTCATGTAAAGCATGGTGGAGTGGCAGCTATGGTGTCAGTGAAGAATTCTTGCAAAGCTTGGTGGAGTGGCAGCTATGATGTAAAGCTGCACTCAGTTGCTGGACTCTTTTGCTGGACAGCTGCACTCAGGTGCTGGACTCCGTTGCTGGACAGCTGCACTCAGGTGCTGGACTCCGTTGCGGGACAGCTGCACTCAGGTGTTGGACTCCGTTGCTGGACAGCTGCACTCAGGTGCTGGACTCCGTCGCTGGACAGCTGCACCCAGGTGTTGGACACGGTGGGAGGAAGATGCACTCAGGTGTTGGACTCTGTTTCCTGGAGCAAGTGCATCAGAGCAAAGCTAAGTGTTTCCCTGCTTGTCACTTTTCCTCATGTTGGTGTTAGTACAGCGGTGGGGCCAGTGCCTGCACCACCCAGCTATCCCCTGTGCCGCGTCACACTGGACAATTACACGTGCCGTGTCCTGCTGTATTAATTACCGGCCCGCTGGCTGTGGGCCGCGTCACACTGGACAATTACACGTGCCGTGTCCTGCTGTATTAGTTACCGGCCCGCTGGCTGTGTCACACAGGACGGGGCACGTGACAAGAGGTCAGTGTGAGGAGCATGTACCATAAGAGGGACAGTGTGGGAGTCATATTTTGTGCAGACAATATAGTGAGGGGAAATTTTTTGTTAAGAAGTATTATAATGACACTTCTGTCTTTAAGGGTGTCATGTGAAGATTTGCTGCAGAAGAACAGAGAAGATGGATGTCTGCAGAGATGGCTGTGGATGAGAAAACTCATTATGGGATCTGGACAAGATGAAAAAAATAAGAAGAACGACTGCAGAGACGATGACATCTATAAGGTACCTGGATGTAAATGTTATTTGTGATACTGAATAATTCTCATGTCTTTATGTTAGGAACATTAAAGGGGTTGTCCAGGTTTGTGATGAGTCTGCAGTCACTCTATGTGACTGCAGACTTCTGAATTCTCACAGTGCTCACTGCACACTGTCAGGATTCTCTGGTGTTGGCGATTTACATACCTGCAGTCACATGCTGACTAGACATGTGTGGCCTCACTCAATGAAAATGAACAGAACGAGGCCGGGCACGTCTAGTCAGAATGTGGTCAGAAGTATATAAATCACATACTTGTGATGACATGACTGTCCATCAGCAAGGGAGAATCCTAAAAGTGTGCAGTGCATTCGTTGTGAGAATTCAGAAGCTGCAATGTCAGGATTCAGCTCTGCAGGTTCCAGTGTCATCACATGGACGCTTCACTCATATGTGATTTTCATACTTCTAGTCCTGTGACAACGAGCTTCTCTTCTTGCTTCTCTCAGATTTTCACTGAACATTGAGAGCATTAAGAAGAGCAGCTTGTCGGTACATGACTAAGTGTGCAAATTGCATGTGTGCTGGGGGGGGGGGGGGCGTCAAACTGAATTCTTGCCTCGGGTGCAAGAAAGCCTAGATACACCTCTGTGCCCAGCTCTGGGCATACGTGTCCTTCCTCGCTCCAATTCCAGGTGCACTACCGGTGTTTGAAATCTGTCTGCTGTTTCTTCCATGTAATTTCCGGTCTTGTGTATTGTGGGGGAGTATTGGGTGTACTCGCCAGCTTCAGAATGTGCAGTGCGCATGCTCTGGAGCCGACAGGTACACCCAATACACCCCCACACTGCACAGGACCGGAAATGACGCGTTGCAGCGTCACACCAGGAAGAAACAGCACACCGATTTCAAACACCGGGAGTGCTCTTGGAATTGGAGAGATGGAGGACATGAACATCCAGAGTGTCTGCATTTCCAAAGACATCACCCTAATTAGCACAGGGACATGTAAGTTATAAAATCACTTTTCTCAGCGATTACAGGGCAGTATTAGGTCAGACTATACAACATTGCAACAAAGCTATAGTGTGCGAAATGAATAGGAAAAATGTGAATTTGGGTGGAAAATATTTTGGCATGGGGGACCCCATTTGAAAGTTCGTACCAGGCCCCTTATCTTTGTAGTTACGCCACTGTACACTTGCATACAGTTTTTTAAGGCACCGGAAACAGGAGGTTTTTCCAAACATCTTGGAGAAGTAACCACAGATCTTCTGTGTATGTCGGCTTGCATAAGGATTAGTAGTCAGTTCTCTAAGATGTTTGGAAAAACCTAATTTTCGGACTCATTCAAAAACTGTATGCAAGTGTACAAAGAAGACTTGATGCTCTTTTGAAGGCATGCAAATGAATAAATATTAATTAATTCTCTTTTGTTCATTCACTTTGTATGTTGTTAATTGATAAAAGTAAACTGTTAACACGCGGTCACCCCTTCCAAGGACATTAATTAAAATCTTTACAGTTGTTATCATGTTCGTTACATGAACTGATGCACACCCTCCAAATAACAGTGAAATTCCAGGTTGCGAAGTAGCAAAACATGGAAAGTGATAAGGGGGTGAATACTGTTGCAAGCCACTGTATATCATATTAAACCTTTTTTGACCAATATATAACATTAGAAAGTCTTACCTTCCTGCTGCTCCCTGCGGAGTGCGACAGGTTACCCATTGACAAGTGAGAACGGAAAGAAAAATACAGAAACAGGACAGTTTTATAAAGCAGTGGTCATCACAATGTAATAATAATATTAGATTAGTGACCATGCGTACAGTAGATGCAAAGGACGAGCAATGGTAACATCCGTTACCTGACGAGCCCATGATCAACCTATGATCCATGCTTATTAAATAGATATTAGTTCATTAATAAGTAGATGTTAAGGTGATCTTCCCACAACTCTATCTGGTTAATAGGTCATATATTTTGACTATGGAAAAACAAGTTTAAAATGAACCTGTCGCTTGTCGTAAATGTGTCATTTATTACCTGGTGTAAATGATGCTGTTCTCAGGAATCTGGATTTGGATATTTTTTTTATTTCTGAGCCTCCCCGTTCTTGAGATATGGCCTTCTCTTTCCTGTATATAAATCTAGTGTTTTTACCCAACTGGTCGTGTTCCTCAAGAAGACTTCCATACAGAAAAGTTGAGGATCACACCCACTTGGCTAAAAAAGACAATTTATGTACAAGGAAAAGAAGGAAAAGAAGACAATAGCTTAGGAATGGAGACGCGCAGGAACAAAAGAAAAACTGTGGCATGCCAGATTCCGGAAAATGTAAGGTAAAAAATACGTATTAGTACCAAGAGACAGGTCCTCCTTAATATTATTTGGAAAAAAAGGTTTATAGTTTTGTATGCTAATTAAGCAGCCTCTGATTGGCTAAGAAAGCTGGTACAGCGTAAACTTGGTAGGTAAAGAGCATGACAGCTGTATGTATGGCTTACTCATAGTCCACTTCTTCTGTATCGGACATTTTGACAGATGTTCACCTGTAGATTAAGAATATCATTCAGTTCCTCAAACACAGTATTTCCATATGATAATGCTGTCATATGTTATATAGTAGTGGAAGGTATAAAGATGAGCTAAGATGATGGTCAAAGGCGCAAAGATCAGACAATCTATATTGATTGGAATGCCTTCCTATAAAGTTCGCTGTTATGCACCTGTCCCTGGTACCCCGGGCTCCTCTTCCTTCTGCTGGGTCCGCTGCCCTCTGGTTTACTCCACATTGGAGTTTGTAAGTTGAGTGGCGCCCCTGAGGGTTCAGTTGCCACAGAGGTACTGCACCTCCTCCTGAGGTGTGGTGCCCCACCATCCAGGTAGGTTGGAGGCTCCTGACCACGCTCCAACACTTGCATCCCACACAACACAGTAGTTCAGCAAAGCCACATTGCGGCTCCCTGCTTGGAGTGTAGCAGAGCACCTTTGGTGACTCCCTGCTTGGAACACGAAATGTGCTGGGAGGCCGGGTGGAGTTAGAAAACATAAAAGAGCGGGAAGGTTTAGAATTTCAGTCAGTCAGTCAGTCACAAGTTGAGGATCAAAAAAAAAAAAGCACTTCTGAGCAACCGCGCTGCTACAGTGACACGAATTCTTCAGAAATCCATATAAATCTTTCAAGTTCTTTATTAAATGTACTACAAAAACTACGCGTTTGGAGGAGACAAACCGCACCTCTTCTTCAGGCTACAGTACAGAGTCAGTGAGTCAGTTCAGTTCAGAGGAGTGAGTGAGGAGAGAAGATCCCTGGGAGAGGGATGGAGGAAGGAGGTGCTGCAGCAGATCTCAGTGACCTAGGTCTGCTGGCACGGGAAAGGAAAGAAGGAGAAAGATATTGAACAGAAACCTGATCTTCCATAAGAAGGAAAGACTAGTACGGAACGTAGGAGTAAAAGGGAACAGAGGATGTGGGTTAGGAGACAACCCTGCCTAGAAGTTCTAAGCGCAAGGCCGGGGCCCGGTCCCTGAGATTGTATGGATACTAATGGTCCTGCAGCAGACACCAGAGAAGTAGTGGGCTGTAAATGCACTACTCCCATCTCAGACTTGGGGGCACAACAGCAACTTTGATAGTGAGCCAGGACTCAGGAGCAAGGAGTCCCCGAAGCAGGCTACAGCTGTCTGCCGTACAAGGAAAGTTCTTGGGAACATCTGTCAGGAGGCACTCTAGTGTTACTCAGTACTAGGAGTGCTTCACTTAAAGGCGCTATAAGAGGAGACGGTCAGAAAGGCAAATGTTGGCGGAGTGTTGGAAGGGAGCATTCCATCTGACCTGGAGGTTGACTGAGTCCCTGACCCGGAGGACACAGCACGGAGTCAGGCACCTGTGTGTACTACAGACTGTGAGTAAAGCATTGGAACTACAAGCCCTGGTGTCCTCCATTTATTCCTGCGCCAACACACCCTGTACCACTACATCTGGGTACCAGCTTCTACACCGCCTGTGCCTCTCCTCTACCCCTACGTCTACACTGCCCTGGGACTACAGCTCCACCTATGGGGAGCTTCATCATCTTGGCTGCAACACACCACCAGTCCCAGAGGATCTGCATGCAGCGTCGGCTTAACATCTCACTTGCTAAACACCACAGGTGGCGTCACGAACTATTCATTCAATTAACTACATTCCACCATTCAATTTCCGCCATTACTTGGGCGCCCAGGGCCACGGACCGGGTCACTGCCGCTGTGACACATCCCGCTGACACCGGCCCGGTACCGAGTACCCCACAGCCCTGGGAGGGCGACCCAGTTGCAAGCATGTAATTTACCTAGGCCTATTTAAGACTCATTAAGACACACATCTGTGTTTTAGGATAAAGACTAAGCGTTCAGTTTGTTTGGTGTGTTTCATCTTCAGCTCATATTGTGTTCACCCTCTGTGACCCTGTATCACACCTGATTTATTGATTTATTGGTCAACCCATCTCCTGGATTCACTTCTTAGTTGCAGTAAACTACAACATTCTTGTTGGAGTCTGTTCATATTGAACCTTTATTCCTGCTCATATCTGTTATTACTATGCCTTCCTAAATTGTGGCTTCAAACTTGCCCGTGTCCTCTCTGTACCTGTCCTCTTGTGGTTTCCTGTGTGCCAAGTCCTCACTGAACACGTGCCTTTCTGCCTGCTGCATCAACGCCTGAGACCCATGTTCCCATCCAGACCTGGAGATTAGTGGATCCACTTCACTAGGTGAGCCTAACATTCATACATGTAGAGGACTGCTTCCCTTCGCTAAGCTCTGAGCCTTGTCTGTTACACAGGCTTAGTAATTTTTCTTTTATTATCCCTTTTATTACATGTGATTATATATACCATATTGTTTCGTTCCCATTTTGTATTATCTTTGTATATTTTTTTATAAAAATTCCCTACTTTTCTGAATTATATAAAAACAATTTTATAGCTCTGTTCCTCTTGCTCTGTAAACCACACCCCTGAAGCCATACTGTACCTGTCGGGTATCCAATCAGACTGTATAAAAGATTGGTGGTGACAGCTAGTTTTTCATGGGTTATTGGGAAGCTTGGCAGTGACTGTGCCAGAGTATATATTGTAACAAAGTCACTGGCAGAGTGCTGGAGGGGAGATATGTTTCACTGAGGCTATTAACTTCAGTGATTTAAAACCCAGATGTTTGCTCCAGCACACTATGTGTTGAGAGGGGTTAATCAGCAATTTTCAAGGCTGTTTTTTTTTGTGGGCAACCATAGAGCAGGTGGGAGATTGTTCACCTTATCTCCACCCCCATCACTTGTCAGCAAATTGCCTAATTGTCTTGATGATTGGAGGCGGCGGAGTACTGGTTAGTGAACATCGGGCAACGGTGGGGAGATGTCTCCCAGCTGTTCCCTGAAATTGGGCAATGGTCAAACCAATTTATATGTGTGTTATGTGTAAAGCCTCTGGATATGGTTCTATTTCTGAAATTTACCAGCTTTTGTGATAAGGGTTTCTTGTTGTTCCAGGAATGAAGAATGTAACATGAAGCTGCACATAAATATTATTTCTCTTTTTCAGGCCATAAAATGCCAGCAGAGCTCAGTTATTGGTCTATTTAGAGTAGGCTCCCGCTATCTAACAATATCCTGGTATTAAATCTAGAACAGACGGGACAAACACATAAAAAAATACAGAAGTATAATAAGATTATTGGACACTGGAGTAAGATTGGGGTCACTGCATTCAGATGATAGTAGAAAAAACAGAGTTTAAACTCATGTGTGGTAATATCCCAGAATAGCACCCATTAAAACTTGGCGGGCATCACAATGTCAGATCTATATCTATATTAGAATCTTTAATAAAATATAGATGTTTAACCCCTTTCTGACATTGGATAATAGTACGCCCATGTCGGTATCCCTCCCTTTGATGTGGGCTCCAGCGCTGAGCCCACATCTTTCCCGACACATGTCAGCTGTTTTGAACAGCTGACAGGTGCCTCTAACAGCCGCAAGTGGAATCACGATCCAACCGAGGCTGTTAACTCGTTAAATGCAGCTGTGAATCTCTTAACTCATGCTTCCGGCAAGTGCGCCGGAAATCCCACCCAATTGGTGACCCCATCACGGATCACAGGTCACCAATGGGTTGGCACAACAACGAGAGGTCTACAGCAGGCCTCTGTGGTTGTCATAGCCAGATTGCTATTAGCGCCGCCCGGTGGACGGCGCTCAGAGCAAGTGAGCATTTCTGCTACATACAGGCGATCTGATCATCACCTGTATGTAACAGAGCCAATCGGCCAACTGCAGCTTCTAGTCTCCCATGGAGACTATTGAAGCATGCAAAAAATAAACAAGAAAAAAAAAAAAATTTTTTTTAAATATTAAATAAAAAAAAAAAAGTTCAAATCACCCCCCTTTCGCCCCATTCAAAATAAAATGATAGAAAAATATCAAACATACGAAATATTTGGTATTGCCGCTTTCAGAATCACCCGATCTATCAATATAAAAAAATAATTAACCTGATCGGTAAACGTCGTAACGAGAAAAAAATTAAAACAGCCAGAATTATGTTTTTTTGGTCGCCACTACATTGCAGTAAAATGCAATAACGGCGATCAAAAGATCGTATATAAACCAAAATGGTATCAATAAAAATGTCAGCTTGGTGCGCAAAAAATAAGCCCTCACCCAACCCGAGATCACGAAAAATAGAGACACTACGGTTATCGGAAAATAGCGCTTTTTTTTTTTTTTTTTTTTTTAACAAAGTTTGGATTTTTTTTACCACTTAAATAAAAAGGAACCTAGACATTTTGGTGTCTATGAACCTGTAATGACCTGGAGAGTCATAATGGTAGGTCAGTTTTAGCATTTAGTGAACATGGTAAAAAAAAGTGTGGAATTGCACTATTTTTGCAATTTCACTGCACTTGAATTTGTTCCTGTTTTCCAGTACATGATATGTTAAAACCAATCATGTCATTCAAAAGTACAACTTGTCCTGCAAAAAAACAAGGCCTCACATGGCAATTTTGACCTAAAAATGTTATGGTTCTGGGAAGAAGGGGAGCAAAAAACGAAAACGCAAATATGGAAAATGGCCTGGGGGTTAAGGGGTTAAATTTTGCAGTGTTTACTCATTACAAGTAGCGTACAAATTACAGATATCACCTCTTTAAAGGGAATCTGTCAGTAGAATCGTTCCCCTATGCCATTTATATGGGTATGCAGGTCATAAGAAGCTGAATAAAATGATACCTTGATATCTGCGATCCGATTTCTTATGCCAGAGAAATCCTGGTTTTATTAACAAGTAAATGAGCTGTTAAGATCTATGGGCCGGACATAGATCTCCTTGAGAATCTGCCTCTAGAGCCCATATAGATGGCTTAGGAGGGTTGATCCAACTAACAGATTCCCTTTAAATAACACAGAAATCATCATTTATTTTATGTGATGGTTACAGCTCACAGACAGAAGGGGGCCCGTGTGCAGAAACAGTATATGGGCCCATAATGCAAAATTCCACCTTCTTTGGAGGTGTTAGTGGCCCCCTTGCCAATTGGGCCCCTGTGCAGCTGCAGAGGTTGCACCAATGATATGTCCACCTCTGACCTTTGCCCAGAATAGCGACTGTCTACAGTAGAACACTCTCATAGGATAGAGGATACTGATTCTTTTACTACCTATGAGTCTTTTGTAAAACATAGGTCATAGGAACTTTGCAGTGAAGTAAAATTGTAGTTCTAATGATGACTCATGCAGGGAAAATAGGCTTTCTGTTTCTACATAGAGCTTAGAAGGATTCAATAAGGTTGTTTTTAATCACGTGATGTCATAGAAATAATGGAACAGAGAAGAATTAACTGGGAAGAAGAGTAAAATGAGCAATTGTAAGTGCACAGTGCTATATAATATGATGACTGCAGTGTATTTAAGAAGATAAAAGCTTTTTTGGGAGGAGAGCTTTTTTAACAATATGTTTATCAATATGTGTTAAAGAGTTAATGACTTCTATAGAAATGAATGAAATTCCTAGATGAACATGTTCTTTTAATGGATCAGAACTATATAGCGGGGCCATAATTATAGATGAGGAAGACTTTTTTTTTGCAGCCTATCATTCAGCTCGTGAGCAGCGCAGGAGTAAGATGGAAGTCATGGGATCCAGATACAAGTGGGAAAGTTTATAGTAAAAACAGCCCTGGAATGCTCTTCCTATGTCACTGGTTAAATCTCAGTGGGGTTACCTCTGCTCCAACATAAACAGCAATAACTCTATATTTAACAATTCCCAATGGGATCCAGACGCGCCATTATTTATTGTCCTAGGCATCTTTGGAAAGGGATCTGAATTTGTCATTAAAGAAATCTGAAAATCTTAGAGTACCATCAGAATGTTCAGAGCAAAGGAACGAGCCGACAGCTGCCTAAATGTCAAGTTTATTTTCATGTTCTGCTATTGTCTCATAGTCCTTTGTAATCTCACATCTCTTTAAATATAACACATTCCTCTCCCTCCTGGGTGCCAGGGACGAGGGGCTATCTGTGCTCAGTAACACTTCAGCACTCATTGTGATATCTCAGGTCATCATCACGTTGAGTTATGTTCTCAGGCTGCCGTAGGGGTGGATATATAGGACAAGGTTCCCATCAATAGCATAAACCTAAAGTTTTCCATAAGTTATAATGTCAAATGCACTGAAGATTAGTAAGTGCAGACTTCAGTAATTATGAGGATAGAAAGACAAGCAATGCAGTTGACATCTACTGTATGTGAAGAGATGCTTAATGGCGTAGTTGTATATGAAAAGATAACTTTTGTTTTCTATGAACAGCGCCACTCATGTCAATAGAATGGTATTTAACGGAGAAATGCAAGATTCTACGTTTGGGAAATTAAAAAGGAAAATTACATCTACAGAATGGGAGGAATAGAACTAAGCAATGGCAGGTGTGAAAAAGACTTGGGTATACTAATAGATCACAGACGGCTCATGAGTGAACAGTGTGATGCAGCAGCAAAAAAGGAGAACACAGTTCTAGGATGTATTAAGAGAAGCATAGAGGCTATTTCATGTGAAGTAATTATCTGCCTCTACTCCTCCTTGTTCAGGCCTCATCTGGAATACTGTGTCCAGTTCTGGTCACCACATTTTAAAAAAGACATCAACAAACTGGAGCAAGTTCAGAGAAGAGTGACCGGGATGGTGAGCGGACTGCAAAGTATGTCCTACGAGGAACGGTTAAGGGATCTGGGAATGTTCAGCTTGCAAAAATGAAGACAAAGAGGAGACTTAATAGCTGTCTACAAATATCTGAAGGGCTGTCACAGATTAAGGGATCATCATTATTCTCATTTGCACGTGGAAACACGAGAAGCAATGGGATGAAACTGAATGGGAAGAGATACAGATTAGATATTAGAAAAAATCTCTTGACAGTGAGGGTGATCAATGAGTGTAACAGGCTGCCACGAGAGATGGTGAGTTCTCCTGCAATGGAAGTCTTCAGACAGAGGCTGGACAGACATCTCGCTGAGATGGTTTAGTGAATCCTGCATTGAGCAGGGGGTTGGACACTGACCCTGGGGGTCCTTTCCAACTATAACATTCTAGGATTCTAGGATTCCATGGGATGTGCAAGAGAGAATATGGCAGTGTCTGAACAACCCCTTTAAATGACTGTGACCATATATAATCCATAATCATTTATCTGCTTAGTCCAATAGTCCATATTTTCCTCTAATCCAAGAATTGAGTAAAATCTGTATTTCCATAATTAAGGGAGTTGTCTCATAAAGACAATTTTATCCTGTATGCCCTATGACGGCATCTGAATATCTTGGAGTGTTAGCCAGAGCGGAGGGATGCTAAATAAGAGCTGCTGCCATTCATTTTAATGGTTTTACATTTTCTCTAAATACCATGCAAGCTTGATGAAAAAAATCGAACATAGAAACATTTTTGTGTTCTGACTGTGTCAACTGAATAAGATAAGACAATTGAAAAAAATGTATCCATCATCATTTTTTACTTTTTTTCTACCTGTAAAGTGTGAATGTAGTATTTTATATTGACATGATATCATTTACTAAGGTGCAGAATAATAATAATAACAATAAAAATATGAAATAAATGATACAGCAAATATGGCAAAACTGTGAAAACACCATCATACATATAACTCTCCTTAATGGGGTTGTCTAGGCTTGGGGTTCAAGTCTGTGACTTGTCAATCCTCACAGCGGGCACAGTGCACACTGTTAGGATAAATCTTTGGGGTTGGGAGCTGGCGAAAGATTGCATGTACTGTAAGTGATTTGCATATATGCGGTCAATGAAAATGAATTGAGCAAGGCCAGACAAGTCAGATTCTGGTCAGAAGTATTCAAATTGTATACTTGTAGAAACATGATCAACCGCTCATTGCGCTGGCGCCGGCGAATTCTCACAGCACGCACTCTGCATTCTGTGAGGATTTGCAAGTCTGCAGCCTCATAGAATTACTGCACACTTGAGCCCCAAACCTGGACAACCCCTTTAAATGCAAAATACACCTTTTCACAAAATATTTATTTTTGTTCATTCACTTCCTAAATACAAAGTTCAAAATCTAAACGGTCTTCATTAAAAAGTTGTACTATTTTGTTGCTGCTAAGCATCTGTTAGTCCTCTGTCTAGCTGAATAATCTGCAAAAATTTTACAATTCTGGCTCTGATGGCTCTCTCTGCTCCCCTTCTTTCAGTGTTAGATATAACAGCGTGAAAGGAAAGGGAATTGTACACAGATCTTCAGGAGAGAGGAGAAGGAGCATTTACAGTCTCAGGGAGAGCATAAAAAACAGGCTGTAGAAAAGGAGGAAAGTGCACAAAGAGGAAATAAGTGTAGGATAGATGCTGTGCTGTTACATTAGCTGCTGAAAAACCTCAGCATCTTGATTAGACACAGAGCTCACATCTAGCCTGTATTACAGGGAGAGACACTCCCATTGGAGAAAAATCTGGAAATTGGATGAAGTTCTGAAAATGAATGAAGGAATGCAATATTATGAGATAAAAGAAATCACCAAACTAGGTAACAAACATTTCTCATTTCAAATATGTCCATAGCCTGTAAGATATGTGATCTTCAACTCATGGTTCTTGCACTATTGCAAAACTACAACTCTCAGCATGTGCTAACAGTTAAAGGGAATCTGTCACCCATTTTTAGTGATATCATGTAAAGATCTCATTCAATTGTGTGTCACATAAGGATTCTATTAGGACTTTTGATTCCCCCCTGACCCCGGACTTTTCATGCATAAATACCTTTTTTATCTCGGTTGAGATGTATGTAAATCGCCGCGGTCCGCTCCTATGGGCGGGGCTTATTCACCTCCCCCCCCCTCCCTGTCTTGCTCTACGCATTTCTTCATTCTTCTTCTTGCATTCACGTAGTGCTTCTGCGCTTGCGCATTGAAAAGGCCTCCGGCGCTTGCGCAGTATGCTTTGCCCAACTGTGGGCAAAGCATAAAATTGGTACTGCGCATGCACTGGTATTTTTCAGCATGCATGTGGCGTCCAGGAAGAGTGTGTCCTGCATGTGAAGACTTCCGGGGCATAGATCACGCTGAAAAATACCGGCGCATGCGCAGTACCGATTATATGCCGAGGAGGGGGGGAGAAGGCGAATAAGTCCCGCCCATCGGATCAGACCGCTGCGATTTACTTACATCTCAACCAAGATAAAAAAGGTATTTATGCATCAAAGGTACGGGGTCAGGGGGAATCAAAAGTCCTAATAGAATCCTTATGTGACACACAATTGAATGATATCTTTACATGATATCACTAAAAATGGGTGACGGATTCCCTTTAATATAACTGATGATATAAAACATATTATTATATATAACCTAATATACTGTTAACATAACTGCTCCTCTTAGTAGGCAGTCCTGCTGTTAATGGGACACTGTTTATTTTCCCTTGTTCTATATCTAGATTGTCTGAGTCACTCACTTACAGGATTAGCCGGGATAACAGACTACAACTGTCACATATCACTAATCAGGTGCAGTATCATTCCATGTGTTTATCCAGACCAGCACTTATATAAGTCACTAGAGATATGAACTGTAATGCAAAACTGCTTTACCCAAGGTGGTATACAGTATATATATATATATGTATGATTATGGCATTTCTATATTTTACTGTGTTACATCTTCTGCTCCCGATTTGTTTTAGCTGACAATTATGCCAACGTTGTCTTCATAAGGGAAATGCAGGTTTCAATTACGGTAGTTTCTTGATGATCAAATGGTGAATTGAAGGATTTAATGACTATTGTTTAAATCAGGTTATGGTGTTATAGACTGAGCAGGCGGTTTTACACGATGACCCTGGAGGTCCCTTACAACTCTAACATTTTATGATTCTATGAAATATTTAAAAAAAAATTGAGTGCACGTTTGGTGGTGGGATCATAATAGAGTAAACTACGTACCCTCTGTTATTTGCATATAATATTACTAGATAGAGTTGAGCGACTTTGGTCGGATCGGGTTTCATGAAACAAAATTTTTTTCAGATGAAACTGGTCCGACCAGGGCAAAAAAAGTTCGAGTTTCGTCCGAAATCCGACCCCAATGCAAGTCAATGGGGAATAAAAGTCGGCATTGAGTGGATGAATGTCATCCGCTCAATGCCGACTTTTATTTCCCAATGACTTGCATTGGGGTCGGGTTTCGGACGAAACTCCGACGTTTTTTGCCCTGGTCGGACTAGTTTCATCTGAAACAAATTTTGTTTCATGAAACCTGATCCGACCAAAGTCGCTCAACTCTATTACTAAATATTTACTCATTTACTTGTATGCTCCATTTGTTTTTTTACTTGTTTTTTTGTCTGTGAAGTGGCCACATTGTGAGCATGCTCTAACCAACATATGCTCCGGCTCATTTCTTTGGTTTTGCTGTAGTTTTTTGTCCTTTGTAAAAACAGTGGTGTGGCCCCTCTTTCTGAGCTAATTATTTCATCTATATAGCTTCTAATGGGCAGGTGTCTGAACAGTCGGACCAGTCTCCTGCTCTGCCCATATATATGTATATTTGTATATTTCACTGAGTTACAGCTGATCAGCCTTTTTTCTCATCCTCTTTATCATCAGAGACTATGACAAGTAACACCTCTGTACACAGTTAATAACACAGGATCCACAAATCACAATAGACGAAGTCACAGCTGCTCCTCCAACATTCACAATGACTTTTGCACTCGCTCAAAATGCTTCAAAACAAAATATAGGATCGGGGTCTGACCATTGTGGCTAATGTATATGTTCATTTCCTGCAACAACAGGAAGTAAATGTCTAAAAAAGCCCCAGTTCCCAGTGTGAAAATTGCAAGACTACTAATTTTGTTTTTCAATAAAAACCATGTTATGGAGAAAAAACATTGCCAAATGTAAAAAAAATACATTTAGCACAAAAACCTGATTTAGAAATAAGTCATTGTCTATACATTCCCTTTCAAATCAGGACCACCATCAGGAATTTCTGAGACCCCATACAGCAAAAAAAATTAAAGCAGCCCTCCCACACCAGCACACAAATATAAATAACTTTTTTCTATCTTGACCCCAGCATTATTTTATTAGACTCCCTGGGCCATTGACGAAATCTAAATCTACAGTAGATGCAAAAATGAATTCATATCCCATTACAGGTAAATTAACCAACACTACAGCCCAGTCAGAAAAAATATACAAGTCCCCAAAGCAGAACCCTAAATAAATCCAGAACAGATCCTAAAATTATCCCAGCTCCTAAACTAGACCTTGCAATTCATCCAGATCTCACGTCATAGACATTTATTCTAAACCCTAAGTGAATCCACACCCCATAACTCATAATTATTTCAGTAATCCTTAAATTACGCTCTTGTGCCTGTCTGAAATGACGGACACTTTCAGAACAAGCAGTCATAGCCAGAGTCCAATGGGCCCCGTTGCAAAATTTAGACCCACACACCCCCAGATGTGAGATGTATGGGTCCTTGCAGTGTTCTAAATCCTATAAGGGCATATGTGTTGCTTCCCCGTTGTGTAGTAATGTCCCCCATCCTGGGCCCCTTCCAGGTATGTATGTCCCCCATCATGGTATATATGTCGCCATCATGGTATATATGTCCCCCATCCTGATATATATGTCCTCCTACATCCTGGTATATATGTCCCACATCCTGGTATGTATGTCCTATATCCTGGTATATATGTCCCACTTCCTGGTAAATATGTCCTCCATCCTGGTATGTATGTCCTCCATCCTGGTATGTATGTCCCACTTCCTAGTATATATGTCCCACTTCCTGGTTTATATGTCCCTCATCCTGATATATATGTCCTACATCCTGGTATGTATGTCCTAGATCCTGGTATACATGTCCCCCATTCTGGTATACATGTCCCCCATCCTGGTATGTATGTCCTACATCCTGGTATGTATGTCCTACATCCTGGTATGTATGTCCCACTTCCTGGTATATATGTCCCCCATCCTGATATATATGTCCTCCTACATCCTGGTATATATGTCCCACTGCTCCCAATAATGATCCCTGTGGTCCCCACTGCTGCCTGTACAGATCCCTGTGGTCCCCACTGCTCCCAGTACAGATCGCTGTCATCCCCACTGTTCCCAGTACAGATCCATGCGGTCCCCACTGCTCCCAGTACAGATCCCTGCGGTCCCCACTGCTCTCAGTACAGATTCTTGACATATGATGTACTATCCCGTCCATGTGCCCTGACCTTAATGCCCATGGACGGGATAGTACATCATAGCGATCAGCTGCGCTCATGAGGGGA
This sequence comes from Dendrobates tinctorius, assembly GCF_039654945.1. Lineage (NCBI taxonomy): Eukaryota > Metazoa > Chordata > Amphibia > Anura > Dendrobatidae > Dendrobates > Dendrobates tinctorius. The sequence goes on from NW_027361696.1 coordinate 80,915,240, forward strand.
GCGCGGCCAGGTATCAGCTGATCATCACAGCTGACACCCGACACTATGTGCCAGGAGCCGGGACATTACCCCCTGGCACACTGCAATCAAACATAGGGAAGAATCACAGGAGGGGGCTCCCTGCATGCTTCCCTGAGACCCAAGGAACAACGCGATGTGATCGCATTGTTCCGAGGGCATCCTCCCTTCAGGCCCCTGGATCCAAGATGGCCGCGAGGGCCTTCCGGGTCCTGCAGGGAGGTGGTTTCTCAGTGCCTGCTGAAAGAAGGCACTGAGAAGCCTCCTGCACTGCCTGTCAGATCGCTGATCTGACACAGTGCTATGAAAAGTGTTAGATCAGCGATCTGACTTTACACAACAATGTCCCACCCTGGGACAATGCAAAAAAGTAAAAGAAAAAATTACATGTGTAAAAATAATTTTTTAAAAATTCCTAAATAAATTTAAAAAAAATATTCCCTAATAAATTCTTTTTTTTTGTAAATAAAAAAAAAATAAAACTACACTTATTTAGTATCGCCGCATCCGTAACGACCTGCCCTATAAAACTGTCCCACTAGTTAACCCCTTTAGTGAACCCCTTTGAAAAAAAACAAAACAAGGCAAAAAACAATGCTTTATCATACCGCCGAACAAAAAGTGCAGCAACACGCGATCAAAAAGACGGATATAAATAAACATGGAACTGCTGAAAACGTCATCTTGTCCCACAAAAAAATGAGCCGCAATACAGTATCATCAGCGAAAAAATAACAAAGTTATAGCTCGCAGAATAAAGCAATGCAAAAATAATTATTTTTTATATAAAATTGTTTTTATTGTATAAAAGCGCCAAAACATTAAAAAATGATATAAATGAGGTATCGCTGTAATCGTACTAACCCAAAGAATAAAACCGTTTTATCAATTTTACCACACACGGAACGGTGTAAACGCCCCCCCCCAAAGAAATTCATGAAATGATGGTTTGGTTTTTGGTCATTCTGCGTCCCAAAAATCGGAATAAAAGCGATCAAAAAATGTCGTGTGCAAGAAAATGGTACCAATAAAAACATCAACTCGTCCCGCAAAAAATAAGACCTCACATGACTCTGTGGGTCAAAATATGGAAAAATTATAACTCTCAAAATGTGGTGATGCAAAAACTATTTATATAATAAAAAGTGTCTTTTAGCGTGTGACAGCTGCCAAACATAAAAACCCGCTATAAATAGTAAATGAAACCCCCCGTTATCACCCCTTAGTTAATGCATTTATTTCCATTTTCCCATTAGGGTTAGGGTTAGGGTTGGGATTAGGGTTAGGGGTGTGTTGGGGTTAGGGTTGGAATTAGAATTGGGGTGTTTCCACTGTTTTGCACATCAGGGGCTCTCCAAATGCAACACGGTGTCTGATCTCAATTCCAGCCAATTCTGCGTTGAAAACGTCAAATGGCGCTCCTTCCCTTCCAAGCTCTGCCATGAGCCCAAACAGTGGTTTACCCCCACATATGGGGTATCAGCCTACTCAGGACAAATTGCACAACAACTTTTGGAGTTCAATTTCTCCTGTTACCCTTGGGAAAATAAAAAATTAGGGGCAAAAAGATCATTTTTGTGGAAAAAAGTATGTTTTTTTTATTTTTATGGCTGTCTGTTATAAACCTCTGTGAAGAACTTGGGGGTTCAAAGTGCTCACCACACATCTAGATAAGTAAGTTCCTTGGGGGTCTAGTTTCCAAAATGGGGTCACTTGAGGGGGGTTTCCACTGTACAGACACATCAGGGGCTCTCCAAACGCGACATGGCATCCAGCCAATTCTGCGTTGAAAAAGTCAAATGTCATTCCCTTCCGAGCTCTACCATGTGCCCAAACAATGGTTTACCCCCTCTTATTGGGTATCATCATACTCAGGACAAATTGCACAATAACTTTTGTGGTCCTGTTTCCCTTGGGAAAATAAAAATTGGGGGTGAAAAGATCATTTTTGTGGAAAAAATGCTTTTTTAATTTTATGGCTGTACTTTATAAACTTCTGTGAAGCACTTGGGGGTTCAAAGTTCTCACCACACTTCTACAGAAGTTCTTTGGGGGGTCTAGTTTCCAAAATGGGATCACTTGTGGGGGGTTTCCACTGTTTGGGCACATCAGGGGCTCTCCAAACGCAACATGGGGTCCAATCTCAATTCCAGCCAATTTTGCGTTGGAAAAAGTCAAACTGCGCTCCTTCACTTCCAAGCTCTGCCATGCGCCGAAACAGTGGTTCCCCCCACATATCAGGTATCAGCGTACTCAGGACAAATTACACAATGACTTTTGCAGTCCAATTTCTCCTGTTATCCTTGGTAAAATAAAAAAAATTGGACCTGAAGTAATTTTTTTGTGAAAAAAAGTTAAATGTTCATTTTTTTAAACATTCAAAAAATTCCTGTGAAGCACCTGAAGGGTTGATAAACTTCTTGAATGTGGTTTTGGGTATCTTGAGGGGTGCAGTATTTAGAATGGTGTCACGTTTGGGTGTCTTATATCATATAGACCCCTCAAATTGACTTCAAATGTGATGTGGTCCTTAAAAAAATGGTGTTGTAAAAATGAGAAATCACTGGTCAACTTTAAACCTTAAAAACTTCCTAACAAAAAAAATTTTGGTTCCAAAATTGTGCTGATGTAAAGTAAACATGTGGGAAATGTTACTTATTAAGTTTTTTGAGTGCCATATCTCTGTGATTTAAGGGCATAAAAATTCAAAGTTGGAATATTGCAAAATTTTCAAAATTTTTGCCAAATTTCCAATTTTTTTCACAAATAAACGCAAGTTATATCAATGAAATTTTACCACTAACATGAAGTACAATATGTCACGAGAAAACATTGTCAGAATCGCCGGGATCTATGGAAGCGTTCCAGAGTTATTACCTCATAAATGGACAGTGATCAGAATTGTAAAAATTGGCCCGGTCATTAACATGCAAACACCCTTGGGGGTAAAGGGGTTAAGGCTGCAATACCTAGACCCCCATTAGTTCTCCTGAACCAAAGTAAGATGACCATAGATATTCTCTGCCATGTAAAAAAGCAAACTGTGTGCCCCAAATGTAAAGTTCTGGGGTATGTGTGTCCTGTGGACAAAGCAGATGAAACCTCTTGGACCAAATTGTCCGAGTTATACATTTTATATTTCTTTTTCCAGTAGGGAGTCCATAAAGTTAATTAGATTTTACAAGGATTTTCCAGTTTCAAAAAACATCTTCCCTGGCTACAGCTTGTGTTAGAAAAACATGAGCTTTACTCACCCTCCCTCGGTCCAGCATTGAGTCTCTGCCGCTACACCCAGTTTCTTCTATTGTCTGCAAGACTATAGCCAATAGCATCTCAGCAGCACTGTCTGGTTTGACGGCACGAGGCATTGAGGTCTCTGATTGGCGGCAGCGCTGTCAATGTGACAGTCAATAACATACATCAAGAGCATCAGCAGAAACTGAATGATGGACCAGGGGAGGGTGAACAAAGTTTTTTTTTTTTTAAACAATTTGCATATGGGGAACAGGTGTTTTCACAACCTGGAAAACCCCCTTAAAAAAAAGTGTAAATGCTGGGACTCCCACTGTCCTTGAGAACATTAGTCCCATATCCCCGATTGATTGGACAGTAGTAATTCATTAAAGATGTGACTGTCCGAGTACAGTGGATAGACTTTGCATGGAGCAATAATGTGCATGTGTGACCACTGTCCAGCGGCACTGATATATTTATTAGCAATCCTATGAAGAAGGGATAAATATTTGTTGTGGTCCATTTCTGTTACATATAAAACACTGAACATTTTATATCATCTGATGAATTATAATGCAGATAAAGTATGGAATAAACACAATATTTCCCAGCAGTTGGCTGGTAAGGCCAAAACCTGCCACAATATAAAGTTAGTAACTTAGAGGACGTTTCTTACCTCTGCACCTTACGCCCCGCGGAGGAGTGATGGACTGACTGCTGGGACTCTGAGATATCAGTCATGTAATGGAGATAACAAAGAGAGCACGGATTTAGTAGGAGAAACTGGACACCACCGGCCATCACTCACATTGTATTGGGCGTGTGAGATCCCTACAGCAATATAAGGAAGGTTACTATTTGACAAAACACAGATTAATGCTCCAGAGCCTGACATCCCAAAATAACTGGTGAGGTGCAGCGGGGCTCTAAGGCTCAGCCGTACGGCACCTAAGACCTTCTGCTTTATTTTTTATGCATTTGTGTTACATAATGTCACAATTATTAACTAGTCCAGAACTGAACTACTTTTTCAACCTCCTCTCAAGGTACATTCTGAGGCTTTATCATGAATGCGCTTTCAATGGTTGTAAGAAAAAAATCCTGTTCGGAAATTCAAATAATTAATTTTTGCCTCTTCTTTTTTTATATATATAAATTTCTCCCCAATACTAGCAAATAGAAAGAAATAAAAATAAAGAACTAAAATATATATATATATATATATATATATATATATATACTGTGTGTGTATATATACATATACAGCTTTTCCAATCTCTGCTCTGAATCCACTCCTGTGTGTCTCCATTCCATGTCAGCAAGCAGTTAATCCTGAATGCTATCTATGTGTTTTCAACTATGCAAGCTTATATCTGGTAAATAGTTTTTTCAACTTACTCTGATTGTCCCCTTATGTTGTGAGGTCAAGAAACTTTTCAAAGTGCTTTATGATCCATGTAGTGCTGGACATGTGTTTATCTGACCACAACATTTTATTGGGTCCTGCTGTCTCAATTTAGTGTGATTGATTAACGAGAAGAGAGAGAGCAAAAAAAAAAAATAAAAATCTTAGCCTTAGCCTCCTATATATTCAGACATAGCTAGTGGGAGCATTTATGCAGGTTGCATTTATGCACATGTAATCGAAGTACATGTATCAAAGTACTACTGGCAGTTATAACATGGCAGTTAGACAGGGCAGGAGACAGGTAAGACATTTATATACATCTACTCCCTTTACATTTGGAGGACATCAAATATATACCATATGCATTGGTGTAATTTATATCCTGGCCACTTCATTCACACACATCCACCGCCCTGGCATTAACTCTCTACACTCCATCCATATCGGCCCCTCGCTCCTTTCCTCTCCTATGTATAGCACTCACGCTCTTTTCACATTGTTAAATTGCACAGATCCAGTCAGTCCCACCATTCAACATAAGAGACGCTCTCACAAATCACTTAACCATCTGCTCACTCTATCTATCCTCCTTCTCCTAGTCGCAGGAGACATTGCTCCCAACCCTGGTCCCCCATGTTATAGAAAGTCAAACCCCCCGACTGCTACACTCAGAAACCCCTCTAATCTTATTAATATTCCCTGCATGCCATCTGTCTCTCTTAATTGTGCACTTTGGATTTCTCGCTCAGTGTGTAACAAACTCTCCTTTATCCATGACTTCTTCCTTTCTAATTCTCTTAACCTCCTGGCTCTTACTGAAACCTGGATCCAGCAGTCAGACACTACCGCTGCTGCTGCTCTTTCATACGGGGGGGCTACACTTCTCTCATACCCCAAGATCAGACAATAGAGCAGGTGGAGGCGTTGGTCTGCTCCTATCACCAAAATGTACATTTCAGGTTATCCCTCAGCTACCCTCACTAGTCTTCCCTTCTTTTGAGGTCCATGCCGTCAGACTCTACACCCCCTTCTCCATGTGAGTGGCGGTGGTATATCGTCCTCCCGGCCCCTCCCATCAGTTCCTGGATCATTTTGCCACTTGGCTTCCACATTTTCTCTCCTGTGACATCCCTACCCTCATCATGGGAGATTTCAACATCCCCATTGCTCTTCCCCTCTCACCATCTGCTACTCACCTTTTATCTCTAACCTCCTCATTTGGCCTTTTGCAGCTTACTAATTCTCCAACGCATGAAGACGGAAACTCCCTCGACTTAGTCTTCTCTCGGCTTTGTGCAGTGGATAATTTTGCAAACTCCCCTCTCCCGCTCTCTGACCACAATCTTCTTTCATTCTCTATCAAGAACTGCCAGGCTGCTCAGGTCACCCCCACTGTCCAGACTTATAGAAACATACAGGCCATTAACACCCAGAAACTTATGGAGAACTTGCAGTCTTTATTGGCCCCTATCTCCTCCCTCTCATGTCCTGATTCTGCAATGAAGCATTACAATGAAACACTTCAAAGTGCCCTGGATGAATTTGCACCCCCTATAAATAGAACAGCACAACGCAGACGGCGACAACCCTGGCACAACCTGCAAACACGTTTCCTGCAGCGGTGCTCCAGGTGCACCGAACGTCTGTGGAGAAAATCCAATCTACACGAAGATTTCATCCATTTTAAGTTTATGCTTAGAACACACAACACTGCCCTTCACCTCTCCAAACAAGCCTATTTCAACAACCTCATCACCTCACTGTCCAATAACCCGAAACGTCTCTTTGACACTTTTCATTCTCTACTCAACCCAAGAGTACAGGCCCCAACCACGGAGCTACGAGCTGACGATCTGGCCAATTACTTCAAAGAAAAAATTGACCAGATTCGACAGGAAATTATCTCCCAATCACCTCATACCATGCACTGTCCTCCCTCCCCCACTGCATCTAGCTCACTCTCTGATTTTGAACCAGTCACAGAAGAAGAAGTAAGCAGGCTCCTTGCATCTTCTCGCCCAACTACTTGCACCAGTGACCCATTTCCGTCACATCTCCTCCAGTCCCTTTGCCCTGCTGTCACCCCTCACCTAACTAAAATATTTAACCTCTCTCTCTCTTCTGGTATTTTTCCCTCCTCATTTAAGCATGCCATCATACATCCACTACTTAAAAAACCATCCCTCGACCAAAACTGTGCCGCTAACTATAGACCTGTCTCTAATCTTCCCTTCATCTCTAAACTCCTGGAACGCCTGGTCCACTCCCGTCTTATCCGCTATCTCTCAGAAAACTCTGTTCTCGACCCTCTCCAATCCGGTTTCCGCTCTTTACATTCTACTGAAACTGCCCTCACTAAAGTCTCTAATGATCTGCTAACAGCTAAATCAAATGGTCATTACTCCATGCTAATTCTCTTGGATCTCTCTGCAGCATTCGACACTGTGAATCAACAGCTCCTCCTCACTATGCTCCGTTCCATTGGCCTCAAGGACACCGTTCTCTCATGGTTCTCCTCCTATCTCTCAGACCGCTCCTTTACTGTATCTTTTGCCGGTTCCTCCTCCTCTCACCTTCCCCTTACTGTTGGGGTCCCTCAAGGATCGGTTCTAGGCCCCCTCCTCTTCTCCTTGTACACTGTCCCTATTGGTCAAACAATCAGTAATTTGTTTCCAGTACCATCTCTATGCTGATGACACCTGTTGTGAGTTCATTTTCCCCTTCACCGTCGATGTCTGATGAACTCCCTCTTCTGGTGAAGGAAGGTAGTGAGGCTGATTACCAAACACCTGATCTGGTAGATGATGACTGGGTAACAGGAAATTCTGACTGGATATAAGGTAGCCGACGCCCTTCTGAGTCGCTGGTGATTTCTTTGCTGGATTCTTGGAGACCAGTCTGATTCCTGCTTCCCAAAGATAAGTTTTTGCTCTGCTTTTGAACTTATTAGTTTTGTTTTGTTTACCTTGTTTTTTGGAATTCAGCCATCCCTGGTCTGGGGTGTGCTGAGTTCCATTTTTGACTCTGATCAGTTTGTCTCTTTGCTCTGTCTTCAGAATTTACCTGAGTGCTGATATAGTCTTTTTGAAGTCCTAGCGACTTCAGGGCCTGTTTTTCCTATCAGACGGTTGGGATATTTTTTGGTAGGGTTTTTTGAGGATTGCAGACAGCAGCTTTTCTATCCTGTCCATTTTAGTTAGCTTGGGCCCCATCGTTTGCTCAACCTATCTTTCTATCTGTGTTAGTGTTTTCATCTTGCTTCACCGTCATTATATGTTGGGGGCTGCCTATTGCTTTGGGGTCTGCTCTGGGGCAGTTTAGATTTCCCCGTTCTTTCTTTAGGCCTATTTAGTTCTCCGGCTGTGATTGAGGGGTCTAGGGCATCGTAGGAACCCCCCACGGCTACTGTTAGTTGTTGTGGATAGGATCAGGGGTCTGCAATCCGATAGCTACCAACCTCTCCGGTTTTCTGGACTTAGCTTGTATTTTTGTTTTTCCCTCCTTTGGTGACTCATTCATAACAGACACCCAATTATACGCTTCTTCTCCTGACATCACGCCAGCCTTTCTAGAAAACACCGGCGATTGTTTAAACGCTGTGTCTAATATCATGTTCTCACTATATCTGAAACTGAACCTGTCAAAGACTGAACTCCTGGTGTTTCCTCCCTCTACTAATGTACCTATACCCGACATTGCCATTTCTGTGTGTGGTTCCACTATTACTCCCCAGCAACAGGCCCGCTGTTTTGGGGTCATACTTGATTCCGAGCTTTCCTTTGCCCCCCACATTCGATCACTGGCTCGCTCTTGTCATCTGCACCTCAAAAACATTTCTGGAATTCGACCTTTTCTTACTTTTGACTCTGCAAAATCTCTTACTGTCTCTCTTATTCATTCTCGTCTCGACTATTGTAACTCTCTTCTAATCGGTCTCCCTCTTACCAAACTCTCCCCTCTCCAATCTGTCTTGAATGCTGCAGCCAGGATCATATTCCTCACCAATCGTTACACCGATGCCTCTACCTTGTGCCAGTCATTACACTGGCTACCCACAAAGCCCTCCATAGCTCAGCACCACCTTAAATCTCCTCCCTTGTTTCAGTATATCACCCTACCCGTGCCCTCCGTTCTGCTGATGACCTGAGGTTAGCATCCTCAATAGTCAGAACCTCCCACTCCCGTCTCCAAGACTTTACACATGCCGCGCCAATTCTTTGGAATGCATTTCCCAGGTCAATACGATTAGTCCCCAATCCCCACAATTTTAAGCGTGCCCTGAAAACGCATTTATTCAGACTGGCCTATCGCCTCAACACATTAACTTAATCTATCCCTGTGTGGCACAGCCAAAAGTTTTACCATAACCAGATTTCCCGCATCATGTTCCCACATGCTTTATGCATCCATTAGCCCTTTGTGTTTGTACTGTTACACACTTAACATTATGGCTGGTCCATACAATCAGGGCAACTGTTACCACCCACCTTTCGTGTCTACCTCTTTCCTCATAGACTGTAAGCTTGCGAGCAGGGCCCTCTTTCCCCTTGGTATTTGTTATAATATACTGTATGATTATTGTTATGCTGTAATGTCTATTGTCTGTACAAATCCCCTCTGAAATGTAAAGTGCTGGGGAATATGTCGGCGCTATAAAAATAAAATTATATATATATATATATATATATATATATATATATATATATATATATAATCTTTTTTTTTCTTCTCTGCTGGTTTTGGGGAATAATGTAACATCTAAGAGATATATATATATATATATATATATACACTAGCTATGAACCCGTTCTACGTGGGCATTTTTATTGGTATATTGTCTCCCATACTGGTATGTGCTGCACCCCTCATCCCTATCCTGGTATGTATGGTACCCTCACCCCCCAATCCTGGTATGCATGGTACCCCCTTATCCATATACTGGTATTCATGGTTCCCTCACCCCCCAATCCTGGTATGCATGGTACCCCCTCATCCCTATCGTGGTATGCATGGTGCCCTCACCCGCCAATCCTGGAATGCATGGTGCCCTCACCCGCCAATCCTGGTATGCATGGTGCCCTCACCCACCAATCCTGGTATGCATGGTGCCCTCACCCCCCAATCCTGGTATGCATGGTCCTCTCACCCCCCTATCCTGGTATGCATGGTCCTCTCACCCCCAATCCTGGTATGCATGGTCCTCTCACCCCTCAATCCTGGTATGCATGGTACCCCCACCCCCCTATCCTGGAAGGCATGGTCCCCTCACCCCCCTATCCTGGTATGCATGGTCTTCTCACCCCCCCATCCTGGTATGCATGGTGCCCTCACCCCCCCCCAATCCTGGTATGCATGGTCCTCTCACCCCCCTATCCTGGTATGCATGGTCCCCTCACCCCCCTATCCTGGTATGCATGGCCCTCTCACCCCCCTATCCTGGTATGCATGGTCCCCTCACCCCCCCAATCCTGGTATGCAAGGTCCCCTCACCCCCCAGTCCTGGTATGCATGGTCCCCTCACCCCCCAGTCCTGGTATGCATGGTCCCCTCACCCCCCAATTCTGGTATGCATGGTCCCCTCACTCCCCTATCCTAATATGCATGGTCCCCTCACCTCCCTTTCGTGGTATGCATGGTCCCCTCACCCCCCTTTCGTGGTATACATGGTCTCACTCCCCTTTCATGGTATGTATGGTCCTCTCACCCCCCTTTCGTGGTATGCATGGTCCCCTCACCTCCCTTTCGTGGTATGCATGGTCCCCTCACCTCCCTTTCATGGTATGCATGGTCCCCTCACCCCCCTTTCGTGGTATACATGGTCTCCTCACCACCCTTTTGTGGTATTCATGGTCCCTTCACCCTCCTTTCATGGTATGCATGGTCCCCTCACCCTCCTTTCTTGGTATGCATGGTCCCCTCACCCTTCTTTCGTGGTATGCATGGTCCCCTCACCCCCCTTTCGTGGTATGCATGGTCCCCTCACTCTTCTTTCATGGTATCCATGGTCCCCTCACCCCCCTTTTGTGGTATGCATGGTCCCCTCACTCTCCTTTCGTGGTATGCATGGTCCCCTCACTCTCCTTTCGTGGTATGCATGGTCCCCTCACTCTCTTTTCGTGGTATGCATGGTCCCCTCACCCTCCTTTCATGGTATGCATGGTCCCCTCACCCCTATTAAACTGCATACATTAAAAAAAAAAACATGTCTTCAAGAACATGGCGGTAAGCGCGGACTGCGCAGATGCCGATTCATGTCTGGAGTGGGCGTGTTGTGGCGCCAGACTCAGTGCCTGTGCAGTCCTCGCTTTCCGCCGCCATGTTCTTGAAGACACACTGCATTGTGTCTTCAAGAAAATGGCAGCGGTAAGCGCGGACTGCGCAGGCGCCGATTCCGGTACTGCAACACACCCACTCCAGACATCACCTGAAGACGCAAGACCCCGCCGGCAACAGCCTCACCGGGTTCGGTAAGGTGTTGCGGAAATCGCAGTATGCGTTCAGTGCTTACGCATACTGCGATTTCCTGGGGGGATGCGTCACTCTGTGGGGATGTGTCACTCTGGGGACAGACTGCGCAGGCACGTTGCGCTTGCGCAGTCTATAAAGGCATCAGCCAGAGTGACACTCCCCCGGTTATTATACATATATATATATATATATATACTAGCTGAAGAGCCCGGCGCTGCCCGGGCATAGTAACTAACTGTGGTTAGTTATAGCAAATTATAATTATCCTCCATCCCATAGTCCCGTGCCCATATACCCATCATACATATCCACGATCCCATAGGCCCGTGCCCATATACCCATCATACATATCCTCCATCCCATAGTCGAGTGCTCATATACCCATCACACATCCTCCATGCCATAGTCCCATACCCATATACCCATCATACATATTCTCCATCCCATAGTCCCATGCCCATATACCCATCATACATATTCTCCATCCCATAGTCGAGTGCCCATATACCCATCACACATCCTTCATCTCATAGTCCCATGCCCATATACCCATCATACATATCCTCCATCCCATAGTCCCGTGCCTATATACCCATCATACATATCCACCATCTCATAGTCACGTGCCCATATACCCGTCATACATATCCTCCATCCCATAGTCCCGTGCCCATATACATATCCGCCATCCCATAGTCCCGTGCCCATATACCCGTCAAACATATCCTCCATCCCATAGTCAAGTGCCCATATACCCATCATACATATCCTCCATCCCTTAGTCGAGTGCTCATATACCCATCACACATCCTCCATCCCATAATCCCATACCCATATACCCATCATACATATCCACGATCCTATAGTCCCATGCCCATATACCCATCATATATATCCGCCATCCCATAGTCGAGTGCCCATATACCCGTCATACATATCCTCCATCCCATAGTCCCATGTCCATATACCCATCATACATATTCTCCATCCCATAGTCCGATGTCCATATACCCATCACACATCCTTCATCTCATAGTCCCATGCCCATATACCCATCATACATATTCTCCATCCCATAGTCCCATGTCCATATACCCATAATACATATTCTCCATCCCATAGTCCCATGTCCATATACCCATCACACATCCTTCATCTCATAGTCCCATGCCCATATACCCATCATACATATCCTCCATCCCATAGTCCCGTGCCCATATACCCATCATACATATCCGCCATCTCATAGTCCCGTGCCCATATACCCGTCATACATATCCTCCATCCTATAGTCCAGTGCCCATATACCCATCACACATCCTCCATCCCATAGTCCCGTGCCCATATACATATCCGCCATCCCATAGTCCCGTGCCCATATACCCATCAAACATATCCTCTATCCCATAGTCCAGTGCCCATATACCCATCACACATCCTCCATCCCATAGTCCCGTGCCCATATACATATCCGCCAACCCATAGTCCCGTGCCCATATACCCATCATACATATCCTCCATCCCATAGTCCAGTGCCCATATACCCATCACACATCCTCCATCCCATAGTCCCGTTCCCATATACCCATCATACATATCCTCCATCCCATAGTCCCGTGCCCATATACTCATCACACATCCTCCATTCCTTAGTCAACCATTATGACATCATAATGAGCGGCGGGGCTTGCAACCTATGATGACATCAGTGTCGCCATGGCAACCATTGTGACATCATAATGAGGGGCGGGGCTTGATACTCACACACTGCTTCCCCAGTATGCAAATAGGGGCATTGTGACATCACAATGAGGGGCAGGGCTTGACGCGCACACACTTTTTCCCCCAGTATGTAGATAGGGGCAAAATTGTTTGGTGACTTGGAAAGCGCAGGGTTAAAATTTCGCCTCACAACATAGCTTAGGACGCTCTCGGGGTCCAGACGTGTGACTGTGCCAAATTTTGTGGCTGTAGCTGCGACGGTGCGGATGCCTATCCCGGACATACACACATACACACACACACACACACATACATACACACTTTGAGCTTTATATATTAGATATATATATATATATATATATATATATATATATATATACACTGCTCAAAAACATAAAGGGAACACTTAAACAACAGAATATAACTCCAAGTAAATCAAACTTCTGTGAAATCAAACTGTCCACTTAGGAAGCAACACTGATTGACAATCAATTTCACATGCTGTTGTGCAAATGGAATAGGCAACGGATGGAAATTATTGGCAATTATCAAGACACACTCAATAAAGGAGTGGTTCTGCAGGTGGGGACCAAAGACCACATCTCAGTGCCAATGCTTTCTGGTTGATGTTTTGGTCACTTTTGAATGTTGGTTGTGCTTTCACACTCGTGGTAGCATGATACGGACTCTACAACCCATACAAGTGGCTTAGGTAGTGCAGCTCATCCAGGATGGCACATCAATGCGAGCTGTGGCAAGAAGGTTTTTGTGGCTGTCAGCGTAGTGTCCAGAGGCTGGAGGCGCTACCAGGAGACATGGAGGGGGCCATAGGAGGGCAACAACCCAGCAGCAGGACCACTACCTCCGCCTTTGTGCAAGGAGGAACAGGAGGAGCACTACCAGAGCCCTGCAAAATGACCTCCAGTGTTGTGATTTCATTCTCTGGTTCACCAGTTGTGAGTTCTCCTTCCAGACTCCCTCTGGTGGTAACAGGAAGTAGTGAGGCTGATTTGATCGGTGGAGATCTGCCACCTGAGAATGAGGATGACAATTGGACCTCAGGAGTCTCAGATTGGATTTAAGACAGCCGACGCCCTATTCAGTTGCTGGTGATTCCTTCTGGCTTGTCAGCTCTTGGTTTTCAGCTCTGTTCCAGTCATCTAAAGCTAAGTTTTTCTGCTAATGTTCACACTTGATTTTGTTGGTCTATTCAGTTTTTTGTGTGGTCAGCCAGCCCTGGCCGGGTGGCTGTGCTGAATTTCCACTCTTATTTATCAGTATTTTGCCAATTTGCTTTTTGTCCCTTACTAGTTTGGTCTCTTTTTGCTCTGTCTCAGAATATTTCAGAGTGCTGATATAGTGGAAGAAGTCTAGTGACTTCAGGGTTAATTTTGCTCTCAGAAGTGTTGGACATTATTTTTTGTAGGGTTTTTTGCAGGTTGCAGACAGTGTCTTTCCTTTCCTTTCTAGTTAGTTTGGGCCCCATCGTTTGCTCAGCCTATTTTCCTGCCTGTGTTTGTGCCTTCATCTTGTTTCACCGTCAATACATGTGTGGGGGCTATCTATTCCTTTGGGGTCTGCTCTGGGGCAGTTAGTTTTCCCCTTTTCTTGCTTCAGGCTTATTTAGTCCTCCGGCTGTGACGAAGCGTCTAGGAACATCGTAGTATGCTCCACGGCTGCTGCTAGTTGTGTGGTAGGATCAGGGATCTGCAATCTGCATAGTTACCAACCTCTCTGGTTTTCTGTGACTTAGCTTGTTTTGCTTTTTTCTCCTCGGTGACCCATTCATAACACTCCAGCAGGCCACACATGTGCATGTGTCTGCACAAATGGTTAGAAACCGACTCCATGAGGATGGTCTGAGGGCCCGACATCCACAGATGGAGGTTGTGCTCACAGCCCAACACCGTGCAGGACGCTTGGCATTTTCCACAGAACACCAGGATTGGCAAATTCGCCTCGGGTGCCCTGTGCTCTTCACAGATGAAGGCAGGTTCACACTGAGCACACGTGACAGAGTCTGGAGACGCCGTGGAGAGCGATCTGCTGCCTGCAACATCCTTCAGCATGACCGGTTTGGCAGTGGGTCAGTTATGGTTTGGGATGGAATTTCTTTGGAGGGCCGCACAGCTCTCCATGTGCTCGCCAGAGGTAGCCTGACTGCCATTAGGTACCGAGATGAGATTCTCAGACCCTTTGTGAGACCATATGCTGGTGTGGTTGGCCCTTGGCTCCTCCTAATGCACGACAATGCCAGACCTCATGTGGCTGGAGTGTGTCAGCAGTTCCTGAAAGATGAAGACATCTAAGCTATGGACTGGCCCGCCCGTTCATCAGACCTGAATCTGATTGAGCACATCTGGGACAGCATGTCTCTCTCCATCCACCAACAACACGTTGCATCCCAGACTGTCCAGGAGTTGGCGGATGCTTTA
The DNA here is from genome assembly GCF_039654945.1 of Dendrobates tinctorius. Classification (NCBI taxonomy): domain Eukaryota; kingdom Metazoa; phylum Chordata; class Amphibia; order Anura; family Dendrobatidae; genus Dendrobates; species Dendrobates tinctorius. The sequence goes on from NW_027361696.1 coordinate 80,930,525, forward strand.
GTCCAGGTCTGGGAGGAGATCCCTCAAGAGACCATCCGCCGCCTCATCAGGCGCATGCCCAGGCGTTGTACAGTAGGGAGGTCATACAGGCAGGTGGAGGTCATAAACAAAATAGCATCTTTTCCTTGTCAAGAGGCATTTCCACTGAAGTTGGATCAGCCTGTAATTTTATTTTCCACTGTGATTTTGAGTATCATTCCAAATACAGACCTCCATGGGATATTCATTTCGATTTACATTGATAATTGTTATGTTTTATTGTTCTGAACACATTCCACTATGCAATGAATAAAAATTTGCAACTGGAATATTTCATTCAGAGATATCTAGGATGTGGTAGTGTTCCCTTTATTTTTTGAGCAGTATATATAATCCATCAAAAAAGAAGGCAGCACACCATGTTGGTTTTCAATAAAGTGTTTTTTAATAGCCCATATGGCTATGTGCCCATGCTGCATGGGCACATAGCCATATGGGCTATTAACCCCTTAACCCCCAAGGGTGGTTTGCACATTCATGACCGGGCCAATTTTTACAATTCTGACCACTGTCCTTTTATGAGGTAATAACTCTGGAACGCTTCCATGGATCCTGGTGATCCAATGTTTTCTCGTGACATATTGTACTTCATGCTAGTGGTAAAATTTAATTCATATAACTTGCGTTTATTTGTGAAAAAAACGGAAATTTGGAGAAAATTTTGAAAATTTCGCAATTTTCCAACTTTGAATTTTTATGCCCTTAAATCACAGAGATACGGCACACAAAAACTTAATAAGTAACATTTCCCACATGTTTACTTTACATCAGCAGAATTTTGGAACCCAATTTTTTTTTCTTAGGAAGTTATAAGGTTTAAAAGTTGACCAGCGATTTCTCATTTTTGCAACACCATTTTATTTTTACGGACCACATCACATTTGAAGCCACTTTGAGGGGTCTATATGATAGAAAATACCCAAAAGTGACACCATTCTAAAAACTGCACCCCTTAAGGTGCTCAAAACCACATTCAAGAGGTTTATTAACCCTTCAGGTGCTTCACAGGAATTTTTTGAAAATTTAAAAAAAAGAACATTTAACTTTTTTTCACCAAAAAATAATTCAGGTTCAATTTTTTTTATTTTACCAAGGGTAACAGGAGAAGTTGGACTGCAAAAGTTATTGTGCAGTTTGTCCTGAGTACGCTGATACCTGATATGTGGGGGGAACCACTGTTTCGGCGCATGGCAGAGCTCAGAAGGGAAGGAGCGCCGTTTGACTTTTTCAATGCAAAATTAGAATTCAGATCGGACGCCCTGTCACGTTTAGAGAGCCTCTGATGTACCAAAACAGTGGAAACCCCCCACAAATGACACCATTTTGGAAACTAGACCCCCCCAAGGAACTTATCTAGATGTGTGGTGAGAACTTTGAACCCCCAAGGGCTTCACAGAAGTTTATAACGTACAGCCGTACAATTAAAAAATCATATTTTTTCCAAAAAAATGATCTTTTCACCCTCAATTCTTATTTTTCCAAGGGTAACAGGACCATAAAAGTTATTGTGCAATTTGTTCTGAGTACGCTGATACCCCACATGTGGGGGTAAACCACTATTTGGGCGCATGGCAGAGCTCGGAAGGGAAGCAGCACCATTTGACGTTTTTGGCTGGAATTGAGATCGGACACCATGTCGCGTTTAGAAAGCCCCTGATGTACCAAAACAGTGAAAACCCCCCACAAATTACACCATTTTGAAAACTAGACCCCCCAAGGAACTTATCTAGATGTGTGGTGAGCACTTTGAACCCCCCCAGTGCTTCACACAAGTTTATAACGCCCGGGCGTGAAAATAAAAAAATCGTATTTTTTCAACAAACATGATCTTTTAGTCACCAATTTTTTTATTTTCCCAAGGGTACCAGGAGAAATTGGACCCCAAAAGTCGTTGTCCAATTTGTCCTGAGTACGCTGATACCCCAAATGTGGGAGAAAACTACTGTATGGGCACACGTCGGGGCTCGGAAGGGAAGTAGTGACGTTTTGGAATGCAGACTTTGATGGAATGCTCTGCGGGTGTCATGTTGCCTTTGGAGAGCCCCGAATGTACCTAAACAGTGGAACCTCCCCATAAGTGACACCATTTTGGAAACTAGACCCCCTAAGGAACTTATCTAGATGTGTGGTGAGCACTTTGAACCCCCAAGGGCTTCACAGAAGTTTAAAATGCCCGGGCATGAAAATAAAAAAATTGTATTTTTTCCACAAACATGATTATTTAGTCCCCAATTTTTTTTTTTATTTTCCCAAGGGTAACAGTAGAAATTGGACCCCAAAAGTTGTTTTGCAATTTGTCCTGAGTACGTTGATACCCTATATGTGGGGGTAAAACACTGTTTGGGCGCATGGCAGAGCTTGGAAGGGAAGTAGCACCATTTGACTTTTTCAACGCAGAATTGGCTGGAATTGAGATCAGACGCCATGTTGCATTTGGAGAGCACCTGATGTGCCCAAACAGTGGAAACCCCCCAATTATAACTCCAACCCTAACCCCAACACACCCCTAACCCTAATCTCAGCCCTAACCCTAGCCCTAACCCTAACCCTAATGGGAAATTGGAAATAAATACATTTTTTTTATTTTATTATTTTTCCCTAACTAAGGGGGTGATAACAGGGGGTTTGATTTACTATTTATGGCGGTTTTTAATTTTGGCAGCTGTCACACGCTAAAAGACGCTTTTTATTGTAAAAATAGTTTTTGCATCACCACATATTGAGAGCTATAATTTTTCCATATTTTGACCCACTGAGTCTTGTGGGGTCTTATTTTTTGCGGGACGAGTTGACGCTTTTATTGGTATCATGTACGGGCACGTGACATCTTTTGATCGCTTTTTATTCTGATATTTGGGACGCAGAATGAACAAAAACCAGCGTTTCATGAATTTCTTTTGGGGGGTGCGTTTACACCGTTCCACGTGCGGTAAAATTGATAAAGCCCTTTTATTCTTCGGGTCACTACGGTTACAGCGATACCTCATTTAGGTTTTTTTTTTATGTTTTGGCGCTTTTATGCAATGAAAACAATTTTATATAAAAAATAATTATTTTCGCATCGCTTTATTCTGCGAGCTATAACTTTTTTATTTTTTCACTGATGACGCTGTATGGTGGCTCGTTTTTTGCGGGATAAGATGACGTTTTCAGCGGTACCATGTATATTTATATCCATCTTTTTGATCGCGCGTTATTGCACTTTTTGTTCGGCGGTATGATAATAAATCATTATTTTTTGCTTCTTTTTTATTTTTATTTTTTAAGGGATTCGCTATAGGTGATAACTAATGGGACAGTTTTATAGGGCGGGTCGTTACGGACGCGGCGATACCAAATATGTGTACTTTTATTGTTTTTTTTTTTATTTCCAAAAAATGAATTTATTAGGGAATATTTTTTTTTTTTAACTTATTTAGCGATTATTTAAAAATTATTTTTACACTTTTTTTAACTTTATTACATTGTCACAGGTGGGACATCACTGTCCTGTGACAGATCGCTGATTGGGCTGCACATTGCGCTGCTGTGGGGGGCTCAGGGAAGCACAGAGGGAGCCCCCTCCCTGCCGATGCTTCCCTTTAACCCCCGGTACACCGCGATTGTGTTTGATCACGGTGTGCAAGGGGTTAACGTGTCGGGGGCGGTCCGTGACCGCCCCTGTCACATTGTGCCGGGTGTCAGCTGTGATAATCAGCTGACACCCGGCCGCGATTAGCGGCGCTCACCACGTGGGCGCCGCTGATCGCTGTGACGTACTATCCCGTCCCTGGGAATTAAGGCACATGGACGGGATAGTGCGTCACATGACAGAAAGGGGTTAAAGAAACACTTTATTGAAAACCACCATGGTGTGCTGCCTTCTTTTTTGATGGATTATTTGGAGGTTTGGTATGTACCTGGAGGGCCTGTACCCGAATCTTTTTTTTATTTTGAGGCTGTTTTTTCAATTTTGTTATATATATCTATATATAGTATGTATGTAATTCCTGTGTTTTTTGGGGGTAAAATGGAACATCTGAACATCTGTCTATCTATCTATATAAATATATGTTACAGCTATCCCCAATACCAGCAGAGGAAGTAAATAACAAAATATAGTCCCAATCAGAGCAGCATCCGAAACTGCTATGCTGCCAACTGTGATTAAGAGAATCTGGGAGGGTCTCTTAAAAAATGCTCAGTTGCACTACAAGTGGAGATTTCACGTATTGCGCTACAAAAGCAACAAATGTGAATATCTCTGCAATGCAATGATGCATCTGAAAACCGAAAAAAGTAACATAATCTGGGAAACTTAGGGATTTTTCTTACAAGGTATTTAACAAGCTCATTGCAAATTAGAGGCTTGTAATCTTAGAGTTGACAAATATCTTTATTCGTGGCACATATATAATTTTATAAAGAGAGGAAAATACTTTAATGAACGACTGCAAATGATTTTTAACTGACAATCACTTTGCAATTAACAAAGGTGAAGGGTTGTCAGTAATTTTTATCAGCTTTCAAGAAGACCCTATCACCAGGACAGGAATGTGACGACTATGTAGCATCTATTGCATGTGTGTATTATGCTCTCATTGTTATAGCCAATGGAGGGGTGAAAGGTTCTGTCAAATAACATTGTTTAAAAACCACCAGGATGAGTCTGTAACTAGAATCCCTGCAGCTGCTGGTGAGAGGATAAATTTAGCTTCTAGGGTGGATTCTGACAATGTTGGAGGATTATTCAAATCCATGGAGCTTAGCTTCACTTACCCACACCTGGCCCAGGCTATAAGTCCTTCCATTACAATCATTTATCAGTGAAAGTTATTGGGTGGGAGTCATTGGGAAGGCAGGAGAGATTCATCGTTTTATCAAGCGGAGAACATTTCCTTCTTTGAAGGTGTGAGATTATAGTTGAGCTATGTAATTCTATACCAGATTGTACCCTCTCTGTAGCTCATCAAATAGTGAGTATTTGCAAATGACATGCTGTTTTCTCATTGCATAGCGCCACCTGGTGTTCAGAGTGTTTAGCCACGTGCAGGTCCATGTTGTAAGCTGCTGGTCACACAGGCTCAGTCCCTCTACTCACATTCAGTTTTCTGCTTTCTCTTAGAAAAAGGGAACAGCAAGCATAAATGTTTTATATATTAAAAAGAATTTTAAAATATTCTAATTTTCACACTGGCCACTCACCGCTGTATAAACCTATAAGGCTAGAGTTATCACATTATCATTGGTGGCAGTGGTGCTGTGTCTTTGTAGAAAAAACCTCTTATTAGTAGTGATGAAGACAAGTGCTCGCTACTCGAGTTTACTGAGGGTGCCTGGGTATACAGCGAGTATCGCGGGTGCTCGATTGACATGTACGAGTCCCCGCGGTCATATGTTGGACAGCAACAAAACATGCAGTGATTGCCCATGTTTGTCAGGTAATCATCGCATGTTTTCTGGTTGTCTAACAGCCTCGAAACATGCGGGGACTCGAACATGTCACTCGAGCACCAGCGATACTTGGTGCATGCCCGGGCACCCTAGACAACTCTATTTACGATCACTTGCGCTCATCAATAGATCCGATGCTTTCTTGGATCGTACTTGGACCAATGATATGGCCGTCTGCACCGACCCTTAAACGTCAGTTTTTCCCTGCACAGTGATAGGCTACTTTAATACGTGGAGTTTTTGCTGTTTTTTTTCTGCAGAAAAGAAGCTGCGTTTTACATGTCAGCAAAGTTTTCAGACATCTCATGCACATCCTGATTGAATATGAGCACAGCAACATTTTTTACCCATTGAAAGTAATGAGATGCTGCAGAAACGATGCAAAAATGCAGCATAACATTTGTGCTCTTATTTTTGGCATAGTTTTTGGTGAATAAAATTATGTTTATTAACATTCTAAAGACTAATCACACATGTGATCCACAAAAAAAAGCAACAAAAACGCAGCAAATAGCTGAGTTTTATATGTTTTATACGTTCTATAATTTACAATATAAGCCATTGGGATGGATCTTAAGACATCTGGGCATCTTTTTGAGCATTTTTGTTAAAAGTCTTCATTGTCGAATGGAATTCAAAAACATATCTGGAAAATGTCGGTAAAAAAGGCGCAGCAAAAATGATGGAAAAATGAAAAAAAAAATGGCGGCTAAAACCGTCAAAGAAGAGATCAAGAAATGACAAAAAATAAATAAACAAAATCCTTCAGGAAAAAAAGCAATGGTGTTTCCTGATGTGTCTTCCTCTAGAAGAACTCAGTGGGTACACCTGCCCATAAAAACGTTCTCATGGTAAAGAAACCTTGAAGGATGTACCTGCTGTTCTCCAGACGGAGGGAGTGTTCTCTTGTGTCTTGAGGGGGCTTTGAATGAAATCATTAACCACACTTAGTTTATGGGCCATTATGTAATTGTACAAGGTAATCATGTCCCCCTTTAGACATCTCAAGAGTCAGACGAAATAACTTTGAATCTGGGCATAGCTTTGCATCTTTGCTAGTTTTTTGCTGCAAATAGGTCATTCATCATTTTGACAAAATTATTAATGTAATTATTTGTATTTCAGTATTTCATACTTACAATTTGTCTCTTTTGGTCTGACAATACGTATGGAAATCTTCCTGAAGCATCTTGATTTCGACAAGTGTATCTAAAGTTATATGAGCTACCAAGTCCTCGTGCACAAGAATCACACTTTCCAATAGTTTTCTGAATCCGTAAAGTAAGCAGGATCCAAAATTACAACCTCCCCCCTCTTTTTATGTTCATTCTGTATGGAAAACAAGGACTTATAAAAAAGGATTGTCCTTTTAAAACAAATAACTCATGAAGAACCTGTTGGTTTCTTTTTTAGTACATACTTTCCCATTAAATTACCTTACATGAGGCTCTATTCTGTGAATGTATTCACAGCTTGGCACAACCTTTATCTTGGTCAATAAATCTTGTTTTCACCCTGTCTGACACTGTCAGTACTAATTGTTCCATTTTACACAGCCCCCCCGAGGAAGCCCACGCGAAACGCACATTGGGGCATCGTGTGCGACGCCACAAAGGCAGATAAGGGTAAGAGCCAATATTGTATGTGAGACTCATGTTGCTGCAGTCAATGCCATTATGCTTTAACATGGTGATTTATTATGTACCTCTTACCTGCTTGCATTGATGTGGCCACATGAGTCTCTCAGAGTACTTTGAATGGACATGGTGCACTGTCACTTTATGTATGTACAGACGTGCGACACGTGGACGCGGGCGGGAGGACGTCAGGATCGCTGCGTCTGACAGGTAAGTAGCAACCCCCGACCCCAGCGATGTCGCTGGTGAGATCTGCCTGTGTGGCAACTCACTAGCGACCACTTATCGATGCACCAGCGATCCATATCGTTGTCGGGATCGCTGGTGCATTGCTAGGTGTAACGGTACCCTTACCTCAGCACTCCTGGTATCTCCAATATTAGATTTAATACACAGGGTGGACATCAGTGTGAGCAGACTCTACTTACCTCAGCACCCCTGGTATCTCCAGTATTAGATCAGATAGATATGACGTGAATATTAATTAATTTCTGTTTTTTAACCATTTGTCGGCCCTTTAATGTTCTGCAGCGTAAATTAGAAAAATTCTGCATTCTGGAAAATATGGATATTTGTAAAGTTTGAGTAGAATAAATTCCACTCAAATTCACCCAACTCATGTCACCACCTTGCTATGTAATCAATTAAACAAATTTTTCTTTGTGTTTTTGCTCTAAAAAAGAACAAAATTTATTTATTTTTTTTTATCTTTTATCACTGACATTTTCTACGCCAAATTCTTCAGAGTGGCACAGTGATGAATTTAGTGCAAAATCTAAAATACACTTTGTTACCATCTTAGTTTTTGTGACTATTACATGCTAAAAGTGGCAAATTCTTAGGCCTGTTTCACACATCAGTTTTTTTGTGTCAGTTAAAATCCGCCAAAATGGCGGAAAGCGGATCCGTTGCTAACTGAAGTGAACGGATGCCACCGGACCGTTTTTTTGACGGATCCGCCGAATGAAGAATTTTAAAGAAACCGCTGCCCGGGAAGGAGAGAGAATTTTTTTCTGTCCGCCAGAAATGATTTCAGGGTTAAATTTCTGCCTGACTTCATTCCTCCGGGCATGCGCACTATAAAAATGCGGATCCTGCAGCACAAAAAACGTTGCATGGTCCGTCCAGGCATCTCGGCGGACGCAAAAAAATTGACGGATCCGCAAAAAACCGGATCCAACGGATGGCCTCTGTCAAGATCCGCCGGTAATGCAAATCAATGGGGAAAAAAACGGATCCGCCAAAAAAAATGGTGGATCCGTTTTTTTGCAAAAACGGTGGATTTTGACTGATGGTCAAAAACGGAAGTGTGAAACAGGCCTTAGAAACATCACATTTGTCCAAAAATGAGCCAAATTGAAAACTCCTCCAGAATCCTTATTGCAGGGAGTGGAGGTGGGAATTGAGTGAAATGTTTGGTAAAAGTCACCTTTCATGAATCTAAAACCTTTGGATAAGCAAAAATGTTGCAGAAAAAAAACTAATCTACAAGGAGTTTGTATGTTCTCTCCGTGTTTGCGTGGGTTTCTTCCAGGTTCTCCGGTTTCCTCCCACACTCCAAAGACATACCGATAGGGAATCTAGATTGTGAGCCCCAATGGGGACAGCGATGATTGCATTGTTGTGTTGTGGAATATAATGATGCTAAGTATATAAATACACCTGGAAAATGCTCTTGTGAGACTGATAATCATCCTTTGAATTTTTACACACATAACTATGTACAGCTTTCATGTTTATTTCAATTTTTCCAGAATTTTACTTTCTGGGTGAATAAGAGATTGTCCATGTTCAAACCCAAAGTGCCAGATTTCCCCCACCAAACCCAATATCTGCCGACTGAGACATTATATTTTCAGACATATTCATATAATATGTATGTAACCTTTTTTAAACTTGAATTCCTTAGAAAAAGGAGACGGCTTTGTGTTGGGATAATTAGAATGTCAACCATGGCAGTAGATGAAGGGTTTCAGAAAGTCCTATTCTGCTCACATCCTCAGATGGCTTCATATCTCAGCTACCCATGATAGGAAAGGCATAAGGCCGACGAAGCCAAAACTATTGATAAAGGTACAAGTGTTCCGTTCTTCTATGCTTCCACTTGGCATATGATAGCAGGACATGTGCAGCATGAAAAAAAAAAAAAATTTTACATCTTACTCCATTGCTCTTGAAACGTCTTGATCCAAAAGGAAAGGTGAAAGGTGCCATAGCTAGAAATTTCTGCTCAAGAAAATGTGTCATCAGCTGACAATTGAAGGGCAAAACTCTGGTATGTGATGAAGCTGAAGGTGTCCTCAAACCCCAGAGTGGCCAAGCAATTGCTTTGTCGGCTGACAAATAACGCTCCCGACTGCCTCATATATGTTCATGGTTAGTTTGGCAAAACTTACCAAATGTTTTCAATGAAGAGAAGGGCGTACAGTATATAACTGTTACACACCTCTGGTGATGGCTTATTCTGGTAGAACAAAAGGATTGGGCATGGAGGTTCAACGTGCATTCATTTTCTTTCTCCTAACATCATTTGTTGAGGTGAGGGGGGTCATCAACATCATATTATTATTATTTATATAGCACCATGGTGCTGTACATTAGATGGGGTTACATCAAAATACAAATATCACTTACTGTAAACAAAACTAACAATGACAGACTGATACAGAGGGAAGAGGACCCTGCCCTTGTGGGCTTACATTCTACAGGATTATGGGGAAGGAGACAGTAGGACGGGGGTTGCAGTAGCTCCAAAGGTGTTGAGGGGGCCGTGTGATCATTACAGGTTGTAAGCTTTTATGAAGAGATGGGTTTTCAGGTTCTGTTTGAAGGATCCAAATGTGGTGGATAACCGGATGTGTTGGGGCACAGAATTCCAGATGATGGGGGATATTCGGGAGAAGTCTTGGAGGCAATTGGGTGAGGAGCAAACAAGCGTGGATGAGAGAAGGAGGTCTTGGGAGGACTGGAGACTAAGTGGGGGAAGATATTGAGAGATTAGTTCGGAAATATACGGAGGAGAAAGGTTATGGATGTCTTTTTAGGTGAGTGTTAGTAGTTTAAACTGGATACGCTGGGAAATTGGGAGCCAGTGAAGGGATTTGCAAAGAGGGGAAGCAGGAGTGTAACAAGGGCAGCAGAGTTAAGGATGGACTGGAAGAGTGCAAGAGTGTTAGAAGGCAGGCCACAGAGGAGGATGTTGCAGTAGTCGAGGCAGGAGATGATTAGGGCATGCACAAGCATTTTGGTAGCGTGAGGGTTGAGGAAAGGACGGATTCTGGAAATATTTTTGATCTGGAGGCAACAGGAGGTGGAATGAGCTTGGATGTGCGGTTTGAAGGACAGGGTAGAGTCTAGGGTTACTCCGAGGCAGCGGATTACCGGGACAGGGGAAAGTGTGGATTCATTTATTGTGATAGATAGATCAGGTAGGGAAGGTATGTGAGACGGAGGATAATTAGTTCAGATTTGTCCATATTGAGTTTGAGGAAGCGAGAGGAGAAGAAGGAGGATATGGCTGATAGACACTCTGGGATTCTGGAGAGCAGAGAGGTGACATCTGGGCCAGAGAGGTAGATCTGAGTGTCATCAGCATATAGATGGCACTGGAAGTCATGGGACTTTATGAGTTGTCCCAGGTCAAGGGTATAGATTGATAAGAGAAGGGATCCTAGGACAGAGCCTTGAGGGACACTGTTCTGCCTTCATAAACGTTGACACGATGTGCAATCTAGCATACAGCATAAACCACCTTCTATCTTCCAAAATAAGCAGACTGTTCTCTGTAATCTAACTTGTTTATTGGTGAAGACTATAGAACATGTGGTAAAACTATAAAGAATACAAACGACATGGGGAAGTATGGGGCAGATGCTCACATAGCTAACGCAATTACAGAAAATATACAGTGTGATGCAAGCTTTACATGGAATACACAGGTGTCTAATTACATCTACTGAGCACTAGCTGCTATACGGTTAATAACATCTCTGTACAACACTGCATTGCAAGAAAAGATATTATTCTTACCAGCTATGCTTTACCAGGATAACAAACTCAAGTAGGGGAGTTACAGGAGGACAAATAAACACGTGCGTCCCATGAAATACACAGAAGAAAATGTCAGAATTCATTGCTTCAGTCTCACAATGCAACACTCTGTGTTAGGGACGGCGGAACGCACTAAATATAAATAATAGGAAGTGCGTTGGCCCCCAAGGTCCACCATGCAGTAGATGTAACAACCGCTGCTGAGTAATGGCGGACTCGCTATATGGCGGTATACTGCGCTCGGGTTAAACGTCACCCGAGGTGCGCAGAGCGGACTCTGTTAAACTCACAGAGGCACTTTAGTACAAATAAAGCATAATCGCCGAGCCTATTAGCTTCACAGGTCTCAGCTGGTGTGCACACACGGTATATGGTCACAGGACACGGCCCAAGGCAGAGGTCGGTATCCGACTTGACCTACCATGCGTGCGGTGTCACTACCGCGGATGCCAGTAAGTGCTGCTAACTGCAGCGCGGCGGTAAAACTACTGCCGCAGTACGACAGTGCCATGAGGCATCACACTATCGGACGCTAGTGTAGCGGTGCAGTATGCACTGGCGTATGGCTTGCCACTGACTGGCGCTGACTATAACTCTAATTCCCTATCCACATGCGTAATATCAGAGGGAAGGGGTTTTATAATGAGTCAGTCACCAGAATCATACATCCGTCACCATTCACACATAGCAAGTATAGTCTATACTAGCGCATGGCCGAGCGGCCATGCGGGCCTTTTATAGCCATGCGCTTCCGGGACCTTCCAGACCTCTGAGATGGGCCAATCAGATCAGGACAAGGACCTGAGCATGTGACTCCCGATCTCCACTGGGAGATCATCTCGTGGGCATGCCCAGTAGTGCGGCGAGAGGACTTTGCCTCTGGAGTGGTTTCCTACAAAGCAGGTTGCACTACCATTGCTGGTCCAGAGGTGGCAGCAACATCCAGACCCAGAGAGCTGGTCTGAGCAGGGCGCCTGGATAGCCAAGATTGCTGTGCAGGTCCCTGAGCGGTCGGAAAGGAATGGGAGACCGCTGGATGTATGGCTCTGGATTCCTGCTGTGCAGCTGCAGGAATCCGACGCCTAACATTACCCCCCCCCTCCTAGGGCCCCCCCCCCTCTGACATTCGCTACGCTCAAAGGCCGTGATCAGGAGCGGAGCTTGGATGTTCTCCACTGGCTCCCAGGTCCGGGCCTCTGGACCATGACCCTTCCAGTCCACCCAATAAAACTTTTTGCCACGCACAATCCTGCGTCACACAATGGCGTTAACCTCAAACTCATCCGAAGACAAGTCTGATGACCCGGCAGATGACTCAGAGAACCGGGCCATGTGAACAGGTTTGAGAAGGGACACATGGAAAACGTCAGAAATGGCTAAATGTGGAGGAAGAGCCAGGCAGTAGACCACCGAGCTGATTCGCTCGAGAACCTTAAAAGGTCCGATGTATCGTGGCATGAACTTGGTGGACTCGGCCCGCAGCTTGATGTTTCGAGCAGAGAGCCACACCAAGTCGCCGGGGGAAAAGGTTGGAACAGGTCGCCGATGAGTGTCGGAGGATGCCCTCATTCTTTCTTTAGAGGCACGAATAGCATCCTGAGTGCAATCCCAAATGTCGCGAGCCTCCACTGCCCAGTCTGCCACCCTGGAGTCAGCGGAGGACACTGGCATCGGGACAGGGACGTGCGGATGTTGGCCGTAATTTAGAAGGAACGGCTTCTGACCAGTGGAATCAGCCACTGCATTATTCAGGGCAAATTCAGCCCATGGTAGCAAGGATGCCCAGTCATCCTGCCTGGCAGAGACGAAATGCCGCAGGTACGTGACCAAGGTTTGGTTGGCTCTCTCAACCAAGCCGTTCGTCTCGGGATGGTAAGTGGAGGACAGGTTTAGCTCAATGCTGAGTAGGCTGCAGATCTCCCTTCAAAACCGGGACGCGAACTGGGGACCTCGATCACTAACAATTTTGTCCGGCATGCCATGCAGACGGAATACATGTTTTATGAACAGTGTGGCAAGACCACGAGCAGAAGGCAACCGTGCGAGTGGCACCAGATGCACCATTTTAGAAAAATGATCGGTGACCACCCAGATGACCGTACTGCCACCAGACTTGGGCAGGCCAACCACAAAATCCATGCCAACCATCTCCCAAGGTCTATCCGCCACCGGCAAAGGGTACAATAACCCAGCCGGCCTCTGTCTAGAGGGCCTGTTCCGTGCACACGAGACGCATGCTTGTATGTGTTCCTTAGTGTCTCCAGCCATGTACGGCCACCAGTACGACCTTGCCAGGAGTTCTGTGGTCCGCTTATTGCCAAAGTGACCACCCACCCTGGACGCGTGTGCCCAGGCGAGAACCTCCGGCCGTAGCTGAGGAGGCACAAAGGTCTTGCCCGGTGGCACTGACTCGAGAGCAACTGGAGCCACGGTCATAAAGCTCTCCGAAGGGAGAATTAGCCATGGCTCAGCCTCCCCTTCCTCCGCTGAGACCACCGAGCGCGAGAGAGCATCCGCACGGACGTTCTTCTCTCCAGAGAGATAGTGCAAGGTGAAGCGGAAGCGGAAGAAGAAGAGCGACCACCTAGCTTGACGAGAGTTCAAGCGTTGGGCTGTTTGTAAATAGACCAGATTTTTATGGTCCGCATACACCTGGAAGGGAAACCGTGCTCCCTCCAGGAGATGTCTCCACTCGGAAAAGGCCAACTTCATTGCTAACAGCTCCCTGTCCCCGATGGAGTAATTCTTCTCCGCCGGTGAGAAGGTCTTAGAAAAGAAGAAGCAGGGATGCTTCCGACCTTGAGCATCCTTCTGGAAAACGACTGCTCCTGCACCGACGGATGAGGCATCCACTTCCAGGATGTCAGGCTCCTGTCAGCGTCGGCAGCTGCCACGGCTGGGCAGAGTGACTTACCCACACCGCGGGAGAGCACGGGGCCCACTACGGTAGTGAAGGTTTCTGCTGACAGGACCTGAGGCACGGAAAATAGTAAGGAGTACCAGTACCTACGATCATGTGACTGCAGGGGGCGGGGCTTAACATCCTACTACTGTAGATGATGAGATGTACCTACTGCTGGAATACTGTAGTAGAGGAGAGGAAAACGCAGGTCAGACAAGCAGAGGTCATACACGATAGAGCGGTGCGGTACCAAAGGAACGAGCAGAGAGTAGTCAAGTCACAAGCAGAGAGTCATACACAAGAAGGCAGCGTGGTAAAAAAGGAACGAGCAGAGAGTAGTCAAGTCACAAGCAGAGAGTCATACATAAGAGGGCAGCGTGGTACAAAAGGGACAGGCAGAACTCTTAACAGGGACAGAACCGGATCAAAACCAAACAAGCAACCAATTATAGCACAAGGCACACGTACACAAGAGGTCAGCTAACTCAGCCGAGGGCAGGAGTATAACTGACACCGGACCTAGGTCTAGTGAGCATTAAATAGCCGCGCTCTGCCAGAGAGAGGCAGAAACAATTAACCCCCTGTCTGATCAGGACGGGCCAAAGGGAAGCCCCGTCCTGGATCATGACAGTACCCTCCTCTCAATGGGGGGCCACTGGACCCCCAGGTCTCTCAGGATACTTGGCGTGAAAGGCCCGGACCAACCGATCCGCATGAACCGATCGAGCAGGAACCCACAACCGTTCTTCAGGACCATAGCCTTTCCAATGTACCAAATACTGAAGGGCACGACGGACCAACCTAGAGTCGACAATTCGTTCCAACTCGTACTCAGATTGCCCGTCTACCAAAACCGGTGCTGGGGACGCTGATGATCCCTCCCCACCGGACCTCACTGGTTTCAAAAAGGCCCTATGGAAAACATTGTCCAGTTTTTGGCACCACATTTTAAAAAAGACATCAACAAACTGGAGCAAGTTCAGAAAAGAGCGACCAGAATGGTGACCGGTCTGCAAACCCTGTCTTATGAGGAAAGGTTGCAGGATTTGGGAATGTTTAGTTTGCAAAAGAGAAGACTGAGAGGAGACTTAATAGCTGTCTACAAATATCTAAAGTGCTGTCACATTGTAGAAGGATCAACTTTATTCTCATTTGCACAAGGAAAGACTAGAAGCAATGGGATGAAACTGAATGGGAGGAGACAGATTAGATATTAGAAAAAACTTTTTGACAGTTAGAGTGATCAATGAGTGGAACAGGCTGCCACGAGAAGTGGTGAGTTCTCCTTCAATGGAAGTCTTCAAACAGAGGCTGGACAGACATCTGACTGGGATGATTTAGCGAATCCTGCTTTGAGCAGGGGGTTGGACCAGATGGCCCAGGAGGTTCCTTCCAACTCTACGATTCTATGATTCTATTTGGGATCCGTAGAGATGGCGGGAGACGCAACCGAAAATCCACTGGGTTCACCGCTTCGGTAATTTCATAAGGACCTATAAACTTAGGTCCAAGCTTCGCAGAGGGGACCTTGAGCCTTATATTCTTGGTAGATAACCATACCTTATCCCCAATCTGAAACACTGGTCCCGCGGATCGTTTTTTGTCTGCAAAAAATTTAAATTTCTCCTGGGCCTTCGTAATGTTACTCTGGACCTCCCGCCATACCTCCCTCAACCGCTGGATAGTCTCATCCGCCCCTGGACACCCAGAGTTCAAACGGGAAAATTCTCCAAAATGAGGATGAAACCCATAGTTGCAGAAAAAGGGAGATGTACCCGTAGACTGGGTAGTGTGGTTGTTAAACGCAAACTCGGCCAACGGTAACACAGAACACCAATCATCCTGTCGGGCTGAGGACAAGCAACGCAGAATTTGCTCCAGAGACTGGTCCGCTCGGTCTGCCCATTAGTCTCTGGATGATAAGCGGATGAAAAGGACAGACCAATACCCAACCTCTTACAAAAAGCCCTCCAAAATCTGGAAACAAATTGCACTCCTCTATCAGACACCACATTCAAGGGTACCCCATGCAACCGCACCACATGCTCAACAAACAATCTGGACAATGTTTCCGCATTAGGTAGAGCTGCCAAAGGTACAAAATGTGCCTGCTTACTAAACCTGTCCACCACAAACCAAACTACGGTATTTCCCTTGGAGAGGGGAAGGTTGGTGATGAAATCCATGGACAAATGAGTCCATGGTCTCTCAGGAATCGGCAGTGGTACCATTTCGCTGGCCGTCCGGTTATGGGGGGTTTTTGCACGGGCACAAACATCACATGCAGACACATATTCCCCAACATCAGAGGCTAAAGAAGACCACCAGAATATTCTAGTAATAGCCTTCCGGGTAGCTGAGATCCCTGGATGTCCTCCCAGAACTGAGTCATGGAACTCCCGGAGGACCTTGAGACGAAACTGAGCTGGCACGAAGAGTTTATCCACCGGCTTAGCCGGAGGTGCAAGAGACTGGGCTTCCCGAATCTCCCGTTCCAACACATTAGAAACACCTGCCTCCACCACCCCAGGCTGAAGAATGGAGGATGGAGGTTCGGGGGGAGACACCGGATCCAGACTGCGTGACAAGGCATCAGCTCTGACATTTTTGGATCTTGGCCGAAAAGTGATCGAGCAATTGAATCGGGAAAAAAAAAGTGACCATCTAGCCTGTCTGGGAGTCAATCTTTTAGCTGACTCAATGTAAGCTAGGTTTTTGTGGTCCGTAATTACGGTTATAGGATGGACAGCCCCCTCCAAAAAATGCCTCCATTCTTCAAAGGCCAACTTAACGGCCAGAAGTTCTCGATTCCCAACATCATAGTTTCCGCAGAGGAGAATTTTTTCGAAAAAAAGGCACAAGGTCTCAAATTGGTCAAAGTGGCGGGTCCCTGGGACAATACCGCCCCCACCCCCACTTCTGAGGAGTCCTCCTCAACAATAAATGGTTCAGACGGGTCCGGTTGAATAAGAACCGGAGCAGACATGAAACATTTTTTTAAAAACTGAAACGTCGCTATCGCTGCGGCTGACCAATTCTTGATATCGGCCCCCTTTTGAGTCATGTCTGTGAGGGGTTTAACCTCCTGTGAGAACCCCTTTATAAATTTACGATAATAATTGAGAATCCTAGGAAACGCTGCAGAGCCTTCAAATCACAAGGTTGAACCCATTCGACAATGGCCTGCACCTTATTAGGATCCATGCGATACCCTTCAGCAGACACAATGAACCCCAGAAAAGACAGTTCCCGAACAAAAAATAA
Source organism: Dendrobates tinctorius (assembly GCF_039654945.1). Taxonomy (NCBI): domain Eukaryota; kingdom Metazoa; phylum Chordata; class Amphibia; order Anura; family Dendrobatidae; genus Dendrobates; species Dendrobates tinctorius. The sequence continues at coordinate 80,947,850 of NW_027361696.1, forward strand.
ACATTTCTCTAATTTAGCAAAGAGACAGTTCGCCCGAAGCCTTTGGAGAACTGCCCGAACATGACCAATGTGAGCCTGTTTATCAGGAGAGTAGATCAATATGTCATCCAAATACACCACCATAAAGTGTCCAATAAAATCGAAGAACACGTGATTTAAGAAATTTTGGAAGACCACTGGAGCATTGGTCAGACTGAAAGGCATGACCAAATTTTCAAACAACCCTTCAGTAGTGAGAAAAGTAGTTTTCCACTCATCTCCATCCCGGACTCGGATAAGGTTATACGCTCCCCATAGATCTAATTTCGAAAACAACTTAGCTCCGGACAACTGATTGTATAAATCAGGAATAAGTGGAAGGGGATACGTATTTCTCACAGTTATCTTATTTAACTCACGAAAATAGAGGCATGGGCGTAAACCACCGTCTTTTTTTTTTTTTTACAAAAAAGAACCCCGCCGCCACGGGAGAAACAGAAGGACTAATGTGTCCCTTACGGAGACTCTCGGAAATATATTCCTTCATCGCAGCTCGTTCAGGACCCGAAAGGTTATACAAGCGGGCTTTGGGCAATTTGGCACCTGGAACCAGGTCAATGGCACAATCAAATGGGCAGTGTGGTGGTAAAACCTCAGCCTCTTTTTCGGAAAAAACGTCCGTATAGTCTTTTAAGCACTCCGGAATACCTTCCAGACCCACGAACGACACAGACACAGTAACAAGACATTTTTCAGAACAATAAGGACCCCATTTAACAATGTCCCGAGATTCCCAATTGATCACAGGATTATGTAATTGCAACCAGGGGAACCCCAACACCAGTCCCGCAGGCAAATTGTCATTCTTAGCCAATGGTGTTTTGTCAATAGCAACAACGTGAATAGGAGTCTCCAACCTAACTGTCCCTAACTTACATCTGGACACCAAGTCAGAGTCAATAAAGTTCAATGATAATCAACAATCCACGAAAGCAGAAGTGGTTGTGGAGACACTCCCACAACAAAGTTCCAGTTGTAACGACATTTTAGAAAATGGAGAAAAGGGTACCTGAGAGCCTGGGTGACCTCCATGACAATCACCCGGGCTCGGTCGCTTGCAAGTTGGTGGACAAGAAGGGCAATCCTTTCTCCAATGTCCAGAATTCCCACAGAAAAAGCAGTACTTTCCCAAGCGCCGTTGTCTCTTTCCTTTCTCCTTGAAGTCGATGGTTTCCAATGTAAGACTGGCTCCCCTTCCTTGAAAAAATAAAGGGGTTTTAACCTGCATCATTCCCCTGGCCCGTAGCCTGCGATCCATTCGGACGGCTTGTGTCATAGCCTCCTCCAGGGAATCAGGCGGAGGGTGGAGAGCCAATGCATCTTTCAGATGTTCAGACAGGCCTCTACGGAACAAACCCCGGAGGGCGGCATAATTCCAGCAGACCTCAGCAGCCCAGTGTCTGAAATCTGAGCAAAACCACTCGGCTGAGTGTTTCCCCTGGCACACACTCATCGCCATGTCCTCAGCCATATGCATTCGATCAGGCTCATCATAAATATGCCCCAGGGCCTCAAAAAATGCATCCACCGTCATACGCTCAGGGGCAGTGGTCGGAAGGGAGAAAGCCCAAGCCTGGGGAGCTCCCCTTAACAGAGACATAATGACCTCCACTCTCTGACTTTCATCCCCAGAAGAGTGTGGTCTCAATGAAAAAAAAAGCTTACAGCCCTCCTTGAAAACTTTGAACTCCTTTTTATCTCCAGAAAAGGTATCCGGTAACTTAACCGGAGACTCAGGGGAAACTAATGTAACATCCCGAGCCCCTGATGAAAAAACCCACCGCACAGTGTCAGTGATCAGCTGCTGAGACTCAGCCAGGGCTAGTTGTTCCCCCAGGAGTCTCTGAGACATCTGAGTCAGGTATTTTACCTGCTCAGAAAGAGCGTGTACAGGATCCATCATACACACAGAAGAAAGGAAGCAGAGGAAAAAAAAAGGTAACGGTCATTTATAATGTCAGGCTCCTGTCAGTGTTGGCAACTGCCACGACTGGGCAGAGTGACTTACCCACACTGCGGGAGAGCACGGAGCCCACTACGGTAGTGAAGGTTTCTGCTGACAGGACCTGAGGCACGGAAAATAGTAAGGAGTACCAGGACCTACGATCATGTGACGGCAGGGGACGGGGCTTAACGTCCTACTACTGCAGATGATGAGATTTACCTACTGCTGGAATACTGTAGTAGAGGAGCGGAAAACGCAGGTCAGACAAGCAGAGGTCATACACGAGAGAGCGGTGCGGTACTAAAGGAACGAGCAGAGAGTAGTCAAGTCACAAGCAGAGAGTCATACACAAGAGGGCAGCGTGGTACAAAAGGAACGAGCAGAGAGTAGTCAAGTCACAAGCAGAGAGTCATACACAAGAGGGCAGCGTGGTACAAAAGGGACAGGCAGAACTCGTAACAGGGACAGAACTGGATCAAAACCAAACAAGCAACAAGTTATAGCACAAGGCACACATATACAAGAGGTCAACTAACTCAGCCGAGGGCAGGAGTATAACTGACACCGGACCTAGGTCTAGTGAGCATTAAATAGCCGCCCTCTGCCAGAGAGAGGCAAAAACAATTAACCCCCTGTCTGATCAGGACGGGCCAAAGCGAAACCCCGTCCTGGATCATGACACAGGATAAACGGTTTATCCACATCGGGACGGTGTAAGATGGGAGTGCCAGCAAAATGAGATTTTAGAGACGAGAAGGCCTTGGAGACCTGTTCAGGCCAAGTGTTAGGATTAGCTCCTTTCTTTGTGAGAGCAACCAAAGGAGCTACCAATGTGGAGAAGTGAGGTATGAACTCGCGGTAATAGTTGACGAACCCTAGGAAGCGCTGCACCGCTTTGAGTGAGTGTGGTTCCTGCCAGTCCATTACCGCTTGCAGTTTGGCCGGATCCATAGCCAACCCCTGGGCCGAGATGATGTAGCCCAGGAACGGCAAGGACTCCTGCTCAAACTGGCACTTCTCCAGCTTGGCGAAAAGAGAGTTCGCCCGCAGACGGTCGAAGACCCTGCAGACGTCTCTCCGGTGGGAGGTCAAATCTGACGAGAAGATGAGGATGTCATCCAGATAGACCACCACCGAGGTGGAGAGCATATCGCGGAAGATGTATTTGACGAAATCCTGGAAAACAGCAGGCGCATTACAAAGGCCGAAGGGCATGACCAGATATACGTAGTGGCCATCCCTTGTATTAAAGGCTGTCTTCCACTCATCTCCTTCGCGAATGCGGATCAGGTTGTACGCCCCCGTAGATCTAATTTTGTAAAGATCCGGGCCCCTCACAACCTGTCAAATAGCTCAGAGATCAACGGCAGAGGGTATTCGATTTTAACTGTTATGGCGTTGAGACCTCTGTAGTCAATGCAGGGACGTAACTCTCTGCTCTTCTTTTGCACGAAGAAGAACCCTGCACCAGCCGGCGACACCGACTTTCTGATAAAACCTCTTGCCAGGTTCTCCCGTATATATTGAGACATAGCCTCTGTCTCAGGGAGTGACAGCGGGTGCACACAGCCTCTACAAAGTTCCGTGTCTGGCAGAAGATCTATCGGGCAATCGTAAGGATGGTGCGGCGGGAGTGTCTCCACAGATTTTTTTTAGAGAAGACGTCCACGTACTGGTGGTAAGGTTTAGGAAGCGCGGACAGATCCGCAGGCACTTCAGTGGAAGCTACCTGAACACTGCCCCTCAGGCACCCTCCCTCGCAGTCCTTGCTCCAACCCAGTATATTCCCCGAAGCCCAATCAATATGAGGGGAGTGACAACGGAGCCAGGGACCTCCGAGAAGCACCTGGTCGATGTCATCTGGCAAAATGAACAAGGACAGAATCTCACGATGAGAGGGTGAGATTGAGGGTGGGGCTGTCTGGTGGGTCACCTGAGATGGTAAAAGTGCATCATTAACCACCCTGATGGTCAGAGGATGGGGCAGTAACACCAGTGGAATAGCGTGTTTCTGGGCGAAGGTCGAGGACATAAAGTTCCCCTCTGCCCCGGAATCCACGGTAATCACTACCTCCCAGGTGGAGGCCCCGCTATCTAATGTCCCTCGGAATATCGGTTTGGGAGAAAAGGGTTTCATATTTGTCTGACCACCACCTACGACCACTGGATGTGATTGTTTTTCCGACCGCAGAGGACACGTTCTAGCCAAGTGACCAAACTGCCAGCACTGGTAACAACGTGCGGAGCTTCGCACCGGACGTGGCCTGGGGCCGGCGCGAGACACCTCCATAGGTTCGGAGGATGTAAGCTCCTGAGCGGGAGATCTTAGCGGGTCGGTGAAGGTGGGAGCCAAGTTAACCCTTCGTCTGGATTGCGCACGTTCCAGTCCGCGCTCCATAAACAGGAGATCAATGCGGGTGGAGATGGCAATCACTTCCTCCAGACTTGTGGGGTCCTCTCTGGTTGCTAGAGCATCTTTGGCATGCTCTGCTAACCCTCTCCAAAGCACAGGGATGAGTGCTTTATCGGGCCACTCTAGTTCGGAAGCCAATGTCCGGAATCGGACGGCATAATGGCTGACCGAGAGAAACCCCTGTGTTAGGGCCAATAATTGGAGAGAGGTGTCGTGCGTGATCCGTGGTCCCAAATATACCTGCTCCAGAGCCGCGAGGAACTGAGCAGCCCCCTGAACCACGGGATCATCACGCTCCCACAATGGCGTAGCCCATTCTAATGCCCTGCCAGATAAAAGAGAAACAATAGACCCCACCTTAGCCCGCTCTGTAGGGAACCGTGCAGCCAGTAACTCAAGCTGGATAGAGCACTGACTCACGAATCCCCTACAGGTGGCGCTGTCACCCAAAAACTTGTCCGGGAGCGGGAGGCGAGATATTGTCGGCATAGGCGTGAGTGTGGGCACGCGTGAGACAGCCTCTGCGACTGCCTGAGCAGCGGCTACCGTAGCATTCACAGCTGAGGTGGAACTCTCGATTGCCGCCAACCTGCTCTCCAGCTGCCGAATGTAACGCTGCAGCTGCTGCAGGTCCGCCATTACTAGCCAGACCCTGGCGCTAGTATAATGTTAGGGACGGCGGAACGCACTAAATATAAATAATAGGAAGTGCGTTCGCCGCCCGGGGTCCACCGTGCAGTAGATGTAACAACCGTTGCTGAGTAATGGCAGACTCGCTATATGGCGGTATACTGCGCTCGGGTTAAACGTCACCCGAGGTGCGCAGAACGGACTATGTTAAACTCACAGAGGCGCTTTAGTACAAATAAAGCATAAACGCCGAGCCTGTCAGCTTCACAGGTCTCAGCTGGAGTGCACACACGGTATACAGTCACAGGACACGGCCCAAGGCAGAGGTCGGTGTCCGACTTGACCTACCGTGCGTGCAGCATCGCTACCGCGGACGCCAGTAAGTGCTGCTAACTGCAGCGCGGCGGTAACTACTGCCGCTGTACGACAGTGCCGTGAGGCTTCACACTATCGGACGCTAGTGTAGCGGTACGGTATGCACTGTGGCGTATGGCTTGCCACTGACTGGCGCTGACTATAGCTCTAATTCCCTATCCAAAAGTGTAATATCAGAGGGAGGGGGTTTTATAATGATTCAGTCACCAGAATCATACATCTGCCACCATTCACACATAGCAAGTATAGTCTATACTAGTGCATGGCTGAGCGGCCATGTGGGCCTTTTATAGCCATGTGCTTCCGGGACCTTCCAGACCTCTGAGATGGGCCAATTAGATCAGGACAAGGACCTGAGCACGTGACTCCCGATCTCCACTGGGAGATCGACTTGTGGGCATGCCCAGTAGCGCGGCGAGAGGACTTAGCCTCTGGAGTGGTTTCCTGCAAAGCAGGTTGCGCTACCATTGCTGGTCCAGAGGTGGCAGCAACATCCAGACCCAGAGAGCTGGTCTGAGCAGGGCGCCTGGATCGCTGAGATTGCTGTGCAGGCCCCTGAGTGGTCAGAAAGGAATGGGAGACCGCTGGATGTATGACTCTGGATTCCTGCTGAGCAGCTGCAGGAATCTGACACCTAACACTCTGTTAAAGACACAGGCTGCAAATGCTATTAAAGACACAGGTATAAATTCAGCCACCACTAGATGGTACTATAACTAAACCAGCACATAATACAAACATATTTGCCCTATATTCAGCGGGCAGAACACTCCCCGCTTGGCATCAACTGATGTTACTTTATTTTCCAGGTTTGCAGTGGTGCCAACCTTTACAAGACTTCTGACTGGTGGGTGATGTTGACTTTTAAGACTGAGCCACATGAACTAAACAAGCAATGGCACGAACAAGCGAGTTCCAGGTTGAAAACCTGAAATGGTGGGATTTGAGGTAATTGTCTGAACACACCGTACTTAGAGCGGATACCCGAGGGAGGATTTCTTCATCTGCATCTGGATCTACCAGTTCAAAGGTGTCTGATTCATCACTATAAGGAGTTGAATGGTATAGGAATGCAGGGCCCGTAAGCCAGGTTGTATCCTTAAGGTGTCTAGATTCAACAGATCTAGTTGCGTGGTCTGCAGGATTGTGGTGTGTGGACACATAGCACCACTGTTTAGGGCCAGTGGACCAACTGATCTTTAGCACCTGAATGCTAACGTAAACATAAAAGCGTCAAGTTTCATTGTAAATGTACCCAAGCACTACCTTGATGTCTGAGTAGAACTCAACATCCTTGATTTCCAGGTCAATTTCTGTCGAGATAAGTTATTATTATAATTATACATTTATAGCGCCATTTATTCCATGGTGCTTTACATGTGAAAAGGTGAAATATAGACAAGTACAATAAACGTGCAAGACAAGGGACACACAAGTACAGAAAGAGAGAGGACCCTGCCCGCGAGGGCTCACAGTCTACAGGGATGGGTGAGGATAAACTAGGAGAGGGGTAGAGCTGAATGTGCGGTGGTTCAGTAGACTGAGGATCATTGCAGGCTGTAAGCTTGTCGGAAAAGGTGGGTCCAGGTTCTTCTTGAAGGTTTCCGTTGTTGTGAGAGTCTTATGTGTTGCGGCAGAGAGTTCCAGAGTATGGGGGAGGCACGGGAGAAGTCTTGTATGCGGTTGTGGGAAGAAGAGATGAGGGGGGAGTAGAGAAAGAGGTCTTGAGAGGATTGAAGGTTGCGTGCAGGTAGGTATCAGGAGACCATGTCACAGATGTATGGAGGAGACAGGTTGTGGATGGCTTTGCATGTCATGGTTAGGGTTTTGAACTGGTGCCTCTGGGCAATAGGAAGCCAGTGAAGGGCCTGACATAGGGGGGAGGCTGGGGAATAGCGGGGAGACAGGTGGATTAGTCGGTCAGCAGAGTGTAGGATGGACTGGAGTGGTGCCAGAGTGCTGGAGGGGAGGCCAGAGAGTAGGGGGTTGCAGTAGTCGATGCGGGAGATAAGGGTGTGCATTAGTGTTTTTCTGGTTTCATGGTTGAGGAATGCGCGGATCCGGGAAATATTTTTGAGTTTGAGGCAGCAGGAGGAGGCAAGGGCTTGGCTATATGGCTTGAAAGAGAGGGCAGAGTCGAAGATCACCCCAAGGCACCGAGCGTGCGGGACTGGGGAAAGCGAGCAGTCATTGACATTGATGGATAGGTCTGGTGGAGGGGTAGAGTGAGATGGGGGAAAGATGATGAATTCTGTTTTGTCCATGTTCAGTTTGAGAAAGCGAGCAGAAAAGAATGCTGAAATAGCAGACAGACATTGTGGAATTTTGGTCAGTAGGGAGGTGAGGGCAGGTCCAGATAGGTAGATCTGCGTGTCATTGGCGTAGAGGTGATACTGCAAGCCATGGGATTCTATGAGCTGTCCCAGGCCGAAGGTGTAGATGGAGAAGAGTAGGGGTCCTAGGACTGAGCCTTGAGGAACACCGACAGACAGGGGGCGAGATGAGGAGGTTATGTTTGAGAGGAAGACACTAAATGTTCGGGCTGTTAGGTTTGATGATATCCAGGATAGGGCCAAGTCTGTGATGCCAAGATATGAGAGAATCTGTAGCAGGAGGGAATGGTCGACGGTGTCAAAGGCAGAAGACAGGTCCAGGAGAAGGAGGACAGAGTAGTGTCGCTTGCTCTTGGCGGTTAGTAGGTCGTTAGTGACTTTAGTTAGGGCAGTTTCAGTTGAATGATGCTGTCGGAAGCCATATTGTAACCGGTCAAAGAGGGAACAGGAGGAGAGGTGGGAGGACAGTTCAAGATATACATGCTGTTCCCGTAGTTTTGAGGCATTAGGGAGAAGAGATATCGGGCGATAGTTAAACACAGAGGATGGGTCGAGGGAGGGCTTTTTGAGGATGGGTGTGATTGAGGCATGTTTGAAGGATGAGGGAAAGACCATTTGTAAGTGAAAGGTTGAAGAGATAGGTTAGGGTTGGGATGAAGACTGTGGAAAAGTTAGTGATGAGGTGGGACGGGAGCGGGTCAAGCGCGCAAGTGGTGAGGTGTGATCTTGACAGAAGAGTGGAGAGCTAATCTGTCATGGTGGAGAAGCTGGTTTTGGAAGAACAGTGCTGAGCGGCTAAGAGTGGCATTGGGGGCTGCGGGCCAAAGCTTTCTCTGATTGTATCGATCTTCTGCTTAAAGAAGGAGGCAAAGTCTTCAGCAGAAATGAGAGGAGAGGTAGGAGGTGCTGTGGAACAGAGTAGAGAATTGAAAGTGTTGAAAAGCTGTTTAGGGCTGTGAGACAGGGAGGATATGAGAGATGCAAAGTAAGTTTGTTTTGCGGCAGAGAGTGTGTACTTGAAGCTCTCAAGGGACTGCCTGTATGCATTGAAGTGCTCGGTAGAATGGGTTCTCTTCCATCTCCGCTCAGCGGCCCTGGAAACCTTTCTCAGTTCTTTGGTCAGGCTGGTCAGCCAGGGCTGCCTATTGATTGTCCGAGTTTTGCTCTGCGTGAGGGGGGAAGCCGAATCAAGTGTTGCTGTTATTGTGGTGTTATGAAAAGTGGCAGCAGCATCTGTGTCATGAAGGGAAGCTATGTCTGTAAGAGTTAGAAGTGACTCAGAGAGTGATTGTAAATTGAGGTGTTTGAGATTTCTGCGAGGGTGAGCGAGTGTGTGGAGTGGGGGTTGTGCAGTAAGAGAGGAGAGGGAAGAGAATGTCAGTAGGTTGTGGTCAGACAGGGTGAGGAGTGAGTTAGTGAGATTAGTGAGGGAACAGAGACTGGTGAAGATAAGGTCCAGCGTGTGACCATCTTTGTGAGTGGCCGCAGAGGACCATTGAGTGAGGCCAAAGGAGGCAGTCAGTGTTAAAAGTTTAGAGGCAGCTGAGGTGGAAGTGTCAATGGGGATATTGAAATTGCCCATGATGATGGTGGGGATGTCAGCAGAGAGGAAATGGAGAAGCCAGTTGGTGAAGTGGTGGAGAAAGGTGGAGATGGCTAGTTCTGGGGGGTGGTAGATGAAAGCCAGTTGGAGGTTGGAGTGGGAATAGATGTGGACGAATTGCACCTCGAATGCGGGAAGAGTAACGGAAAGTGGAAGTTGAGTAGGGGTAAAGGAGCAGGTATCAGACAGGAGGGGAGGGCCAGGATTTGGGAATACGTCGCCAGCAATGAGGAGTAGCAGACAGAGCGTTAGAAGGTGGGAGCAGGATAGGACATGATATGGCCGTGTGTGTCTGGAGAAAAAGGATTGTATGTGGAGGAACAGTTCTGAGGTGGAGGTGAAATGGCTGGGGAGGATGGACGGGGAAATGACTAGTTCCTTACTAGGTGGGGGGATTACAGGAGTTAGAGAGAAATAAAGTAGTATGGGGTGATCGTAAAAAGAAGCCGAAAAAAGTAGCGGTGTTATAGTCCGTTACCTTACAGTCAAATTCCAGTCCAATTCTAGTCTAATTCACAGTAGTGCAATTAGAAATCTGTAATTTGAAATATGGAATTTGAAATAGATGGAGCAGACTTCGTCTGGGCAGACCCATGGGACTGAATATATGTGCTGCTAAGTGCAATCAGGTGTGAGTGAAAGTGGGGTGTGACTACACAGGCCAGATGCACAGAGTTAAGCAGAGGTCATAAAAGGGGTAGGAGGTTACACTGGCCACTCAGATGTGTGGTAAAGATAAGAAGAGTGGAGTACAATTATGGATACATGAAGATGGGTGAGCAAAGCAACAAAACAATGCAATTCACATGGGGCATTCAGGAACGAGGGAAAGTGATGGAAATACAGCAGTGCATACCAGGGATAGTAAATTAAATTCACAGAACACATTCAGGAGCTGGGGAAAGCTGGGGACATTCAATGCATACCAGGGATAGTAAATGAAATTCAGCTAACTCTACTGCTAGCACAGCCGCGCAGAGTTCCAGTCTGGGTATTGTGTGCTCCTGCACTGGCGCTAGTTTTGCCTGGCTCATAACAAGCCTTACATGGCATTGTTCCTTGATGTCAGTAGTTTTCAGACAGGCTACTGCTGTAATCGCTCTGGTTGAAGCATCGCAGAAGATAAAGAGCCTTTGCGTCTTGATTTCTGTTGATGGCACGGAAGCGTATGGTCGTGCCACGTAAAGATCTGGAAAGGCTTCTAAGGATTTCTTCCATCTTACCCACAAATCTCTCTTCTCCATGGGAAGCAGATCATCACATTCAGACATCTCTTGGGTGAAGTCTCTCAACATCATTTTACCTTGGATAGTTACAGGGGTTACAAATCCTAGAGGATCGTACAGGCTGTTTATCACGGACAGAACGCCTCTACATGTAAAAGATTTTTCTTCTTCGTTGATCCGAAAGGTAAATGCATCTCTTTTCAAATCCCAGAGCAAACCAAGGCTCTGTTGCATGGGAAGGGAGTCCGTGTCTAAATCCAAGTCTTTTAGATCAGTTGAGTAATCTTGAGAGAGAAAAGCTGCCATCATTTTTCGGCTGTTGGAAGTAATTTTGTGCAGCCTCAAATTGGACAAGGCGAGCATTTCTTGTGTCCTCTTTAGGAGACTGACTGCCGATTCATCTGTGGGTGTGGTTTTCAAGCAGTCGCCCACGTAGAACTCCTTCTCCACAAGCGATCTAACATCCAACCCGTACTTTGCTTCACCCTCTCTGGCTGAATGTCTAAGACCATAGATGGCGACTGCAGGGGAAGGGCCATTCCTGAAGATGTGAACTTTCATCCAATACTCCACGATGTCTTTGTAGGGGTCATTATCGCGGTACCAGAAAAACCTCAAATAGTTTCTATGTTCTTTTTTGACAAGGAAGCAATGAAACATCTGTTGTATGTCAGCCATAAATGCCACTGCATCTTTACGGAAGCGAAGAAGTACTCCTAGAAGCCTGTTATTGAGTTCTGGGCAAGACAAAAAGACAGCGTTTAGCGAGATACCTTCATATCTGGCGCTTGAGTCAAATACTACTCTTATCTGACCAGGTTTCTTAAGGTACTGTCACACTTAGCGATGCACCAGCGATCCCGACCAGCGATATGACGCGGTCAGGATCGCTGGTACATCGCTAAGTGGTCGCTAGTGAGCTGCCACACAGGCAGATCTCACTAGCGACATCGCTGGGGACGGGGGTCGCTACTTACCTGTCACACCAGGCGATCCTGCATCCTCCCGCCTGGCTCCATGCGTCGCTCGTCCTCACAGCAGGAAGCGCCGCAGGAAGCTGACGACGAGAAACAGTCCTGAACGTTCTCGCGCGATCAGCGATAACCAGCGGGGGAGCGGGTCGTAGGTAAGTATCAGACACAGAGATATCGCTAGCAATATCGCTATAACGTCACAAGTTATAGCGATATTGCTAGCGATATCTCTTAGTGTGACATGCCCTTTAGGATGATACACACCAAAAATGGGTAGATACCAACATTCCTCGGAATCTTGAAGTACAGGTCCAATTTCTGCATGGGCATTCTGAAGAATTTTCTCCATGAAGGCAAAGAAGTGCTCTCTCATTTCAGGTGCCTTCTGAAATTTGCAGTTGAGGGAGACAAATCTACCTTAGACAGGTTCTCTGTTGTTGGGTAAGCGTTGACTCTGGGGTTTAAATGGTAGAGGGGCCATCCAACTCTTTGACTCATTTCTTACCATCTCTTGATCCATGATGTCCAAAAGCAATCTGTCTTCTATGGACATTGCTATCTTGCTGTCTTCTCTTGTTCTGTGGAAAACTGTGCACCCTATGTGATCTTGGTCGCCATCACATGTGTGGTCTTCACAGGAAGGATCAGCTAACAGACAAGGTAGAGGAGCATTGTGTGGCATCTCTTTTATCAGAAAGCTACTCCTACATGGTTGGAAGAGAGACGGACGTCCATTTTCAAGAGTATTGGTAAACATGCTGTCGACTAAGGCCGGCTTGTGTGCTCCTCCTAGGCAGATGTCTCCTACGATGACCCATCCAAGGTCGTGCCTCTGTGCGTGCAGAGCGTTCCTGGAGCTGTTTATACATTCTCTAGCCTTGTGGACTTGTAGTATATCTCTTCCCAGAAGTAAAGCTATTGGGGTTCCTGGATCCATCTCAGGTATCAGGTGGGTTATACGCTTTAGATGGGGGTGATGTGTCGCCACCTCCTGTGAAGGTATTTCTGACCTGTTGTCAGGAATCTGGTTGCACTCCAGGATGGTCGGTAGCGATAGGCAGGTTTGGCCATCTATGGACTCCACCTTGTATTCGGTTACTTTTCTCCCCGCCGTCTCAACGGTACCTGAACACGTCCTCAGGGTGTAGGGAGAACCAGGGCCTACTATGCTGAAGTTGTCAAAGAAGAATCTACCTGGCTAGGGACCTGTTACTTTGGTCATCCAGGATTGCGTATATCTTGAGGGATTTGTCCTTGCGGCCTGCAGGATAGACTCAGACAAGGCAGATTTTTGAACAGGACCTTCCTCCTGTGAGTCCCTTACCGATCTCCATACATTTAGGGCTGACCTCAGGGGTGTCTTCGTTGGTGTCTTTCTGCTTCTCATCGTGCTCCTCTGCTTGTGACAATACTCGTGGAGTTGATCCAGGGTGCATGGCTGTATTGTGATCCGTGCTGCTGCATTCTGCACATTTCACGCTAGCTTCACAGTTCCTCGCGAAGTGAGCGGTTGTGACACAACATTTGAAGCAGATGTTGTTCTCCTTGAGGAAACCTTTGCGATCCTCTAAAGAGTTCTCCCTGAAAGCTCTGCATTTTAGTAGAGGATGTGGTTTCTTGTGTAGAGGACAATGTTTACTGACATCCTGAGGCTTGCTCTTGTCTGGAGGAGGTTCATTCACATTTTGAGGAGGGCCTGTGGAAACAATGTTAGTTTTGTGGACTTCCACAGGTGTCCTAATGGGTTTGACACCAGGGGCACTGGAACACAATAGAGTAAAGTCAAAACTAGGGTAATTTCTAATCCTAGATTGCCAGGTGACAAAATCAACAAATAAAATGAAAGGAGGGAATGATACATTATGATTTTGTTTATACCGTGAACCACATGTAATCCACTTTTCTTGTAGGTTGTAAGGAAGTTTCTGTACTAGCAGATTGACACCCTTAGCGGTGTCTAAGTATGCCAATCCAGGCAAATCTCCTTCCTCCTGGGCAACCTGTAACTCTATCAATAAATCACTCAAATCTCTAAGCTTTTGATAACCTTTAGGTCCTATCTAAGGAAAATCATCAATTCTTTTATATAAAGCATTCTCTATGACTTCTACTGTCCCATAGCATTCATCAAGTCTTCTCCACACTTTACATAGACCTGTGCGAGGATGCTTTACATTAATGTCTCTCAGTCTTTTGGCATGTTTAACCAACTCACTTCCGAGCCACTTTACAAGGAGATCTAACTCCTCACTACAAGAAAGGTCCAGACCATGAATGGCATTAGGGAACGAGGCTCGCCATGACCTATAGTTCTCGGATTTGTCAGTGAACTTTACTTTACAAGGGAGTTAAGTAATGTGATAGACAAGCCTCTATTCCTTATATTTAAAGACTCTATAGAAACAGGGTCTGTTCCTTTTGATTGGCGGCAAGCAAATGTGGTACCAATATTCAAAAAGGGGTGTAAAAAGGAATCTGGAAACTATAGGCCGGTAAGCTTAACATCTGTTGTGGGTAAAATATTTGAAGGGTTTCTAAGGGATACCATTATGGAATATCTCAATGTTAATAAATGTTTAACTCCATATCAACATGGATTTATGAAGGATCGCTCCTGTCAAACTAACCTGATCAGCTTCTATGAGGATGTAAGCTCTCAAATGGACCAAGGAGAATCTTTGGATGTCATTTATCTCGACTTCTCTAAAGCATTTGACACTGTCCCACATAAAAGATTGGTAAGTAAGATGAGAAAGCTTGGGCTAGGGGAAAATGTGTGTAGCTGGCTTAGTGATAGAAAACAAAGAGTGGTTATTAATGGTGCATACTCAGATTGGGCCAGGGTTACTAGTGGGGTACCACAGGGTTCTGTATTGGGCCCCCTACTATTTAATATATTTATTAATGATCTAGTGGATGGCTTACACAGTAAAATATCAGTATTTGCAGATGATACAAAACTATGTAAGGTAGATAACACAAAGGAGGACAGTTTGCAACTACAGACAGATTTGAGTAAATTGGAGAATTGGGCTGAAAAATGGCAAATGAGGTTTAACACAGATAAGTGTAAGGTTATGCACATGGGAAGGAGAAACAGATGCTACAATTACTTGCTAAATGGGAAACTGCTGGGGAAATCAGACATGGAAAAAGACTTAGGCATCTTAGTCAATAAGAAGCTAAATTGGAGTGCCCAGTGTCAGGCAGCTGCCACCAAAGCAAATAGGGTCATGGGATGCATTAGAAGAGGTCTGGGGACACGACATGAAAACATAATTCTCCCTCTGTACAAATCACTCGTCAGACCACACTTGGAGTATTGTTTGCAATTTTGGACGCCGGTGCTCAAGAAAGACATTACTGAACTTGAAAGGGTTCAAAGGCGGGCTACTAAAATGATAAATGGAGTTGGTTCACTACAATACCCAGAAAGGTTATCAAAATTAGGTCTATTTACTCTAGAAAAGAGAAGACTTAGGGGAGACCTAATATATATGTACAAGTATATCAGAGGGCAATACAGAGATCTCTCCAATGAACTGTTTGTACCAAGGAATGTAACAAGAACAAGGGGCATTCTCTTCGTTTAGAGGAAAGACAATTTCTGCACCAGCATAGAAGAGGGTTCTTCACGGTAAGAGCAGTGAGGCTCTGGAATTCTCTTCCTAAGGAAGTAGTGATGGCCAACTCACTGAATGAATTTAAGAAAGGAATGGATCCTTTTCTTGTGAGTAACAGTATAGAAGGTTACGAATAACATAATATTATAGGTAGATGGTTGACCCAGCTTAGGGGAAGGAATTTTTTTTCCCTATGGAGAAAATTGGCTTCTACTCTGTGGGTTTTTTGCCTTCCCCAGGATCAACAATGCAGAACAGCTGCACTAAAAATAGGCTGAACTAGATGGACATAAGCTCTTCCTTCAGCCTTCAAAACTATGTTACTATGTTACAAGTAGTTTTGTAACCAGTTCTCGGTGGGCAAAGAACTTTGTAAAGTCCGTGGTGGCTCCATCAATGCTGGTACAAGCTGCTGTATTATAGTCATGTCTAGTGTGTGGTGTATCACCATACCTGTAAGACGCTTCTGACTCCAGATAGTCTATGCAGTACCTTCTTGGTGAAGAAGGTGTCTCTTTAAGGCGGGATGGGTGCTGTACCATCTTCTCAGTGGAACGGTAGCTGTGGTTGACATCTCTGTGCTGGACGTCTCCTCGTCTATGGTAGTGAAGTTTGGGATTGGATCGCTGGTAATCGGCATAGGCTGATCGATATGATGCGTCAGGGCTGTTATCCATGCCGGAATGTTGACGGACGTACTCTGCGATGCACTGCGCTGGATCTTGCTGCTCTAGATCTGGTCCGAGAATGCTGCTGCGTCTCTCAGAATCAGGATTCTTCATAGCTTCCAAACACTCAGCCTTAGCTATTGCAGCTGCTGTCTCTTTGTCTGCAGCAAGTCTTTCTAGTTCTGCCTGCAAACATGCAGTTTCCAATTCTCTCTCTGCCTGCAAACGTATGGTTTCAGCTTGCAGGCGTGCAGTTTACGCCTCTCTCTCTACCTGTAAATGTTCAGTTTTCAGCTTGCTGGCGTGCAGTTTCTGTATCTTGATCTGCTTGTCTCAGCTTTAGATGCATCTCTCGTTCGGCGAAGAAGGATCTTGCGTTGGCTGCTTTGGCCTTGGCACGAGCGACAGCAGCGAGCTCTGCTATTGACGACCTGCCAGAACTTGCTCGTGACCTCGTTTTGAGTGAGGATGTGCTGTTTAGAGACATTGTGCGCTTAGCTGCGTACTGCTGAATATACTGGCGGGAAACAGTCTATGCGTGGCAGCTTCCGTGTGACGGGAAAGAGGAAGCACTTGTTGGCGGGCTGCAATCTCGGTACTTGTGACTGTATGGCGGCCGCTGCAGTATCCGCAGACAGTGCGGTGTGGGTACAAGCGGCTCCTTAAGTCATATTTACTATCGCAGGCATCTAGTATCTGTTTTTGCTGTTCTGCCATCATACACGTTGACACGATGTGCAATCTAGCATACAGCATAAACCACTTTCTATCTTTCAAAATAAGCAGACTGTTCTCTGTAATCTAACTTGTTTATTGGTCAATAGTATAGAACATGCGGTAAAACTATAAAGAATACAAATGACATGGGTAAGTATTGGGCAGATGATCACACAGCTAACACAATTATAGGAAGTATACAGTGTGATGCAAGCTTTACATGGAATACACAGGTGTCTAATTACATCTACTGAGCACTAGCTGCTATACGGTTGATAACATCTCTGTACAACACTGCATTGCCAGAAAAGATATTATTCGTACCAGATATGCTTTACCAGGATAACAAACTCAAGTAGGGGAGTTACAGGAGGACAAATAAAAATGTGCATCCCATGAAATACACAGAAGAAAATGGCATCATCCCAGAATACATTGCTTCAATCTCACAATGCAACACTCTGTTAAAGATACAGGCTGTAAATGCTATTAAAGACACAGCTATAAATTCAGCCACCACTAGATGGTGCTATAACTAAACCAGCACATAATACAATCATATTTGTCCTATGTTCAGAGGGTAGAACAGACACCAACAGAGAGGGGGTGAGATGAAGACGTAGTATGGGAGTTGGAGATGCTAAATGTGCGGTTGGTAAGGTATGAGGAGATCCAGGACAGGGCAAGGTCAATGACACCAAAGGAAGAGAGGATCTGTAGTAGGAGCCAGTGGTCAACTGTGTCAAAGGCAGAGGACAGGTCTAGAAGGAGAAGTATAGAGAATTGTCTGTTAGCTTTGGCTGTAAGTCGTTCGTAAGTTTGGTCAGGGCAGTCTCAGTGGAATGGTGGGGCCGGAAGCCAGATTGTAGGTTGTCGAAGAGCAAGTTAGATGCAAGGTGAGAGGAAAGTTTAGCATGGTGGACGTGCTGCTCAAGGAGTTTGGAAGCAAATGGGAGCAAAGATATGGGGCGATAGCTGGACATAGCGCTCGGGTCAAGGGATGGCTTTTTTAGGATAGGAGTGATTGTGGCATGTTTGAAAGCAGAGGGGAAGGTACCAGAAGTTAATGATAGATTGAAGCGATGGGTTAGGCATGGGATTAGTGTAGTGAGGTTGAGGAGGAGGTGGGATGGGATGGGGTCAAGTGCACAAGTGGTGAGGTGTGATTTGGAGAGAAGATGAGCAAGCTCTCCTTCAGTGATATTGGAGAGGGAAGTTATGGGGTTAGGACATTAGTCTGGCATACAAAGGGGTTGTGGTGGTCGGACAACAAAGACTTGCCTTGTTTGGTTTATCTTATTTTTGAAGTGCATGTCAAAGTGCTCGGCAGAGATTAGGGAAGTGGATGGAGGGGGGAGTTAAGTGTTGAACAACTGTTTGGAGTTGTGGGATAAGGAAGATACAAGAGTTTTAAAGTAGGCCTGTTTAGCAGAGGTGAGAGCTGATTTGAATGCGAGTGTTGCTTGTTTGAGTGCAGTGAAATCTTCTTGCGAATGCATTTTCTTCCAGCGCCGCGTTTTCTTCCAACGCCGTTCTGTAATTCTGGATACTTGCCGAAGCTTTTTAGTGACGTTATTGTGCCAGGGTTGTCTATTGATTTGTCGCACTCTGCTATGTATGACAGGGGTGACCGAGTCGATGGTTGATGCAAGAGTGGCATTGTAGAAACTAGTGGCAGTGTCTGTGTTGTGGAGTGAGGATATGGATGCCAGTGGTAGAATAGAGTCAGAGAGCGTGTGGGTGTCTAGGTGTGTGAGGTTTCTGCGGGGGTGCGCATGTTGCTGGACATGGGTGACAGGTGTGGAGGACAGTGATGAGAAAGTGAGTAGATAGTGGTCAGAGAGAGGGAGAGGGGAGGTTGTGACGTTAGATAGGGAGCAGAAACGGGTAAAGACAAGGTCTAATGTGTGTCCGTCAGTGTGCGTGGCTAAGGCTGGTTTCACATTCGCGCTTTTTAAGCGCACGCACGGCCGGGGGTAGCTCCGCCCCCGAGCCGGCTCTCTGCCCGGCGTGCCCGCCCCTTCCTTGTAGCGCCGCCTCCTAGCGCACAGCGGCGCCTGCGATCGGCGCACCCTATCTTTAGCATAGGGTGTGCAGATCGTGCGCAGGCCGTGCGCTAGTTGCGCTTTGACCTGCGCTGCGCACTTTTGACGGTGCGCCGTGCGCGCCAAAATCAAACTTTTCGGATTTTGGCGCGCACGGCGCACCGTCAAAAGTGCGCAGCGCAGGTCAAACCGCAACTAGCGCACGGCCTGCGCACGATCTGCGCACCTTATGCTAAAGATAGGGTGCGCCGATCGCAGGCGCCGCTGTGCGCTAGGAGGCGGCGCTACAAGGAAGGGGCGGGCACGCCGGGCAGAGAGCCGGCTCGGGGGCGGAGCTACCCCCGGCCGTGCGTGCGCTTAATTAGCGCGAATGTGAAACCAGCCTAAGGAACACCACATATTAGATGTTTGGCCAGTCTATTAATATTGGCAGGTTTGGCTAACCTTTCTCTCATCTGTATGAGTGTCTTAAAGAGGACCTGTCACTTGCTTAAAAACATTTATTAAATACATTTTAAAAATCCCCGAGCTCCCATGTTTTGCACTATTGTGGAGATATTCACTTTGTTTCTTCTAGGGCACAATATGTGAAATTTCTGCTTGTAGACCAACTGGGTGTCTTTTCAAAGGTTTCTCTGGGGGCATACACTTTCATCACTATCTGCTAGATGCTGCCAATCACAGATCGGCCATGTCTGAGATTGGTAGATCAGCAGCTAAGCTGTGATTGGCAGCATCTGGGAGTGGCACCCAGTTTGACTACAAAGCAGAGATTTCACATTCTAAACTTCAAAAGAAGCGAATGTGAATATCTCAGCAATGGGACCGACGCAGCACAAAATGGAAAAAATCGTCAAAACCAAGGGAATTTTTAATAAAATATTTTTGAGCAAGTGACAGTTCCTCTTTACAATCATATTTTTCCCTATTTGGGTAGATTAATTTTAATTTTGGTAATGATGGAGTAGTAGTCCTTATTTCTCGCCTATATATTATAGGATGGTCACCGGTCACAAAATGGGATTGGATGCTTTGTGTCTAAGGTGAATACATTGCCCCTTTTAGGACGCACATCTACTGGATGCTCTCCAAATCATGTAATATAGCCCACAATCTCCAACCACCACCGTCATGGATAGTGGATCTTCTACTAATGTTCTGACCACAGAGCGCAGCCTCTTTCCCTTTCTGTGCTTGTTTCCTTTGCTTAATTGTTATTAAAAGTAGACAATTCTTTTGCCGTCTTAGCTCATTCCCTTACACAAAACCATTGTCATGATCCCAGTGCAGGTTTTTGAGCTGCACACCTGGGGTTAATGTCTGGAGCTCGGTGCAGGTTTTGACCTGCACACCTGGGGTTAATGATTGTGACCTCTTTCTGGTTCTGGGAGAGCTTCTTAAACCCCTGGGAAGTTTCAATCCCTGCCAGTTATACTTTTGCCTTTGGCCTAGTGTGCTGACCCCTGTGTGCCTGTTTGTTGCTATAGCTTGTGCATATGGTTCTGACCCGGTTCTGTTTCCCGTCGTGAGTTTGCCTGTTGATTTTGTACTGCGTTATTATCTCTGTGTATGACTCATTGCCTGTGACCTGACTACTCTCTGCTCGCCCCTCTTGTACCTTTGCAGCTATCTCTGTGTGTGACTCATTGGCTACGTCTTGACTATTCTCCCTGTCTATGCCCCCTGGTAACTTTGTCTCACAGTTACCCTGCTAGGAGTTATCTTGCAGCTCCTAGCTCTGTGAAGTTTAGGCCACGCCCCTAGCAGTCACGTGCTTCAGGTCCTGCGGCTCTGAAGTACGCATCTGCTCGGCTGCTGCCCGCTCCACAGGTATCTTTGAGCACTGTTTGCTTTACTCAGGACACGCGCACTGGCTCAGTGAGCAAGTTCAGTGCGGTGTTCCTGACATTATAACTGGCCTACAATTTTTTTTTTCTCTCCTCACTTCTGCAGCATGGACCCAATGTGTGCTTTATCTGAGCAGGTGAAATGCTTGACTCAGTCACTGCAGAAGCTTAGTTTGGAACACCAAGCTCTGGCCCAGTCCCAACGGTGGGTGGAGGACTCAGTTCAGGGGATGCTTTCCGCAGGCTTCCAGCAGGTGGGGAATAGAGATGTCATTTTAGTCCCACCCAAATCCCCGGTTAAATTGCCAGATACATTTTCTGGTAACAATGATGATTTCAGGGCATTTAAGGGGGGCTGTAAGCTCTTTTTCTCTTTGAGACCCCGCTCCTCTGGGGATGAGAAACAGAGGGTGGGGGTGGTGATGTCCCTGCTTAGGGGGTCCCCACCAGCCTGGGCATTTTCTCTTTCCTCTTGTGCCCCTGAGAGAATGTCTGTGGATGCGTTTTTTGAAGCCTTAGGGCTTATTTATGATGAGCCTGATAGAGTGCGGTTGGCTGAGGACAAGGTGATGAGTGTCTGTCAGGGGGAGCACTCAGCCGAATGGTTCTGTATTGAATTCAGACGTTGGGCAGCCGAGATTTCCAGGAGTGATGCCGCCCTCCAGGGGTTGTTCCACAGAGGCCTGTGTGAACGTCTGAAGGATGCTTTGGCACTTCATCCTCTGCCTGACTCCCTGTAGGATGCCATGATCCAAGCGGTTCGCATGGATCGCAGGCTGTGGGCTAGAGGCATTATGCAATGGGAAACACCATTATTCTTCAGTGGAGATGAGACCCGGACTCTTCCTATGGCTATGGAGGTGAGCGCTGTCACCTGTGAGGGAAAGGAAAGAAGACGCCGCCGGGAAAAGCTGTTGTGCTTCTATTGTGGGAAATCTGGACATTGGAAGAAGGACTGACCCTCCTGTCCGTCATCCTCCAAGATGGCGGGAAACGACTAGCTCTGGGTAGTAGTCGAGGAGGCTACCCAGACCTTCAGGTACAATTTTCCTCTTGTGCAAAAATGGTGCTGCAGGTGGAACTGGAACTTGGATATGGTCCTGTTCAGACTACTGCTTTTATTGACTGCGGTTCTGCTGTGAACCTGATTGATACCAAGGTTATGACTCTTAATAAGATAGGGACAGTCAGGCTTCACGATCCTGTTAAACTTGTGGCAATTGACTCATCGCCTCTTACCCAAGATGGTATCTGTTGCAGGTCTGAACTTTTTTCTCTAAAAGTGGGTTCCACTCATGTGGAAAAACTAAGTTGTCTTGTGCTAGATAACTTGCCTGCAGGACTGGTACTGGGGATGCCTTGGCTTCAACGCCATAATCCTACCATTGATTGGGGATGCAATAATAAATGTGGTAACCTGGGACATCTTGTTAACGCTGTTAAATCCGTGTCTGTGTCGTCTGTCGGTCTGGAAGGTATTCCGGAGTACCTGAAGGATTTCGAAGACTTTTTTTTTCCAAAAGTGAGGCTGAGGTGCTGCCACCACATAGACCCTACGATTGTGCCATTGATTTAGTACCTGGAGCCAAGTTACCTAAGGCTCGATTGTTCAATTTGTTTGGGCCTGAGCGCCAAGCCATGAAGGAGTACATAGCTGAGAGTCTCCGCAAAGGGCATATCAGGCCTTCTGTGTCACCTGTGGCAGCAGGGTTCTTCTTTGTGAAGAAAAAAGATGGTGGTTTGCGGCCGTGCCTCGACTTTCGGGAACTGAACAAGATAACGGTTAGGAACTCTTACCCGCTTCCCATCATCCCAGACTTATGTAACCAGTTAGCTGGGGCCCAATGGTTCTCCAAGTTAGATCTGCGGGGGGCCTACAATCTGATAAGGGTTCGGGAAGGGGACGAGTGGAAAACTGCATTCCTCACATCAGAAGGACTTTTTGAGAACCTGGTAATGCCGTTTGGGTTAACTAATGCACCCGCTATTTTCCAAAATTTCATCAATGTTGTGTTTTCTGATCTGATAGGCTGTTTTGTTATTATTTATTTAGATGACATTTTGGTGTATTCCCCGGACAGTCAATCTCACTTGCAACATCTAAAGACAGTTCTCCAGAGACTCAGGGAGAACCAATTGTTCACTAAATTGGAAAAATGTTCGTTTTTTGTACAGGAGCTGTCTTTTTGGGGTTGATTGTGTCCTGTGAGGGGTTTCGTATGGATCCTAAGAAGGTGCTGGTGATCGATGACTGGGTTCAGCCTCGAGATCTCAAGGGGCTCCAGCGCTTCATAGGATTTGTGAACTATTACCGGAGGTTCATTAAAGGTTTCTCACAAGTGGTTAAACCACTCACGGATCTTACCCAGAAGGGCGCTGATGTAAAAAATTAACAACCGGGTGAGTCAGTCCACCAACATGTCCCCATTCCTGATTAACTATGGGTTTAATCCGCATTTGGGGAGTTTTCTCGGGTGGATTCCGGTTGTCCAGGGGCAGAGGGGTCCGTTCAACGGTTAAAAAACCTCTGGGCTGAAGTCCAGCGTAATATCTCTCGGGCCCAGGGGAGATACAAATATTTTGCTGACAAAAAGAGAGCCTCGGGAGACATGTTTCAGGTGGGAGAAAAGGTTTGGCTCTCCAAACGTAACATCAACTTAAAGGTACCATCAGCTAAGTTGGCACCAAAGTTCATTGGTCTGTACGAGATTATGGAGATAGTCAACCCAGTGGCATATAGGTTGCGTCTCCCCGCCTCCTTAAAAATATCCAGTGTGTTCCATAAATCTCTGTTGAAACCCGCAGGATCTGTCAAAGAGAACTCTGAGTCTGTTGTTCCTCCAGTGCTGGTTGAGGGTCAATTGGAGTATGAGGTCGGACATATTGTGGACTCTCGGCGGGTGCGCTGCTCTTTGCAGTACCTGGTCCACTGGAAGGGATATGGACCATAGGAGCGCTCATGGGTCCCTGCTCGCTCGGTACATGCAGATTGCCTGGTTCGGGCTTTCCATGCCAAGTACCCGGGGAAGCCTGGGGGTCCAGAGGCCCCCCGTTGAGAGGGGGGTACCGTCATGATCCCAGTGCAGGTTTTTGAGCTGCACACCTGGGGTTAATGTCTGGAGCTCGGTGCAGGTTTTGACCTGAACACCTGGGGTTAATGATTGTGGCCTCTTTCTGGTTCTGGGAGAGCTTCTTAAACCCCTGGGAAGCTTCAATCCCTGCCAGTTATACTTTTGCCTTTGGCCTAGTGTGCTGACCCCTGTGTGCTTGTTTGTTGCTATAGCTTGTGTATATGGTTCTGACCCGGTTTTGTTTCCCGTTGTGAGTTTGCCTGTTGATTTTGTACTGCGTTATTATCTCTGTGTATGACTCATTGCCTGTGACCTGACTACTCTCTGCTCGCCCCTCTTGTACCTTTGCAGCTATCTCTGTGTGTGACTCATTGGCTACGTCTTGACTATTCTCCCTGTCTATGCCCCCTGGTAACTTTGTCTCGCAGTTACCCTGCTAGGAGTTATCTTGCAGCTCCTAGCTCTGTGGAGTTTAGGCCACGCTCCTAGCAGTCACGTGCTTCAGGTCCTGCGGCTCTGAAGTACGCATCTGCTCGGCTGCTGCCCGCTCCACAGGTATCTTTGAGCACTTTTCGCTTTACACAGGACACACGCACTGGCTCAGTGAGCAAGTTCAGTGCGGTGTTCCTGACAACCATGAATGATTCTCCAGTTTTGTGAGGTGGTAGAGTCTGATTTACCTGCACACTGTGACTCCCACTCAGCAGCTTTGTACTTCTCTGTCAGTAAGTGGATTAATGAATTAATATGGAGTTTACTTTTACTGGGTTTATTTTTTATGCTTGACAATGGCAGAAATGCTCCCTCGAGGTGGCCCGGCTTCTACACTTGCATGGGCAAGACTTTCATGAACCAGCCTTGCTTAGTCACAACTTAGCACTGCCAAATGACTGAGTGAAGTATTATCTGGAGAGGTCTTTGTTCTTCTGGAGCAGGAGGTCACGTACCATGCTTGTTTCTCAAGTACCTTTCTATCCATTCCCCATTCATGTTCAGAGGAAAATTTCTCTACCCTGATTTCAAACATTTATTTGGCAGCAGAGATTATTTGCTTTGTAAATGCTTCCTGGAATTAATATTCCGTGCTCATAGATCAAAACCTTTAGGAGTCTGTATTTTTAGTGATGTTTATAGATCCAAAGTTATACAGGTTGCAGCTATGGCATAGTTATGCTAAACCTGGCATACTGTAACCAAATGTCCGCACCATGAGTTGGTGAATGACAACGTTCAATAACCAGAGAGTATCTAATTAGTGATGAGTGAGCACTAAAATGCTTGGGTGCTCGTTGTTCGGGTCGAGCAAGTTGGAATGCCCGGGTACTCGATTCAAGCGAGGAGCCCAATGTAAGTCTATGGGAAACTCGACCATTTTTCTGGCGCCCCCCCCACTCCCGGCGGTCTACAGAGGGACTAGAAATTGCAGAAAACGATGGGAAGAGTGCTCAAATGACATGGGAACAGCATGGGGAAGACCCCTGGAAGCATTCCCAGGTCACTGCTGTGAACAATGTTGTCAGAGACTAATGCCACTTTTACAGACTTACAATAAAACATACAAAAACGAAACCAAAATGGATTTTCGTGGGTGATATGTTAAGGAACATCCTTTCCAGGGTAATGACTTGTATATAAGGCAAAATAAATAACCAAAACAAAAATGCTCCTCCACACCTTGGGCTATGTTCATACATATCCTTTTTTATGCATTTTTGAACTTTAGTATTGCTTTCAACCAAGACAAATGCATTCACTGGGAAATGTCATTTTAACATTTTACAACCTTATCTGGCCATGTGGTGTGTGACACATCATCAGACACATCCTGTTTCATTTATGAAGGAGGGACTCTGAAAGTCACAAAGCCTACTTTTATAGGGCCATTAGGCGGCCTTTACTATTCTTAAAGGGCCAGCAGTCATCCCTCACTATTCTTAGAGAGTCAACAGCTGGCTATGCTTTGTTTTTCCCAATATTAAACAGTGGGTCTCCTATGCTGTTATTGCGTATGCAGTGAGTGGCAGGGCTACCCAAAATTTGGAGGCATGCCAATTCCCCTTGCAAGACATGGAGGAGGGCCTCATAAAAAAAAATTCCCATTAGAAAGAAGCGGGTCTCCTATACTTGTAATGCCCATGCACTAAGTGTATGGGCTGACAAACATTTACCCCTGGGGGTTATACATGAACAAACTGTATAACAATTTTTTTTTACAGGCATCATAAACACCCTTTAAAAAAATTATGTAGGTGTTGCATCACGGACTACGGTCACCCTGGTGATATGGTGGTTAATGAGGAGGAGGACAACAGCAAATATCCAAAATCAGGAAGTGTATACCCATGTGTGGGTGTGAAGAGGTGCATGGGAATAGACCTCCTAAAAAAAAAGATACTGGATTTGAGTTTATGTTACGCCGCTATTATTCGATGGTGTTGAGAAGTCTGGCCCAATCCAGCCCTTGTTAATTTTTATAAGAGTCAGCCTGTCAGCATTTTCAGTTGACAGGCAGATGCGCTTATCAGTTATAATTCCACCAGCGGCACTAAAAACCTGCTCTGACAAAACGCTAGTGGCAGGGCAGGCCAGGACCTCCAAGGTGTAGAGAGCCAGTTCCTGCCACGTGTCCAGCTTGGATACCCAATAATTATAAGGCACAGAGGAATCACGGAGGACATGTACGGTCAGCAAGGTACTCCCTCAGCATCTTCCCAAACTTTGCACTCCTTGTGAGAGTACCCCGCGCCTCAGAGCCTGTGCGATGGGAGGGTCCGAGAAAACTCTCCCAGAACTTTGGCAGTGTTCCCCTGCCTCTGCTGGATTGAAGTTGTGTGTCTCTTGCCTGTATTCCTTGGTTGTCCATCGAACTGTGACCTCTGCCACCAGCATTTTCAAATGAGAATTTTTTAAATAATTCTGCAACAAGGGCCTTTTGGTACTGCCCCATTTTAGTAGACCTGTCCGCCTCGGGAATAAGACATAGAAAGTTCTCCTTGTAGCGTGGGTCTAGAAGTGTCAGCAACCAGTAATGAGTGTCACCCAAAAGTTTAAAAATGCAAGGGTCAAGGGAAAGGTGCCGTAACATAAACTCAATCATGCGTGCCAGACTGCTAACAGGCAAGACTTCGGTGTCCTCACCAAGAGGATGACTGACCATGCTCTCTCCTCCTCTCTGTCTTCAGGCCATCCACCCTGAACAGACGGTATGACAGTTGTGCAGGTAGTACCGTCTATAGCGCATGAAACTAGCTCCTGTTCTTCCTCTTCCTTCTCCTCATTATCACCCAAATACAAGTTGAGATGAGATGAGGCTGAGATGTGTGTAATCACCCTGTATGGTTCCTTGCTCTATCTCATCGTGCTCCTACTGCAATGCATCCTCTTTGATTGTGAGCAGAAAGCATTTCAGAACACAGAGAAGCGGGATGGTGATGCTAATTATAGCGTCATCGCCGCTCACTATCTTGGTGGCGTCCTCAAAGTTTTGGAGGATGGTACATATGTCTGACATCCATGTCCACTCCTGAGGTATGTGTGGAGTCTGAACTGAATACTGACGGCCTTGTTGATGCTGGTAGTCAGCAACTTCCCTCTTCTGTTCTCAAATCCTTTCCAACATCTGCAATGTAGAGTTCCAACGCGTGGGGAAATCACACACCAGTCGTGAGCGAGAAGCTGCAAATGCTGCTGAATCACACCAAGGGTGGCGGAAGCTGTAGCTGACTTTATAAAATGGGCAGACGGGCGCAATACTTTGACAAGCAGATCCGGTAGCTTCGGGTAGGTTTTGAGAAACCACTGAGTCACAAGGTTAAGCACATGGGCCAGGCATGGTACGTGTGTGAGTTCGCCTCGCCTCAGAACCACCACCAGGTTCCGGCCATTGTCACACATGACCATGCCTGGCTGTAGGTTCAGTGGTGTCAGCCACAGATCTGCCTGCTCTTTCTGAGCAGTCCACAACTCTTCAGCATTGTGCGGTTTGTCACCTAAGCATATTAGCTTCAGCACAGCCTGTTGCCGCTTGGCTGAGGCAGTGCTGCAGTGCTTCCAGCTTGTGACTGATGTGGTCATTTCGGAGATCGAAGCTTAAGGGGAGGAGGAGAATGAGGTGCAGGAGCTGCAGACTTTGGGGGCAACCCTCATTGACCTAGGGCCCACAATCCTTGGTGTTGGGAGGGCATATTCCATCCCAAGGTCTGACTCAGTCCCAGCTTCCACTATGTTAACCCAGTGTGCCGTCAGCGACATGTACCATCCCTGCCCACAAACACTTGTCCACGTGTCTGTGGTTAGATGGACTTTCCCAGTAACTGTATTGTTGAGGGCACGGCTAATGTTGTGGGACACATGCTTGTGTAATGCGGGGACGGTACACCAGGAGAAATAGTGGCGGCTGGAGATCGAGTACCAATGGACGGCCACCGCTATCAGGTTGCGGAAAGCTGTTGGCAGCGGATTATTCAGGATACTCTCCAAGAATGTGAAAACAGAGCTTAATAGCTCAGGAATAAATCATTTGTGTGTCTCTATCTGTGCAGCATCTTCAGCAGGCTGCTTCTCTCATACAGTCACATGCTCTCCCTGTGTGAGCCTCTGGGAGGTTTTTTTTTCTTGTTCTAACTTTATCAACAGCATACAAATCTATCAACTAAACACTCAGACAGGAATGGAGTTGTTCCACCAAACATATTCCAACAAAGGCTTCCGTCTCCACAAGCCTAAATGGCAACATTTCGAGCAAAAGCAGTCTTAAAATGTAGGAATTTAGTAGTGTGGCCTGTGGGGTGCTGGCTGCGTATTTGCGCTTGTGTTCCAAGGATTGGGGTATGGACAGCTGAATGCTGCACTGGGACAAGGACATGGACGTGCTTGCTGATGGTGCTAGTTCAGTGTGTGCAACGACAGGTTCAGGGTAGGAGGGGCGGCACGGTGGCTCAGTGGCTAGCACTGCAGGGGATTGTCTGCCACACACTGTAATGGCTCCGGCATTACAGTGTGTGGCAGACAATCCCTGCATGTTCATTGGCTATCTAAAGAGCGCCAAACATGCAGGGAGGGGACCTGAGCTCCCGCCGAGCAACCCAGGAAATACTTGGTGAGCTCCGAGCATCTCGAGCAGTGAGATGCTTGGGTGAGTACCGAGTAGTGGCGAGCGTGCTCGCTCATCACTATATCTCATATCCATCTATCAACTTACAGTGGCATGTCAAAGTTTGGACATCTCGGTCAAAAAGACTTTTATTATGAACAGTTAAGCAAGTTGAAGATGAAATGATCTCTAAAAGGGCTAAAATTAATGATGACACATTTCCTTTGTATTTTAGGCAAATCATATATTTATATATATTTTCATCTTTTACATTTTGAACATTACAAAAAAGGAAAATGGTCTGATACTAAAGTATTGGCACCCTTGGGGATGTGTGTGCCCAGATAATTTCATCCAAAGTTTCAGACCTTAATTAGCCTGTTAGGGTTATGGCATGTTCACTATCATCGTTAGGAAGAGCCAGGTGTTGCAAATTTCCCAGCTTTATAAAAACCCAGTCTCCTCCAACCTTGTGCCAAAAAACAGCAGCCATAGGTTCTGCTAAGCAGCTGCCTAGTACTTTGAACATGGTGGAGAACCACAAAGCAGGAGAAGGCTATAAGAAGATAGCAAAGCATTTTCAAGTTGCCCTTTTCACAGTTCTAAATATATTTAAAAAATGGCAGCTAACAGGAACATTGGAGGTCAAGATAAGGTCTGGAAAACCAAGAAAAATTTCAATGAGAGCTGCACGTACGATTGCTAGAGCGTCAAATCAGAACCCCCACTTGACTGCAAAAGACATTCAGAAAGCTTTAGCAGACTCTGTAGTTGTGTCATATTGTTCTACTATTCAGAGACAAAAAATCAGTGTCACAAGCATGTAAAAGAACATCTAAACAAGCCTACTGCATTTTGGAAACAAGTCCTGTTGACCAAAATGAGGTTAAAAGAGAACTCTTTGGCCACAATGATCAAAAGTTGTGTGTGGAGAAAAAAGGGCACAGAATTTCAGGAAAAGAACATCTCACTAACCATTAAGCATGGGGGTAGATCAATCATGCTTTGGGGTTGTGTTTCAGCCAATGGCTTGGAGAACATTTCATGGGTAGAGGGAAGAATGGATTCAATTAAATTTCAGCAAATTCTTGATGCAAACATAACATTATCTGTAAAAAAAAGCTGAACTTGAAAAGAGAATGGCTTCTACAAATGGATAATGACCCTAAACACATGTCAAAATCCATAATAGATGACCTCAAAAGGCGCAAGCTGAAAGTTTTAGAATGGACCTCACAATCCCCTGATCTGAACATCACTAAAAATCTGTGGCTAGACCTCAAAATAGCACTGCATGCAAGGCTACCCAGGAATCTCATAGAACTGGAAGAATTTTCCAAAGAAGAATGGATGAAAATTCCTCAATCAATAATTGAAACTCTTGTCTGGCTACAAAAAGTGTTTACAACCTGTGATACTTGCAAATGTGGGTTCTACTAGGCACGAAACATGCACGGTGCCCAAATGCTTGCATCAGCTCATTTTTCTTTTTGTAATTTTTAATGTATTTTTTTTGCCTAAAATACAAAGGAAATGTGTTATCTTTAACTTTAGGCCTTTTAGAGATCATTTAATCTTCTACTTGCTTAACTGTTTTGACCAGGGGTGCCCAAACTTTTACTTGTCTATCTATCTATCTATGTTCTGTCTCCGACTGTCTACTTGTTCATGTTCAGTTTCAGCCATAGATTTAATGTTTTCATTGTTTTTGGATCCATCTAGTGGCCAGAGTCATAACTGCAGTGTTATTGTGTGTCTTAGTTTCATTTTCTATTTCCCTCTCTTCACAATGCATTTTGGGAAAGCTTGCAAGGCACCCTGGTAAGTTTGCAAAGCATTATGGTTTAGTCCAGCCCCCATTTTTTCCCTCCAGTCTTCCATTTTTTCTCAATCCTGCTTCATGAGAACATCTCATTTCTCTACTCCCCCTTGTGTCAGCATTGCTGGTACGTAAACATGCTTCCTGTATATAATTTCTGTCTTAGATCAGCCTGCTTAGTTAGCTCTCCCTTGCTCAGCTAGAAGTGCTGCTAATGTATGTTATGCATATTATGCATTCCTATGAACCCAGTACTGATTGCATTGATATGTTTTACTTGCAGTTTCACCGCATCAATATACCAGCACATCAATAAAATACAGATTCAACTACAGTCTCCTTATTGGACCCCTGGTATAGCGGTTTAGCTGCCTGTATAAGCTACATGAATTCCGTTCATTTAGTGAGGACAGAATAATCTATTATATATCCATCTATTATCTATCTATCTATCCCACTACTATATGGGCGGCACGGTGGCTCAGTGGTTAGCGCTGCAGCCTTGAGGCGCTGGGGTCCTGGGTTTGAATCCCAACATCTGCAAGGAGTTTGTATGTTCTCCCCATGTTTGCGTGGGTTTCCTCCGGGCACTCCGGTTTCCTCCCACATTCTAAAGACATACTGATGGGGACAGTGATGATGTGTGCAAACTGTAAAGTCTATAGCGGAATATGTTAGCGCTATATAAAAAAAAAAAGAAAAAAAGACTATATCTGAGATGTCTAGACACACAATAACAATGGCTAATGATATATTGACAGTATTTTCTCACATTGTCATGTCTGATTTGGCAAAATGCTAATTAATGCATTAGTGAAAGTCTCAGTTCACAGTTTGTTACTGGAAATAATGAGGTGAAATGATACAAAACATGTAGGACAGTTATCTGTTGGTATTTGTCCTTCTTCTCCTGGGTCAGCTGTTATGGTGACACAATGACATTGTTCCCTGCAGGCAGCGCTCTGACAATGACTGGTATGTGAGCCATGTGGGGGATCACTCAGCTCTGCACAGAAGTCTTTCCATACACAGGACAGTGAACACATAACTAATCTGAATGTGTGGACCTCACGTTTATGGAATGAAGTTTGTGATCTTTTTCCAACTCTTAATGCCAAAGGAAAAGTAAAGTTTAGATAAATAATACACATACTATACACACTGGCATCGGGTCCACGCTGACTTAGGGTATATCCCCAGGAAGTGTCATTATTCTGTATTTATTTTAGATTGCTAAACTGAAAATTCAGTTCTGCTTAATCTGCAAGACCCATGGAGATAGAGATGCTTGCGATAGTAAACCCATAAATGTGACAATCATATGTCAATGGACATAGTGTCCTCCCTTATACAGTAAATCTATATTCAATGCCATAATTAAGAGGGTTAACCACTCGAAACGCGTAGTTTGCATCATATTTTGTGATGTTACTCTGTTACAACATGTCTTTACTCAATATTCCATAAAGAAGATGTCATACTTTATCCATGTGGCTGGACTAAGTATGAATTTTTGGATTTTCTTCAGATAATAAACCCATAAGTGTCCTCCCTTATACAATAAATCTATATTCAATGGGGCTTACATTTTCTAAAGCCTTATGAATTTGTTATTTGGATCAGAAGATAAGTGATGTTTGAGATTTACAAAACTCGTATGTACGGTACTTTGCAATATGAAGCTGCTATGATGGTTCCATTTAATGTGTTATCCCATCTGGTCAACACTTCCTACACACTATTTGATGTACCAACAAAATCAACGAGATTTCTGAAATTTCATGCACAAGTTGCTTTTTTTCCCCCGCCCATACTTGGAGCCCTGCTGCTTTTTTCAATTATTTCAGCATTTTTCCGATGCTTTTGCAGCATTTTTACCCCCATTGAAAGAAGTGACAAACTCCAAAAACGCTTATAAAATTTTTATCTTTTACTAAAAATTTGTAGTATATAAACACTTGTCTTTCGGACATACCGTACTTTTTTTAACTCACTCTATTAACAGCTACTGTAGACAAGAGCGCAAATGACATCTGCATGGAAAACGCACTCCCCAAAATAATGCAACAAAAATGCATGTGAAATTCAACAAAAAAATTAATGTAAAATGTCAACAAATTTATGTGCTTTGTATGCAGCATTTTTCCTCCTAGGGAGGTGGGGAGAGATTTTGGGTGCAGAAAAAAAATGCTGGAAAAACACCACATGTTACCATAACCTTACATTCAAGCCATTTAGCTATCAAACTTATTGTTTGCCAGAGCGTTAGTTAGTCATTATAGAAGAAATCTGTTATGTTATGAAATTATTAAAACAAATGTGTGACCATGTGGTCAAATTATATATACAGTATGGTAAGGGATTACAGACTAAAAAAATATCTTGCCTTACCAGCTGAAAAATTACTGTAAAGTGACTGCCACTTTTTGTCTAACTTACTATTCATTGCCTGTTGTTAAGTATAATCCATCTCCAGCAACAGAGACCCCAAGATGCATCACAGGAAGCCAGGGCTTTGTCCTTCTGCATGCTAGCATAACCTTACAGTTAAGCCTATTTGGTCATCAATTTATTGTTTGCCAGAGTGTCTTTGATAGAGAAATCTGGTATCACATGAACCATTTTTAACAAATAGGTGACAATGTAATCAAAGTGGGCTCATAATTTTATATAATTTTATAGATTAGAGTCTAAAAAATATCTTTCCTTACCTCCTTAAAAATTACTCGAAAGTGCCAACCCCAAGATGCCTCTTTTTGTCTAACTTACTGTCCACTGCCTATTGTTAAGTGTAATCCATCTACAGCAGCAGAGATACCAACAAGCATTATAGGAAGAGGTAAGCAGGTCTTTGAATGTGCTCCTGAGCTCCTGTCTGTCAATTTGCATACCAGCATAATAGACAGGCCATCTTTCAGTTCAGGGCCATCAATTGATAACACAATAGCAGGGGGAATGCATGTGGGAAAGTCGGGGAATTGAATACCTGCACCTATAGTACTGGCAGTATGCTGATGAAGAGAAAGCACCCACTTAAAAAAGAGTGGATGGCAACTTACAGTGCAGGAGATGGTCCTGGACATATTTAGCGATTTTTAATGCAAGTGCACAAAAATGAAGGGTATTTGTACATGAAGTCATCATTTCATGTCACCACCAGATGATTTTTGTAGTAGATGAACCCCCTTATAGTATTTAATAAGTGCAGACTCGTATACCATATTTTCGACATATACAAACTTTGGGCGTTTTATTTGCAATGATTAATACAGAGCATAGACAACGTGTGGATGTAATGTGAATATTGACTCATCACAAGCACAAAATATAAAGGAACAGGAGATCTTGACCGGTCAGACAATTTCCGAAGTAACTTCACTCTGTGCAACTTCTGACCTAATAGAAATAACAAGCAAAGATAAAAAGGGATGACATGTAAAATAAATGTATATAAAAAAAGAACAATTACCACCATACACAAAGCAGGGATAAGACTAAGGGCAACTGTGACAGTAGAAGGAGTCTGGCAATGTCAGGACTTGATTGACTTTAGTAGATTGCACCTCCTTTTATAGGTTCTACATATCAATAATAAAAAAAAAACTGTTGGGTTTTATAATAAAATTATGGTATCTAAAAAAGGTTAAGAGTCACAAGGTTAAATAAAAATACATAACACCAATGATACCTTCTTAAACCTGCACGGCCCCGGATGATTCAAACTTCTTTTTCCTTCCTTCCATTCCACTGAGAGCATCAACGTTCTTTCTCCAGTCTCCAACTTCACGTATTTCCTAGATAACACGTCAGACACTGTGATTACCGCACATTTATTGCTCAGTTATGTCCGCCTGTCAATAGACCGTTCAACACCAGCTTCTTTTTTCAGCTAGATGTGCGTCCGAGGATGGGGCATTATACCAGGAAGGCGGCAAGGATGGGGCACATTGTTGTAGGATGGGGGGAGATTACGCCCTGAAGGAGTCCACGATCTAAGACATTATACCATGATGGGGGACATTGTTACAGGAAGGGGCCAGGATGGAGAGCATTATTATAGTGAGGGCCCAGGACAGGGGAGTTTATACCAGGAAGGGGCCTAGGATGGAGGACATTATTACTGGAAAGGGAACATTATACCAGGAAGGGACCCATGATGGGGGACATTATACAAGAAATGGGGACATTATACCAGGAACAGGCCCTGGACGGGGGACATTATAACTGGAAGGGGCACAGTATGGGGGACATTATACTAGGAAGGAGCCCAGAATGCGGGACATTATTAAAGGAGGAGGCTAGAACAGGGGACATTGTTAAAGAAAGGGGCCATTATTATAGTAAGGGGCCCAGGACAGGGGAGTTTATACCTGGAAGGGGCCTTGGATGGAGGACATTATTACTGGAAAGGGAACATTATACTGGGAAGAGACCCATGATGAGGGACATTATACAAGAAATGGGGACATTATACCAGGAATAGGCCCAGGACAGGGGATATTATAACAGGAAGGGGCACAGCATGGGATTCATTATACCAGAAAGGGGCCTAGGATGAGTGACATTATTACAGGATGGGGGAAGAATAGGAGACATTATTAAAGAAAGGAGCAAGGACGGGGGACATTATTACAGGACAAGCACAGTCTCTGACTATTAAAGGTACATTTTGGAAAAAGTCTGACTTACTTTATCTACATCATCTTTTTTGGCTTGTTTCACTTGCTTGAGATTCGCTCTTAGGTCCATGGCAGCTTTGTGCTTGGTGCCCAGGAGCGCCCGCATCATGGCATCGGCTGATAGACGTACTCTTCTCAGCGTCGGGCGTTTGAATTTTCCACGCAGGTCAAAAATCTTCTGATTCAAGTCCTCAATCTGTAAAGTCACAAGAGACCAATTGCTGTTAAAATGGCTCAGTTCTATGTCTTATATTCTAATAAAAAGTAAAAATAATAACATCAGACTGTTTTCAAGAGTATTTCATTTAATTTTTTTCCCAAATTAATGGCTGTGTAATACGATAACATGCCAGTTACTCCAGAGTGAGAAATGCTCTTTGCCAGTGGCTCTCAGACCTGGCCTCCAGAGGGGCCTTATAAAAGTTTTCTCTTTGGCATATGCAAGTCCTGATAGGCATACCTCCCAACTTTGAAAAAAAAAAAATTATTTTATGCTGATCAATTACCCTAACCTCACCCTGTCCTATAATTATGACCACACACAGAAATATTGCTCCTTGTGGAGCCCATTTCATGTTTCCACTCAGTACGGTAGCTCGTTCATGAACCCATATTGCCTGCCAAACACAAAAGTCCCCGCACTTATGTCCATAAGCATGACACCCACCCCTGGATCCTCGATGCATCTGAGTAGAAGAGCCTTATAACTTGGTTTTCTGTACCTTTACTCACACATTAGATTCGCCCACACAAATATTGATGCCTCCGCAAACTCCCAAACATAGTAAAATACCCCCAAAATACTTTCCCCCACACACAGTGCAATGCCCCATAGTCACCCACATACAGTATGATGCCCCCTACAGTTGTAGGGGGTTGCAAAGACTGTCTTGACCCCCACACACATACCGGTAAACTAATGGTTAAGGTTTTACACTTGTTTTCTGCTATATGTGTATCCTGTAATACTGTATAGTGTAATATATGCCAATAGATGTGTAGGGAAAGTGTAATACCTTAGTTAGGCCACTAGATGGGGTACATGACAGCTTAGTATTGTAAATAGTTAACATAGGAGGGGTCTGCTGTGTATAAGCCAGAAACATTTCCTGTTTGTAGTCAGAAGAGCCAGGGAGCCCATAGAGTCTGATGGGGCTATAGAGCCCGGGACAGCACAGTGACCCCACAACGTTTAAGTGGGAAGCCCCACCATCCAGGGCCAGGGTGCCAGATGTACAGCAGAACTTACATGCAGGTCGCTCTAAAATGTGTCAGCTTACTACATAAGCAGATGCCCTCATGTCTGTAACGAAACGGACAAGGAAACTCCTGAATGTAGTGAAGCTGAACAGGGAGGACGCTGCGGTACCGGTCGAGATGGGACGACCTGGATACAAACCAAAGGACATAGGGAAGAGCACAGGGAAAGTGAAGGATTTGAACTGTGCAGGACTCTGTGTTGATGCTGTAACTGATATGGACGTGCTGCGATTGAAAACAAGTAAAGTTCTACGTTTAAAGTTGGAATTGGACTCTGTCTCTTTATGTGAAGAAGTGTCTCTGCATCTAAAGGAGGCCTCTGAGAACCAGGCAAGTCAGACAGTTAGACTTTATATATGTGGTGTGGCTGGCCAGGGCGTGCTAAACCAGACACCTTGGTGGGGAATGACTACGGCGCTGGCTGACGCTCACACAATCCTCCCACACAATATTAAGCTTTTTACCGTATTCCCCATAAACAGATTATGCCCCCAACAGTATCACTCACACAATATGATGTCCACATACAAGAATCCCACTTATCTGTGTCCTGCTTCTCTGCTGCCAGTCACATGATCTGAAAATATCACATGACCTGAAGGTCCTCACCCACTGTACCCAGATTGATCGCTGGAATAGGGATATGATGGATCCCTAATCCACCTGATGACACAGATACAGTTGAAATCGAGACATATCCCCAACCTCCTAGCTCACCAAGTTTGGAAATCTCTCACTGGATCCAGGACGTTTTGCAGCTATGAAGGAAAAAAATTGGCTCTATAATACAACCCATTTAAAGAGGACCGTTCACTGGATTTTTAATTTAAACTAAGAACAACCTGCGATTGACATCGCTCGACTGATTCTGGAACAGCTTTTCTTTTTTTTTTGTATGTCCTTCAATTCCAAAGTTATTCCCCCCAGGTAATAATTTAATAAGTTCCATTTTCCATTTAACCACTGGGACGTGTTCTATAGAACTGCCCCGTGGTTGTTTGCTTGTTCTCCTCTGATGCTGGCCAATCAAAACATGGCCACACCCACAGAGAAGTGTTATGGTACATGCCCAGTTGATTGAAGGAGACATTTGCACCTTTATTTCCCAGGGGGATAACTTTGGTATGGAGGGACACAGACGGAAAACAAAAACTGTTCCAGAATCAGTGGATCTACGATAATTGAAGATACTCATTTTGAATTAAAAAAAAAATCAATTGAAAGGTCCCTTTAAGGAAATATTGAGAAGTGAGTATACACTTTAGAAGGCTCCCTGCATATTGGAATTGTGAATATATTTTACAAAAGATAAATTAAATTCTATGCTATAGGAAATCCCCTGTCTTACGCAGCTGAAGATAACAAAGGAAATGACTAGCCTCACGCCATCTGACACTCAAATTTTTAAAATATGAATCCAAAATAGGAAATTCTGTACAGTAGGAAAGGAATGAAATGTTACACAGAAAGAGACTTATAGGGGCTTCTGTACGGAGGACACAACCTATTCTAGTGGCATAACCAGCTGACTGAAGTGGCTATCCTCTGCATTGTTTTGAAGGTTTGGCTGTGTAGATTTTGCAGTCACTAAACCTTGTATTATAACTCAATACCGCTTCATACCATGCAAGGCAATAAAACTGAGCAGCAGCCACTTTCAGGGTGCACTGAGCCCCCTAATATCAGTGGAATGGATCACTAAGGCCGGGGTCACACTAGAGAGGAATACGGACGAGTGAGAGGGCGTAAAAAGCACGCATTAGACACGGACAAATGATTCTCTCTGGGGTACCTCGCACCAGCCGTATATTTCTCATCCGTATTCTACGGTCCGTGCCAATCGCAGCATGCTGCGATTGTCAGCGTACTACGGCCGTAGTACGCCAATGCAAGTCTATGGGTGCGCAAAAAATACGGATTACACACGGACCACACGTGTGACCTGCGAGAAATACGCAGGTCTTTTGGCTGCTGCCAGGAAATGGCCCAATCCTTCATCAGGAAGCTGAGACATGCAAATGAGCTCAAAAAGCGCTCCAGACATCCAGGAAGTACGCCTCCACGGAGTACAGCAGCATCATGGCGTCCACTTATCTTAATGTGGAAAAGCTAATTGTCCTGGTGCAGGAGCGGCCCGAACTATGGGACCAACGTGATGCCCATTATGCCAACCGGGCAAGAAAGGAGGCGTCATGGAGGCGCATATGTAGGCAGATGTTCCATGACTTTGGTGATCGGCCACGTGAGGAGCAGCAGAAAATTAGTAAGTGCAAGCCAAAAAAATGAGTAAAATTAGCGCAGAACAAAAAATGAATATAGATTCTGCACCCCCCTTACTGTGCTTGTACTTTTTTCCTCTTGAGGCCATTAGATTTTGATGTGACACATGGTTTGACACTGCCATAATTTGGGCCAGGCCACAAGCTCCTCATCCTCCTAGCCAAACAAGTTATTAAGTGTAGTTACTTAATAATAATAATAATAATAATAATAATCTTTATTTTTATATAGCGCTAACATATTCCGCAGCGCTTTACAGTTTGCACACATCATCATCACTGTCCCCAATGGGGCTCACAATCTAAATTCCCTATCAGTATGTCTTTGGAATGTGGGAGGAAACCGGAGTGCCCGGAGGAAACCCACGCAAACACGGGGAGAACATACAAACTCCTTGCAGATGTTGTCCTTGGTGGGATTCGAACCCAGGACCCCAGCGCTGCAAGGCTGCAGCGCTACTTGATACATAAACTAATGTGACCCTGTGTATCTGGCCTGTATGCCCCAATTACATATGCCACCATGGGTAGAAAGCACACCCCAGAAGGCCCCATGCCTAGACTACTGGTAGCAAATGTGACCTATCAAATATGTGAATTTGACAATATTTCCTGTCACATTGCAGTGGAAGATGTCATGAGACGCTGGCGAAGCATCCGGGACCAATATCCCGCCGGGAACATCAGCAGCGGTCCAGGAGTGGGGATGCGGGCTATGTGAAGAGAAAGTACATCTACTATGACCGCCTCTCCTTCCTCGCCCCAATTCTGGATCTCAGACCGTAAGCAGATACCTCACACCACATTACACAGATACTTTACAGGGCCAAAAATATGTAGTTATTTTTGGCTCTGTTCTATTTCATAACAGAACTCAGTCCAACATTACGGACATAGGAACTGGCTCGGAAACCAACCCCATCATCAATCCTGGGTCTGCAGGGGAAGAGGTGGCTGGCCCATCTTCTCCCCCTACTAGGAGCAGGGGTGAAGAATCGAGTCAGGATGTGCCATTGCCTGCGCCCCAAAGCCCACCACCAGGACCATCTGGTGCTGCTGCAGCATCAGCAAGAGCAGAGGAGCAAGGCAACATCAGCAGCAGCCCAACTGGCCACATTCGGGGCTCCCCACAGCCTGCTGCCACATCCCGGCGAGGAAGAAGCCGAAGGTGGCAAATACCTGCCACTGATACCCGCACTAATGTGGACACTGGGGTCCTAAGTTATTTAGCCAGAGTAAATAGTGATGATGGGGAGGAGGCATACTCACGCAGCCTGGCCAATTATCTCCGTGCCCTTTCCTGTGAGGTCAGGCTCCGTATTAGAGGATGTTTTCAGATCCAGCTTGTTGCGTGCACATACCCCAATATGCCCTACGAATTATTTGAATATATTGAGAGGTGGCAGCTTTCCCCAAGAAATCTCATGCGCCTTAGGCACCCCCCACAAATGCATGCTCAAGCAGGATCTGAGGATCCTCAAATACGTGGGCCTACACCTCACCCCCTTCCTCACACTACCCAACCTTCAATACAGCAGCCACAAATGTCTGCCTCTAGCCAACCCCAACAATATGGCCACTTGTTCCCACCCAGTGTTGGAGGCTGGTCCCAACCTGGTTGGGGACGATATGGCTATGTTGGTGGGTATGAGACACGTGCCTACCACAGCCAACAAGATGCCCCTCCCATTATTACTCTGGCCAGTACCCCCAACATTCACAGGAGGCAGGACACTTCCCACATCATGGGCATCAGTATGGCCCCACACAGGGCGATGTTGGGCACAGTAGCCAGCAGCAACCACAGGCTGCTCTTCCGCGTTCTCCTTCCCTAACGTATGAGAATTTATAATTCTCTGTACACAATCAGTCTGATGCCAGGAGATGTCCAGTGCGGTTTCACTGATGCTACAAATACAAAAGGAAAAAAACAGGTGGTCTCCATCACCAAAGTTGGTTAAAAACGTGAAAAGCCACATATTTGCAGAATGTTTTCTAATCAGATTAATAATCCACCATGACAGGCAAGGCTACCTTACGCCTTTCAGACAGATATTACATGTGTGTAGAACAGAGAATATTTAACCATGCTATACTGGTCAAGCGAAAGGATGAAAATACACTACTCACTTGTTAAGACATAGAGAGAGCGAGAGCTCCCTAAATGCTGCAACCAAACTCAGGCGCAGGATTTCAGAAGCAGGCAAGGGAAGACCGCCCCTCAGCCTTTGGATTGGAGACCCTGTCCCGACTGTTGACATGGTGACCCAATATTGGCATGACGACATCCGGGTCACCAGAGCTAGCCAATTGCTTGATTATGCTCAGAGCATGATCAGCAAGTTTGTCTGTCAGTGCAGTGATGACAGTTTGCATATCATGGGGATCCCCATGCTATACAAGTGACCAGGCTGCAAAAAATGAAAGTCTTATAGTGGGACAAAGAAAAAAAAAGTTTAAAAAGTTAAAAAAAAGTTTTTAAAAAAATTGTAAAAATATATATAAAAAATAATAATACAAAAATCTAAAAATATATAAACAATAAATGTACACATTTGGTATCCCTGCTACCGGAACGACCCAACTTATAACACTGTCCCACTAGTTAACCCATTTAGTGAACACCATAACAAAAACACAAGGCAAAAAACAATGCTATATCATCATACTGCCGAACAAAAAGTGCACTAAAATGGGACAAAAAAAAAGCTAATGTAAATAAACATGGTACCGCTGAAAACGTCATCTTGTCTAGCAAAAGTTAAGCCACCATACAGCGTCATCAGCGGAAAAATAAAAAAGTTATAGCTCTCAGAATAAAGCGATGCAAAAATAATTATTTTTAATTATAATAATATAAAAAAGCAAATGTGGTATCGCTGTCATCGTACTGACCCAAAAAATAAAACTGCCTTATCAAGTTTACCACACATGGAACAACATAAAAAAAAATCCTGAATTGCAGGTTTTTGTTCATTCTGCCACACAAAAATCGAAATAGAAAGAGATTAAAAAATGTCATGTGCCTGAAAATGGTACCAATAAAAACGTCAACTCGTCCCACAAAAAACAAGCCCTCACATGACTGTCGGACGAAATATGGAAAAAATTATAGCTCTCAAATTATGGTGATGCAAGTTTTTGCAATAAAAAGCATTTTTTAGTGTGTGACAAATTTTGGTACCATTTTTACCCACTCCTTGTGTGAAAATGTGAAATCTGGGGCTAAAACATGATTTTAGTAGTTAAAATGTACCGTTAGGGTATGTGCACACGTTGCGGAATCTGCAACTTTTGGCAGAATCCGCAGGTCAAAATCAGAGCATTTTTCCTGCGGATTCATTGCAGATTTTGTGCGGATTTGGCATGCGTTTTACACCTGCGGATTCTTATAGTGGAATGGGTGTAAAAATGCTGCGGAATCCGCACCAAGAATTGACATGCTGTGGAAAATAAATAGATTAACATTGTAATATACTGTAAATCACTAGGAAATCTGCAGCGGATCTGCAGCAGCAAATCCGCTGCGGATCTGCAGCAGCAAATCCGCTGCGGATCGGCAGCAAACCCGCAACGTGTGCACATACCCTAACTATTTTTTCTTCACTGCCCAATGGTATAAAATTCTGTGACACACCCGTGGTGTCAATATGATCACGGCACCACTAGATGAATACGTTGAGAGGTGTAGTTTGTAAAATGGGGTACTTATGCGGGTTTCTCCTATTCTGGCAACCCAGTGGCTCTCCTAGTAGGTCATGACATCCACAAATAATAAGGGTACGTGCACACGTTGCTGATTTGCCTGCAGAATTTTCTGCACGGAATCTGCAACTCTTGGCAGAAAGCGCAGGTTAAAATCCGCATTTTTTTGTGTGCAGATCTTGTGCGCTTTTGGTGTGGATTTTTTGCGGATTGGCATGCATTTTTAGCCCTGCGGATTTCATTCATGAAATGAGTGTAAGAATGCATGCGAATCCGCAAAAAGAATTGACAAGCTGCGGAAAATAGACCGCTGTGGATTCCGTGCGGAATTTTCTGCAGCATGTGCACAGCTTTTTTTTCCTATTGAATTACATAGGTTGGTCACACAGTTGTGGATCTGCAGCAAATCCGCGTGGAAAATCCGCTGCGGATCCGCAGCAAATCTACAACGTGTGCACATACCCTTACAGTAAAATCTGAACTATATTATTGCGTTCCTTCCCTTCTGAGCTTTGAACTGCACCTGAAAAAATATTTCCCAATTACATGTAGGGTATTGGTGGACTCAGGAAAAAATAGACCTCAGTTTGTTATGAAAAAAATTCCTATTAGCCCTTAGAAAAATTATAAACTTGGGACTAAAACATTTTAGTGGTAAAAATGTAATTTATTCTTTCTTCACCGCTCAGTGGTATAAAATTCTGTGAGGCACACGTGATGTCAATTTGATCTCTGCACCCCTTGATAAATTAATTTGGGAGTGTAGTTTGTAAAATGAGTTCACATATAGGGTGTTTCTGTTGTTCTGGCACCTTAGGGGCTCTGCCAGTGTGACATGGCACCCTCAAACCATTCCAGCAAAATGTGAATTCCAATATGGCGCTTCTTCCCTTCTGAGCTTTGCACTGTGCCTCAAAAGTAGTATTTCCCACCATATGGGGTATCGGCGTACTCTGGAGAAACTGCACGATAAATTATATGGTGCAATTTCT
Source organism: Dendrobates tinctorius (assembly GCF_039654945.1). Classification (NCBI taxonomy): domain Eukaryota; kingdom Metazoa; phylum Chordata; class Amphibia; order Anura; family Dendrobatidae; genus Dendrobates; species Dendrobates tinctorius. Next base: position 80,991,185 of record NW_027361696.1, read on the forward strand.
CCTGATACCTTTGTGAAAATAAAAAAATGGGGCTAAAATAAAATTTTTGTGGGGAAAATGTGATTTTTTTTTTTAAAACGATGCCTGCAGACCATTCCATCAAAGTCTGTTTTTCAAAACATCACTACTTCCATTCCAAGCCCCGAAGTGTGCCCAAACAATGGTTCCCCCCACATATACGTACTCAGGACAAACTGGACAACAACTTTTGGGGTCCAATTTCTCCTGTTAACCTTGTGAAAATAAAAAATTATGGGCTAAAATATCATTTTTTTGAGGAAAAAAAAATATTTTTTATTTTCACGGCTCAACGTTATAACCTACTGTGAAGTACCTGGGGTTTCAAGGTGCTCAACATGAATAGAAATACAATCCTTGTGAGGTCTAGTTTCCAAAATGGGGTCACTTGTGGGGGTTTCCACTGTTTAGGCAAATCAGGGGCTCTCCAAATGTGACATAGCATCCGCTAATCATTCCAGCAAATTTTACATTCAAAAAGTCAAATGACGCTTCTTCCCTTCTGAGTGCTCAAACAGTAGTTTTCTTCCACATATGAGGTATTGGCAAATTCAGGAGAAATTGCACAACAAATTGTACAGTGCAATTATTCCTGTTAACCTTATGAAAATGTAAAATTTGGGGCGAAAATAAAATTTTTGTCATGAAAAAGGAATGTTTTTATTTTTATGGCTTAATGTTATAAACTTCTGTGAAGCACTTGGGGGTTCAAGTGATTAATGATTAAATATTATTTTTCATTCAAAATTCAAATGACTCTCCTTCCCTTCCGAGCTCTGCCGTGCACCCAAACAGTGATTTTCCCTCACATATGGAGTATTGGCATGCTCATAAGAAATTGCAAAACAAATTTTGTGGTCCATTTTTCCTGTTACCCTTGTGAAAATAAAAAAATATAAGTCTAAAATAATTTGTGAAAAAAAGTTGAATGTTTATTTTTTTCCTTCCACATTCCATTAATTTCTGTGAAGCACCTGAAGGGTTAATAAACTTCTTGAATTTGGTTTTGAGCACCTTGAGGGGTGCACTTTTTAGAATGATGTCACTTTTGGGTACTTTCTGTCATATAGACCCCACAAAGTGACTTCAAATGTGATGTGGTCCCTAAAAAAATGGTTTAGTAAATTTTGTTGGAAAAATGAGATATCGCTGGTCAACTTTTAACCCTTATAACTTCCTATAGAAAAAGGCTTGTTTCAAATATTGTGCCTGATGTAAAGTAGAAATGTGGGAAATATTACTTTACTTTATTACTTTGTGTGACATCTCTCTGATTTCAGGGCATAAGAATTAAAATTTTGAAAATTGCTACATTTTCAAAATTTTTGTCAAATTTCCTTTTTTTTTCACAAATAAACGAAAGTTGTATTGAAGAAATTTTACCGCTACCATGAAGCACAATGTGTCATAAAAAAACAGTCTCATAAATAGTGCGATCCGTTGAAGGTTTTAGTGGGAGGTTTTTATAAAGTGTTTTTGTATGCATCGCATTTATTGGATGCACCTTTGCTCTATTCAGTTCTTTATTTTTCTACTTGCTTTATAAATTGTGGAAGTGCTCGGTGATGCCCCATTTTGGCCACTATTAAAACTTTCAATTTCATGAATTTGAAACCAGCCTATGAGACATGGGAGTGTAGGGAGATGGACTGAGCTAATGGTATCTCTCGTGTCAGGGCCGGAACTGTCGGGACTGTCACCATTGTTGCGGGGGGAAGGACTTTCTGACTGGAAGAGACCTTTGCACCTGATTGTAGTGGGCGGGTCTGATATAAAAGGGATGGGGCGCGCCAAAATGGGACCTTTGGCGGGAAGGCAGCATGTGTTACTAGAGAAGGTTGACTCCCTTTCTGCAGACTGACACCAACTAGCAGGCTCGCTTTGCGCTCTCTCATCCCCCGCGCATACAGACTGTGTACCTCCAGAGACCATTACTCCTGTCGTCTCTGACGTGACTAAGTCAAACCAATCTCTACCGCTGACTGCTACCGGTCTGCGACTCAGTGCTCACCAAACAGTACATGCTGAAGCAGGTAGCGAGACCGCGGTATCCACTCCGGGACTTAGCTCACCAATCGCGGTGCCGCAGATACCCACTAGAGCAGTACCTTGTTCCAGGGAAGGCCAGGATATGTCGCCTCCGTTAAGACACAGTGTTTCACCTTTCTCCGGGACTAGTTTGGGAACTTCACGCGCCACCTACGGCGCCATCATGGGATTTTCCAGTCTCCTCCGTCTGGGAAACACAGACTGATAAGTTTACCCGTTATTTGAACCCATACTATTGCTCTATAACTTTATATGTTTTGTCCGCCTATATTACCTTCTCCTCTCTCTCTCTGAGTAGAGTACTCACTGTTATAATAATTCTTTATAAACAACCTGTTAACTCTTGCTCTGCCTCCTTCTCGTCACTGCATCCCGAGTTCCTGCTAGAACCTTACAGGAGAACTGAGGCACAACCTACATGGAAGTCGTGGTGTTGGCCATATAACAAGATCCAGATAGAAGTGTTGAAAAGATGAGAAAACTCAACAATTTATATATTTTCTGGTCATTTCTAAGCTGCATTACATCAGTGTAGCAGCAGGCAATGGGTTAAGTGCGCTGCTCGCTTGATGAAACGGCTATCTAATAAAACACAAGTCATAGTTTCACTCCAATGAGGCTCCCAGATGTGGCGTCAGGATGTGGAGAAAGACAAGCGGGGCCATGTGCAGGCGATAAGAGTGGCACTTCGTGTTTCCGAAAAGGGGAAACCCAGTAAAGTCACTTTCTGGTGTTGGACCGAGCTGGCGAAGAGCACACTCAGGATTCAGGACGGTAACGGCATTACTGTGCAAGCTCAGCCTGGAGGCCAAACTTATAAAGTCCTCTTATAAGGAGCATTCCTCAGTACTCAGCTGTTACTATGAAGGATGGTCACACATACATGGCCACCACTAATCATGGGGGCTTCAGAGTGCAGAGACACCTCTCTATAATATCCATAAGGCTACATTCACACGTAGCGGAACTCCGCGAGAATTCCGGAATTCCATTCCGCGGGAAAATCGCATTTTAAATTCCCGTGATTTTCCCTCGGAAAAACTAGCGATTTGCAAGCGTAATTAGCTTGCAGAATGCTAGCATTTTCCAAGCGATCTGTAGCATCGCTTGGAGAACTGATTGACAGGTTGGTCACACTTGTCAAACATAGTGTTTGACAAGTGTGACCAACTTTTTCTACTGTTGCTGCCTATGCAGCATCAGGAGTAAAAGACAGTATGTAAAAAATAATAAAAAAAATAAAAAATATTGTTATTCTCACCTTCCGGCGTCCCGCGCAGCCTTCCCGCCTCTCTCCACGCTCCCGGCATCTTCCGGTCCCAATAATCCTTTGCGCGAATGACCGCAAGACCTCGACGTCATCGCGGTCATTCTGGCAAAGGATTACTGGAACCGGAAGATGCCGGGAGCGTGGAGAGAGGTGGGAATGCTGCGTGGGACGCCGGAAGGTGAGAATAACACCACTTTTTATTTTAATTCTATTTTTTACAGGGATATGGTACCCACAGCCCCGAGGAGAGTCTCCTCTCCTCCGGACCGTGGGTACCATCCGCAAATGTTCTGCTTACTTTTCGCATGTAGGGCACAGCCACATGCGGAAAGTAAGCAGAACAATGCATTCCTATGTGGGCAGAATTGCTGCGATTCTGCTAAATTAATGAGCATGCTGCGTTTTTTACCACGAAGCGATTCCGCCACGGAAAAAACTACAGCATTAGCACAGCATTGCGGAATCCCATAGGAATGCATGGGTTGCTTATTTTTTGCGGCAAAATCACGCGTTTAAAACCGCCGCGAAAACACCGCGACGTGTGAATGCAGCCTGAATCTTAAATGACATATGGAAAGGAGACATCTAGCTCCATAACAAGCTTAATAAGAAATCTTTATAAATTCAGAAAAAATGGTCTGATCAAATTAAATGTTCAGACTGGTGTATAATAATAATACTAAGTTATTATAATAACTTATTAATAATAACTATAATATAAATATTAATAAACTATAATAATAGTAAATAATAATAATACAAAAGTATAATAATAGTAAATAATAATAATAAAAATACTATTACCAATAATAATTATTACTATAATAATAATAATAATGGCTGGCACTGCACTGATTAAGGAGAGTGCCACTGACTGTTGTGCCTCTCTTCCCCTCCCCTTCCATCATAGTGTCTGGTTCTGCCCACTTACGTTCTGGTGGTGTTGGGGTTAAAGATTATGGGACCAATAGGAGGAGGAAGGGGGTAGCACAGCCCCTTCCTGTGGGTTATATAGCAGTGCATCTGAGGCCGCCCTCCCTCTTTCCTCCTGGAAGCACATCCTGGAAGTGCTTGTTTGGAAGCACTGTCCGGTACCATGGCAGATCCCCTTATTGAGGCTCTGCGCTTGCGAGTGCAGCAGGAGGGGGAGTCGTGGCTCCACAGCGCGTTGGCAGGTATAGGGGCTCACCTGGGAGCTTCTCAGGCTCCTGCTGCCGTAGAGGTCCCGGGTCCGGTCACCGATTCCCCGTCTGAGGGATTGACCACCGCCGCGGTGGTTCATGCTGAGCAGCCAGAGGCGGTGGGGCTGCAGGGAGGTAGGCGGTCCGCTCGGCGTTCCCGCCCTCCGTTGTGGCTGACAGACGCCTTGCCGGCCGCTGGGTCTCGGCGGCGCGCCGCAAGGCGGAAGTCCCCGCCCCCTGGCTTCCGGCCCTGCGTCACGGGGCAGGCAGCGGCGGCTACACGTGTCAGCGGTGCGCGCCGGGTTAGTGGGGAGCTGCTGCACTGCCCGTCGCCGGCCGGGAACCGGGTTCCGGTGCCCACTATAGCGGCGGTAGTGGGGAGTGGGTTAGGGGCGCAGAGGGGGATAAGAAATTTTACTACAGCACGGGGGCGTAGGATGGGAGGGAGGCATAGCGCTACATCCTCCGCTTCTGCGGAGGAACCGGGAAGTGTTCAGCCCCCGGTGCAAAGAGGGGGAGAAGGGAATTTGCCCAGGGGAGGTCAGGCTTCGGCCCCAATGGGTGTCCTGCCACTTTCGCCCCCCATGTGGATGGTTCTGGTGGGCGGTACTGGGTCCGCCCCTGCCACACAGGTGGGAAGCTTACGAGGGGAATTGGGTCAGAGCACGGCTTCAGCTCCTGTCGTTGCTGGGGATAGCAGGGATGCTTTCTCGGCTGGGACGGCTGGCACGTACCCCCCGGAGGGGAGGCGGGACAGGCGTAGGCGCCGGAGATCCTCCTCCTCTTCCTCCTACTCCTCTTCCCCGCGGTCGCGTCACCAGGGGCGGCATGCTTCAGGGAGGCGCAGAAAATCACGGCGTTCAGGCCACAGCGTGTCCTCTAGGGGCCGCCGCCACACCCGGTCCTCGAGGCGTGGCTCTCTGTCTTCAGCATCTGGGGCGTCGAGCACGTCTGCGAGTCCCGAACATGCTCTCAATCCTCCTCCTGGGCGCCGGGAGTCGAGGGTTCCGTCAAGGACTTCCAGCCTGGCTGCGTTGAACGCACTTCCTGAGGCTACATGTCATCACAGCAGCATCCAAGCAGGTTATTCGGGAGCCGGAGTTCCTCCATCTATGGGAGTCCCTCCTCCAATGGCGAATCCGGGTGAGTGTTCCCTGCTGGGTTCTTCAAGTGTGGATAATGCAACTGTGATTTCTGTTTTGAGAGCGTTGGTCGGGCAATTGCCCCCCGCAGCCAATGCGGGTAAGGAGAGTAACAAGATTGATTCCTCGCTTGCCGGGGTGTACAAGGATGCCATGTTCTGCGGTGTTAGTGCGCTGGGTTCGCACTTGGACGAGGATACTAAGAAGAAAATTTGGAGTAATGAATATGTGGATATTTGGTCGCTGATTGCGGTGGACCAACATACCGTGGACAAGGACAGGAGACCTGTGGAAAGGTTTGCGGATAGAGTGCGCCCGAAAGTGGCGAGGACTATGAATAATTGGCTGCAAGCATTTGCCGTATTGGGTTGTGTTATGGGTCAGAAGCACCCGGGTAGATGTTCAGAGTTGTTCATTTATCAGGATATGATCTACAACTCGTACAAGGCTCATGGTGGGTCTGCGTGGTGGAGGTACGACGAGGAGTTTAGGAGGCGGTTAGCTATTCATCCGGAGATTGGTTGGGGGGTTAAGGCGACTGAGGTATGGCTGCGTCTTATGATGACGCAGAAACAATCCCCCTTTCCAACAGCGGCCGCTGGAAAGGGTTCGTCGGGTTCCAGCTCAGTGGTCATACGGAGACCCGGTACCTGTTGGCTGTTTAATGAGGGACACTGTCGATTCTTCGGTCTCTGCAAATTTCGGCATGAATGTTCCTCATGCGGAGGTTCCCACCCAGCGGCTAGATGCTCCCGCCCTGCGGGAAAGTTGCCAGTCAAGCCGCAGCAAACTGAGAGGAAGGACACCGGTGAACGTAGTCGCGATGGGACCGTGGTTAGACCGGTATCCTAATAAAGAGGCAGCTGGTCAGTTGCGTTTTGGGTTTTCGGAGGGGTTTTTCATCCCGTTTCGATTGCATAGGTCCCCTGGTTTTTCTGAAAATTTTACGTCTGCTCGGGAACATCCTGATGTTTTGTTATCAAAGGTGCAGAAGGAGGTAGATCTGGGTAGGATGGCGGGTCCGTTTTTGACGCCGCCTTTTCAGGATTTTAGAGTATCTCCTCTGGGAGTGGTCCCAAAGAAGGAATCGGGCTCTTTTCGGTTAATTCACCATTTGTCGCACCCGAGGGGTTTTTCGGTGAATGACGGAATCTCCCCTGATGATGCGTCAGTATCGTATGCGTCTTTCGACAGGGCTGTGGCCTTGATTAGGAGCGCAGGGGAAGGAGCATGGTTGGCGAAATCGGATATCGATTCGGCTTTTCGCCTGTTGCCGGTGCACCCGGATTGTTTTCATTTGTTGGGTTGTCAGGTTGCAGGAGAGTTTTATTTTGACATGTGTCTTCCCATGGGGTGTTCTATTTCGTGCTACTACTTTGAGCTTTTTAGTTCCTTTCTGGAATGGGTGGTTAGATGTGAAGCAGGAGTCAGGTCAGTGACTCACTATTTGGATGATTTCCTTTTTGTAGGCCCGAATGACTCGGATGTGTGTCACAGGTTGCTCGCTGCGTTCACGGCTATGGCAAAGGAATTTGGCGTTCCTCTGTCTCCAGAGAAGACGATTGGCCCGGTTCGCATTTTGTCGTTTCTTGGAATTGAAATTGATACGGTAGCGATAGTTTTTCGCTTGCCTGTGGACAAGATTCAAAAATTGGTTTCCTTGATTTCGGGTTTTCTGTCCGTTAAGAAAGTCACCCTGTTGCAGATGCAATCATTGCTAGGTTTGTTGGTTTTTGCATGCAGGGTCATGCCGGTGGGCAGGGTGTTCTCGCGACGGCTGTCGCTGGCTACGAAAGGTGCCTCTAGCCCGCACCACAGGGTGCGGGTTACGAGGGCCATGAAGGCGGATTTGGAAGTGTGGCTTGCCTTTTTGCAGTCGTTTAATGGTCATACTTGTTTCATGCTACCGCGCCGGACGGCTCAGGAATTGGATTTGTTTTCGGAAGGCGATGTTGTGGCGGGTTTCGTGGCCGGATTTGGCAAACGGCGATGTCGGGAGGACTGGCCGGAGTCGTGGTTTAGGACGGGCCTTTGTCAGGACAAGACTCTATGTGAGATTTTTCCAATCGTGGTTTTGTTTGAGTTGTGGGGTGAGTTACTGTGCAATCAGGAAATTCAGTTGCGGTCTGACAATCCGGGTGTGGTTCGCTGTATCAATCACATGTCGTCCAGGTCGTTGCCGGTTTTGGGCCTACTGCGTAGACTTGCCCTACTATGTTTGAGGTTCAACATTTGGCTTCGGTCCAGTTGGTGCATGGGCAGAATGGTTTGTTCTCTAATCTTTCTGATTTCTCTGTTTTTCAGGTTTCCACGGCGCATGGCCCCAATGTCAGTCCGGAGGTTTTCAATTGCCCGTCGGTCCTGTGGGATGCGGTCGGGAACAGTTAATGTCCCTTGTCCGCTCTTCGGTTTCTCAATCGACCTGGCATGCGTATGGTAAGGCATGGTCGGAATGGTGCCAGTTGGTGGGCCATAGGCCGGTTCAGGCATGTGAGAATTCCAGATTGCAAGTTACGGTTGAGTACTTGTGTCAGTTGAGTAACAAAGGTTTATCGGGACCATCGGCGCAGCAGCGTTTGTCTGGGGTTGCTTTCCACTTTCAGCTTTTGGGATGGCCCGATGTTACGAAATCTTTCATTATTCGTCAAGCTATGAAGGGTTTGCGAAGGGTGCAACCGAGTAATGAGTGTCGGCGCCCGGTGTCGCTGGCTCTGCTTAGCCGGATCATAACTACGGCTCAGGAGGTGTGCAGATCCGCTTTCGAAACAGCTCTTTTATCTGCTGCATTTGGTTTAGCGTTTTTCGGGGCCCTGAGAGTTGGGGAATTGGTTCCGCGTTCAAAGCTCGACGTGGGGTGTGGTTTGCGTTTTGAGGACGTGGTTTTTTCGGAAGGGTCGGTTCGTGTACGAATCCGTAAATCTAAGACTGATCCGTTGGGTCGGGGTTCTTGGGTTTTGTTGCATGCTGCCGAAGCCTCAATGTGTCCGGTCGCTTTGCTTCGGGCTTATGCGGCATTGAGACGTGGGGGTGAATTTTTCTTCACGCATTTCGATTTTTCACCGTTAACCAGGTATCAATTTCAGTCTGTGTTTAACAAATGTTTGAAGGGTTTAGGAGTTCCAGTTGGTGAGTATGGTACCCATTCTTTTCGCATTGGTGCTGCTACGGAAGCGGCCAAGGAGGGTCTTCCGGATTCGGAAGTTCAAAAGATAGGGAGGTGGCGTTCGGCGTGCTTCGCTAGATATATTCGTCCGGATTTATTGTATTAACATTTTCTTTTTTTTTGCAGGTTCCATCAGACCGACCGTTTGGTTGCTGGGACATTCTTATATATTCTGGGCGGCGCAACGTGCTGAGTGTCGCCCAGTTGGATGACACCTTGGATTTCGGGACGTGGAGTTCATGTGGAGAGGCGTTAGGGGCCTGCAATGGCTGCAGGTCTTGCCCGAGGTCATTTCAGTGGCAAGAGGAGCTCGGGGTCCTGTTATTTTGGTTCTGCACGCGGGGGGGAAATGACCTGTGCTCCTACAAAGTGGCAGAGTTGTTGACAATGATGCGGGCTGATATGGAACGGTTCCATAGTTTCTTCCAAGTTTTGGTGTGGTCCGAGATTGTCCCGAGGGCGGTGTGGCAAGGGGCTCGTGATGGGATGCTCGTTGAACGATCAAGGAGATCGATTAATGCTCGTATTTCCAAATTTGTGCGTGATAGGTTTGGTGTGGTAGTACGGCACTGACAGTTAGAAGGGGATAACAGCGCCCTGTTAAGGCCTGATGGGGTTCATTTAAACGATATCGGGCTCGATATATTCCTATCCGCATTGCAGGATGGTGTGGAGCAGGCTTTGTTATTGATGGGTGGGGGTCGGAGTCCTGTTTAGAAACAGGATCCTCCGTGGCGGTAAAAGAAGGAATGGCACAGAATTACGGCTTGCTGGCTGACTTGCCTGCGGATATGGAGCAGGGCATTTGCGGCAAGCGCGTGTTAAGAGAAGTTATGTGCCTTCAATATGGTTGTTTAACAAAGCATTTAATAAAGCTGTGACCGACCTTCACCCATCACTTGGTTTCTGAGTTGATTTATTATTGGGGGCAGAGGTAATGTGTGTGGGTTTGTCCCTGGGTCGCAACAGTCTGGCTGGCACTGCACTGATTAAGGAGAGTGCCACTGACAGTTCAGCCTCTCTTCCCCTCCCCTTCCATCATAGTGTCTGGTTCTGCCCACTTACGTTCTGGTGGGGTTGGGGTTAAAGATTATGGGACCAATAGGAGGAGGAAGGGGGTAGCACAGCCCCTTCCTGTGGGTTATATAGCAGTGCATCTGAGGCCGCCCTCCCGCTTTCCTCCTGGAAGCACATCCTGGAAGTGCTTGTCCCACCCTCCCTCCCTGTTAAGTGTACTATTAATGTTCCTTTTGTTCTGTTTTTTGTAGTTACAAGTGACAGCGGTAAAAGCAGGAATGGCACGGAATTACGACTTGCTGGCTGACTTGCCTGCGGATATGGAGCAGGGCATTTGCGGCAAGCGCGTGTTAAGAGAAGTTATGTGCCTTCAATATGGTTGTTTAACAAAGCATTTAATAAAGCTGTGACCGACCTTCACCCATCACTTGGTTTCTGAGTTGATTTATTATGGGGGGGCAGAGGTAATGTGTGTGGGTTTGTCCCTGGGTCGCAACAGTCTAATACAACTAATACCCATCTATAATAAAAGTAATAATAATAATATTAATTCCAATAATACAAATAACAATAAAAGCTATAATAATAATAGTATATAATAATAATAACAATACCAATAATAATACAAAACTACAATAATAATAGTAAATAATAATAATAATAACAGCTATAATAATATAAACAATATTAAAAACACTAAATTACATTAATAAAAACATACAACAATGTTAAATAAATAAAAGTAAATTGACAAAGGGAAAGTCCACTCAACTACATGGGCTTGTCATTTCTTAGACGTGTTGAGAATATGAATGTTTCCTTTCATGTCAATTCCAATCTTTAGAAAATCCCAGGATGTCACATTTTTATAACATTGAACTGAACGACTTAGCCAGGACATCCTCATAGATAGAACCTGAGGGCCACCTAGTGGTTGATTTTGGTAACTATAGAATATCAGTAGGGAAGGGAGACAAGTGAGTGACCTGAAAAGACGTAACATTTGTACGTTGCTGAAAAAGGGTGAGTGGGGGGGTTATGAAATAAATGTGTTTTTTTTGCTAAAAACATCTTTATAAGTGCACGTCTCTAAAAATGTTGCAATGTTTGCCTTCTATATCTGCTATTACAGGTGGAAGAATGAGAATCACTCAGTACACTTGTTATGATGGGAGAGTTTCTGGCTCTTATCTTTCTTCTTCTGAGCTCCTCTCCACTAATTTATGGCCACAAAGTTTAACTCAAATTTCATGTGTCACTGGTCAGAAATCAGCTGAAAAGAAAGAAGATAAGAGTTAGAAACTCTCCAATCAGAACTGATAGATGGGTCGTCATGACAGTTGGGGGTCGCTGAAGCGCTGCTATAACTCCTTTACCCCCCCAACCTGTTTTTATCTTCCTGACCAGGCCAATTTTTACAATTCTGACCACTGTCACTTTATGAGATTATAGCTCTGGAACGCTTCAACGGATCCCACTGATTCTGAGACTGTTTCTTGTGACATATTGTACTTCATGTTAGTGGTAACATTTCTTTGATATGACTTGCGTTTATTTGTAAAAATTGCGGAAATTTGGCAAAATGTTGAAAAGTTTGAAATTTTCAAACTTTTAATTCTTATGCCCGTAAATCAAAGAGTTATGTCACACAAAATACTTAATAAATAACATTTCCCACATGTTTACGTTACATCAGCACCACAGCATCATTTTTTAAACATATTTTTTTCTTTAGGAAGTTATAAGGGTTAAAAGTTGACCAGCGATTTCTCATTTGTCCAACAAAATTTCCAGAACCATTTTTTACGAACCACCTCATATTTGAAGTGACTTTGAGGAGCCTATATAACAGAAAATATCCAAAAGTGACACTATTCTAAGAACTGAACTCCTCAAGGTGCTCAAAACCACTTTTAGAAAGTTTATAATCCCTTCAGGTACTTCACAGGAATTAATGGAATGTGGAAGCAAAAACATTTTTACTTTTTTTCACAAAAAATTTACTTTAGCCCTAACTTTTTATTTTCACAAGCGTAATAGGAGAAAATGGAAACCAAAATGTTTCGTCAATTTCTCCTGAGTACGCAGATACCCCATACTGTGTGTGGGGGGAAAACTACTGCTTGGGCACATGGCAGGGCTCAGAAAGGAAGGAGTGACATTTTGGAACGTAGATTTTGATGGATTGGTTTACAGGTGTCATGTCGCATTTGAAGAGGCCCGCTGTCATGTGGACCCGTCCTGTGTGACGCGACCAGCAGGCCGGTAACTAGAACAACAGGACGCGGCACGTGATACTGTCCTGTGTGACACGGCTCGCAGGCCAGTAACTAAAACAACAAGACAAAGGGAAAGGAAACAGTTACAATGGTGGGCCCTGCGATAGGGAAAGGGGACGTGGAGACCTCCTGCACTCCCCTGAGTTAGTGTCCCTAACCCGCCTAACGTTCCCTATGCCGGTTCCGCACCGGACGCCGATCAGGAACCTGTCACCCTAGCACACCCTACACCTATCCCATGCTAGGGAGCTGGGTGGCGCAGGCACTGGCCCCACACCTGTACTAATACACACTAAGGAAAAACACAAACAGGGAAACACCACTTAGTTTTACTCTGTTGCACTTGCTCCTGGCAACAGAGTCCACCACCAGCATGCAGCTCTCCTCCTGAATTGCTGCCACCAAGCTCTGTCAGAGCTACAAGGAAATCCCCTATGACTCATTTCACACCAGGGCTAAGACAGTGCTGCAAGGAACGCTCTCCAGCTCCTTCCTCCACCAAGGATGGCTGAAATTAACACTATCACCAACACTGATTGCAACACCTGTGACTCTTTTATAGCAGAGCCAGCAATCACACCTGCATTATAATCATGTGCACTTAACTAAACTAGAGTGCAATGACGCTCACCACCACCGGGGGCAAACTTAGAACAAACGACACCATAGTGCAATAATCCTAATGGCCAACGGGGGGTAAAAACCAACCTTAAGCACAGGTTAGGAAAAAAAAAGGTTACCTGTGCTTTTAATCAGTCCTGATCCAGCATGGATCATGACATCCGGATGTGCCTAAACAGTGGAAACCTCCCACAGGTGATCCCATTTTGGAAACTAGACACATCAATTAAATTATGTAGATATGTGGTGAGCACATTGCACCCACAAGTGCTTCACAGAATTTTACAATGTTGATCTGTGAAAATAAAAAAATATATATTTTTCACAAAAAAGTTTTTTGCCCCAATTTTTTTCATTTTCACAAGGATAGCAGGAGAAAATGGACCCCAAATTTTGTTGTGCAATTTCTCCTGAGTACACCAATTCCCCATATGTCGTTGAAAACTACTTTTGAGGCACAGTGCAAACCTCAGACGGGAAGGAACACTGTATTGTAGTGCAGATTTTACTGTTATACAGTTTGCTGATGCCATGTCACATTGGCAGTGCCCTTGAGGTATCAGAACAGCTGAACCCCCTATAAGTGACCCTATTTTACAACTAAACCTCTCAATGAATTCATCTACGGGTGCAGTGATCATATTGACACCACAGATGGGTCACAGAACTTTATACCATTGGGCAGTGATGAAAAAATAATTACATTTCTACCACCAAAATTTTATTTTAGCCCCAGATTTGACATTTTCTGGCAGGTAAATAGGTAAAAATGGCACCAAAATTTGTCTCACAATTTCTGCTGAATATATAAATACCCCATATGTGGCTGTACAGTACTGCTTAGCCACATGTTTAGACTCAGAAGGGACGGAGTGCAATTTGCCTCCTGATGCACAAATTTTCCTAGAATAGTTTGCAAACTCCATATACTGAGCCTCTAAGGGTACCGTTACACCTAGCGACTCACCAGCGATCCCAACCAGCGATATGACGGGGTCAGGATCGCTGGTGAATCGCTGGGTGGTCACTAGTGAGCTGCCACTCAGGCAGATCTCACCAGCGACATCGCAGGGGACGGGGATCGCTACTTACCTGTCAGACGCTGCGATCCTGCGTCCTCCCGCTCGGCTCCACGCGTCGCTCGTCGTCACAGCAGGAAGCACCGCAGGAAGTGACCGACGAGGAATGATCCAGCAGCTTCTCGCGTAATCAGCGATAACCAGCGGGGGAGCCGGTCGGAGGTAAGTATCACATGCAGCGATATCGCTAGCAATATCGCTGTAACGTCACAAAATCGGTGACTTTACAGCGATATTGCTAGCGATATCGCAGTGTGTAACGGGGGCTTAAGTGCTAGAAAAGCATAATCCTCCCTCAGGTGACCCAACTATGGAAATTATACCCCCTTGAGAATTTATCTACAGATGCAGTGCCGATTTTGACTCCATGGATGTTTTTCAGAAACAAAAATCAGTGGATGTTACTGAGTGAAAATTGCAAACTGCTAATATAGTTCCCAGTACGTTGTAGTGCCCAATACATTATAGTGACCAGTACGTTCTGCCCAGCTTGTGCTTCTGAAGGCATACAGTTGTAAATTAGGAGGGCTCTCATCACTACATAAATGCCAAACACATGGACGCTAAATGTTCTTTAGGCAAACTGGGGCTCAGAGCGGAGGGGAGCATTTGGATTTTGGGAACCAGGAATTTGCTGAATTTCTTTTGGAAGGTGAAGAGCCATTTCGCTTTTCCAGAGCCATTATATATCAGTTATGTGTTAGTCTCCTATATTTCCATTAACAGAAGATGGACCGGAGTGGGAACTTACTGTTTTTGTGGTTTGATTTGAAGCTTTTATTGGGAACATTTTACATAACATTTGGGATCACATCCAGTGCTCTGCGCTGAGCACTTACATTGGAGTTTTCATCTAAATTTCTGAGTGACGTGAGAGATCCATTCACTATAATGAGGCAGCAGAGTTACTCTGGACTCCGTCTAGCCTCTGTTCAGCGGTGTCCTTTTTTCCAGAAGTGCACAAAACTGTGCCTGACAGCACTTTTATGCAATTCTAAAAAGACGGACACCGCCGGATCACAGGCCAAACGGCAGCCACAGTGCCTTCATCTGACTCATAGAATCGTAGAGTTGGAAGGGACCTCCTGGGCCATCTGGTCCAACCCCCTGCTCAAAGCAGAATTCGCTCATTATAGGGTACCTTCCGCCAGAGGTTCCTTCTGAATCACATATTTCAGAGATTTACACAGAAACCCTGGTGTAAGCGCTCAGCATTGAGAGCAGGATAAATGTGTGCCGTGCTTTAGTGTAACCTTTGGGAGGCAGAATGAAAAAATCAACATCAGAGGAAGAATTGGTTTTATTTATTTTTTATACAGTTCCTCGTGCGGTATAAGTGATTAGGCGACTTCCAGATTTATATCAGGTTTTTATGTTTGGCTGAAGTCAATCATTAAGAGACGCTTTTTATTGTGCATCGCCATATTTTCAAAGCTAAATTTTTCCTTATTTTGTCTGACAGAGTCATGTGAGGTCTTGTTTTTTGCAGGATGAGTTGACGTTTTTATTTGTAGCATTTTCATTTACATAGCATTTTTTGATCGCTTTTTATTCCAATTTCTGGGAGGCAGAATAAACAGAAATCAACAATTCAGGAATTGATTTTTTGTTTTTTTTATGCCGTTCTGCCTGTGGTAAAATTGATAAGGCAGCTTTACTCTTCAGGTCAGTACGATTACAGCGATAGCACATTTATATAATTTTTTATATTTTGGCGCTTTTACACATATAAACTATTTTATAGAAAAAACATTTATTTTTGCATTGCTTTATTCTGCGAGCTATAACTTTTTCTTTTTCCGCTGATAGAGCTGTATGGCAGCTTGTTTTTTGCGGGACAAGATGACATTTTCAGCAGTACCATTTTTGTTTACATTCAAGTTTTTAATCGTGTTTTATTCCACTTTTTGTTCAGCGATATGTTGATAAAGCATTGATTTTTGCCCTGTTTTTTATTTGTTTTATGGTGTTCCCTGACGAGGTGAACTAGAGGGACAGTTTTATGCAGCGGGACGTTTTCTCTAACATGGCAATAATAAATGTGTACTTGTTTTGTTTATTTTTATTTTTCCTTACATAAAAATACAAATTTATCAGTACAAAATATACAGTGGGGAAAACAAGTATTTGATACACTGATGATTTTGCAAATTTTCCCATCTACGAAGAAAAGAGAGGTCTGTAATTTTTATCGTACGTAGGTACACTTCAACTATGAGAGACAGAATCTAAAAATAAAACCAGAAAATAAGATATTATATGATTTTTAAACAATTAAATTGCATTTTTATTGCATGAAATAAGTATTTGATCACCTACCAACCAGCAAGAATTCTGTCTCTCACAGACCTTTTAGTTTTTCTTTAAGAAGCCTCCTAATTTGCCCTCATTACCTGTATTAATTGCACCTGTTTGATCTCATTACTTGTATAAAAGACACCTGTCCACACACTCAATCAACCACACTCTAGCCTCTCCACCGTGGCCAATACCAAAGAGCTGTCTATGGACACCAGGGACAAAATTGTTGATCTATACACGGCTGGGATGGGCTACAGAACAAAAGACAAGCAGCTTGGTGGTGCAATTATTAGAAAATGGAAGAAATACAAGATGACTGTCAAGCTTCCTTGGTCTGTGGCTCCATGCACGATTTTGCCTCCTAGTAAGGATGATTTTGAGAAAGGTAAGGAATCAGCTCAGAACTACACAGTAGGACCTGGTCAATGACCTGAAGGGATCTGGGACCACAGCCTCAAACATTATCTTTAATAACACACGACCCCATCATTAATTAAAAATCTGCAGAGCACGTAAGGTTCCCCTGCTCATGCCAGCACATGACAGGCCTGTTTGAAGTTCAACAATGACCATCTGGATGATCCAGAGGAGGCATGGGAGAAGGTCATGTGGTCAGAGGAGATCAAGATGGAACTTTTCGGTATCAACTCCACTCACCCTGTTTGGGGGAAGAAGGATGAGTACAACCCCAAGAACACTGTCCCAACTGTGAAGCATGGTGGGGGAAACATCACACTTTGGGGGTGCTTTTCTGCAAAGGGGACAGGATGACTGCACTGTATTGAAGGGAGGATGGATGGGGTCATATATTGTGGCCAACAAACTCCTATCCTCATTGAGAGCATTGAAGATGGGTCATGGTTGGATCTTCCAGCATGACAATGACCCAAAACACACAGCCAGGGCAGTGACTGAATCAGAAAAAAATGGAAAAAACCATAGCCAGCTCACCAACCAGACCAGCAGGTGCTCGGAACTCCGTCCTGATCAGATGAGATGACAGCAGAGGAAAAAAAGGGGTAGTTGTTCCAGCTCCTTAAAAATCTTATAACTTTATGGAAACATGCTTGAAAGAGTATTTCCTAATGCGGTAAAATTCCAAGGACAGTACTCATAGAGGGAAACAAGCGACACGTTTCGATCTGAAACCAGATCTTTATCAAAGCACTTCACTTTTTATATTCTACCAGAACCAATCAAAGTGAGAGCTGAATGTCTGCTGATTTTCTAGCAGGTGCCACAATCATAGACATTTTTCTAATGGTCATTTGAGTGGTTCTCATATAAATACAAAAAAATAAAAAACGGACAGCATACTAAAACAATTATTAACAATCAAATACATAAAAGACAAAAAACTTGTACACAAAAATATAAACTTCAATAATGATACATGATTTCATTGTGCTTATTCAAGCCATTTGGTGTCCTCATATTCAGGTTATACATCCAGAAAGCTTCACGTGTAAGAAGTCATCTCCTGATATCTCCACCTCGTTCAGACCGGCCAACCTGTTCTATTCCACTAATTTGTAATACTGATGTGTTGCCCGCATGATTAGTAATAAAATGCTTTTTTCGTGTAGACATCCTACATAGGACATACTACAAGCTGAACAATTAATTTTGTACACCACATTTGTAGAGTTGCAATTGATATATTTATTAATATGGAATTGCTGTGTATTATTCTGGTTATTAAATACCTTTGTCACTACTGCATGTGCGCAGGTTTTACATTTATTACTGCCACATTTGTAAAAACCCTTAGTCTTCAACCAAGTTTTTTCTTTTTTTAGAACTGTACATACTAGGAGATACCAAATTACCTATAGTTTTAGCACGTCTTGCTACAATACTACAATATTAACTCCACTATTTAGTATCTCTGCTAAAATTTGGTCTTCATATAAAATTGGCAGAAATGTATTAATATTTCTAATTTGACCAAATTGTGGGCTATATTGTAAAGACAGATATGTTGTGTTTGATTTATTTCTGACGATCTTATTTTTTATATTTATTGGTGTGACTAAATTATCTCGAGTTTTACTCTCATCTATACTCAGTGCTCTTGTAAGCATCCAGTCTGGATACCTGCGATCTTTAAGTCTTTTTGTCACTACCTCAAATTCAGATTCCATATTTTTCTCATTGATACAGTTTCTTTTGTGTCTAATGTATTCACCTACGGCAACTGCTTTGATAGTATGTTTGGGATGGCTACTTGTAGCACACAGTATAATGTTTCCACTCAAAGGCTTTTTGTGAGTTTTTGTGCTAATGATTTGGTCCACAGATCCCTACAATTCCAAATTCAAAAAATAAATATTATTTTTATTCACTCTATGAGTGAATTTAATATTGCAATCATTTACATTGAGTTATTCCATAAACTCTGGTATGGTAGATACATCTTCACCCCAAATGATGAGGATATCATTGATGTATCTACCATACCAGATATGATCATCAGAGAATTGGTTACTGTTAGTGATGAGCGAGTATACTCGCTGCTCGGGTTTTCCCGAACATGCTCTGGTGTCCTCCAAGTATTTTGGCGTGCTCGGAGATTTATTTTCTGTCAATGCAGCTGCTTGATTTATGGCTGCCGGACAGGCTGAATACATGTGAGGAATGCCTGTTTGTTAGGGAATCCCCACATGTATTCAGCCTGTCTAGAAGCTGCAAATCATGCAGCTGCCTCGACAGAAACTAAAAATCCAAGCAACGAGTATACTCGCTCATCACTAGTTACCATGAGAAAAAAATGTATTTTGACTCCCAAAATGCCATAACCAAATTTGCAAGCGATGGGGAAAATTTAGCCCCCATCGCTACACCAGATTTTGTAAATAAAACTTTCCATCAAATGAATAAAAATTATGTGTCAACAGATAATTGTCATGGTTTATTGAGAGTTCAGGGTAGGGTGTGTAAGGGTTAACTTGGAGAGCCTCTCTGTGCTTCCAGGGAGGGTTTTTATAGCCTCATGGTGGAGCCGTCCCCTCTCGTTTATACTCCTAGCTGAGTGTGCCTGACCCTGTTCTGTCTGTGCTTCATGCCAATCGTTGTTTGTCTGTCTGGTGTTTGATTCGGTCCTGTCACTGTAAATGTCTCTTGTCTGCTGATCTTGTACCTCGCTGCCCGTCCCGTGTATGACCCCTGGCTACGTTACTGACCCCTCTTGGAATACCCCTCTTGTACCTCGCTGTCTGTCCTGTGTATGACCCTTGGCTACGTAACTGACCCCTCTTGGAATACCCCTCTTGTACCTCGCCGCCTGCCCCGTGTATGACCTGGTTGCTTGTCTGACTATTCCATTCCTCTGAGCCACATCATTTCCAGTATAGCTGCTAGCGTTACTGAGGTTCGCCTGTGGCCCCGCCCACCTTCTCGCCTGTGGCCCTGTGAATCTCGGCTGTCTCACCACAGCTCCGCCCTCCTCACAGGTCCTGGAGCTGCTCTCTCATTGCCAGCGCTGTGCTCCTGGCCCGCACCACAGTGAGTAGACTTCCTCCACCCTGGTATCCTGCCCTTGTCTCCTAAGTGGCTGCTCTAGCACGCTACTTGCTGACAATAATATGTTGCCTGTAAAATATCATCTATCAGGTTTTGAGAGTATGTAGTATGATGCTGTAGATGATATTGCAGAGCAGGCATAGCCAAATGATGAGGAATGTTTGTATATAATGAAACAACATCACAGCACAGCCAAGAATACTTGGCAGACCATTTTTTGTGAGCAAAATTACTTAGAACATCTCTAGAGTCCTTAATATGCCCTGGAACTCTACATACAAGAGGCTGCAAAAGCGAGGCCACCCATTCTCCTAGGTGTTCATTGGCTGATCCCATGCCTGACACAATAGGCCTCATAGCTGGTATACTCGTCCCTTTTATGAATTTTAGGTAAACCATATAATATAGGGAGTACCAGATTGGAAACTTAGAAAATCTGCCTGTTTTTTTGGCGAAAACACCCAAACACTGAGCATCCATAATAATTTAATTTACCTCTTTAATAGACCTAAGTGTAGGATCATTGCTAATTACTTCATATATTGTTGTATCTGATAACATTTCTATCATTTTTATTTTATAATCCTCAGAATCAAGAACTACCATTACTTTTCCTTTGTCTGACATTTTTATTACTATATTCTATATATTTTTTAATTCTTGTAGCGCTTTCCTTTGTTTAGCAGCAAAAATACTTTCCTTGAGAATTTGCTGATTGTTTTTAGTTGTTTCCATACTTAATAATTCTAATTCTCTTTCCATTATTTCCTGAAACCTATCCATACACTCTGATCTGCTATTAATAGGATAAAAATAAGGATTTTTTGTATTACATTTTTTGGATAGGTCAGTTTTTTCTTGATCCATTTGTTCATTGTCACAAAGTTCCTTGAGTGTTAGCAATGCCATCTGTTCCTTATAGGCCATATGTTGATATTCATTAGAAGGTGGATCCGATCCCAGTTCCTGTTCATTTTCTTCCTCACTCCAAAAATGTTTTTTTACCGTTAAATTTTGAATAAATTTATTGATGTCAAAAATTGTAGAAAAAAAAAAATTTGAACCGGTACAAAATTCAATCCTAATGACAGCACATTCATTTGGTCTTCTGTCAATGTTTGGGAGGAGAGATTTAAAACGTTGTTTAGTTCTATTTTTTCATCATTTTCCTTTTGTGCTGCATTATCACTCCTAAATTTATGCCGGAGCTTTTGCCCCCCACCTCCTATTCCGTTTTTTGCAAGATGGAATTTTTTACTTCCTTGTGTGGTAGCACATTCAATGAAAGATGTGTTGGAATTATTGTCCAAAAAAATCAGGAACTGAAGAAGTAAATGATGCATGCATTTTGTTCCGTTGTCTGTTGTGAGACTAGCTGCGTTTTAAAACTGGTTTGGAATTTTTTTTCCTATTGTCCCATTTTATTACTAATCATGCGGGAAACACATCAGTATTACAAGTTAGTGGAATAGAACAGGTTGGCCGGTCTGAACGAGGTGGAGATATCAGGAGATGACTTCTTACACGTGAAGCCTTCTGGATCTATAACCTGAATACGAGAACACCAAATGGCTTGAATAAGCGCAATGAAATCATGTATCATTATTGAAGTTTATATTTTTGTGTACAAGTTTTTTGTCTTTTATGTATTTGATTGTTAATAATTGTTTTATTATGTTGTCTGTTTTTTATTTTTTTGTATTTATGTGAGAACCACTCAAATGACCATTAGAAAAATGCCTATAATTGTGGCACCTGCTAGAAAATCAGCTGACATTTAGCTCTCACTTTGATTGGTTCTGGTAGAATATAAAAAGTGAAGTAAGAGCTTTGATAAAGATTTGGTTTCAGATCGAAGTGCGTCGCTTGTTTCCCTCTATGAGCACTGTCCTTGGAGTTTTACCGCATTAGGAAATTCTCTTTAAAACATGTTTCAATAATGTTACAAGTTTTTTAAGGAGCTGGAATAACTAACCCTTTTTTCCTCAACGATTGGATGCCTGCGATGACGTTGCGGAGGTGCCAATCGAAGGGCAGAGGCGGGCCCCACCCTCTCCGTCTTCTAAATGCTGCAGTCGACATCTGCTGCAGTAAGGGCAGGGTGTCAGCTGTGATATTAGCTGACCACATGGAGGCGATCGCATGCACACAGCCTCCTGTGAGCGCAAAATCGTCACAACATACCCAATACGTCCTAGGTCGGGAAGGTGTTAAATACAGTTAAAAGTTAAAAAAAAAAATTAAAAATATGAAAAAAAAATATAAAACACAAAAGTTCAAATCAATCCCATTTTGCCCCATTGAAAAAAAGAACAATAAAAAAATACACATATTTGGTATTGCCGAGCTTAGAAACTCCAGATCTATTAAAATATAAAATAAATTAGATTGGCAAACAGCGTAACAAGAGAAAAAATTGAAACGCCTTTTTGTGCCTGACCCATCATTGCAATAAATTGCAGTAAGAGGCGATCAAAACACTGTATCTACCCAAAATGATATAAATAAAAGCATTGGCTCAGGGCGCAAAGAATGAGCCCTCACCCGGTCCCAGATCCTGAAAAATAAAAACACTACAGGTCTTGGAAAATGGCAACAAAGGCTAATGTTTTTCCTGCAAAACTCCCCAAACATTTTTTCACCACTTAAATTAAAAAAAACTAGACATGTTTGGTATCTGCGTACTCAGACTGACCTGGAGAATCATACTGCCGGGTCAGTTTTACAATAGAGTTAATACAGTAAGCAAAAAATAAATAAATAATTGTGGAATTGCAATTTTTTTTTGCAATTTCACCGCACTAGGATTTTTTTTTTCCTGTTTTTCAGTACACTATATGGTAAAATCAATGGAGTCATTCAAAAGTACAACTTGTTCTGCAAAAAATAAGCCCTCTTACAGCTATGGGGATGGGAAAATAAAAAAAAGTTATGGCTCTTGGAAGAAGGGGAGGAAAAAAAATAAAAAACGGAAAATCACAAAGTGGTGAAGGGGTTAAAGGATTACTGCATTACTTTACGATTGAGGACCGATCCTTAGATCAACAATATCAGATGGATCTGGATCTAAGCAGCTGCAGAGCTGAGACGCTGTCAATTATGTAGCGGCCGCTGCTGTATACTGTGGATCGGATAATATTCATTTCAATAGGAAAAAGAAAAATGAAAAATTGCCCCAACACTTTCCATATCCTTTAAACTAAGAGAGCATTAATTCCTTTGAAAGGGGGAGTGAATGATATCCAGATCCAGGCAAATAATGTACAAACATTTTTGGGGTTCCTAAAAACACAGCTGTAAATTTAGTACCCTCAATGTCCAACCTTCCTCTTCAAGCAGGAATGAGAATGTAACCGCTGCAGTCAATCACTGACCACAGTGGTGACCTATGCATCACTGCTGCAGTCAGTTGTCCATACAACCAGAAATGGATATACGCAGTTAAAAAGTATACATTTAGTTTATGAAGCTGTAACCTCAATAATGTTTTTGTTGACTTTCGCTTCCATATCATATCTTTCTTCATCCACAATATCAATTTTTGCATGGAGCTCTTTGCACAGATCCTGCAAATATAAGAAACTTTTATTAAAAAAGATGACCACCATACTTCAGACTAATATGTGTTTTTTTTATTGAGGCACAGAAGAATAAAAAGAACCATTTGCTTGGATAATGGCACATTAGCTACATTAGGCTAGTTTCACACTAGTGTATGGAGGAGCTGCGAAGGGCTGCGGACTTCCTCAGTGAAGCCCCGCCCACTACCGCGCCTCCTCCATTCAGCTCCGCCTCCGTCGGCATGCTTCATCGACTGTATAGTGGCCACGGACGGGTACTACACAACTGTCACTTATTCAAATTAATAGGGAGTGGATGTGAAGTACTAGGTCATGCCTCTATGCCGTAACACAGTATGATGCCGCACAGCTATCCCATACACAGTATGATGCCTCACAGCTACCCCATACATAGTATGATACCCAACACACACACACACACACACACACACAGAATTATATCCCTACATTCCAGCTACACAGTAAGGTGTCCCCCCACACAGTATGATGCTCCCAGTTTCACACTTACAATGTGGTGCCCCCACGATCCCTGAAACACATTATATTTATTAACTCAATACATTCCGATGTATGGTCAGTAGATTACTGTAACCGTGAACTGTTCTTCACAGTGACAGTGCACTCTCTCGTCGGCTATGATCAGAAATAGAGTTGAGCGAAACGGGTCGAAAAATTTCAAAAGTCGCCGACTTTTGGCAAAGTCGGGTTTCATGAAACGAAACCCGACCCTAGGATGAGGTCGGCCACGAGGTCGGCGACTTACGCGCCAAAGTTGCGTTTCAAAAGTTTGTTTTGCGCTTTTTCAGCCAATCAGGATCCACGGACACTGTGGGCAACGTGATGACATAGGCACGGGTCACCACCATCTTTCAGAAGGGCATGCAAGTGATTGGCTTGCTTTGGGGGGCGTCACAGGGGGTATAAAAGGGCGTGCACGCCGACCGCCATGTTACTCATGCTGATCTCAGAATAGGGAGAGCTGCTGCTGCTGATGATTTTGTAGGGAGAGCGTTAGGCAGGGAAGAAGACACCAAAAACTGCTTCTGCTGCTAGCGATTTTGCCTGTACAACACACCAGTCACTGTGTGTGCAGTGCAAGGGGAGGCTATATAGTGGTGTATCAGTGGTGTTGGTTGTTGGGCTGCCTTCTAAGGCTTCCTGACATTCCTGCATTGCTGTTTACCCACTGCTCCGCAAACTGCTTTTTTAAAAGCAATCCCAATTTTTTTTTTGTCCTGCTGAGAAGAAAAAAAAACTGCTTCTGCTGCTAGCGATTTTGCCTGTACAACACATCAGTCACTGTGTGTGCAGTGCAAGGGGAGGCTATATAGTGGTGTATCAGCGGTGTTGGTTGTTGGGCTGCCTTCTAAGGCTTCCTGACATTCCTGCATTGCTGTTTACCCACTGCTCCGCAAACTGCTTTTTTAAAAGCAATCCCAATTTTTTTTTTGTCCTGCTGAGGTACTGAGCGTGCATTTTTTCACACCATACAGCGGTGTACGCTCCTCACACAGTACCGTGTAACGGCTGTTATCACAGCCACAGTGAAGCTATCAGTGTGTCACTCTGTGAGAATAAAACGAGGACATGTTCCATTCTTACAGACCTGCACTCTAGGGAGATTCCTATTCTGCCCAATTCTACATACACCTTGTAGTTTGTGATACACTAGCCAATTTCTGCCTGTGACATAGCGCTGTGAAATTCAGTGGGCCTCACACAATCAATAAGTGTCCAGTGTCCACAAGTGTGTGCAGAAATTCAAAATCTCCCTTATCCTCTAGTCACTTTGGTCACAGCTGTGCCATCGAGCCTGTGACAGAGCACTCAGATATCAGTGGGCCTCACACAATCCAAAAGTGTCCAGTGTCCACAAGTGTCTGCTGAAATTCAAAATCTCCCTTATCCTCTACTCACTTTTGTCACAGCTGTGCCATCGAGCCTGTGACATAGCGCTCAGATATCAGTGGGCCTCACACAATCCAAAAGTGTCCAGTGTCCACAAGTGTCTGCAGAAATTCAAAATCTCCCTTATCCTCTCGTCACTTTTGTCACAGCTGTGCCATCGAACCTGTCACATAGCGCTCAGATATTCATTGGGCCTCACACAATCCAAAAGTGTCCAGTGTCCACAAGTGTCTGCTGAAATTCAAAATCTCACTTATCCTCTAGTCACTTTGGTCACAGCTGTGCCATCGAGCCTGTCACATAGCGCTCAGATATTCATTGGGCCTCACACAATCCAAAAGTGTCCAGTGTCCACAAGTGTCTGCTGAAATTCAAAATCTCCCTTATCCTCTAGTCACTTTTGTCACAGCTGTGCCATCGAGCCTGTGACATAGCGCTCAGATATCAGTGGGCCTCACACAATCCAAAAGTGTCCAGTGTCCACAAGTGTCTGCAGAAATTCAAAATCTCCCTTATCCTCTCGTCACTTTTGTCACAGCTGTGCCATCGAACCTGTCACATAGCGCTCAGATATTCATTGGGCCTCACACAATCCAAAAGTGTCCAGTGTCCACAAGTGTCTGCTGAAATTCAAAATCTCACTTATCCTCTAGTCACTTTGGTCACAGCTGTGCCATCGAGCCTGTCACATAGCGCTCAGATATTCATTGGGCCTCACACAATCCAAAAGTGTCCAGTGTCCACAAGTGTCTGCTGAAATTCAAAATCTCCCTTATCCTCTAGTCACTTTTGTCACAGCTGTGCCATCGAGCCTGTGACATAGCGCTCAGATATCAGTGGGCCTCACACAATCCAAAAGTGTCCAGTGTCCACAAGTGTCTGCAGAAATTCAAAATCTCCCTTATCCTCTCGTCACTTTTGTCACAGCTGTGCCATCGAGCCTGTCACATAGCGCTCAGATATTCATTGGGCCTCACACAATCCAAAAGTGTCCAGTGTCCACAAGTGTCTGCTGAAATTCAAAATCTCCCTTATCCTCTAGTCACTTTTGTCACAGCTGTGCCATCGAGCCTGTGACATAGCGCTCAGATATCAGTGGGCCTCACACAATCCAAAAGTGTCCAGTGTCCACAAGTGTCTGCAGAAATTCAAAATCTCCCTTATCCTCTCGTCACTTTTGTCACAGCTGTGCCATCGAGCCTGTCACATAGCGCTCAGATATTCATTGGGCCTCACACAATCCAAAAGTGTCCAGTGTCCACAAGTGTCTGCTGAAATTCAAAATCTCCCTTATCCTCTAGTCACTTTGGTCACAGCTGTGCCATCGAGCCTGTCACATAGCGCTCAGATATTCATTGGGCCACACACAATCCAAAAGTGTCCAGTGTCCACAAGTGTCTGCTGAAATTCAAAATCTCCCTTATCCTCTAGTCACTTTTGTCACAGCTGTGCCATCGAGCCTGTGACATAGCGCTCAGATATCAGTGGGCCTCACACAATCCAAAAGTGTCCAGTGTCCACAAGTGTCTGCTGAAATTCAAAATCTCCCTTAACCTCTAGTCACTTTTGTCACAGCTGTGCCATCGAGCCTGTGATATAGCGCTCAGATATCAGTGGGCCTCACACAATCCAAAAGTGTCCAGTGTCCACAAGTGTCTGCAGAAATTCAAAATCTCCCTTATCCTCTCGTCACTTTTGTCACAGCTGTGCCATCGAGCCTGTCACATAGCGCTCAGATATTCAGTGGGCCTCACATAATCCAAAAGTGTCCAGTGTCCACAAGTGTGTGCAGAAATTCAAAATCTCCCTTATCCTCTAGTCACTTTGGTCACAGCTGTGCCATCGAGCCTGTGACAGAGCGCTCAGATATTCAGTGGGCCTCACACAATCCAAAAGTGTCCAGTGTCCACAAGTGTGTGCAGAAATTCAAAATCTCCCTTATCCTCTAGTCACTTTGGTCACAGCTGTGCCATCGAGCCTGTGACAGAGCGCTCAGATATTCAGTGGGCCTCACACAATCCAAAAGTGTCCAGTGTCCACAAGTGTGTGCAGAAATTCAAAATCTCCCTTATCCTCTAGTCACTTTGGTCACAGCTGTGCCATCGAGCCTGTGACAGAGCGCTCAGATATTCAGTGGGCCTCACACAATCCAAAAGTGTCCAGTGTCCACAAGTGTCTGCAGAAATTCAAAATCTCCCTTATCCTCTCGTCACTTTTGTCACAGCTGTGCCATCGAACCTGTCACATAGCGCTCAGATATTCATTGGGCCTCACACAATCCAAAAGTGTCCAGTGTCCACAAGTGTCTGCTGAAATTCAAAATCTCACTTATCCTCTCGTCACTTTTGTCACAGCTGTGCCATCGAGCCTGTCACATAGCGCTCAGATATTCATTGGGCCTCACACAATCCAAAAGTGTCCAGTGTCCACAAGTGTCTGCTGAAATTCAAAATCTCCCTTATCCTCTAGTCACTTTTGTCACAGCTGTGCCATCGAGCCTGTCACATAGCGCTCAGATATCAGTGGGCCTCACACAATCCAAAAGTGTCCAGTGTCCACAAGTGTGTGCAGAAATTCAAAATCTCCCTTATCCTCTAGTCACTTTGGTCACAGCTGTGCCATCGAGCCTGTGACAGAGCGCTCAGATATTCAGTGGGCCTCACACAATCCAAAAGTGTCCAGTGTCCACAAGTGTGTGCAGAAATTCAAAATCTCCCTTATCCTCTAGTCACTTTGGTCACAGCTGTGCCATCGAGCCTGTGACAGAGCGCTCAGATATTCAGTGGGCCTCACACAATCCAAAAGTGTCCAGTGTCCACAAGTGTGTGCAGAAATTCAAAATCTCCCTTATCCTCTAGTCACTTTGGTCACAGCTGTGCCATCGAGCCTGTGACAGAGCGCTCAGATATTCAGTGGGCCTCACACAATCCAAAAGTGTCCAGTGTCCACAAGTGTGTGCAGAAATTCAAAATCTCCCTTATCCTCTAGTCACTTTGGTCACAGCTGTGCCATCGAGCCTGTGACAGAGCGCTCAGATATTCAGTGGGCCTCACACAATCCAAAAGTGTCCAGTGTCCACAAGTGTCTGCAGAAATTCAAAATCTCCCCTGTCCTATAGACACCTTGTACCTTGTTTTACATTACTATATAGTTTGTTGGATTTTGTCTACATTTCTACCAAAAATGAGGAAGGCTGGTGGAAGAGGCCGTGGAATTGGGCGGGGGTTGGCAGCTGGTAATGATGGTGTTGGTGGTGGATCTGATGGTAGTGGCAAGAGCAAAATAGGACCGAATGCAGGAGGTGTTGAGCCTGCGTCATCGTCTGGCTACATAAGGCCTCGAACGCTTAGTTTTCTAGGAGTTGGCAAACCGCTTTTAAAGCCAGAGCATCAGGAAAAAGTTTTGTCTTACATTGCTGACTCAGCCTCCAGCTCTATCGCCTCCTCTTCTTCAGTTGTAAAAAGTAAAAGCACTGAGTCGTCATTGGAGGCTCATGTTCATGAACCACACCTTTCCTTGTGTCCTTCACCCCAACCAAGATTGAAGGATGACGCAGGCCATACTACTGATTACTCCATGGAGCTGTTTTCACATACCATGCCTGGATTATCAAGTGAAATGGTGAATTACCCAGGCCAAGATGAATCTGACATGGAGTGCACTGATGCACAGCCGCTGATGGATGATTCTGCTGGTACATTCACTCAGAGCACTACATTGTCCTCGCAGTGTACTGAGCCAGATTCTGACCCTGATGAGACTCAGGTGCCCCTTCCCGCACACTATACCACCATACACGGTGACACAGAGGAAGGTGCACATGACATAGAAGAGGAGGTGATGGATGACCCAGTTGTTGACCCAGATTGGCATCCATTGGGGGAAGAGGGTGCTGCTTCCAATAGCTGAGATGAGGAGCATCCACAGCAGACATCGACATCGCAACAGCTGTTATCTGGCAGGCCCGGAGCACTCCAAAGACAGGTTCCAAACATCAAAAGAGTTGCTGGACAGCTTGTCCAGGGGGTCAAAAGATCACAGTGTGCTAGGCCGCAAAATGTCTGCCAAAGTAGGAAGAGTGAAGTGTGGCACTTTTTTGAACAAAATCCTCATGATCAGGCCAAGGTTATCTGTAAGAAGTGCGCAAAGACCTTTAGCCGAGGGAAAAATCTGAAAAATTTGAATACCAGTTGCATGCTTAGACATTTAACCAGCATGCACTTGCAAGCGTGGACACAACACCAAACCTCAAGTGCCACATGTGCAACTGATCACAACGAAGGTAGTCAGCAACGCTACATTGTTTCCCCCACTGTAAGCCCACCGGTTAGCACAGCAGCAAATGTTGAGGTGTCGTTGCAAGGCCACAGCAGTCAGGGAATCCCACTGTTATATCAACGAAAGACTGATTCTAGGTCATCAGAAAGAACACCAACTCCATCACCATCATCAACCCTCTCTCAGTCCGCCCTGTCCACCGCTACTTCCACCATATGCAGCTCTCAAATCCAGCTCACCCTCCCAGACACTATGAGTAGGTCAAGAAAGTACTCAGTCTCTCATCCGCGTACACTGGGTTTGAACGCCCACATTGCCAAACTAATCTCGTTTGAGATGATGCCCTTTCGGTTGGTGGAAAGCGCAGCTTTCCGCGAACTCATGGCCTATGCAGTACCACGCTATGACCTGCCCAGTCGCCACTTCTTCTCTCGCAAAGCCATCCCAGCCCTCCACCATCATGTGAAAGACCGCATTGTCCATGCACTCAAGCAGTCAGTGAGCGGAAAGGTGCACCTCACAACTGATGCATGGTCCAGTCGGCATGGCCAGGGCCGTTACGTGTCCATCACTGCGCACTGGGTTAATGTGGTGGATGCAGGGTCCACAGGGGACAGCGGTGGTGGGACAGTGCTGCCTAGCCCACAGTATAGGAAACAGTTGGCTGTAGGCGTTCGACCCTCCTCCTCCTCCTCCTCCTCCAGAAGCGAAAGCTCGTCCACAGAGCGCAGTCATACGAGCACTCCATCTGCAGCTGCCACTGTTGCACACGAGGTGTCCCCTTATCGAGCAGCTAGTGGAAAGCGTCAGCAGGCAGTGTTGCAGATGATGTGTTTGGGCGACAGACACACCGCCGAGGTGCTGGCCGAGTACTTTCAGCGACAAACTGAGTCATGGCTGGGCAGTGTACATCTTGAGGCAGGCAAGGTAGTTAGTGATAACGGGCGTAATTTTGTGGCAGCCATAGCCCTTTCAAAACTCAGCCACATACCTTGCTTGGCTCACACCTTGAACCTGGTGGTGCAGTGCTTCCTCAAAAATTATCCGGAGTTAACAGCCCTGCTCCAGAAGGTGCGAAGACTGTGCGCGCACATCCGCCGGTCGCCTGTACACTCCGTTCGTATGCAGAAGCTGCAGCGATTGCTCCACCTTCCCAACCACCGCCTCATTATCGACATTGCAACAAGGTGGAACTCCACCTTGCACATGGTGGAGCGGCTGTGCGAGCAGAGGCAGGCCATAATGCATTTGTGGGAGGATACATGGCCAGGTATTTTGAGAGCAGACATGGAGTTGACCGGTGTGCAGTGGTCGAAGCTGAAAGACCTCTGTAAAGTCCTTCAGTGTTTTGAGGAATGCACACGGCTGGTAAGTGCAGACGACGCCATCCTAAGCATGAGCATCCCACTTATGCGTCTGCTCATGCAAACTTTGACGCACCTTAAGGAGCAGGCTTCTGCAGCCAATGTTGATGAGGAGGAAGAGGAGGAGGGAATCCTTGATGACATTCAGCCATTGTCTGCTCAGGGACCTCTCCTGGACGAGGTGGAGGAAGAAGAGGAGGAGGGGGAGGATGATGGGGATGATTACTTAGGGGAGGAGGATGCATCTCGTGGGGCAAGTGAAAATGTTGGTGTGGCAAGGTCTGGTACAGGGTTTGTGCGTGACTGGAGTGATGTGGATTTGCCAGAAAGTGCTCCTCCAACCAGCACTCGCAGTGCATCATTGACACCGGGAACATTGGCCCACATGTCAGATTATGCCTTGCAGATCCTAAAAAGGGACCCCCGCATTGCCAAAATGATGAACGATGACGACTACTGGTTGGCCAGCATCCTGGATCCACGCTATAAAGGCAAATTACAAAACATCATGCCACAGGAGAACCTTGACCTAATATTGGCTAATAAACAAGCAACTCTGGTAAATCGGTTGCTTGAGGCATTCCCAGCACACAGCAGCGGTGATGGTTCTCACATGAGCCGTACGGGCCGGGGGCAGCTTGGCAGAGGTGTTCGTGGTGCACACAGCAGAAGTGGCGTTGGAGACAGGGGTTTCATGACAATGTTGTGGACTGATTTTTCAAGTACCGCTCACACAACTGGTAATACTGCATCGATGGAAAGTGACAGGAGACAGCAGTTGTCAACTATGGTTACAAACTACTTTTCCTCCCATATCGATGTTCTCCCACACAGGTCATTCCCCTTTGACTATTGGGCCGCTAAACTGGACACCTGGCCTGAATTGGCACAATATGCCTTACAGGAGCTCGCTTGCCCAGCTGCAAGTGTGCTATCGGAAAGAGTCTTCAGTGCAGCTGGATCAATCCTGACAGAAAAAAGGACCCGTCTGTCAACCCAAAATGTGGATGATCTAACCTTCATTAAAATGAACCACACATGGGTTTCCAAGGATTTTGTCCCACCTTCCCCTGATGACACATAGGGTGACAGAAAAATGGCTTGCTTTGGTCCACCTCTTCCTGGGACTTGACCTATTTCACCTTTTGCATCAGCTGAATGTCCAACATCAACATATGCCACTTTCTAAAACTCCCTAACTGTGCTGCCTCCCCCCCCCATGGCCGGGGTCACCACCTAGCGCACGACACCGTGCGAGTGCCGTTGCCCTGGACAGGTGGGTAGGCTGACTCTTGGGCGCGGGCACTGGCACAGGGTCCTTCATAGTGCAATCAAGTGTCTCTGACGGTGGTGGTGCACACCCGCCGTCAGACACACCGCCGTACTATGAGGGGCCCAGTGCCAGTACCGACGCCCACGAGTGGGCCCCCCTTGCTTGGGCAGGGCCCCAGCATTTGCAATCTTTACCTCTCCCTGCTCCTCCGCTGTGTAGTCTGGGCCGTCAAATCCATACTGTGCCTGACACCGTCTGAGCCTGCCTCCTGATGTATAGACATATATTTTGAATGTGTACGCTATCCATACATGTTATCCGGGGAAACGGTACCCTTTCTAACCTTTGTGCAATCACGTGCAATCCATACTGGGCCTACCACCGTCTGAGCCTGCCTCCTGATGTATAGACATATATTTTGAATGTGTACGCTATCCATACATGTTATCTGGGGATACGGTACCCTTTCTAACCTTTGTGCAATCACGTGCAATCCATACTGGGCCTAACACCGTCTGAGCCTGCCTCCTGATGTATAGACATAGATTTTGAATGTGTACGCTATCCATACATGTTATCCGGGGATACGGTACCCTTTCTAACCTTTGTGCAATCACGTGCAATCCATACTGGGCCTAACACCGTCTGAGCCTGCCTCCTGATGTATAGACATATATTTTGAATGTGTACGCTATCCATACATGTTATCCGGGGATACGGTACCCTTTCTAACCTTTGTGCAATCACGTGCAATCCATACTGGGCCTAACACCGTCTGAGCCTGCCTCCTGATGTATAGACATATATTTTGAATGTGTACGCTATCCATACATGTTATCCGGGGATACGGTACCCTTTCTAACCTTTGTGCAATCACGTGCAATCCATACTGGGCCTAACACCGTCTGAGCCTGCCTCCTGATGTATAGACATATATTTTGAATGTGTACGCTATCCATACATGTTATCTGGGGATACGGTACCCTTTCTAACCTTTGTGCAATCACGTGCAATCCATACTGGGCCTAACACCGTCTGAGCCTGCCTCCTGATGTATAGACATATATTTTGAATGTGTACGCTATCCATACATGTTATCTGGGGATACGGTACCCTTTCTAACCTTTGTGCAATCACGTGCAATCCATACTGGGCCTAACACCATCTGAGCCTGCCTCCTGATGTATAGACATATATTTTGAATGTGTACGCTATCCATACATGTTATCCGGGGATACGGTACCCTTTCTAACCTTTGTGCAATCACGTGCAATCCATACTGGGCCTAACACCGTCTGAGCCTGATTCCTGATGTATAGACATATATTTTGAATGTGTACGCTATCCATACATGTTATCTGGGGATACGGTACCCTTTCTCACCTTTGTGCAATCACAAGTAATCCATACTGGGCGTGAGAACGGCTGGCGAGCTGTTAAGCAAGCTACAGCACCTGTGGTTTGCACACGTAAGTTTTTCATTTTTTCAGGAATGACGGTTAGGCCTAATTCCGGAACTGCGGTTGACCTGCACTTACTGGGAAATCATTGTTCGCGGGTAATAATTGTAATCAGTGATCCCCATCACTAACGTTGTTCAGCGGGTTATCTGCACCTGTAAGCGACAAACGCTGGCCTTTTCAGTGTAGCGCACATGCAGCCACGGACATGTAAGGGCATGACACACCAGTTATTGGCCAATCTCATGTGCCAGAGCCTCACGTGTCCCTCTAGTAAGCCGGACTCGGACCGCGGGGCATGACGGAGTCTCGTTCGTTAACGGAATTAAGCTTGCAATGTTTGCATCTGTTCTGTAGCTGGCATGGTTGAGGTTTCCCAGGTGGAGTCGAATTTAACCGTAGGCTCCACTCCTGGTGGTGCCCTTCTGGACATTCCTTTAAGGTTCAGCTTTGCAACCATACTGCCCACGTGAAACAAACACTTTGCCTTCATGAACGCTGTTTGGAGGGTCATGACTCGTGGGAATAACACCGCCCAATCAGTTAACCTGCTAGAGAGATCGTTTGTTGCTCCCAAGCATGACATCACACTCCCTAGGAAGAAGGTAATGCCACTGTGGCGACCGTACTCCTGGGGGCGACACAAGTGCACTGATGCCCAGCCACTGCTCGATGAATCTGCTGGTACATTGACCCAGACCACTACATTCCCCTCGCACGCTACACGACCTGAATCTGACCCTGATGAAACTCAGGTTACCCTTCCCATATACAGTTCCATCTTACACGGTGACAAAGAGGAAGCTGCAGATGAAAGTGCAGGTTCGGCCCACCCGCCATCAGACACACCACCGTACTATCAGGGGCCCTGTGCCAGTGCCGTCGCCAACGAGTGGGCCCCCCCTGCTTGCTCAGGATCACAGCACTTGCAAAGTTGAAATACTGTGCAGTGAGATGGAAGATGGGGACGACGAGGAGTCCAGACAAGTACAGGGATTCCCTAGCGAGGAGACTTATTTGATTGTTTTCAATGTTGGGACAGCAATTTTTGGGGAGCACTATACTCTGGAGAATGATAGATGGGGCCCACCATACACTGGAACATTCCAAAGGTGGACATCAGACACTGGAGCAGCATTTACAGGGCCCATTATACACTAGAGCATTAGAAATGGGGCCCATTATGTTTGGAGCATTATTTGGGCCCATAAGACAGTGGAGCTTCATCCATGGGGACCAACATATACTGTAGCATTATGTGGAGCTCATCATATACTGTTTCAAACATTATATGGGACCAATGATTCTGTATGGAGAAATAGATGGGCCTCGTCATGAGATGTAAAAAGTGAAGTATTTTTCATTGTACTATACCGCTATTTCTCTGCCGTATCGGAGCATGATGAGTTGTGGTATGTGTTAAAGGGGCGCTCTTTCGCCCAGGGCACATGAAAACCTGCAGCCAGCCCTCCCCCCCACAACTTTAGCCAAATAACCCCCATTTTTCAGTGCGTAACTTGTATTATGAAGTTAATTAAGGTTGACAAGCTTAAGTAAGAAGAATTGATGCTTTTGGCATTCAAATGGGCACTGTAGGTGTGTTTCCTGTCCTCTCACTGCCGACTTTTATTCCCCATTGACTTACATTGGGTTTCGTGTTTCGGGACGACCCCGACTTTTCCCTATAATCGGACGATCTTGCTCGACTCGACTTTTGGAAAAGTCGGGTTTCACGAAACGAAACTCGACCCTAAAAAACCAAAAGTCGCTCAACTCTAATCAGAAATGATGAGCCAGCAATTGAGTGCACTGTCAGTACATATTGTAAGTAGAGTGATCAGAGACCAGCACCATCCCCCAAATGGCCTGAAATACAGTGTCAGAAAACTACTGAGCATCCGTCGGGATTGAAAACCAATGCAGACTCAGTAGAGCAAAGGTCACTGATGACATTCTGTTTCAGGCAGCTAACAGAGGCTGCTTAACTGACTGTAGTCTCTGCCCATGATGATATCTTGTTTGAGTATCCCAGCATGCACTGGAGGTTCTGAAATGACATAACAGTGTACATTTGGTGTGCCCTGTAAATAACTGAACACACAGCCATTAATGTCTAAACCGCTGGCAACCAAAGTGAGTACACCACTAAGGAAAAAAGGCAAAATTGTGCCCAATTAGCCATTTTCCCTCCCCAGTGTTATGTGACTCATTAGTGTTACAGGGTCTCAGGTAAGAATGGGGAGCAGGGGGTGTAAAATTTGGTGTCATTGCTCTTACACTCTGTCATACCAGTCACTGGAAGTTCAGCATGGCTCCTCATGGCAAAGAACTCGGAGCATCTGAAAAAAAGAATTCTTGCTGTACATAAAGATGACAAAAGCTACAAAAAGATTGCCAACACCCTGACACTGAGCTGTAGCACTGTGACCAAGCCCATACAGCAGTATAACAAGTCAGGTTCCACTCAGAACAGGCCTCCCCATGGTCAATCACAGAAGCTGAGTGCATATGCTCAGTGTCATATACAGAGGATGTCTTGTCAGAAAAGACGTATGA
Organism: Dendrobates tinctorius; assembly: GCF_039654945.1. Classification (NCBI taxonomy): domain Eukaryota; kingdom Metazoa; phylum Chordata; class Amphibia; order Anura; family Dendrobatidae; genus Dendrobates; species Dendrobates tinctorius. Next base: position 81,027,247 of record NW_027361696.1, read on the forward strand.
GTGCTGCCAGAATTACTGCAGAGGTTACAACGGTGGGGGGTCTGTCTTGCAGTGCTCAGGACCGCTCACTGCATGACATTAGTTTGCATGGCTGTCGTCCCAGAAGGAAGCCTCTTCTAAAGATGATGCAAAAAGAAAGCTGCAAACACTTTGCTGATAACAAGCTGACTAAGGACATTGTGGTGGGACTGGTGGTCGCGTGGTTAATGGGAGGTATATGTCACATGGATGGATGCTCCCTGTGATGCAACCCGGAGTATTTTGTCTATAGTGTACATGAGCAGTAAAGGTGTCATTTAGTGCACTGGGTCCGGATTGCTGGTAGCTATGAGAGATGGGAGGGTCTGGCTACCCATATTGCCTCACCTTTGGGTGAGGGTGCGGACTGTACCCCATTTTGCCTGAAGATATGTGTATGTTCAGGACCTGTGGTGAGGTCCTGACCATGTGACCAGCTCATGTGATCCATACTTCACCTATGGGTGTGGTTACATGGCTATGTAATTGAGGTGTTTAGCATATGTGAGTGAGTGTGAGGGAGTCTGTCAGAGTGTGGACAGACTTCCATGTGTCCAGGTGGGACACTGCAGAGTGGTCTGTGTTCTAAGGAAGGAGAAGCCTTCTTGTGTCTGCGGCTGCAGATAGAGCTCTGCTATGGACATTGCCCTGCCCTGTGTGCACAGGACCTGAGGGAACACAGCCCAGCTAAGGACTGTTTATGTTGCTTTTGACTGCTGTGAAGGCTGGAAACCGTGTTTTGTTACTGTGAGGTTTATGGAGCAAATAAACCGAAAGGAATCGTTTTAACTCTGAATATGCCAGTGTTTACCTTTAAGACCTGCAAAGTGGGTAATCCCCGTCCACTTACATGGTGGAACGCTACAATTGGTGACAGACTGAGGGCAGCGGTTCCAAGAAGCACATGTGGCAGTGCTGGCGACTCTGAGCCAGGAGAGCAAACGGTCTGGAAAATTGTGAGTAATACTGACCGAGGTCAGAGCAAGTGACTGTTTTGATAATTGTGGGATACCTCTGAGGAGAAGAGGCATCCAGGAACCTGTGTGACCGTCACCAACAGGTAACAGACAGGAGTCTGTGGTATGCTGACCAGGGTCAGGGAAAGACTATAAGAGAAGTCGCTATAGGGTGCCTCTGTGGATAAGAGGTTCCCGGGAACCTGTGTTGTCGACACCATCAGGTAACGGACAGGAGTGCGTGTTGTACTGACCAAGGTCAGAGAGAAACTGTGTATGTGGTTTTTTTTTTCCCTTTTTCCTCCTTTTGTCTGTAAGACCTGAAGGTGATTGCTGTGGCTCAGAGGGGTCACGAATAGAGTTGAGCGAAACGGGTCGGTCAATTTCAAAAGTTGCCGACTTTCGCAAAAGTCGGGCTTCATGAAATGAAACCCGACCATAGCGTGAGGTCGGCCACGAGGTCGGCGACCATGGCGCCAAAGTCACGTTTGAAATGATGCTTCAGCGCCCTTTTTCAGCCAATGATGGAGGACGCACACTGTGGGCAACGCGATGACATAGGCAGCGGTCACCGCCATCTTTGAGAAGGGCATGCAAGTGATTGGCTTGCTTTGTGTGGCGTCACAGGGGCTATAAAAGGGTGTGCACGCCGACTGACATTACTTCTGCTGATCTCAGAATAGGGAGAGCTGCTGCTGCTGATGATTCTGTAGGGAGAGCGTTAGGCAGGGAAGAAGAACCAAAAAACTGCATCTGCAGCTAGCTACTTTGCCTGTACAACACACCAGTTAGTGTGCAGTGCAAGGGGAGGCTATATTTTGGTGCATCAGCTCTGTTGGTTATTAGGCTGCCTTATAAGGCTCCCTGATAGCTGAATTGCTGTTTTCACACTGCTGTGCAAACTGCTTTTTTAAAAGCAAAAATACTTTTCATCCCCTTTTTTGCCCAGTTAGCAAGCGTTCATTTTTCCACACTTTTGTGTGTAGCAGTCCTGCTTATTAGGCTGCCTGCTGCCATACTTGGGACTGAGAGCATCATTGTCAGATTGCTAAAATCTCTAGGGAGATTCAAATTCTCCCCAGTCCTATATAGACATTTTATACACCATCCAATTTCAGCCTGTTATATTGAGGTGTAATCTACACTGGGCCTGAGATAATAGTTCAGTGTCCTCAAGTCTGTAGGGAGATTCAAATTCTCCCCAATACTATATACACCTTGTACCTTGTTTTACAGTACCAAATTGCTGGTGGTATTTTGGGTACATTTTCCCAAAAATGAGGAAGTGTGTTGGAAGAGGCCGTGGAAGTGGGCGGGGGTTGCCAGCTGTTAATGATGGTGATGGTGGTGGTGGATCTGCTGGTTGTGGCAAATGCACAATAGCACCTAATGCAGGAGGTGTTGAGAATGCGTCATCATCTGGCTCCACAAGGCCTCGAAGGCTCCCTTTTCTGGGAGTAGGTAAACTGCTTTTAAAGCCGGAGTTTCAGGAACAAGTTTTGGCTTACATTGCTGACACAGCCTCCAGCTCTATCACCTCCTCTTCTGAGCTTTCAAAAAAGAAAAGCACTGAGTCGTCATTGGAGGCTCATGGTCAGGAACCACACCTTTCCTTGTGTCCTTCACCCCTACCAAAAGTAAAGGATGCGGCAGGCCACACTACAGATTACTCCATGGAGCTCTTTTCACATACCATGCCTGGGTTATCAAGTCAAATCATGAATTCCCCAGTCCAAGAAGAATCTGACAGAGCGCACTGATGCACAGCCACTGCTAGATTTATCTGCTGGTACATTCACTCAGAGCACTACATTTTCCTCGCAGTGTACTGAGCCAGAATCTGACCCTGATGAAACTCAGGTGCCCCTTCCCGCATACTATACCACCTTACATGGTGACACAGAGGAAGGTGCACATGACATTGAAGAGGAGGTGATGGATGACCCAGTTGTTGACCCAGATTGGCATCCATTGGGGGAAGAGGGTGCCACTGCCAATAGCTCAGAAGAGGAGGAGGAGCATCCGCAGCAGGCATCGACATCGCAACAGCTGTTATCTGGCAGGCCCGGAGCAGTACAAAAACGGGTTACAAAAACCAAAAGAGTTGCAGGACAGCTAGGCCAGACGGTCAAATTAGCACAGCGTGCAAGGCCTCAAAATGTCTTCCATAGTAGGAAGAACTGCAGTGTGGTACTTTTTTGAACAAAATCCTAATGATCAGGCAAAGGTTATCTGTAAGAAGTGCGCAAAGACCTTTAGCAGAGGGAAAACTCTGAGAAATTTGAAAACCAGTTGCATGCTTAGACATTTAACCACAATGCACTTGCAAGTGTGGACGGACTACCAAACCTCGCGTACCACATGTGCAACTGCTCCCAATGAAGGTAGTCAGCAACACTACATCGTTTCCCCCACTGTAAGCCCACCGGCTAGCACACCACCAGCAGCAAATGTTGAGGTGTCGTCGCAAGGCCAAAGCAGTCAGGGAATCACAATGTTATTGCTACGAAAGACTGAATCTAGGCCATCAGAAAGAACACCAACTCCATCACCATCATCAACCCTCTCTCAGTCTGCCATGTCCACCGCTAGTTCCACTATATGCAGCTCTCAAGTCCAGCTCACCCTACCAGAGACTATGAGTAGGACAAGAAAGTACTCATCCTCTCATCCGTGTACACTGGGTTTGAACGCCCACATTGCAAACTAATCTTGTTAGAGATGATGCCCCACCAGTTGGTTGAAAGCAAAGCTTTCCACGAACTCATGGCCTACGCAGTACCACGCTATGACCTACCCAGTCGGCACTTCTTTTCTCGCAAAGCTGTGAGGTATAGGAAACAGTTGGTTGTAGGCGTTCGACCCTCCTCCTCCTCCTCCTCCACCAGAAGCGAAAGCTCGTCACAGAGCGCAGTCGCACGAGCACTCCATCCGCAGCTGCCAGTGTTGCACACTCGGTGTCCCACTATCGAACAGCTAGTGGTAAGCGTCAGCAGGCTGTGTTGAAGATGATGTGTTTGGGCGACAGACACACCGCGGAGGTACTGGCCGACTACTTGCAGCGACAAACTGAGTCATGGCTGGGCAGTCTACATCTTGAGGCAGGCAAGGTAGTTAGTAATAACGGCCGGAATTTTGTGGCAGCCATAGCCCTTTCAAAACTCCGACACACACCTTGCCTGGGTCACACCTTGAACTTGGTGGTGCAGTGCTTCCTCAATAATTATCCGGCGTTAACAGGCCTGCTCCAGGAGGTCCGAAGACAGTGCTCGCACATCCACTGGTCGCCCGTACACTCCAGTCGTATGCAGAAGCTGCAGCGGTTGCTCCAACTTCCCAAGCACCGCCTAATTATTGACGTTGCAACAAGGTAGAACTCCACCCTGCACATGGTTGAGAGGCTGTGCAAACAGAGGCAGGCTGTAATGCATTTGTGGGAGGATACACGGCCAGGCACTTTGAGGGCAAACATGGAGTTGTCGGGTGTGCAGTGGTCGAAGCTGAAAGACCTCTGTAAAGTCCGTCAGTGTTTTGAGGAATGCACACGACTGGTAAGCGCAGATGATGCCATCATAAGCATGAGCATCCCACTTATGCGTCTGCTCAAGCAAACTTTGACGCACATTAAGGAGCAGGCGTCTGCAGTTGAGGAGGATGAGGAAGAGGAGGAGGGAAGCCTTGATGACAGTCAGCCATTGTCTGCTCCGGGACCTCTCCTGGACGAGGTGGAGGAAGAAGAGGAAGAGGAGGAGGATGATGATGGGGATGATTATTTAGGGGAGGAGGATGCTTCTCGTGGGGCAAGAGAAAATGTTGGCAAGGCAAGGTCTGGTACAGGGTTTGTGCGTGACTGGAGGGATGTGGATTTGCCAGAAAGTGATCCTTCACCCAGCACTCGCAGTGCATCATTGACACCTGGAACATTAGCCCACATGTCAGATTATGCATTGCAGATCCTAAAAAGGGACCCCCGCATTGCCAAAATGATGAACGATGACGACTACTGGTTGGCCAGCATCCTGGATCCACGCTATAAAGGCAAATTCCAAAACATCATGCCACAGGAGAACCTTGACCTAATATTGGCTAACAAACAAGCAACTCTGGTAAACCGTTTGTTTGAGGCATTCCCAGCACACAACAGCCGTGATGGTTCTCCAACGAGCTGTAGGGGGCAACATGGAAGAGGCGTTCGTGGTGCACACATCAGAAATGGTGTTGGAGACAGGGGTTTCATGACCATGTTGTGGACTGATTTTTCAAGTCCCGCTCATACGACTGGTAATACTGCATCGATTGAAAGTGACAGGAGACAGCAGTTGTCAACTATGGTTACAAACTACTTCTCGTCCCATATCGATGTTCTCCCTCACAGGTCATTCCCCTTTGACTATTGGGCCTCTAAACTGGGCGCCTGGCCTGAATTGGCACAATATGCCTTACAGGAGCTCGCTTGCCCTGCTGCTAGTGTGCTATTGGAAAGAGTCTTCAGCGCTGCTGGATCAATCCTGAGAGAAAAAAGGACCCGTCTGTCGACCCAAAATGTTGATGATCTAACCTTCATTAAAATGAACCATGCATGGGTTTCAAAGGATTTTGTCCCACCTTCCCCTGATGACACATAGGTTGCCAGAAAAATGGCTCGCTTTTGTCCTCCCCTTCCTCGGACTTCTCCAATTCCTCCATTTGCAGCTGCTGAATGTCCAACATCAACATATGCCATTTTTTAAACCTCCCTAACTGGGCAGCCTCCCCCCCCCATGGCCGGGGTCACCACCTAGTGCACGCAACCGTGCGAGTGCCATTGCCCTGGACAGGTGAGTGGGCCGACTTTCGGGCGCCGGCACTGGCACAGGGTCCCTCATAGTGCAATCAAGTGTCTCTGACACCGGCGTACTATGAGGGGCCCAGTGCCAGTACCGACGCCCACGAGTGGGCCCCCGTTGCTTGGGCAGGGCCCCAGCATTTGCAATATTTACCTCTCCCTGCTCCTCCGCTGTGTAGTCTGGGCTGTCAAATTCTTCCCTGGGACTACCACTACAAATTTGGTGAACTGATAGATGATGGTTAAGATGTAGCTATGCCCTGTCCTGCTGGCCGGGCTCTAGCTTCAGATGATCAATGGCTTCCATTTGTTATGGACGTCGACTCACAATGAGATGCAATGGTGGTTTATCATCAGCTTTCACAGTTTTCCTACTCACAGACGTGTGACATTCCTGCCCACATTTTTAAATGTGCCCTCTCATGCCAATCCAATAGAATCGCCTACAGCCTGTGGCTTCTGTCTTTTGCACTCCAAAGTTACCTGACAGATCATGATAGGCAGTGAGGACCATGTCTACATCTCTCCCTGTGATCAAAATTTGATGGAGTTGAATAACGGTGATGGGATCAACGGTACTGTGATACAGCAAACCTTTCTTCACAAAGAACTGTTTTCGCTGTCTCCACACACAAAGTAATTGAGGGTCAGCATCGCCTCTGAGAATTCTCCTGGGAGTTTTTCCCGTGATTAGTAATTCCTAAATTTATGCAATCACTCGACTTTATGTCTGTACTTTTATCTTACTGAGACAGAAATATATGAAGATTTAAAAATACCCCAACAGTGTATACTGGTGTACGCTTCAAAAACATTTCCTTTTTTCTACTTTTTAGATTGTTGTCTAATCCATACTGAGGCTGTGAGTGTCTTCGTCGGACTCCGGAAATAAACACGGAGATTTTAAATGTTTAAATTATGCTATATATACCTGTTATCCGGTGATACTGTACCCTTTCTTAACTTTCTGCAATCTTGTCGAATCCACACTGTGCCTGAGACCGTCTGAGTCTGCCTCCTGATTACACATGAGTGGTGTTTGAGTGAAACTGTTGGCCAAGTTCAAATTCTAGCTGCTTTGGGCGGTGTTAGATCCGTTCGTCGAACTACAACACTTTGATTAAAATTCGGCTGTTCGAGTTTCCATTCGAGAACGTTTCGCTAAACAAAAGCGTATTTTTTTTTCACATTAATAATGGTTTTCAATGATAATAGATAGTTTTAGGGCATAGTAGCGGTGTCTGGTAGCCAGCGGTGTAGTACACACGGTGTAGCTCCTTCACAGGTGTGTTTCTAATAATTTTTTACCGCATATTGTCCTGAAAATCCTTTTGGGCCTAGTAACTGTGTCTGCTACTCAGAAGAGGAGCCCACCCGTGAATCGAGCTATGCTGCCTGTTTATGAAAGAACCAGTTTTTGACTGCATTTACAACACTTAATACTTTGTGCCTAGTAACTGTGTATGCTACTCAGCAGAGTTGGCCACCCATGAACCAAGCTATGCCTCCTGTTTATGTAAGAACTGTGTGCTAATCAGCAGAGGAACCCAGCTGTTAAGCAAGCTACAGCACCTGTGGTTTGGACAGTTAATTTTTTCACATTCTTTCTGGAATGCCGTTTAGGCCTAATTCCGGAATTCCGGTTGACCTGCACTTACTGGGAAATGCTTGTTCGCGGGGAAGAATTGTAATCCCAGATCCCCATCACTAATGGGGTTCAGCGTGTTATCCGCACCTGTAAGCGATACACGCTGGTCCTTTCATTGAAGCACGCGTTCAGCCCCGGACATGTAAGGGCATGACAGACCTGTTATTGGCCGATCTCACGTGCCAGAGCCTCGCGTGTCCCTCTAGTAAGCTGGACACGGACCGCGGGGGCATGCCTGAGTCTCGTTCGTTAACGGAATTAAGCTTGCAATCTGTGCAGCTTTTTTGTGGATGGCATGGTTGAGGTTACCCGTGTTGAGTCCAATTAAGCCGCAGGCTCCACTCCTGGTGGTGCCCTTCTGGACATTCCATTAAGGTTCAGCTTTGCAACCATACTGCCCCCGGAAACCAAACACTTTTTTCCTGACAGTGACATTCTGGTCAAAGAGCGCGATGACATCATGTCTGTACGCCCTCTGCCTAAACAGTCCAAGTGCAGAGAGATGGAAGATGGGGACGACGAGGAGTCCAGAGTACAGGGATTCCCTAGCGAGGAGACTTATTTAATTGTTTTAAAGGTTGGGAGCAATTTTTGGGGAGCACGATACTCTGGAGAATGAAATCTGGGGCCCACCATACACTGTAGCATTCCAAAGGTGGACATCAGTCACTGGAGCAGCATTTACAGGGCCCATTATACACTGGAGCATTAGAAATGGGGCCCATTATATATGGAGCATTATTTGGGCCCATAAGACACTGGAGCTTCATCCATGGTGAACAACATATACTGTAGCATTATGTGGAGCTCATCATATACTGTATATTATATGGGACCAATGATTCTGTATGGAGAAATATATGGGCCTCATTACTCATCACTATGCGTTGGCCATAATACTGTATGGAGGAATATACTGTGTTTTTGGCGCTATTGGAGAATTTAAAATGGATATCAGTCATGTGATGTAAAAATTGAAGTATTTTTCATTGTACTGTACTGCTATTTCTCTGCCGTATCAAAGGATCATGAATTGTGTCATGTGTTAAAGGAGCCCAGTGTCACTCTTTGGCCGTGGGCCCATGAAAATCTGGAGCCAGCACTACCCCCCCCCACATCTTTAGCCAAATAACCCCCAGTTTCAATGCCTAACTGTTATTATAAAGTAAATTAAGGTTGACAAGCTTAAGGAATAAGAATTGATGTTTTTGGCATTAAAATGGGCACTCTAGGTGTGTTTCCTGTCCTCCACTCACTGCCGACTTTTCTTCCCCATTGACTTGCATTGGGTTTCGTGATTCAGTCGGCCTTCGACTTTTCACGATAATCAGCCGATTTCGTTCGACCCGACTTTTGAGAAAGTTGGGTTTCATGAAGCCCGACTCGACCCGAAAAAAGGCAAAGTCGCTCATCTCTAGTCACAAAGGTTTTTCCAAGACAACTTGTGGTGGCTCGGTGGGGCCACGAAGGTGCCAAGCTTCTGGCTGTAACTCGGCGGGGTTACGAAGCTTGCGGTGGATCGGCGGGTCCACAAAGTCTGTGGTATCTGGAGCTGCAGTTGCAAGTTGCAGCAAGAGGTTCAGAAGCAGCAGGAGCTGCAGTGGCAGCAGCAGCTTGGGGGCGGCATCCGGAGGTGCCAGTGGTTTGTGACTACAACAAGAGCGGTGACGTATCATAGGAAGACAGTGTGAACCAGGTCACACAAACTCTTAAAGGACCAGTACAAGCCCAGAAAGTTCTAAGTGTACTGTGGTACTGTTGGATCTCTACTTATTCTCAAGGAAATTGGTCTGTAAAAAACTATATGATGGGGAAAGACAGGAGCCCCTCACCAATAGTCAAATGGAGGATGAGGCTCTGTCAGCTCCAGAGGAACTTCTAAGGGAACAAGATATCGGTCCTACAGGTAATTTTCCTCCATCCGTCTTGCCCCGGTCTACTAAGTTCCCCCCTTTGTCCTTATGTCCGGCAGTGGATATATTTACTAGATTGGTTGTCGAAGATTTTAGGAAGATCTCCAGTAAACGAAGATCTGATAATCTGACTGCCAAACAGCGCATTGCACTGAATGAATTACGATCATATCATGATATAGTAATAAAATCAGCGGACAAAGGGGGGAACATAGTAATATGGCCTAGTGCCATGTATGAAAAAGAGGCCATGAGACAGCTGAGGGATGGTAGGACATATCTAAGATTAGATCATTATCCTGTGAAAGCCTTTACTGCAGCTTTGGAGGAGATTCTTTCCACAGCTTTGGATAAGGGGATTATCCCTAAAAAAGTGTATGATGGGCTGGTGACTAAATATCCAAAAATTCCTACTATATATTTTCTCCCTAAAATCCATAAGGATCCTTTGGATCCACCGGGGCGTCCGATCGTGTCAGGGATTGGGGGGCTATGCGAACCGATTTGCAAATTTATTGACTACTATCTTAAACCTCTGGTTGAAGCGTTGCCCTCCTATGCCCGTGACACGATGGACGTCCTGGCCAGTATTGATGGGGTTTTTCTTGAATCGGATATGCTATTAGTCACAGCTGACATTGAGTCTTTATATACTTGCATACACCATCATGATGGTATTGAAGCCTGTCGGTTCTTTTTGAGGGGCAGCAATTGGGATGGCCCTATGTGTGACCTGATTTTGGAGCTGTTGGAGTACATATTGACCCACAATTTTTTTATTTTCAAGGAATTTTTTTATTTACAGCAACGCGGCACTGCAATGGTCGCGGCCTGTGCGCCCTCTTTCGCCGGTCTCTTCCTTGGCTTTTGGGAGAGGGAGGTTTTCGGGGGGGAGGGCGCCCGGGCCGCAGACCATGTGCAGTGCTGGCTTCGGTACATAGATGATGTTTTCATCATTTGGCAGGGGTCTCAACAACAACTCATAAATTTTATGGAGGAATTAAACTCCAACAGGTTCAACATCAAATTGACCTATAATTATAGTCAAACGGAGGTGGATTTCCTGGACATCAAAATAATAGTGGACTCTCAATTACATCTACAGACTGATGTCTACAGGAAGCCCACCTCCATAAATGCACTTTTACATGCGCAGTCTTGTCATCCACACTCAACAATACGGGCCATCCCAATTGGACAATTTTTGCACATGCGCCGTATTTGCTCCTCCGATCACAGATTTGAACAGCAGGCTGAAGATCTCAAAGAAAGGTTCCTCATGAGGGGTTATAGCCATCGGAGTATAAAAAGAGGCTACCATAGAGCCAAAAAATCAGCACGGGCCACCTTATTGAATCCCCCACCTAAAAAAAGGGAATCACGAGACATGGTTAGATTTATTTCTACATTTAATGGGGAGTGGAATACCATGAGACAATGTCTTGATAAACATTGGGACATTTTACAATCTGAACCGAGTTTGAAAGGGGTTCTGTCAAGGCGCCCATTAATGACATATCGCAGGAGCCCCAATTTGGGAGATTTATTAGCACACTCCCACTATGTCCCTCAGAGAAAAAGTTTCTTTGACTCTCGTGGGCCGCCACAGGGATGTTTTCCGTGTGGGCATTGTGTAGCCTGTAGAAATGTCTTGCGGACATCTTCTTTTCAGTCAGCTGATGGAACACGTATCTTTTCCATTCGTCAGTATATTACGTGTAGCACCACACAGGTGGTGTATTATGCCACCTGTGGATGCCATAAGATATACATCGGCTTGACTTCCCGCCTGTTAAAGGTGCGAGTAAGAGAGCACGTTCGAGACATTTTGGCGGCAGTAGATGTACAAGACATTTCTTTACTAAAAACCATTCCCAAACATTATAAACTTCACCATGATTGTGACCCCAAGTCCTTTATGGTGAGAGGTATTCAACACATTCAGACTGGGATGAGGGGTGGCGATATTAAACGCCTCCTTGCCCAGAATGAGTGTAAGTGGATTACCATCCTTGGCACTATGAATCCCCACGGACTCAATGAGTCTTTAGGCTTTGCGTCTTTTTTATGAGACTGTTCCCTCTTTCTGCCTCTCTGCATGCCCAGTACTCCTTCATTTACACATTTTTTGTTTTTAGTTTTTTAATTTTAACATGTTTTTATCTCCCCTTTTTCTTGCCTACAGTCATTTATCTGGTATCTGTGCCATCTGATGTTTGATCTACTATTCCCAGTTGCTTTTTATATGGAATATCTGGATTAAAGAAGAGGATCTCTTTTATTAAAGTGAAGATTGGAGAAGAGGATCTTTCCTTTTTTTCTAACGTGTACATGTTTTGATAGTCATCTATCAGGTATTTGTGCCACTTGATGTTTGATCCAATACTCCTATTTGCTTTTGACATGGAATATTTGGATACAGCGATTGAACATAGATACAAAGAAAAGGATCTCTTTTACTAGTGTGCATACGTTTTGATAGGTGGTTATATCAGCATTTTTATGCTTAGATATATGTATATCTATATTCCTATCATTATTTTTTGTATTTTTGTTTATTTCTTAAAGCATTGGTATATTTATGTTTGTTTCTATTTTTTCTTCTTTTTCTGTGTATAGCTTCAATTTCATGATATATGTAATAGAATCACATTTACAATTTGTAGTTCTTTGCATTTTTTGGCATTATTGTTCTATTGATGTATTCTGGAATTATTATTCTTCAGCATCATGTTTGTCAGTGCGCGGTTTCCCTGCATTTATGTCATTTCCACAGTACCTGTTTCCTCCCCCTTTCTGCTCTATCTGACGTGCCCTGTTGTAGGGTGGCGGCTAGGCGCCAGCCGTCCCCTCCGTGGCGTCACTTCCGGTTTGGGCAGAGAGGGCGGAAGTACAGTCTCCTTTCTACTGCGCAGGTGCAACCTATTTGGTTATGGTTGGACCGTGATACCCACGTGACTCCGGTTATCAGATATTTAACTGGGCTGTGTCATCGCTTTAGCCACGCCCCCCTGAGGAAGCGGTTTTCACTGCGAAATGCGTATTGGGGTTTTCCCTGCACGGCAGCACATTCTCTGGCTGATATGATGGGTAGGACTTGACATTGATTATGTGTATATTGGGCATGTGTGCAATATTCTGGTGGACTGCTTATCTCTTGGTACTATATAGGAGTTTTATACTCCTCTTACAATAATGTCCTAGGACTTCACAGAGATTTTCTTTGCCTTCCACCCCATATACAATTCTTTATGTGCAATGCCTTTATTTTCATGAAGTGTCTATCCACATATACAGTATATTTTCACTGTTTGTCGCCATTGATGCTGCCACACAGGATTTTTCTTGTTCCTGGCTACTTTGATACTTTGCATGTACTTCAATTTTAAAAGTTCCCTTCTGCTCCCATTTTTTGCCTTTCTAATAAAATATGTTTATTTGCATGTAGTTTTGGACTCAGCCTCCTCCATTTTTTTCAGTTTTGTTTGAGTCGTCCTACTCCCTACTTTACTGGGGTTTAATATGTGCACTGGCATAATATGAATAATTATGTTTTCTGAGGGTATCTGTTTTATCTACTGTTGGGGCAGATAGACTGCTGTGTACAGGCCTCTAGAGGGGACATGGGGAAATCCCGAAAAGGGGTGGTGGCCCAAAAAGGGGTGGAGTCCCAGAGGGAGGCGGAGTCCCAAAAGGGGATTGTGGCCTAAAAAGGGGCAGAGATTTCAAAAGGGGCGGCACTGGTTACCTCAGTGGACATGTCTGGGGAACATCAGTGTTTATGTCTTACCTATTCTGAGTGCGGTATAGACTTTCCAACTGATGACAAGCCACAGGTGTGTACCGTGATGCTACAGTGGGAAGGAGTCGCTGGACTCAAAGAGTCAGGTGACTCTGACAGGAACTCCTCGTTTTCTGTCTGACCGAGAAAAAGGTCAAGGTTCGCTGCAAACATGGGGTCACTGTGGACTATACTGTGGACAGAGTAATGATTGAGGGGTCCAAAAGCATTGCGTGCCAAGGTGGCAGTACACCACCAAACTTAGTGTATCCCTTTGAGAGGAGCCGGGACTTTGTCTTGTTTGACGATGCATGGGAAGTTGATGAAGTGTGGGGTGGCTCAAAGGAGGAGGTAGCACCACCGAAGGTAGATAGTTCAATGTTCCGGGTGACTGAGAGAAAGTGTGGGTCTGAGCAATTCGGGGATTTGGCTGGGGTGACCAAACGTGTGACCGTGGGAAACGGGGTACCTCCAGGAAAAGGGGTCTGACACCTGTGTGAGTAGGGATTTGCTGTTCCAGGATGACAGGGTGAGTGGGGGTGACTCCAATTCAGACTGTGACTCGAACACAAGGGAAAGAGAGTGTAGTAAGGAGGTCACTTTGTCTTGGACAAACTCCAGCACAGAGGGAGTTAGTGATGACCTGGAATTAAAACAGACCTGTAGTAGGCTCGCTGAGACCATAGAGGATGCAGGAACAGGGATCTCTGAAGAGGCAGAGTGTAGGTGGGCAAGAGAGCCCATGTGAAAGTCTAATTAAAGAGCTGATGGTGCGACACGTGCTGGCCAAAAGAGAGCAGGACCGTGCGGTAGAGCTGCTTAAAGAGACGAGAAAGGGTCCTGAGACAAGTGACTGAGCACATAGTGGATGAGTTGGAGAAGGAAGTCTCTGAGCTCAGAGGTCACCTGTCAGCATGTAAAACCATGAACAAGACCCTGTTGGAAGATATAGAAGTGCTCAGAGAGACCCAAGAGAAGCATCAACAGGAGATTCTCCGGAGAGAGGATGAGCATCGCTGCTTGGCAGAGGAGCGAGATGGAGTTCTTCAAGAGCTCAAGATAAAGGAGACTAAGGCCCAGCTCCAGAAATCCACGGATGACCAGGAAATCAAACTGTTGCGCTCACCCGAGCTGATCACAATGAAGGAGAGTGAGCTGGAGAGGCTGACCAAAGAAGGGGCCTCCACGGAGGAAGAAATCCAGCTGGGGAAGTGCCACGCAAATGGCCATACAAGGGATGCCGATGTCTTGGAAAACTGCGCTGACGCTCAGGACGAGGAGGTCCAAGAGTATGTCCAAGAAGGGGAGACTTTTGAAGTGTATAATGGAGGTACCCGAAGACATGTGAGAAGCATGTGCCATTGAGGATGTGCATGAGGCCTTTAGGAAGGCTATAGAAGCATGTAGTGTGATCTGGGCACCAGAGATGAAGCAGTTTGTCATACTGTCAACTAAGGAAGTCACAAGGAAGTGGGTTGCTATCCTGAGGGATATGCATCTACAATGCCTCCGCACAAAGCAGATGATCCTGTTGAAGAAAAAAGAAGCCGCTCGATGTCTAGAGTGTGCGAGGAAAGTTCAAAGTGAGCGGGGCATTGCAGAAGACATCATTCAAGTGCCCGGAGGTCTGGTGAGGAAAGTCATCGGAAGGTTTGGGAAAGTGATGCAGGAGATGGTGAACAGGTCTGGCGTGATGAGAGTGAGGATTCCGTCTGATGACGAAGCCCAGGACATGGGTGAAGATGGGATGGTTCCATTCCTCGTTGTCGGGTCCATGGAGAGCCTTGGGAATATCCGGATGCTCCTGGAGTATCGCGTGTCATACCTGAAAGAAGTAGAGCAGCTAAGACTTGAGAGGGAGCAGATCAACAGAGAGCTGCAGGAAATGGAAAGAAGATGGCCGCCACCTTCAAATCGCGGTATAGAAAGGCGAAGAGGTTCGCTTAAGACTGGAAGTCCTCAAGCTGGAGATAAGAGAGTACATAGAGATAAATGGAAGGCCTGCTCTCGGGACAATATAGACCTTAGGAGAAATGGCCAGCAGAGAGATGATAGTAGGTGGCCTGATGGAAGAGGAAGTAGTGATGCCTCATTTAGCTGAGAGCTGAGTGACCTAGGCGGGAGACCCTGTAGAAGACGTGGTGACAAAGAGTCAGTCCAGGCAAGAGGTAAGGGGGCAAGGGAGTCGCAACACCATACTGACCGCCGGGGATGCGGGTGGTCTGACATGGGCCCATCTTTATCAAAGAATGAGACAGAGTTGGATAATGGACGCCTACTGAAGGGTTCAGTAGCAGGGCCTGACTTTGATAGACGATTTGACTGGCAGAGAGGACCGATAAGGATCTCTGGTCGAGTAATAGAAAGTGCCAAGCCCCACGGCTTTAGGCAGAGGGGGGGAATATGTGGTGTGACGGGTGGTCGCATGGTTAATGGGAGGTATATGTCACATGGATGGATGCTCCCTGTGATGCAACCCGGAGTATTTTGCCTATAGTGAACATGAGCACTAAAGGTGTCATTTAGTGCACTGGGTCCGGGTTGCGGCTAGCTATGAGAGATGGGAGGGTCTGGCTACCCATATTGCCTCACCTTTGGGTGAGGGTGCGGACTGTACCCCATTTTGCCTGAAGATATGTGTATGTTCAGGACCTGTGGTGAGGTCCTGACCATGTGACCAGCTCATGTGATCCATACCTCACCTATGGGTGTGGTTACACGGCTATGTAATTGAGGTGTTTAGCACATGTGAGTGAGTGTGAGGGAGTCTGTCAAGAGTGTGGACAGACTTCCATGTGTCCAGGTGGGACACTACAGAGTGGTCTGTGTTCTAAGGAAGGAGAAGCCTTCCTGTGTCTGCGGCTGCAGATAGAGCTCTGCTATGGACATTGCCCTGCCCTGTGTGCACAGGACCTGAGGGAACACAGCCCAGCTAAGGACTGTTTATGTTGCTTTTGACTGCTGTGAAGGCTGGAAACCGTATTTTGTTACTGTGAGGTTTATGGAGCAAATAAACCGAAAGGAATCGTTTTAACTCTGAATATGCCAGTGTTTACCTTTAAGACCTGCAAAATGGGTAATCCCTATCCACTCACATGGTGGAACGCTACAACATGGATTACTGGAACCATGTCCTGTGGTCTGATGAGACCAAGATAAACTTATTGGTTCAGATGGTGTCAAGAGTGTGCAGCGGCAGCCAGGTGGGAAGTGCAAAGAGCAAAGTGTATCCTGCCTACAGTCAAGCATGATGGTGGGAATGTCATGATTTGGGGCTGCCTGAGTGCTGCCAGCTGCCAGCTACAGTTCATTGAGGGAACCATGAATGCCAACATGTACTGTGACATACTGAAGCAGAGCATGATCTTCTCCCTTCAGAAAGGCAATACTACAACATGATAACAACCCCAAACACACCTCCAAGATGAGCACTGCTTTGCTAAAGAAACTGAGGGTAAAGATGTTGGACTGGCCAAGCATGTCTCCAGACCTAAACCCTATTGAGCATCTGTGGTGCATCATCAAACAGAAGGTGGAGGAGCACAAGATCTCCAACATCTACCATCTCCATGATGGCATCATGGAGGAGTGGAAGAGGATCCCAGTGCCAACCTGTAAAGTTCTAATGACCTCCACGCCCAGGAGAGTTAAGGCAGTGCTTGAAAATATTCACAGTTTGGGCACAATTTGGCCATTTTCCCTTAGGGGTGTACTCCCTTTCATTGCCAGCATTTTAGACATTTATTGCTGTGTGTAGAATTAATTAGAGGGCACCGAATGCACGCTGCTATACAAGCTGTACACTGACTACTGTACATTGTATCAAAGTGTCAGATCTTCAGTGTTGTTCCATGAAAAAATGCAATAAAATATTTACAAAAATATGAGGGGTGTACTCACTTTTGTGATATACTGTATATACATGTAAAACTTGCCCTGTAAGTCTTTTTCTTTACCTGCAGGTCAGAACGAGATACTCCAGAAAGCTGCAGTGGCTCGCAATGCTCGGACAGAAAGCGCTCCTTCTCCTGGGCCCGCTCTTCTTCCTCATGTTCCATCTCATTCTTAGCAATCTGCAGCATCAGACTCTAAAGCAAATAATTGTGACAGTCCAAAAATAATATTACCAGCACAAGTCACACACCGGACTGGATAAATGCAAATTTACAGGAAGCATTTTGTTAAAGGAAGATCTAAAATCCATTTCAACTCCATTTGCTGTTGCTATTTACTGTTATCAGCCAATGAGAGGAGAGGCTGAGCACACATAGGGTGTACTCACTTATCTCCAGGTCTGAGAATCTCCAGATACAATTCAATACACATGTGTTAATGACATTAAATGCTGTCGAGTTGACTGTAGATTTAGTGCTTATATACAGAGTTCTTTTTTTTAATAATTTGAGCAAAAATTTAAGAAACTTTGCAAATTACTGTATTAGGGATAATTACTGTATTAGGGATTTTAGTGCCTATATACCAACTATTTTAGTGCCTATTTACCAAGTTTCAGCTGGGATTTTAGTGCCTATTTACCAACTTTCAGCTGCATTGATACCAGAACATAGTCATCTGGAGTACAGATGATGGCAGTGGTAGAGGTTGAGACAGGCATTTTCACTGCCATCATCTGTACTCCAAATTTGTAAATTCTGATATTAATGTAGCTGAATTCAAATCGACTGGAAAAGAAAAGGTTTGGAAGCAACTTACTGTATATACAGTTTTATTAAAAGGGATGAAAAACAATTCACTTAATAAAGTGATTCGCAAAGTTTCATAATTTTTCATGCTGGAGAAAAATATTAAAAAAAATAATAGTTTAATTATTGTCGAAATGTCCTGTACTTGTTTTTATTTTTTGAAACCACCCAAATTAATTGATAATAGTTTACATTTTTCATGACCTTGCCGCTATTGACACCCTCAGGTAAGTGTTATCTATGGCAGGGTTCCCCAACTCCAGTCCTCAAGGCTCACCAACAGATCATGTTTTCAGGATTTCCTTAGTATTGCTCAGGTGATAATTGCTTCACCTGTGCAATACAAAGGAAATCCTGAAAACATGATCTGTTGGTGGGCCTTGAGGACTGGAGTTGGGGAACCCTGATCTATGGAACAAGTATTGAATTTCTCTACAACGCCACCACAGGATAAATGAAGCATTACACAGTTCCTATTTAAATCAATAGGCCTTCTTTGAATAGCATGGATATGACATGTCTTCCGGAGAGAAAGAGACACTCTTCTCAGTGACCTCTGGAGAATAGATGAAGGATTGCTACATAACAAAAGTCATAAAAATTGAAACAAGTCCTGGATCCTGGTCAAAAATCTAGCATTTACTCTCATTATATATTTATATTATTACCTTCAGTTGCAGTTTCCGAGATGCCGAAATCTTTGGTTTTCGCTGAGAAAAAAAAAAGTCGTATTACTTTGTTTACCTAAAACTGTCATTAAATTTCACAATATCAACTGCAACCATTAGTAAACAGATCTTAGACCTGATGAGGCTGGTGTACTACCTTTTGGAAATAAGTGTAAGTAGCTGTATAATTCTGTTTTAGAGCTCCAACTGGGCTTATTATCATTATTAAAAATTTTAGCTTAACTGACACATACAATATAAAATGCATATTGAAACAGAATAAAACTTCTTTCATCCTTCTTTACCTTGGCGTATGGTTCGGTGGCATAGGAGCGATAGTTTGCTGATGACTTTCTTCGGAGTGGTGGTGGTGCTACAACGGGAGGAGGAGGTGGTGCAGGTTTTGGTGGCTCTGGCACAGGTTCGTCTTCCTCCTCTTCTTCCTCAACATACTCCTCTTCTTCATACTGTTTGTAATAAAGCATTATTGTTCTGGATATAACGTATTTTATCAGTAGGATATATCGTATCTGGTACCTAACTTTTGGCAAAATTCATGATGCCTGTGGCTACTACTAGAGGAAGTCTACTGAGAACGTATTTATGTAACCCAATCATAAATCTTCAGAGTTCCTAAACTTGTACTGGTGGTATCTGAAGGCAATGAAATCTCATTATATAAATATCATATCATAAATAATGTAATCTGAGAGCAGCATGATGTAGGGACTGAGACTCTGATTCCGGTGATGGCTTAGTAAGCTGTATTTTGCTGTTTCAACACAATCAGTGTTTTGTCACCAGGAGATTATCACTACAGGACTAGTTGTCTCGTGTCACTTGGTCCAGCCAAACACCCACCACTGATTGGCAGCTTTCTTTATACTCTATATAAAGTTGCCAATCAGTGGTGTGGGCGGGGTTATACTGAGCTTAGCATTCCGAGCTTTGCTAACTCTGCCGCAGAAAAAACAGGTATTATATCTAGTAAACTAAGTGAAACATTGCTGGAATCAGAGTCTCTGTTCCTACATCATGCTGCTGTCGGATTACATAACAAAAGCTACTGAAAGATTACCTTTAAAGAAGAACCTGATTGATTTCATATTTAAAATTCTCTTTTGTTCCTTCATTTTGAATTTTAAAAATTGATAAAAATAAATTATCATCACTTCTAATTTTGAAAGTTTTCATTGCAGCAGTTTTTCAACCCCTGACCACAACTTTTGCCCAGAACTATATATTCCCAGCATATAAGTGAAGCATCTGAATGTGTCATCTCTGAGCAATGTCTTCAGTGACTCATACGGGCAGAAGCCTCCATACGTTATTTTACATCTTGCTGAACTAGTGAAATGTCACCTTGGATCGAAAGTAAGAATCATTTTCTCTTTTTTTTTTTCCACCTTTCATTAAATGAGTATTACCAAAAATATAAGCACGTTGTTCTTCATCGTGTTAGAGAAAATTACAGCCCCCGACTACCAGTTCCTGTCTTACTGCTGGATGCTGACTTATTATATGATAGACCTTATTACATTTCTGAGCTGCAAATTAAAGCTAAACAATATATTGAGGGTAATGAGATATCCAGTATTGTGCACAAACCTATCATTTCTATCGCACATAATCCTAATTAATTTTATATTAAGTTTTTCTTGTAAAGTAACCCTCCAATCCTATTCAAACAATTTGACTATGCAGGTCACTCTACTAAAGGTGCATTTACACTGCACGATTATCATCCCATGTAAACAGGTTGCCGATCACCCGATGAATGGGCAAAACTCGTTCATGGGGTGAAATGATCTTTTAAGCTGCTCGAAACATCATTGTTCTCGGCAGCACATTGTCCTGTGTAAACAGTACTTGTGCTGCCGAGAACAACGACAGGCTATACTCGCTGAACGATCTATGACTGATCAGTGTGCATCTAAAACTTGGTCGACCGGTGTTAAAATGCTATAAACATTTTGCTGATTAGAGGTCGTTTGACTCTTGGCCATACTGTCCCCTTTGCTGCCCTCAGATAGGACCAGCATTAATGTCAGAGAAGTCAAAGACAGTGCCAACCCTTTTGAAAAGCTAGAAATAGGGTTCCAGAACAGAGGTGGACTAGCAGGATCTTCCAAAATTATGGCACCGGGTAAGTTTACTTGTATAGACAAATTTTGCACTTGAGCATCATGTTAACCTCATCAGGGTCAAACTATTTTTGGTCTTCAGAACCACACAAAATGTTTATTAATTTAAGTTCTTTGGGGGGAAAGCTAGAGAAAGAACCCTATTCATTTATATTTTTACCCATTAATACCAAGTAGACGTATTTATTATACATGGACGTTTAAAGAAGCCACCAGTAGACCATACAGCTGGCCAGAGAAAGCCACATTGACTTTTTTTCTTGTCAGTGCTCACCTGCTTCCAATGGTCTCATAGACTTAGATAAGAAACTGTATAGCCCCAATGGAAATGTTCGGGGTGGCTCCTATTACGGACCATTAAAACACACTAGTATAAAACACACTAGTATAAAAGTCTGGAGTTGCTCCTCACTGCACAACCACAGTGAGGAGGAACTACACACGGTCAAAATTGTTGGTACCCCTCATTTAATGACAGAAAAACCCACAATGGTCACAGAAATAACTTGAATGTGACAAAAGTAATAATAAATCAAAAATCTATGATAATAAACAAATGAAAGTCAGACATTGCTTTTCAACCATCCTTCCACAAAATTTAAAAAAAAATAACTCACTTAATAGGCCTGGGCAGAAATGATGGTACCCCTGAAAATAATGTGACAAAAGGGACATGATAAATCAAGGTGTGTCCACTAATTAGCATCACAGGTGTCTACAATCTTGGAATCAGTGAGTGGGTGGGTATAGAGGCCTACAGATTCTCACTGTGCTGTTTGGTGACATGGTGTGTATCCCACTCAACATGGACCAGAGGAAGCGAAGGAAAGAGTTGTCTCAGGAGATTAGAAAGAAAATTATAGACAAACATGTTAAAGGTAAAAGATATAAGACCATCTCCAAGCAGCTTGATGTTCCTGTGACTACAGTTGCACATATTATTCAGAAATTTAAGCTCCATGGGACTGTAGCCTACCTCCCTGGATGTGGCCGCAGCAGGAAAATTGATGACAAATCAAAGAGATGGATAATACAAATGGTAACAAAAGAGCCCAGAAAAACTTCTAAACAGATTAAAGGTGAACTTCAAGCTCAAGGAACATCAGTGTCAGATCGCACCATCCATCTATGTATGAGCCAAAGTGGACTTCATGGGAGACGGCCAAGGAGGACACTATTGTTGAAAAAAAAATAAAGTAGCCAGACTGGAATTTGCCAAACTACATGTTGACAAGCTACAAAGCTTCTGGGAGAATGTCCTATGGACAGATGAGACAAAAATGGAACTTTTTGACAAGGCACATCAGCTCTATGTTCACAGATGGAAAAATGAAGCATATCAAGAAAAGAACACTGTCCCTACTATGAAACATGGAGGAGGCTCTGTCATGTTCGGGAGCTGCTTTGCTGCATCTGGCACAGGGTGTCTAGAATCTGTGCAGGGTACAATGAAATATCAAGACTATCAAGGGATTCTAGAGAGAAATGTGCTGCCCAGTGTCAGAAAGCTTGGTCTCAGTCACAGGTCATGGGTCTTGATAATGACCCAAAACACAGCTAAAAACACTCAAGAATGGCTAAAAGGAAAACATTGGGCTATTCTGAAGTGACCTTCTATGAGCCCTGACCTAAATCCTATTGAGCATCTTTGGAAAGAGCTGAAACATGCCATCTGGAAAAGGCAACCTTCAAACGCGAGACAACTGGAACAGTTTGCTCTTGAGGAGTGGGCCAAAATTCCTGTCAAGCGGTGCAGAAGTCTCATTGACAGTTACAGGAATCGTTTGCAGTGATTGCCTCAAAAGGTTGTGCGACAAAATATTAAGTTAAGGGTATCATCATTTCTGTCCAGGCCTATTTCATGAGTTTTATTTTTTTTTAAGTTTTGTGGAAGCATGGCTGAAACGCAATGTCTGACTTTCATTTGTTAATTTTCAAAGATTTTTGATTTATTATTACTTTTGTCAGATTCAAGTTATTTTGTGACCATTGTGGATTTTTCCGTCATGGGTTTGACCACGTGTGTAAAGACCCCTCTTCTGGTGATCATGGACTCTCCAGTGATCATATTTATTAACCATTATGTGTATAGATGATAAATGGAACATGTGGGAAAAACCTAGTAATAGCTATTACTACAAGGCATGGGGAAGGATAACTGCAGAACTAGTCTGATTTACTTATTACTTATATTTCAGATACTATGACCACAATTCATCAAAGCTTTAAAGAAAGAATTCTGGCATAAAAACTTTGAAATACTGCAAAATTTTGTGACTTTTGGCATTTTTACTTCCGTTTTCCCGGCTCAAACAAACTGGGCAGAACGGTGGCTCAGCGGGTGTGTGATGCTACAACTCCTATAACTCATAACGAGCTGTGGCATTCCACATACCTGACACACATCAGTTTTCTGGCATAGTTCACATAGGCACATGCCACTTGTAGGGCCCTCCAGATCCGTGAAGAAGTGCGCACCCTTCACAAATAAGGAGTGTCTGACACTAGCATGCCCCTTATTTAAGATCAGCGTTAATCACACCTGTCTTGATCAATCAAGGCCATTGTGTCGTATTTCTAATACAGATATATCATTAAAAAAATAAAGGATTACTTGGGAGGTGCACAAATCAAGAGGAGTGACAAGTGATAGGTTCACAGAGCAGAAACGTCCTTATTTCGGTGATAAACATATAATGAGTTTCAGGGATGAGTCGTTCCAATATAGACTCCAATCTAAACCACATAAAGGGGACAGTTGGTCTCCAAAACGCATTGATTGTTTATCAGCGAAATAAACAAGTTTCTGCTCTTCGAACTTTGGCACCACAAGAATAATCTTTAATTTTCTTCAAATTCCATAACTGTATGACGGGTTGCTGAATGTGGAAGGGACATTGGAGAGGGAAGGTTTGGCTACCAGTCATCACATGGTTTCCTCATAGTTCCTCAGGGGTGCATAACCATGTAAGTTGAGAGTCCAACCTTATATTATAAGACAACCGCTCTCCTGCCTGCCCTATGAAGCTCATTCCTTTCTTTTATTGTTTTCTTATGTGCACATTTGTTCTGTATTTGGAATTGGGTTAATACAGTAGACCCCAATCCCAAAAATATATTATTTGCTGTGTGCAGGGCAACAAACACCTACAGAGAAGTCTGTGTCCAGTCCGCTTACACTGCTAAAGATATGAACATTCCTAGGAACGCTGATTTCCTGATTATCAGGAAACTTCTGCACAACTTTTTAGTTCCGACCTGAAAACTGGATAACTGTATTATTCTTTTTTTATAATTTGAACTTTATAGGAAACAGGCGTTGCCTGTGCATAGTAACAAATTATAATGATTATATTGCACCTAAAAAACGTGCATATAATCCTATCCTGTGTGATACTGCCTGCTGAGCCGTGTATCTAATCCTATTCTGTGTGATACTGTCTGCTGAGCCATGTATCTAATACTATTCTGTGTGATACTGTGTGCTGAGCTGCGTATCTAATCCTATCCTGTGTAATACTGTCTGCTGAGCTGTGTATCTATTCCTATCCTGTGTGATACTGACTGCTGAGCTGTGCATCAAATCCTCTCCTGTGTGATACTGACTGCTGAGCTGTGTATCTAATCCTATCCTGTGTGATACTGACTGATGAGCTGTGTAACTAATCCTCTCCTGTGTGATACTGACTGCTGAGCCGTGTATCTAATCCTATCATGTGTGATACTGACTGATGAGCTGTGTAACTAATCCTCTCCTGTGTGATACTGACTGCTGAGCCGTGTATCTAATCCTATCCTGTGTGATACTGACTGATGAGCTGTGTAACTAATCCTCTCCTGTGTGATACTGACTGCTGAGCCGTGTATCTAATCCTATCCTGTGTGATACTGGGCTTCCCCTGCAGTCTGTGTCAGAGGGTGGTCTGTGTTGGTATGGTAATAATTTCCAGCTTTACAGAAGGACGATAACACCATAGAAATGATAAGAATAATAGGCCTCAGTTGCCACAACTGTCTACAAAGAAAACTGTTGCTGATAGCAACCAATCACAGCTCATTTTTCATCTTTTAAACAGCTCTGGGACAGCGTGGCGAGTTTTGAGTGGCGACTTTTGTGTTTCGACTTTTATGTGGCGAGGTTAGTGTATGTGTGGTGAAATGTGTGCTGAGGGTGGTATATGTGTTGAAGCACGTGGTAGTGTGTGGTGCATTTTGTGTGTGTGTTCATATCCCCGTATGTGGTGAGTATCCCATGTCAGGGCCCCACCTTAGCAACAGTACAGTTTATACTCTTTGGCGCCATCGCTCTCATTCTTTAAGTCCCCCTTGTTCACATTTGGCAGCTGTCAATTTGCCTCCAACACTTTTCCTTTCACTTTTTCCCGATCATGTAGATAGGGGCAAAATTGTTTGGTGAATTGGAATGCGCGGAGTTAAAATTTTGCCTCACAACATAGCCTATGATGCTCTCGGGGTCCAGACGTGTGACTGTGCAAAATTTTGTGGCTGTAGCTATGACGGTGCAGATGCCAATCTCAGACAGACATACTTACATACATACACACACATCCACATTGAGCTTTATATATTAGATTGATCATAATGGATACTCATCTGTAACAGATCCGTTTTTAAAGCACTGCACATGCCCAGAAGACTAAGGTTATGTGCCCACGTAGCGTTTTTCATGCAGAATATTCCTGAGCAGAAACGCACACCCTCTTCCCGGGAAAACGCATGCGTTTTATGAAGCGCTTTTGTTAGCGTTTTTGACGCTTTTGTTAAGCATTTTCGCATGCGTTTCCTATGCGATTTTGCAATACAATTGAATGTATGCAAAATTAATGAACATGCTGCGTTTTTTCCGCTTAGCATTTCCGCAGCGGAAAAAACGCACCATTAGCACAACATGTGCGTTTTCCATTATGATTACATTGGATGCTTTTCTTAGGCCTGTTTCACACATCAGTTTTGCACAATCAGTCAAGATCTGCCGCTTTGTGAAAAAAACGGACCCGCCAATTTTCCTTGCGGATCCATTTTTTTTCCCCATTGACTTTCATTATCAAGGAAAAAGAAAAAAGGTCCAGCTAAATCTGGTTACTGCGTGAAGACTGCACGTGGTCCGGGCTATCCACTACACATGGTGAGCTGGCTTCTTTTTCTCTTTTTGACTTTCATTATCAGCGGATTTTGACTGATGACTGTCCGTTGCATCCGTATTTCTGCAGATCCGCCAAAATTTTGGCGTCCGCAGGGATCACCAAACGGAGCATGCAACGTTTTTTTTGCAGTCCGGATCCGCATTTTTGCCTTTTAACCCTGAATCAAGTGTCGCTGTTGGTTGAAAATTCTCTCTCTCTCTCTTCTCCAGCCTCTCATTGCGCGATCTCCAGCCTGTCATCGCGCGATCTCCAGCCTCATCATCGCGCGAGATGACCGGTATTATTTTTATTTATTTTTTTTTATTTTTTCCTGCCGCGGTTCCTTTAAATTTTTACCATCGGCGGATCCGTACATCCGCCGATACGTTGTGCCCCATTTCTGTCAGTCCGCCTGTGGATCCGTTTTCCGCTATTTTGGCGGATTTAAACTGACAGAAAAAACTGACGTGTGAAACAGGCCTTAAGCGTTTCCGCAGCAGAAACGCTTGTCTAAAA
The DNA here is from genome assembly GCF_039654945.1 of Dendrobates tinctorius. NCBI lineage: Eukaryota > Metazoa > Chordata > Amphibia > Anura > Dendrobatidae > Dendrobates > Dendrobates tinctorius. The sequence goes on from NW_027361696.1 coordinate 81,053,563, forward strand.
GCGCTGCGGAAACGCTTAAAAAACGCAACGTGAGCACACAGCCTAAAGCTTTTCGGAGACACCAAATGGATCAATTACATACGGAACAAAAATGAATGCAAAATGGAACCCAGTGTGCATCCATTATTGCTCTGTTTGTAACAGATCCATTTTTGTTTTATACTATATTTGATGCCTTACAAAGAGATAACAACTGGACATGTGAATGGAGCCTTAAGCCCCTGTTACACACTGCGATATCGCTAGTAATATCGCTGTAAAGTCACCGATTTTGTGACGTTGCAGCGATATTACTAGCGATATCGCTGCATGTGATACTTACCTCTGACCGGCTCCCCTGCTGGTTATCGCTGATCGCGCGAGAAGCTGCTGGACCATTCCTCGTCGTCCACTTCCTGTGGCACTTCCTGCTGTGACGACAAGCGACGCGTGGACGTGGGCGGGAGGACGCAGGATCGCCTAGTGTGACAGGTAAGTAGCGATCCCCGTCCCCAGCTATGTCGCTGGTGAGATCTGCCTGTGTGGCAGCTCACTAGCGACCACCCAGCGATTCACCAGCGATCCTGACCGCGTCATATCGCTGGTCGGGATCGCTGGTGAGTCGCTAGGTGTAACGGTACCCTTACATGAAGCCAATCAGCGGTTGTTTCATGCATACAATTGATCTGTCTAAATGCAGTATCAGTAATATGATAAAGACACGTTTTTCACTATTAGTTAAGGACATTATGTAAAAGCAATAGAGAGAGGGTCTCTTACACTAGAGGGTGGGCCAAAAATACACTGATTATTCTAAACTCCCTATAATCTAGTTTGTAGACATCTTGTTGACTTGCGCAGGAGCAGCTGATGGTATCTGTCCATGATTTATGACACACTGGATGGACTCTGGAATCTTATTATCAGGACACAATCCACCTACAACTTGTGCAAATGAAGAAAATAATACAAGCCAGGAGGTCATGTTGGTATTTGTGATAAGCTTCTCACAAGGAGCTTATCAATAAATTTACAATTTTGGGACAAAATTGCTAAACAAAATCCAGAAAATGTTCCTGTGTATTATTCTCTGACCCATCTTCTTGGCCAAAAGACAAGTGTTTAAGTACATACTAACACTACTGAGGATGAGGATTATTCCTTTATTTATTTGGATGGATTTAGGAATTGAATTTGTCAATTTGTTAAATCCATCTTGAATGACTAAAAGAACTTTAAGGTCCTTTCTGTAGACTACTCTCTTTAACACCATTTCTAGAATCATAGAAATCTAGAATGTTAGAGCCGGAAGGGGCCTCCAGGGTCATCGTGTCCAACCCCCTGCTCAATGCAGGATTCACTAAATCATCCCAGACAGAGGTCTGACCAGCTTCTATTTAAAGACTTCCATTGAAGGAGTACTCACTACATCCTGTAGCAGCCTGTTCCACTCATTGATCACCCTCACTGTCAAAAAGTTTTCTCTAATATCTAAACTGTATCTTCTCCGTTTCAGTTTCAATCCATTGCTTCTCGTGTTTCCATGTGCAAATGAGAATAAGGATGATTCCTCTACACTGTGACATCTCTTCAGATATTTGTAGACAGCTATTAAGTCTCCTCTCAATCTTATTTTTTGCAAGCTAAACATTCCCAGATCCTTTAACTGTTCCCCGAAGGACATACTTTGCGGTCCGCTCACCATCCCGGTCGCTCTTCTCTAAACTTTTTAAAATGTGGTGCCCAGAACTGGACACAGTATTCCAAATGTGGCCTGACTGAGGAGAAGTAGAGGGGGATAATTACTTCACATGACCTAGACTCTATGCTTCTCTTAATACATCCTAGAACTGTGTTTGCCATTTTTGCTGCTGCATCACACTGTTAACTCATGTTCAATCTGTGATCTATTAGTATACCCAAGTCTTTTTCACATGTGCTATTGCTTAGTTCTATTCCTCCCATTCTGTAGATGTAATTTTTGTTTTTCTTGCCCAGATGTAGGATCTTGCATTTCTCCCTTTAAATACCATTCTATTAGTCGCTGCTCATTGTTGAAGCTTTTCCAGATCCTTCTGAATCCTTTCTCTATCTTCTCTAGTGTTAACTAATCGTCCATATTTCGTCTTCATATCATGACCCTGGCCCTTCATCATCATCATCATCATCTTCCGTTTAATCATCAACTTCTCATTCTCCTTCCTCATCATAGTCATCTTCTTTATCTCCTTTATATTCTTCTTCTACATTATCATCATCAATGTCATAGTCTTTGTTACCATCTTCTTATTCTCCTTCATCATTATCATCATCATCATTCATTTATCTCTTTTATCATCATCATCTTCTACTTCTTCTCAATCATCATTCTTATATCTTGTTTTATCTTTATTGCACTGATCATCATCTTTTTCTCCATCGTCATCATCATCCTCATCCTATTCTTCTTCATCATCATCAGCTCCAAATGACTACTTAGACAATGCCTCCATCACTTCTTTCCAAGGCTTATTGGTTCTACAAAGCATTGGATGACTTGAACAAATACTCATTTACCTACCCATTTGCAACCATAGACTCAACTTTGATGAAGGATAGACTTTGACTCCAATTTAGACATTAGATCAAATCCAATTGCAATGTGGGCCCCCATCCGTCCAATGGCCTGTGTGTGACACATGTATGAAAGGCCTTTTGTGTTTGTCATACCTATGAGCGCTGGATGCTGCAAAGCTAAAATGGTCTTGCATAAAATGCAAACTAACTTTTCCTATGTGATTAGTATGATGCGGAAGGGAAACAGTCACATATTACATACAGTATCTTAGAGAATTTGAGTACATAGATAAGGTCTTTAAAATAAGATTTCTAAAAGAGCATGATGGTTTCTTATTCTTGCTCTTAGGCCGGTTTCACATTAGCGCATTTTATGCGCGCGCACGGCCGGGGGTAGCTCCGCCCCCGATCCGGCTCTCTGCCCGGCGTGCCCGCCCCTTCCTTGTAGCGCCGCCTCCTAGCGGACAGCGGCGCCTGCGATCGGCGCACCCTATCTTTAGCATAGGGTGCGCCGATCGTGCGCAGGCCGTGCGCTAGTTGCGCTTTGACCTGCGCTGCGCACTTATGACGGTGCGCCGTGCGCGCCAAAATCCGAAAAGTTCGATTTTGGCGCGCACGGCGCACCGTCATAAGTGCGCAGCGCAGGTCAAAGCGCAACTAGCGCACGACCTGCGCACGATCGGCGCACCCTATGCTAAAGATAGGGTGCGCCGATCGCAGGCGCCGCTGTCCGCTAGGAGGCGGCGCTACAAGGAAGGGGCGGGCACGCCGGGCAGAGAGCCAGATCGGGGGCGGAGCTACCCCCGGCCGTGCGCGCGCATAAAATGCGCTAATGTGAAACCGGCCTTAGAGAGGCATAACTTGGAGAGCTGAAATCAATACCTCTAAGTCATATTGAAGATCAAAAAGAGCCACAAAAATACTTACAGTCACCTCTTCCCTACAAGATAAGAGGAAAAAAACATTAATATTCAGAAATGCTTAAGGAACAAGACACATAAACTATTATGTAGCCCTAGAGAAAGAAGAATGTGGGTAGTTATTACAAAGATGCAGTCGGAGAGCAGTTTCGATCTTGAAAAATGGCTGAGGAAACTAGATAGGAAGCAAAGGTTTAGCAGCAGCATGAACTCAAAAATGAAGTGTAATAACAGCACCATGCACAAACCAACACTTAAACAATAATTGATACTGACCAAACTCTGATGACACCATTCAAAAGCACTGATGAAACGCAGACCACTTCTTGGGCAGAGGAAAAATCATTGACGTGTGAAACTGCCCTAACCTGTGCAACCATGATTACTGAGGTCAGTGACAACTGCAGCAATCATAGGGTCAGAGGATCCTTAATTCTCAAGGTAGAGGAGAGTCACTAAGCTACCGTAAATGGGCCTAATTTAAAACCCATTAGTAAGGGTTTTAAACACTTCTTCTGACTTGCTCCACAGATAAAGTGTAAGTGAAGGCATAACGGCTGTTACCCACTCCCACAACATGCAACTATGCACTTATTTTGGAAATATAAGAAGTTTTTTTATGAGTGCTGTAAGTTCTTATCTTTTATTATTGTGATGAAAAGCTAAGCTAGACAGTCCAAAAATGAACCAATTTTCATTAACCTGTATGAGCCACCTTCTTTAAATATAATGAAAGGTGAATGCCTCCGTTGGGCTGCTCATGATCAGTTTTGCTATAGGGTCCAATTATTTATTTTTATCCCCTCGCGTATACTGTAAAGGTTCATTTACACTGCAGGATTATCGTGAACAAGCGTTCCTAGGAATACTTGGTTCCCAAAAATCGTGTATTCTAAAGAAGCTGAGGATCAACTGACAAAAGAGCAACACGCATGATCGTCAGGTGAAATGATCATTTGGTTTGCACAAAAGATCAATGTTCTCTGCACGGCATCTGAAAAGCAGTCTGCCGGTGTAAAGGAGAATTACGGTAAATGACCGCCGATCAGCAAAAGTAGCTAATCAGTGGTCATCTAGTGTCATACATGGTGAAATGTTAATGGACCCTAAGACCTTGAGGCCAAAAAGTCTGTAGTGAATTGCATCTTTACTAGTTAAATATATAACACCATTATTATACCAAAACAATGAAAAACAGAGGAAATAGGCTACTGCTCAATACATATATAATCACCTAAAAAAATAGAAAAGATTGCACATTGATATGGCTTGCGTAGGACGCCAGTCACACAGGTAAGTGTGATTCAATGTGTCTGGTTTGCAGCCTATTAATGACAGGGCTACTGTATAATATGTCACCCCACACCATAATCCTGGGAGTAGGACTGGTGTGTTCTCTCGTGACCGCCTCTTTATGGCTTTGTCCATATAGTCTACAGATCAACATCTGGTTATCATTGTATGCAAGACAAAAGAGGGACTGAAGAGGATAGACTTCCATTCCAGCCCCCATTGCCATCTTGCTCTGTACTATAATAGCTTTTGAGAATGGTGCCATGAGCTCAATGGACCATATGTAGCTGGATATCTGGCTTGTAGCCCAATGTTTGGCTTGTGTAGACACTGTTTGATGCTGTAGGCTTGGAATGTGGTGCCCAATTTCACCTGTGTTACAGAATGGACCACTTTGTGCCATTGCTCTATTCTGATGATCCGCCCCTGCAGAGGTTCTCTTCTGTACACCTCTTGCTGTCACTCCAGTTGTTCTCCCAAACACTGGGGCACATAACGTTGAACATTGTTGAAATTTGGCCTACGTGCGTGGTGATCAGTGATGAACCAAGATCTCTCAGTTCAAGGATTGTGTTCCTTTCAGTTTATGACAAGTGGTGATAACTGGCACGTCAACGACCAGGAAGCAGCGCACAATAATTTATCTGATTTTATGAAGATCCATGTGACTAAATAAAATTTGCTTTCAGTTTTACTTCTATACTCCTCCCATATGTCACATATTGGAGCTCGGTGTTTGAGAATGTTATCATTTACAGATATTAACGACACCTGATATTTCCTCGATTTACATAATTGTACGGCTTGTCCTTAGTGGTACAATTTCAATATTGAAGACTGTATTTATAAAATGATCATGATTAAATAATGTAAAGAGTTGGAGTGCAAACTACAGTGAACTGGCACAAACTACTTACTCATCAGACATCTTGGCTTGATCTACGAGAAGAAAAAATAAATAAAAAATATTAAAATAAAACTTTTTTGCAAATAGACTTACCTTACTTTAATGATTTACTAAAGCTGTTCTAAAAATACCCCTTTTTTACAAGAAAGGAATTAGCTCAGAGAACTTGTACTTTTAGCCGTTTCAATTCCTTTTTGCTCAATTATTTTTAATTTATTTTGCAAATCCATTCCAGTAAAATCTGTTCCTCTAGCGCAGTGGTCTCCAACCTTTCTGACCTTGAGAGCCACATTCAGTTTAGATAGAGGGTCGCGAGCCACATTCAGCTTCAGTTTTGAGCACCTCCTCTAACAGGTAGTACCATCCTCCAGAGTACCATACCTAAAACATCTCTAAACCCCTAAGACCAGTATATGTGCATCCACATCTGCTCTTCTGTGCAGGGCTAATCACGTAAATCACTATTTTGTGATGTACTCTACATACCTGTTTGATAGACCTGGATATAATGCACCAAGCTGGCAGACAGTCGTGAGCCACAATTCTTGGGACCGCGAACCACATGTGGCTCCCGAGTTACAGGTTGGGGACCCCTGCTCTAGTGGTAATGTGTAATTTGCACACAGTCATTCTTATTCCCACCTACATACCATAGTGTGAGCAGTGCCCTGGTTATAGATACTGAGACTTGGGTGAGACCAGACATTTCTGCAGAGATGTACCGTACATTGGCGAACAATCACATTTAATAATAATTTCATACAATTTTATCAAAAGACAAAAAAAAAATATTGGGAACATGTAAAACGATATGCTGGGTGCAACTTACTATATGCTACAAACACAACATTACTTTACATTACCCGATGTCTAGCATACATGGGTGTAAGGGAGGGATATATGAGAGGCTGAGGAAATGAGAAAGCGCAATAGGGTCTTATCCGGGTGGTGTTAGGAATAAATGATAAGAAATTTACTCACCTATTCCAGGGGAGATAAAAGCACATAAATCGACTGTCAGCTGCCGCACGCCCGAAGGTCCACTCCGTGACCGCCAATGTGAATCCTTATGGATAAGATATTTTTCGGACTTGCTGTGCGCTGCTTGACAAAGTTCAGTAGTACAGGATGAAAGGTTTTAACTGTTTAATTCCCAACGCGTTTCGAAGTTTCAATTACTTCTTCCTCAGGGGATGACATGAAGTCTGACTTCATGTCATCCCCTGAGGAAGAAGTAATTGAATCTTCGAAACGCGTTGGCAATTAAACAGTTAAAACCTTTCATCCTGTACTACTGAACTTTGTCAAGCAGCGCACAGCAAGTCCGAAAAATATCTTATCCATAAGGATTCATAAGGGAGGGATATGGCAGACATCTACAGTACATCTAAATCCCTAATCACCCTCGTGCGGTACCCCTGAGTGTGCTTTGTGGGGACTTGGTGCTTACCCCTTTTTCAGGCCACAAGTGTTATGATGGAATGGGAACCTTAACTTTGCGCAATGAATCAGTGAGGCCAACAACAGAATGCGTTTTCTTCCCCCACTGATAAAATACGGTGCAGTACCCCTTGCTCCTTCCTGGTCAGATGAAGATTCACTTATTCCTCCAGGACCAGTTTGGCACGTTTTCAGTAGCCCACCCCTCACTAGCTGCCTATGGGAATCACACGTCTGTAAGATCGATTTTATGCCAGTACGGAAACTCACTGTCAGTGAAAAATGCCCTTGTATATAAGTCACATACGTCCATGTGTGTCACTGTGACTTCCTTCCTTGTCTTGGTACTTTGACCGTTAGATGGTAACTGTTTTCTGTAACACCGCTCTGTAATTTAACCCTTCAATTCTTTATCGCAGCACACTTTCCACTTGTGGCCTGTAGCTTGCCAATGTTTCTTGTTAATTCAATAGCTCAACCATAAGAGGAAGTAGCTTCCTGTCCAAAATGTCTCGGTAACTCCTCCCCACCTGGCACGAAGTGTTAATCCTCTCCCATGCTAACAAGCTGCTTTCAGGATAATGGCTGTTAAAATCATAAGATTATGTCACATAAAACACCAAATGCATACAATAACAATAAAGAAGTGATCAGAGAGGGTGTTTGGTGCCCATGTAAAGGTGGAGAAGTCGTCCAATGTCTGATACGATTCAAATAAAATAATACATTTTGAACCTTTTATGATACTTTTGCATTTTTGTTTTATGCATGGTATAAATGCCAATGTTTCCCCTCAATAACACAAACACAGAAAATAGTTGAGGACCACGCATCTTTTGTTAAAGAAGCCTTCCTCCTCTCATCAAAGTTTTTATCCTCTTTATATATTGCAGTCATTATATTATATAGCACTGTGTACTTACAATTGCTCATTTTACCTTTCTACCCAGATAATTCTTCTCTTTTCTCTGCTCTATGTAGAAACAGGAAGTCTCTTGATCCTGAATTTATCATTCCCCTCGTCACCTCCTGGCCCAGCTGCTCCCTCCTCCCTGCAATAGACTTTTGTAGTGACTCATGATTTGTGTATAGAAAATTCAGTTAGTCAGTTATTAATCCTTTGATGTCACAGACCTAATGTAAAACAGAGTAATTAACTGGGTAGAAAAGCAAAATGAGCAATTGTAAGTACACAGAGCTGTATAATATGATGATTGCAATATAAGAGGATACAAGCTTTGATTGGAGGAGGAGGGCTTTCTTTAACAAAGCTACAGTGATGAAAATAAGTATTTGATACACTGCCGATTTTGCAAGTTTTGTCACCTACAAAGAATGGAGAGATCTGTAATTTTTATTGTAAATAAGAACCAGAAAATCACATTGTACAATTTTTATATGATTAAATTGCATTTTATTACATGACATAAGTATTTGATCACCTACCAACCAGCAAGAATTCTGGCTCTCACAGACCTGTTAGTTTTTCTTTAAGAAGCCTCCTACTCTGCACTCATTGCCTGTATTAATTGCACCTGTTTGAACTCGTTCCCTGTATAAAATACACCTGTCCACACACTCATTCACACTCCAACCTCTCCACCAGGGCCCAGACCAAAGAGCTGACTAAGGACTGCAGAGACAAAATTGTAGACCTGCACAAGGCTGGGACAGGCTACAGGACAAAAGGCAAGCAGCTTGGTGGGAAGGCAACAACTGTTGGTGGAATTATTAGAAAATGGAAAAAACACAAGATGACTGTCATTCTTCCTCAGTCTTGGGCTCCATGCAAGGTCTCGCCTCGTGGGGTAAGGATGATTCTGAGAAAGGTCACAAATCAGACCAGAACTACAAGGTAGGACCTGGTCAATGACCTGAAGGGAGCTGGGACCACAGTCTCAAACATTACCTTTAGTAACACACTATGCTGTCATGGATTAAAATCCTGCAGGGCACACAAGGTCCCCCTGCTCATGCCAGCACATGACAGGCCTATTTGAAGTTCGCTAATGACCATCTGGATGATCCAGAGGAGGCATGGGAGAAGGTCATGTGGTCAGATGAGAGCAAAATAAAACTTTTTGGTTACAACTCCATTCACCGTGTTTGGAGGAAGAAGAATGAGAACAACCCAGGAACACTGTCCCAACTGTGTAGCATGGTGGGGTAAATATTTTGGGGTTGCTTTTCTGCCAAGAGAACAAGATGACTGCACCATATTGAAGGGAGATTGATGGGTTCATGTATTGTGAGATTTTTGCCACCAATCTCCTTCCCTCAGTAAGAGCATTGAAGATGGGTCATGGCTGGATCTTCCAACATGACAATGAGCTGAAACGCACAGACAGGGTAACTAAGGAGTGGCTCCGTAAGAAGCAATTTAAGGTCCTGGAGTGGTCTAGCCAGTCTCCAGACCTGAATATATTAGCAAATCTTTGAAGGAAGCTGAAACTCAATGTTGCCCAGCGACAGACCCAAAACCTGAAAGAACAAGAGAAGATTTGTATGGAGGAGTGGGCCAAAATCCCTTCTGCAGTGTGTGCAAACTTGGTCAAGAACTACAGGAAACGTCTGACCTCTGCGATTGCAAACAAAGGTGTCTGTACCAAATATTATGTTCTCTTTTTAGATTGTATCAAATACTTATTTCATGCAAGAAAATGCAAATTAATTTATGTAAAAATCATACAATGTAATTTTCTGGATGTTATTTTTAGATTGTCTCTCACAGTTGATGTGTAACTACGATAAAAGTTACAGACCTCTCCATTCTTTTAGACGGGAAAACTTATTTTCCCCATTGTAAATATACAGGGAAGAGGAAGGCATAACTCAGGAATGGAGAGACACAGGACAAAAATAGGGAATAAACAGAAACCGATAAATAAAACAGTGAAGAGGGAGCCATAGCTCAGGAATGAAGAGGTGCAGAATAAAAAAACAACATAATCAAGCAAAAAAAAAAAAAAAAAAAAGCCAAAGCTCAGGAATGGACAGGAACATGACAAAGTTTAACAAAAAAACAAGCAAACAAAAAAAGCAAAGGGAGTGCCATAGCTAAAGAATGGAGACATGCAGGACAAGAAAAACAAAAAAAGAGACAAACTAAAATGAACAGAAAAGAGGGAGCCATAGCTCAGGAATGGAGAGGTGCAATACAAAAAAAAATATACAGAAACAGACAAAACAACAAGAAAACAAGGGATAGGGAGCTATAGCTCCGGAATGAAAAGGTGCAGGACAAAAAAAAAAAAAAAAGAGAAATAGATACAAATAGATTAAATAAAACAGTGACAAATTCAAGAGCACAGTGATGTTTAGACCAGGTAAAAAAGTTACATACAGTCATGGTCAAAAGTTTGGCACCCTTCAAATTGTCCCAGAAAATAAAGTATTTCTCCCAGATAACTATTGCAATTACATATGTTCTATTATACACAGGTTTATTTCCTTTGCGTGTATTGGAAGACAAAAAAAGGTAAAGTGGACATGATTTCATACAAAACCCCAAAAATGGTCCAGACAAAATTGTTGGAACTTTTCCAAAATTGTGAGTAAATAACTTTATTTCAAGCGTGTGATGCTCGTTCAAACCCACCTGTGGAAAGTAATAGGTTGAGCAATATGAAAATCACTACTAAAACCAGACGAAAAGAGAAGTTGACTCAGTCTTTGCATTGTGTGTCTGTGTCCACACTAAGCATGGAGAACAGAAAGATGAGACGAGAACTGTCTGAGGACTTAAGAAAGAAAATTGTTAAAAAAAATATACAATCCCAAGGTTAAAAGTCATCTCCATAGATTTCAATGTTCCTTTGTCCACTGTGCGCAGCATAATGAAGAAATTTACAACCCATGGCACTATAGCTTATCTCCCTGGACATGGAGGGCAGAGAGAAATTGCTGGAAAGTTGCAGCACAGGTTACTCCAGATGGTGAATAAGCAGTTCCAGAAAAATGTAAACTGTACTGCAAGCTCAGGGTGCATTAGTATCAGCACAAACTGTCTGTTCACATTTGATTGAAATGAAACACTATGGCAGGAGACCCAGTAGGACCTCACTGCTGACACAGACATAAAAAAGTTAGACTGGTAGTTTACCAAATTATACATGAGCAAACGAAAATCCTTCTGGGAAAGCATCTTGTGGACAGATGAATAAAGAAAAGTGACAGTACTTCCAAACAGAAAAAGACAAGTGTGAACAGATGCAAGGTAAGAGAGCCACTCAATATAACTAACAAATTAAAGCTGAACTCTGAAACGTTATAGTATGTAAACACTGAATATTTGAAATTGGAACTGCATTACTGCTTGTATATAGTCAACAAATTGAGTGTCTCTCTTAGCTGGTACCTGTTCACACCTGTCTTCTTCTGTTTGGAAGTGCTGGTCAGTTTTTTGATATTTGCAGTACACGCCCTCTGACTGAGCACACCTCCCATCAACCCAAGGCATTTTTAAATTCAGTTTCATCCTACCTGCCCATATAATTATGGGTTTTATTTTTTTTGTAGACAGATGATACCAAGATCGAGCTTTTTGGTAAAGCACACCATTCTGCTGTCTACCAAGAACGGTATGAGGCCTACACGAAAAAGAACACAGTACCTACAGTCAAATATAGTGGAGGTTCAAAGATCTTTTTGTGGTTGTTTTGCTGCCTTTGGCACTGTGTGCCTTGACTGCGTGCAAAGTATCATGAAATCTGAAGATTACCAAAGGATTTTGGGTCATAATGTAGTGCCCATTGTCAGAAAGCTGAGTTTGTGTCCTAGGTTATGGGTCTTCCAGCAGGACAATGAAGCCAAACAAACTTCAAGAAGCTCCTAGAAATAGATGGAAACAAAGCACTGAAGAGTTCTGGAGTGGCCAGTAATGAGTTTGGATCTAAATCCCATTGATCACCTAAGATTAGATCTTAAAATTGTTGTTGGTAGAAGAGACCTGAAGCAGTTTGCAAAGGAAGTGTCATAGAGAATTCCAGGTGAGAGGTGTAAGAAACTTGTTGATGGTTATAAGAAGTGATTGATTGCAGTTATTTATTTCAGAGAATTTAAAACCAAATATTAAGTTGAGGGTGCCAACAATTTTGTCTGGACCATTTTTGGAGTTTTGTGTGAAAGTCTATCCAATATACCTCTTTGTCTCAGTTTTTTTTGTTGTGTTGTTCCAATACACACAAAGGAAATAAACGTGTATAAAAAAACATGTAACTGCAACGATCCTGTGTCATGACTACGATATGCTCTGTGAGGTTATTCAAGCGATCGGTATGGTTCTCAGGACCCCAACTGATCTGCTTACAGCTAACAGGAAATCATCATAATATAAGAAAGCTTACCAATGGTTTAGTTACTCTTTAAGTGCAATAAGTATCTGGCAATATGGGGGAGATTTACTAAACAAAATGCTCCAAAATATTATCACAAATTGCAAAAAGTCATGCAGATATATCTGATCAGGTTTTTTTTAACCTATCTAAAATGTTTTTAGCAAAACTGCAAAATTTATCTGACACTTGCCCTTTTTGTAAATTTGTGTTGGACACAGGTCAGTGCACATAGATAGATCAGTACTGAATTGATTTATGCTCAAAATAATTTATTATACAATTTTATCCTTTTTTTTTACAATGTCCATTCCTGTGATATCTCCCCCTCTATGTGTCCTTGATGGAGCCCTAGGCCACTAGATAGCGGGTGGTGACCTTGTAGACATGTTAAGATAAGTGTTCCATGTTTGTTTAGTGATAGAGTGAACAGACCATCACCCTCTGCTCCTAATATCCATCTATACTTCTCAGACCTCCAATCTCAGCTCCATATTTGGTCTGGCTGACAGAGTTACAATGGGAAATAGATAAGAGACATTAACTTTCTGCTGTGTTTCCATCTGCTAAATTTACTTGCATGGATCGCTTGCTGAATTCACAGCCCATGGGGCACTGATGCCCTTCAAATGGCAGATAAGACCATGACCGGTGCCGTACTTGTGCAATTCAATAGCGCTTGTGGCTTTTAAACAGATGTTACGTTCAATTAAACATGGACTAAATCTATCTATTGAATTTTTTTACAATTTGTCTGTTTCTCTAGAGATTTGTTAATCAAGCAATGCACTGGACTAAAGGGCTCTTTACACATAGTGATATCGCTAGCGATATTGCTAAAGCGTCACCGATTTTGTGACGCAGAAGCGATATCACTAGCGATATCGCTACATGTGATACCTCCGACCGGCTCCCCCACTGGCTATCGCTGATCGCGCGAGATCGGCCTGGTCCATTTCTCGTCGCCGACGAGCGAGCCATGGACGCAGGCGGAAGACGGTCACTGTTGTGAGTTCATTTTCCCCTCCGTCACTGAGGCCTGGTGAACTCCCTATTCTAGTGAAGGAAGGTAGTGAGCCTGATTATCAGGCACCTGGGACTAATGAAGACGATTGGCTGAGTGGAGTCACTGACTGGATTTAAGGCAGCCTACGCCCTTTCTGCCCTGCGGGTGATTTCTCTGTGGACTCTGGGACTCCAGTCTGATTCCTGCTCTCCTAAAGCTAAGTTTTCTGTTTTGCCTTTTTGCATCTAAGATTTGTTTTTGTTTTGCTTGCTTTTTGGATTCTCCCACTCCCTGCTGGAGTGTGCAGTGTTCCTGGAGCTCTGCCTTCTGAAAGTACCTGAGTGCTGATTTAGTTTTTGAAGCTTAGTTGCTTCAGGGCCATTTTTATATCAGCTTGTTGGCTTTTGTCTCTGATAGGGTTTTGGCAGATTGCAGACAGCAGCCTTCCTATCCATTCCTATCTAGGTAGTTTTTGGGTCCCGTCTTTGCTCAGCCTGTCTTTCTGTCTGTGTAAGTGTTTTCATCTTGCTTCACCGTCATTATATGTGGGGGGCTGCCTATTGCTTTGGGGTCTGCTCTGGGGCAGTTAGATTTCCCCTTTCCTTCTTTAGGCCTATGTATCTCTCCGGCTGTGATCGAGGGGTCTAGGTCATTGTAGGAACCCCCCATGGCTACTGCTAGTTGTGTTGATAGGTTCAGGGGTCTGCAATCTTATAGTTGCCAACTTCTCTGGTTTTCAGGACTAGCTAGCATTTCTGTTTTTGCCTCCTACGGTGACTCAATCATAACAGATTCACCCGCCCAACCGCAGATCCTGGGGTACTCAATAGCAGGAAAGAATTGTGTTTAAAAAAAAAAAAAAAAAAAAAAAAAAGGTGTGTGTATATTCTTTCCTCTATATCTCTGAGGCCGTAGGGGGAATTTTTTTTTTCTCTCAATGGAGATAAAGCAAGTGTCTGATCGTGTGGAGCAGCTCGCTGCTGAAGTGCGAGGAATTTCTGCCTATCTTGCTCGTTCACATGCTGTTGAACCAAAGATCCCCACACCTGATGTATTTTTTGGGGATCGATCTAAATTTTTGAGTTTCAAAAATAATTGTAAATTATTTTTTGCTTTGAAGCCTAACTCGTCAGGGAGCCCCGCGCAGCAGGTTAAAATTGTCATCTCTTTGCTGCGCAGCGATCCCCAGGATTGGGCGTTTTCTTTGAATCCAGATGACCCTATTCTGACTAATGTGAACGCATTTTTTCAAGCCTTGGGGTTGCTGTACGACGAACCTAATGCTATTGATCAGGCTGAAAAGACCCTGTTAGCATTGAACCAGGGTCGAGAATCTGCAGAGTTGTACTGTCAAAAGTTCCGAAAGTGGGCGGTCCTTACTACCTGGAATGATAGTGCCTTGGCTGCTCTCTTTCGGAAGGGTTTGTCAGAAGCCGTAAAAGATACTATGGTGGGATTTCCTGTTCCCTCTGGTCTGGACGATTCTATGTCTTTAGCCATTCAGGTTGATCGGCGTTTACGTGAACGCAGGATTACACGAGAGGTGTTGTCACCGGTTGAACAGACGTCTGAACCTATGCAATGTGATAGAGTTTTGTCTAAGGCGCAACGTCAGGAATTCAGAAGGCGTAATAAGCTGTGTTTTTTCTGTGGAGATGCCTCACATGTTATTTCTGTTTGTCCTAAACGTGAGAAACGCTTTGCACACACGTTTTCTGTTGGTGGGGTTCAGCCTAAGTTTCTTTTGGCGATTACTCTGATCTGTTCCCTGTCCACATTTTCCGCCAAGGCTTTTGTGGATTCGGGAGCAGCGCTAAACCTAATGGGCTTGGATTTTGCTAAACGTTGTGGATTTCCGTTGACACCTCTGCAGACGCCTATCCCTTTGAGGGGGATTGATGCTACCCCTCTGGCTAAAAATAAACCTCAGTTTTGGACCCAGTTGGTCATGCGGGTCGCCCCAGACCACCAAGAAAATTGCAGATTTTTGGTGTTGCATGGTCTGCATGATGCCGTTGTTCTGGGGTTTCCCTGGTTGCAGATTCATAATCCAGTTTTGGACTGGAAGTCTGTGTCTGTGGTGAGTTGGGGTTGCCGGTGTACCTTTAGTGAGGCTCCGGTTTGTTCCACCTCTCCTCAGTCGCATGAGGTTCCTGACTATTTGGTGGACTACTATGATGTATTTAGTGAGAATGAGTCTGCGTCCTTGCCTCCTCATAGGAGTTATGACTGTGCAATTGAACTAAACCCGGGGTGTAAATTTCCTAAGGGTCGGCTCTTCAATTTATCTGTACCCGAGCACGAGGCTATGCGGTCCTATATTAAGGAGGCGTTGGAGAAGGGTCATATTAGACCATCCTCTTCACCCTTAGGTGCCGTTTTTTTTTTGGTGGCCAAGAAGGATGGTTCTTTAAGGCCTTGTATTGATTATCGTGCCCTCAATAAAATTACTATTAAATATCAGTATCCGTTACCCCTGATTTCGGATCTATTCTCTAGAGTCAGAGGTGCTTGCTGGTTTACCAAGCTTGACCTCAGGGGGGCGTATAATCTTATCCGCATTAAGCAGGGGGATGAATGGAAGACGGCGTTTAATACTCCGGAGGGACATTTTGAGTACCTGGTGATGCCTTTTGGGCTCACTAATGCCCCTTCTGTCTTCCAGTGCTTCATGAACGATATTTTCCGAGACTTTGTCGATAAATTTTTGATTATCTATCTGGATGATATTTTGATCTTCTCCAAGGATTGGGATTCTCATGTGGAACATATTCGGACTGTGTTCCGGATCTTGAGAGAGAATTCTCTGTATGTCAAAGGATCAAAATGCCTTTTTGGAGTACAGAGAATTTCTTTTTTGGGATTTATTTTGTCTCCGTCAACTATTGAAATGGACCCGGCCAAGGTACAGGCCATTTATGATTGGGTTCAGCCCACTTCTTTGAAGGCCCTCCAGAAGTTTTTGGGTTTTGCTAATTTTTATCGGAAATTTATAGCAAAATGTTCTAGTATTGCCAAACCATTGACTGACCTGACCAGGAAGGGTGCGGATGTGTTGAATTGGTCTCCGGAGGCGGTTGCTTCCTTTCAGGAGCTGAAGCGTAGATTTACCTCCGCCCCGGTTCTGCGGCAACCTGATGTCTCACTCCCGTTCCAGGTAGAGGTGGATGCTTCTGAGATTGGTGCAGGAGCGGTGTTGTCCCAAAAGGATCCAGTAACATCTAAAATGAATCCCTGTGCTTTCTTTTCCCGTAAGTTCTCTTCATCTGAACGTAACTATGATGTGGGGAATCGGGAACTGTTGGCCATGAAATGGTCATTTGAGGAGTGGAGACATTGGTTGGAGGGAGCCAAACATCAAGTTGTGGTCCTCACTGACCACAAAAATTTGATTTACCTAGAGTCGGCTAAACACTTGAACCCTAGACAGGCTAGGTGGGCCTTGTTTTTTACACGTTTTGATTTTGTGGTCTCTTTCCTTCCTGGAACTAAGAATGTCAAGGCTGACGCCCTCTCTAGGAGTTTCTTTGCTGATTCTCCTGTGGTGACCAAGCCTGCCACCATCTTAGGCGAAGGGGTAGTTCTTTCTGCCATCTCCCCCGATTTAAGACTTGCTCTGCAAGAGTTCCAGGAGGACAAACCTGAGCGTTGCCCCAGTGGAAAGTTGTATGTTCCTGACCAGTGGAAGAAGAGAGTGATGTCTGAAGTTCATTGCTCTGCATTGGCTGGTCATCCAGGTATTTTTGGTACTAGAGATCTGGTGAGTCGCTCTTTTTGGTGGTCCACCTTGTCTCATGATGTCAGGAATTTTGTGCAGTCCTGTGGGACTTGCTCCCGGTCTAAATCTTGTTCTCGCTCTAGTGGGTTGTTGATGCCTTTGCCGCTCCCCAGGAGGCCATGGACCCATATTTCAATGGATTTCATCTCTGATATGCCGGTCTCTCAAAGAATGACTGTTATTTGGGTGATTTGTGATAGGTTCTCTAAGATGGTTCATCTTGTACCACTCCCTAAGTTGCCATCTTCCTCTGAGTTGGTGCCTCTGTTTTTGCAACAGGTGGTTCGCTTGCACGGGATTCCTGAGAACATTGTATCTGACAGAGGAGTTCAATTTGTGTCTAAATTTTGGAGGACGTTCTGTTCCAAGTTGGGAATTCAGTTGTCCTTCTCCTCTGCTTTTCACCCTCAGACCAATGGGCAGACAGAGAGAACAAACCAGACCTTGGAGTCGTATTTGAGATGTTTTATTTCCGCCGATCAGGATGATTGGGTTTCATTTTTGCCCTTGGCCGAATTTGCTTTAAATAATAGAGCTAGTTCTGCCACTTTGATGTCACCTTTTTTTTGTAACTTTGGTTTTCACCCTCGATTTTCTTCAGGGCAGGTGGAGCCTTCTGCCTGCCCAGGTGTTGACACTGTGGTGGAGAGAATGCACCCGATTTGGGACCAAGTGGTGGATAAGTTATCTCTCTCCCAGGAAAAGGCCCAGCGGTTTTCCAATCGACATAGGACCATTGGTCCCCAGTTTAAGATTGGTGATATGTTGTGGTTATCATCAAAAAATATTGCTATGAAGGTGGCTTCTCCTAAGTTTAAGCCTAGATTTATTGGACCTTACAAGATTTTGGAGATTATTAATCCGGTCTCTTTTCATTTGGCTCTTCCTGTCACATTTAAGATCCATAATGTGTTCCATAAGTCCTTGTTGAAGAGGTTTGTTGAGCCAGTTGCGCCTGAGGTGGCACCTCCGGACCCTGTATTGGTTGAGGGTAACTTGGAATATGAGGTAGAGAAAATTCTGGATTCCCGTCTGGCTAGACGGAGACTCCAGTATTTGGTTAAGTGGAAGGGTTATGGTCAGGAGGATAATTCCTGGGTCTCTGCCTCTGATATTCATGCCAAAAGATTGGTGCGTGCCTTTCATCGGGCTCACCCTGATCGCCCTGGTAGCGTTGTTGAGGGTTCGGTGACCCCTCCTCAAGGGGGGGTACTGTTGTGAGTTCATTTTCCCCTCCGTCACTGAGGCCTGGTGAACTCCCTATTCTAGTGAAGGAAGGTAGTGAGCCTGATTATCAGGCACCTGGGACTAATGAAGACGATTGGCTGAGTGGAGTCACTGACTTGATTTAAGGCAGCCTACGCCCTTTCTGCCCTGCGGGTGATTTCTCTGTGGACTCTGGGACTCCAGTCTGATTCCTGCTCTCCTAAAGCTAAGTTTTCTGTTTTGCCTTTTTGCATCTAAGATTTGTTTTTGTTTTGCTTGCTTTTTGGATTCTCCCACTCCCTGCTGGAGTGTGCAGTGTTCCTAGAGCTCTGCCTTCTGAAAGTACCTGAGTGCTGATTTAGTTTTTGAAGCTTAGTTGCTTCAGGGCCATTTTTATATCAGCTTGTTGGCTTTTGTCTCTGATAGGGTTTTGGCAGATTGCAGACAGCAGCCTTCCTATCCGTTCCTATCTAGGTAGTTTTTGGGCCCCGTCTTTGCTCAGCCTGTCTTTCTGTCTGTGTAAGTGTTTTCATCTTGCTTCACCGTCATTATATGTGGGGGGCTGCCTATTGCTTTGGGGTCTGCTCTGGGGCAGTTAGATTTCCCCTTTCCTTCTTTAGGCCTATGTATCTCTCCGGCTGTGATCGAGGGGTCTAGGTCATCGTAGGAACCCCCCACGGCTACTGCTAGTTGTGTTGATAGGTTCAGGGGTCTGCAATCTGATAGTTGCCAACTTCTCTGGTTTTCAGGACTAGCTAGCATTTCTGTTTTTGCCTCCTACGGTGACTCAATCATAACAGGTCACCCTCGCAGCGTCTGACAGGTGAGTACGACCGCCGACCGCTGCTGCATCGCTGGTGAGATCTGTCTGTTTGGCAGCTCACTAGCGACCACTTTGCGATGCACCAGCGATCCTGACCGGGTCATATCGTGGTCGGGATCGCTGGTGCATCGCTAAGTGTAACGAGGCTGTTACACTCATGCTGAATAATAATGTATGTAGTGAAAAGAAGCAGAAATTTTAGGGAGAGATTTAAAGCATTAAACATTGGAAGAGTTTGGGAAAAATGGGTTGGTGTGAAGTGTTAATCAATTCATCAGATCCGGTCCATCGGCCACGTCAGTGATCTGTGAGCGTTGGTCAGTATCCATGAGAACTGTCTCTTGCATGATGGCATCTGCATTGTAATGATGACGTTGCACAAGGCTAGGTAATCAAAGGTAGATAAGTAATACCAGATGTACGAAACTCCTGTTGGGTGCTCTAGAAGGCTCCATTCCATTAGACCAGAAAAATACGCTCCAAAATGTAGATAGGTTAGTATGGACCTTCTGTAAGGGAGTGGAATAATACTATTTCCTTGCTCTGCCTCCTTTATTAATGTTTTCTTAATGTTTTTATAATAATCCGGTCATACATTACCACCCAGAATCAATGGTATATCCACACTTTTGTATGTGTTACCATTTCCTGTAAATGTGTTGTGTTCTGCCACCACCGCCACCAGTTCAGAGATCCACCATGCTCCCAAGTTCATCATCCCTGCAGCCAGCAGCATCCACCACGCTCCCAAGTTCATCATCCCTGCAGCCAGCAGCATCCACCACGCTCCCATGTTCAGCAGCCCTGCAGCCAGCAGCATCCACAATGCTCCAAGGTTCAGCATCCTGAAGCCAGCAGCATCCACCACGCTGTCCAGTCCAGCAGCACGCCAGAAGACTGCTACAGAGGCCACCACTCCCACTCAGCCAAGAAAACAAAGGACAAAAAAAATCAGATTACCACCAGGATGAAGACCCGGAGGCAAAAAACCCTGCCGAAATTGGACCCACCACCTTCACTCTCACCTAGCAATGTGTCTCTGTTGTCAAATGTGTCACTACCTTCCCTTGTGTCTGTACCTTCCGGTTTGTCTATCCATTCCCATGATTCCATCCATAATCCAATCCTTCAATTTGTTGCCCCTTCCCCTGTAACCCCTTCCTCATCAACTACCACTCAATCCTCACAGCTCCACACCCCCAAGATCCACCCCATCTCACCTTCAGAAAGACCCCGATCCAAAAGTTAATTATTTTTTTGTTAAATAAAATTTTTATTTTTATATTTGCAATATCTGTGTTTTCTTTGTCTCTTTAAGCACCATCGCCACAAACACACACGTGTGTATTGTATTGTTGAGGGAACTTGTAATGCGTGTTTTACTACAGGTATTTTATTATTTAATTCTGCAAACATTAAAGGCACATTTTAACATTACAGGTAGATTTTACTTAGCGGCTTAAACCATTCCGTCTTGCCATGCCACACTTCCATTATCAGAAACAAAGTATGCTGCAAATTTATCCCTCATCTGGGCAACTTCCACTGTAGTTGTCAGATGATGATCTTGGTAATCATGCAATGTATCAGGTTCCTCAGGTTCTAAGTTGGGTTGCTCTTTTGCAAGGATGAAATTGTGCATAACAACACACGCTTTCACAACCTCATCAATTGACTCAATTTTTAGATTTATGGCTGTTCCCAAAATGCGCCATTTAGATACCAGCAAGCCATAGGCACACTCCACAGTTCCTTGTGCCCTTGTCAGTCGGTATTTGAAAATCTGTTTAGTGTGATTTAAGTCCCTACTTGAGTAAGGTTTTAGGAGGTTGGCACACATTTGAAAGGCCTCATCCCCAACCACAACAAATGGCATTGGCAGTCCTTCAGTGGTGGGAAGAGGTTATGGCTGTGGAAAATTGAAATTATTATGATATAAACGTTGGCCCATGTCAGTTTTTGAAAGTCTGAGAGTCATTTCCTCGTCCAAATGAGCCAATGTCCACTGTGACAAATCGACATTCAGCATCTGAAATCGCCATGAGAACAGTTGAAAAGTATTTTTTGTGATTAAAATACTCTGTTCCACTTCCAGCAGGTTTCATAATCTGAATGTTTGCCTTCCAGAGCCCCCACACAGTTAGGAAAATCACAAATGTCCTTAAATTTCTCAGCATTTTCCAGCCAGAGTTCAATTGTGGGTTGGGGGAGGAATTCTTGACGCAGAACATCACATTAAGCCCTGCAGGTGTTTTCAAACAATCCCAGAAAGGGTGGACCCTTCAATCCGGAACTGAAAATGGAGAGATGATAGGTCTCTCTAGTAGCCAGGAATCTGTCGAACAGAAAATGGTAAAAAAAAATGAATACATGGGTTTTCTCACAATAATACTATGAACGTGTGTTTGTTTTTCACAGTTATGTACATCGGGGTTACCAACAGATGTTCCTCAGCAGGAATTACTCGACGGAGTTGTGTGTCATGTCTGGTGATGGATCCTCGAACATGTTGAAGCAAATCATCAAAACTCCATGCAGACATTCTCATGTAGTCAAAAAACTTCTGAGGGTTTGCACGCAGCTTGATGTACAAAGAGTGGCAGGCTCCACGGCTCTCTCTGAGGTCAAGGATGGGGTGTTGCCAGTAGCGACAACGACATCTTCGCAGTCTTTGTCTTCTTCTTACTTCTTGACAAGCAAAAGCAAAGACAACAGCCAATTTCAATTGTAAATCCAGATTATCATAAAAGCTCTCCATGTCAAGATCCATTTTGCAGCTCGATACAGCAGCCAAAGACGAGGATTTCCTCAGTGCAGTGTGTCTATATATATATAGAAATGCCATGAGGCACGCCCATTGGGTATCTAATGTCAAGGAAAAGCTACTGCAAAACATTGGAAATATCGAACGCATGCGCATAAATAAAGCAAACGCATGTACACGCAGCTTTTTTTGCCGTCATGCTTAAGGTGATGCAGATAAAAGCGCAGCGTATGCATGTGTTTGCATGCGTTTACACATGCGGATGATATGCTGCGGACTCAAACGCAAATGTGAACCTAGCCTAAATGAGAAAATGGTATTCTGATGTTACAACTTATGTGTCCATGCACTGGAATGAGCCAAAACAATGAAGGTTTGCACTCTATTTGACCGTTCAGTCAGTGTCCGTCTTTTTTTGGGGACACAATGGTGTTTGTCCACTCAATGAAGGCTTCCTAAGGACCTTTCCCATCACCATATGCCTAAGAAATAAGGTCCAAGTGGTTCCTGTGAAAACATTTCAGTATTCTGCTAGTATTGTTCGGCTTGACCCAAGCTTGTGTCTGACTATGTCTAATGATCTGTTGCCGGTCCTGACTTCTGCCTGCTGTCCACAAGCAGTATGACTGAAGTCCATCGTCGCTGACCACCATCCTCATGACTATCATTTTGGCTTGCTAAATTGGCACTGCATATTGGAGTCTTCTAATCTTTTGGAAACGGGAACCTGGGAACAGTAATGGGAAAGCTCAAACCTTCTTCTGAAGGTTAATGGTGACATACTTACAAGACCGTAAGGCACCCATATGCATTAGATTAACGTTTAATGGGTATGGTTACCTCTTGACTCTACACCCCCAAGAAAAGACAGGGGAGACAAAGATCTGGGACATCAGATTTCATCCTTTCTTTCCTTTTTCTCCAGAAGATAATTGACCATCAGAGGAGTTTAGCAGTGACTCTCATAAAAACCACAGAAGCTATGCATGGGGGAGTCGAAATAGAGTGGTGTCTATTGTACATGGTGGGCTTTAGACTTCACTTCTCAGTTTAGTCTATGTCAACTCCTTTAGAAACCCAGTGGGTTCACAACACCCCAAGAAAATACTATGGAAAAAGATCGACCATTTGTGTACACAGGTGCTACATAAAAAAGGGAGGTGAAATTCAAATGAGAGAAAACTCCCCCATGTACAACGCATTTCAGTTCTAATAAACAAGGCTACATTGAGTCCAACCTTTTCCATAGTCTCATATTTGGACTGAGAGTTGAGTTAAATGATTCTGGCTTTACGCTCCAAAAATTTTCACCATTCTTAGTGGAGTTGTGTCCATTTTCAGGCTTGTTGCATTCTTGCACACGCTTGTGTCAACTTGTAGATATGTGGCGCCCCTGAGGCTCAGTCGCCACAAAGGTACTGTACCTTCTCCTAAGGTGTAGTGCCCCACCACCTAGGTAAGTTGGTAACTCCTTTCCACACTCCAACACCTGCACCCCACACACAGGATAGTTCAGCAAAGGACCAGATTGCGGCTCCATGCTTAGAGGGTAGCAGAGCACCTTTCGTGGGTCCTTGCTTCGTAACACGAGATGTGCTGGAAGGTGGGTGGAGTTGAGATTCATATAAAAGGTTGGGAAGGTTTAGAATTACAGTTCAGTCTGGAGGTTCAGTCTGACAGGAGGTCAGAGAGGTAGGAAGCCACTCGGGAAGAGTGGGGATCCCTGGAAGAAGGGATGGAGGAAGGAGTGCTGCAGCTGCCTCAGTGACCTGAGCCAGCTGGCATGGGAAAGGAACCGAAGGAGAAAGACGTAGAACTGCAACCTAAGCTTCCATAAGAGAGAGAAGGAACAGTGCGGAACGAAGGAGTAGGAGAACATAGAGGAGTTGTGGGTTGGAAGAGGAACCCTGCCTATAGGTTCTCAGCGCAAGGCCGGGGCCCGGTCCCCGAGGTTGTATGGAAACTTATGGTTCTGCAGCAGACACCGGTGGAGTAGTTGGCTGTAAATGCACTACTCCCATCTAAGACTTGGGACACAACAGCAACTGAATAGAGAGCCAGGACTCCGGAGAAGGGAGTCCCCGAGTGAGGCTACAGCTGTCTGTCATACAAGTAGAGTTGTTAGGAACATCTGACAGGAGGAACTTCAGCGTACCACGGTACTGGAGCTATTCACACTAAAAGGCGCAATAGAGGAGTCGTTCAGGAAAGGTACATGTTGGCGGAGTGTTGGAGAGGAGAATCCTGACTTGCCCGGGAGGTTGATTCTCTACCCCGGAGGACACGGCACAGAGGCAGTCACCAGTGTGTACCACGAACTGTGAGTAAAGCTTTGGAACTGCAAGCCCTGGTGTCCTCCATTCATTTGTGCGCCCACACCGTCAGCACTGCTACATCTGGGTACCAACATTCCTCACACCGCCTGCGTCTATACACTGCCCTGGGGTTACAGCTTCACCTGTGGGGAGCTACACCATCTATGCTGCAACACACCATCAGCCCCAGAGGATCTGCACGCAGCGTTGGCTTAACATCTTGCTTGCGAAACACCACAGGTGGCGCCACAAACTATTCCATTCCATTAACTACAAACCACCATTGATTTGGGCGCCCAGGGCCATGGACCGGGTCACCGCCGCTGTGACACATTCCCCTGACACCGGCCTGGTACCGAGTACCCCACAACCCTGGGAGGGCGACCCAGATACAGTAACATTGCATTGTCCGAATCAGTTTTTATAATAACATATTGCTACTACTATAATATTAAATGGTCTTTCTAGTACTTGTATATGAATAGCCTATCCTTAGGATTGGTCAACTGTGGGGGTGCGACAATCAGCACCCCAGCTAATCGGCTGTCCCCAGTGGAGGTTGGATACAGTCAATAGTGGAGCAGAACATCACAGCTGCAGCAACTGTAAAGAGGTGTTCTGCCTGATCTAGAGCAAACGTTTTTTACCAAATATACATGATTTCTCCTCTAGTCACTAGGTGTCATCCTCGTACAACACAATTTGCTCAACACCTTTCTCCTTGCCTTGTTCTTATCTCTCATTTGTTTTGTATTTACATTCTTTGCGTCAAGGGGTCGATGATCTCCAGAGCACACCGTGAAATGAAAGATCTGATATGTCTTCAATATCGATGCACTTATCTGATACATAACTCTGGGGTGTTTTAATAGTAGTTTCCTGCCAAAAGTGATCCAAGGAAGCACAACTGGACAACAGGTGAGAGGGTCAGGGAAGCCCAAGGCATATTATTGGGCAAGGAGAGGGGAGCAGAGGCTCACCCGTTTGGGCTGATCACACTGCTTTGATATAAAAAAAAGTATCATAACACACAGAACAGAGATAGCACCAGGAAGTAGAGATGAGCTAATATACTTGAGTGAAATTGAAATTACTCATATTACAAACATTCACGTTCTGCAAAATACAGATATTTGGGGAATTTGCTTCCATGCGGGTTCGGCCAAGTAGCCATCAAAAATTTAAAAAAAAAATACTTATACTCACCTCTTACCAGTCCCCTCCCTGGCTATTTTGTTCCTCATCGTCACCCATCTATTCCTTGATGTCTCACCTTATCACTGCCGACCATCAGGGCCGGATTTAAGAGGTGGGTGGCCCGGGGCCCATTTTGGAGGGAGGCCCATTTTTCGAGGTGTTGCAATATGTAATGTAAAAACTCAAATCATTTACGCAAAGTAATTCAGGTAAAATCATTCATTTTTTACAATCCAGGCACTTTCCTTGATTTTTGTGCTGTAAAATCACTAATGATGTCACTAAAGTCCAACTCACGCAGTATATCTGACTCGATGCTCAAATTTACAAGTCGTTACTGCTTGATGGATGTCCTTAATCGGTTTTCAAATAATTTTTGAGTTTTGAGAAGGAATGCTCACCAATGCAGTTTGTTACCATCAAAATTAGATATATCCTTAGAGCTATCTCAATATCTGGGAAAGTGTCCTGCACACTCTTTTCCATGATAAGCTTGTACATGAAAAGTTCAGTGCTGATATCTTTTGGCTCCCAGTGTGTTAATAAATTGGCAAATGTTACAAACTGACACAGTTCATCAATAAATGTAATGTCCAAGTCATCTGAATAAGACCTGACGAGTTGCTCTGCTGTGGCCTTAAGCTCGTCTGAAGACAGTTCTTTCAGATGGCTGAAAAAGCTTGATATATCTTTATATGCTTGAAGACGTTGGTCAACAGAAGCATTAAACTGATCAATGATAGGCAAGAAAGTTTCTGTTCTGTATTTTTCAGTAGGGCTGAGTTGTACTTCCGTAAAGCCATAATACAATGGACTGAGACACACGTTTCAGCGCCTGTGTTGAATTATCGTTTGAACATACTCAGATGAACCAGCCAGCTCTTCGCGTTGCTTCTCATAAATTTTGAAGGAGTCACGCTTTGATGCGACATAGTTTAAGCTGGTCAGTGACACCACAGCAGTGTTTAGATCGAGTTTTGCGTGTTGTAGTTGTAGGGAGGTTGATCTGACGGCTAGATCTGCCTGTAGTAAGAGGCAGAGAGGTAGCGCAGTGCAGGTACAAAAGCGCTGAGATTAAGAGAAAAAGGTGCCGTGTTATAGTTTGATCATTAGAGGGCAGTGGGGAGTGTAGGAGTGTGACTGTAACTGCCATTGGTCGAATTAACTGTCAGGTGATAGTGGGCGTAGCCACCAAGACTGAGAGTATAAGGTTGAGGGAAGGTTCTGGAAAGTCCAGTCAGCCAGGGGAGCTCACTATTAAGGAGGTTCTACTATAGAGGGAGAGACGCAAGAAAGCCTCCAGAGAGAAACTTACAGTTGAGATGATCACGGGGGTGGCCCAGAGGACAGTAGCCGCAGATGGAGACTGTCTGAGGGGTACCAAGCGGATGGCGTACTTGGAATGGTGAAGCACTGTGGTGGATTGGCCTAGGGCAGCCACAGTGAGAAGAGCCACAAAAGATGCCACGACGGAAAAAGAAGAAGTGAAGGTACCCAGGTCTGTGAACAAAAGGACCGTGAAATTCCTGTGATGCATGGCGGTGGTCGTCAGAGAGGCGGCCAATTAAAACGGACCTGATGAATATAACCCTTGTCTCAGTCTCGTGTCTGTCGGCTGTAAGAAGTGGGTCACCCCCCATTCCAGTAGGATCGCTCTCTCACCTATCCTACATTTGGCGTAGTCAGCAGGATAATTGCCACCAATACAACACTTTCAGTGGCAAGCCTGCCACCAAGTATCAGAGGCCCCCAAGCTGTACGGCGTGAAGGATCTTATTATTTTTTTTTTTATTTCTGTGGATTATAATTTGGGGCTGTGCTTCGGATTGCTGGCTGCCAAAAAGTAAAACCGGAGCTTGCGGCCATAATGGACAATCTAGGACTGTGTCGCATCCGCCCCTGGGGGGAGCGGCTTACTTCAGGAGACAGCCGCCCTCCCATGCTGGACCTTGGAAAAAGGGTGGAGAGGCCGACCAACACCACCCCCGAGCGGCAGTGGCCCTGGTGAAGAGACTGGGTGTAGCTGCTTGGCGCCATTGAGCCTCGGGAACTCGGGCGATATGCGTCGCTGCAGTTGCCGTGGCCTCGGACGTCTGGAGTGGAAATGGCATCAGGAGGTTGAAACCCGCCAGGAGACCTGCCCCTGGGAGCCATTCTCGGTGCCCCGTGCAGTGTTGCAGCAGCCGTTGGGGAAAGCTGCACAAGTACCTCTCGCGGAGGCATCGGGCCTGGAGGCCGGCCCTGCCGGACAGCAGGGTGAAGATATATGGCTATTGGAGGATCTGCGGGAAAGTCTGCTGGGCGCCGCGATGCCGGGGAAGGTGAGCGTTCCCCCGGCCCAGCCGGCGGCATCACAAGCAGATCCCGTCCCCATGCCTAGAGCGCAAAACAGGCCCCCGGACCCTGACGCCGGCCTTCGACCTCCCCAGCCGACCTCCCACTTTCCAATGACGGCCCTGGATGACTTCACGACTCCTGGTTATCATCCCGATATGCCCCGCCCGGTGGCGCCGGCATGGAGCTAACTTGCGGCTGCCCCTGCCGTAATCTGTCTTCCGGCTGCGGCCTATTCACCGGAGCCTGCTGTCACTTCGGGCCCGCCGCAGGTCACCGCGGCTTACTTACCAACACCCGCTGCTGTCCCATCCGTGGCCTCGTTGCGGCCTATTCATCGGTGCCCACGGCCGCCTTGATTCCGGCCCTGGCCGACTACACAGCCTGTCCAATGACACCTGTGGTCGTTTCTGCCCCGTCCGCTAGTCCAGTCGCGGCCTGCTCCCCAATGTCTGTGGTCGCCTCTGCTCCACTCTCGGCTGCGGCCTGCCCACCGGACTCTGCGGCCTATACCGGACACTCTGCTTGGGTTGCGGAGATCATTGAAAAGAAGGCCAAAGAACGGGAGGTGTGGGCATTACTCCATGAAAAGGGGGAGGCCGCCATATCTGTTCCTCGGTCATACGGATGGCTAGTGTATATGGACACCGGCAAAGGCTACGGTTTTATTAGAGATCTCACCACCGGCTATAAAATTTATTTAAACGTGGCCTCCATCAAACACGGCCGGGTTCCGCGGGAGGCAGACTTAGTCTCCTATTACAAAGAATATTGCCGCTGCGGTTACTATGCGGTGGCCGTCATCGCCTACCCTGAGGGGTACAATCCCCCATAACGAAACGAGGACTCCTGGGTCTCGAGCATCAGGGACCCTCGAGGCCCGGGGAGACTACAAGCATCCCAGAGACCCCACGGCTGTGGAGTCTCCTGTTTGGCGAAACATCGGCCGCCAGGAGGAGGCCCGGAGCACCTATTACAATGGACTGCCAGGACTGCAGTGCACTGTTGCACTATAAGCTGACTGTTCCGCATCCTCATGGGAAAGAAGATCCTCCTCCTGGTGTAGTGTGAATGCCTAAAGGGAGTGTCTTTCTCAAAGGAAGGGGGAGCACCCCTGTCCTCATCTGGTTAATATTTTCTTTTTTTTTTTAGGAGTGAATTGTTTTGTTTTTTTTTGTTTTGGTTAAGAAAAAAAAAAGTAAAAGGCTAAAAGAAAATGTTTTGATAAAAACGTATTGTAGTAAACATGGTAAAGTGTGTAGTAAATTTGACATGTTGGAATGTTATTAAAAAAAAGTGTGTTCAACAGGTACTTGGAGTATGCCGACCATGACGTATTCAAGTTGACAGGACGACGAGACAGGAAGAAGGTAGACAGACAGTGGTCCTCGAGTCAGACTCCCAGAAGAAGTTGGACAAGATTGTCGAGGATGACATTGGACAAAGGAAAGGAGAGTGTAGGGAGGTTGAACTGACGGATAGACCTGCCTGTAGTAAGAGGCAGAGAGGTAGCGCAGTGCAGGTCCAAAAGCGCTGAGATTAAGAGAAAAAGGTGCCGTGTTGTAGTTTGACCATTAGAGGGTAGGGGGAATTTAAGAGGAGTGTGACTGTGTAACTGCCATTGGTCAAATTAACTGTCAGGTGATAGTGGGCGGAGCCACCAGGACTGGGAGTATAAGAGGTTGAGGGAAGGTTCTGGAAAGTCTAGTCAGCCAGGGAAGCTCACTAGTAAGGAGGTTCTGCTGTAGAGGGAGAGACGTAAGAAAGCCTCCAGGGAGAAACTAACAGTTGAGACGGTCACGGGGGGTGGCCCAGAGGACAGTAGCCACAGATGGAGACGGTCTGAGGGGTACCAAGCGGATTGCGTACTTGGAATGGCGAAGCACTGTGGTGGATTGGCCTAGGGCAGCCACAGTGAGAAGAGCCACAAAGGACGCCACGACGGAAAAAGAAGAAGTGAAGGTACCCAGGTCTGTGAACAAAAGGACCATGAAATTCCTGTGATGCATGGCGGTGGTCGTCAGAGAGGCGGCCAATAAAAACAGACCTGTTGAATATAACCCTTGTCTCAGTCTCGTGTCTGTCGGCGGTAAGAAGTTGGTCACCCCCCCTTCCTGTAGGATCGCTCTCTCACCTATCCTACATAGATTTTTACTAGCAGCATCTGTTCTTTGCAAGATATCAATCCAGAAGGTGGTGTTAATACCAATTTCAAGCTGATTCATTTGTCTTAACAGTCCTTCTGCTTCACACCGTACACAGCTTTTTTCTTCAAAGTCATCAGCAATCTGTTTAAGTACATCTTTAATCTGCTGATAGTCATGCTTAAGGGCCTAAAGGCCCCGTTACACGTATTAATGTCCCAACGACCCGACGTGGATGGGATCGCTGGGACATCGTTAGCTGATCGCTGGTGAGCTGTCACATAGACAGCCCCTCCAGCGATCAGGACCAGCGAGCAAGCTGGTTTCCAAGGTAAACAGCGGGTAACTAAGAGCTGCGCAGCTCTTAGATACCCGTTGTTTACCTTGGAAACCAGCGTCGCTGATCGCTGGTATCTCGCTGCCACACGCAGCGATGCGCGCTGGCCAGCGGGAGACCAACGATCAAAAAATGGCCCAGGACGATGGAGCGCGATCAGCAATACTCGGTAGGGGGCCGGTCGCTGATCCATGTCACACACAGCGATCTCGCTGGTGAGATCGCTATGGCGTCAAAAAAATCGATATCGCTGTGTGTGACGGGGCCTTTAGTACCAACAGCTTTGCAGGACCAACGCGTTGTTTTGACACTTTTGAGAGTCAATGCTGTTACTGAGTCAATATTTTTCAAAGCATCAGTCAGGAGCTGATGCCGATGCGTTGAAACTGTGAAGAAGAGGAACAGCTTTTCAAGGAAGTCAAAAAAATGTACAGCATTGGAGCAGCTTTCTGTGACGTTTCGGAAGCAGACAACGTCTAAGAGTGGACTCTCTGGGTCGCGGATCTGGAGCCCCTGGGCTGAGCACGCCAGGTGATGACTGACCCCTATACAGGGATCGTTAGGGGCAGGACTGCAGAGGTCAGAACCGCGACAGCCGGTACCAAGAGGGGTGGTTCACAGGAGGCACGGATGGGTGTATGGGAATTGAGTACCAGGAACACAAGGAGTGTACACGGAAGTGCGCAAACTACAGATAGTGCGAGACAGGTAGCCGTGAGCACGTATGGCGTATAGCGAGTAATACGTCCGGAGGTAAACAAAGCAGGACGCGTGCCAGGAGCACGACAGAGTACTGAATGGAGCAGCAGTCGTGCCAGGATGTGTTACAGAGCACAGGGACAGAGAGTACCAGGAGGTACGACAGAGCAAGGGACAGAGGACAGGATACTAGAGTGTGCCAAGAGGCACTACTGAGCATGAAGCAACGTGAAAGTTCAGAGCGAGTGCTAGAAGCACAATAGAATACCAGACAGAGCAGAGGACCTGAGAACCGCACACGGCCTGACTGGGACTAAGCAGACCCAGCTAGGAAGCACAACAATAATCAGGCACCTCCCATAGGGGAGGACAGCCTGATATAGCACATGACCATGACAGGTTCCGGGTCAGATCCTAGCCAGAAAGTACATGACCACTACAGCTTCCGGGTCAGGTCCTCCATTACCATAGAGAAGACTGACCCGCCGACAGCACTGACAGGAGCGCGCAAGCGCAAACATGACCTGGAGGAGGAGCCCCAAGGACGAGAGCTGCACGTGCGCACCCGACGGAGGCCCCGGAGGGACCGCCGTACCGGAGGGAGTGACGTTGGGACCGAAGCCCCGCCTCCTGGTGAGCGCGGCATGACACTTTCTTTAGCAACCAGATTTAAAGAGTGTGCCGTACAAGGAATCCAGGATGCAAGATTGTTCGCTCTCACTTTGGCTTGCAGGTCGTTGTATTTGCCACTCATTGCAGATGCATTGTCATAACTTTGACCACGGCAATTTCCCAGGTCTAGGTCATGTCTCTTCAAAAATTCCAACAAAGAATTGAACATGTCTTGAGTGCCATGACCAGTGTTTGCCATGAATGTACAAAGCGTTGCACAGGGCCATCTTTCTCTATATACCTCAATACAAGGGTTAGTAGTATTTTGATTTGTTAACTCGGGGAATAATTTCTCTGAGGACTTGCTCGCCCATTACATTGATAATTTCTTCCAGAATTGCAGATGACAGGTAGTTTGTATGACCCTTGCCACGATTGGCTTGAGTTTTGATATGCTGTGCAAGAAAGTCATCATACTGGGCGATGAGTTCAAGAATGCCCAGAAAGTTTCCATTTCAAGGTGATCCAACCAATTCATTATCTCCTCTAAATGCTAAGTCACGCTCATCAATAAACTGAATAACATTAACTACTCGTTTCAATACTGACCTCCATTAATGCTCCTGAGCCGCGACCTGTTGTGTTAGCTCCGTATCAATTCGCCCAATCGCTTTTAACCTCATATTGAAAGCAATTGTAGAGTTCAGATGTTCCGCTGACTGCTCAAGACTTTTTATACATTCTTGTGAATGTTTCAATTCACAGAATCCATTAGATGAAAGCTGAGAAGACTCATATGCTGTAATAAAGCACATCAATCTGCTACCCC
Source organism: Dendrobates tinctorius (assembly GCF_039654945.1). Classification (NCBI taxonomy): domain Eukaryota; kingdom Metazoa; phylum Chordata; class Amphibia; order Anura; family Dendrobatidae; genus Dendrobates; species Dendrobates tinctorius. Next base: position 81,086,035 of record NW_027361696.1, read on the forward strand.
AACATTCTTCTCTGTGGTCTCCCTACTAACACCCTCACACGTCTCCAGTCCATCTTTAACTCTGCTGCCTGACTAATTCATCTCACTCCTCGCTACTCTTCTGCTTCTCCCCGCTGCAAATCTCTCCACTGGCTTCCATTCCCTCAGCGTATCCAGTTCAAATTACTAAGGCCTCTTTCACACTTCAGTTTTTTTGCATCAGTCAAGATCCGCCAAAAGGACGGATGGCGGATCCGTTTTAGTACTGATGCCAACGGATGGCACCCGTCAGTTTTTTTGACGGATCCGACAAATGAAGAATTTTAAAGGAATCGCAGCGAGAGAGAGAGAGAGAGAGAGAGAGAGAGAGAGAGAGAGAGAGAGAGAGAGAATTTTTTTTTGTCCGGCACCCAGAAAGAATTTCGGGTTAAATGAGTGTCTGGAGGATCCGCCACAGAAAAAAACGTTGCAAGCTCCGTTTTGAAATTTTTGAGGATGGTGACGGACAGGAACTTTTGGCGGATCCGCAAAAAAAACGGATGCAACGGACAGCAATCCGTCACAATCCGCCAATAATGGAAGTCAATGGGGGAAAAAACGGATCCTCAAAAGAAAATTGCGGATCCATTTTTTTCAAAATCTGGCGGATTGTGACTGATTGTAAAAAAACTGAAGTGTGAAAGAGGCCTAATACTGACCTACAAGGCCATCTATAACCTGTCTCCTCCATATATCTCTGAACTAATCTCCCGATATCTTTCCTCACATAATCTCCAGTCCTCCCAAGACCTCCTTCTTTCCTCCACACTTATTCGCTCCTCACTCAACCGCATACAAGACTTCTCCCGAATATCCCCCATCCTCTGGAATTCTTTGCCCCAACATGTCTGACTATCAACTACATTCAGATCCTTCAGATGGAGCCTAAAAAAACAACTCTTCAGGAAAGCTTACAGCCTGCAATGACCCCGCTGCCTCCTCACCACTACCGGAGCTACCGCCTCACCACTACCAGAGCTACCGCCTCACCATCACCAGAGCTGCTGCAACCCCCTAACCTACTGTCTCCTTCCCCACCATCCTGTAGCATGAGAGCCCGCAAGGGCATCTTCCCTCTGTATCAGTCTGTGATTGTTAGTTTGTTTACTGTAAGTGATATCTGTAATTTGTATGTAACCCCTTCTCCTGTACAGCACCATGGAATCAATGGTGCTTATAAATAAATATAAAAATAATAGTATTATTCGAGCATGCCCAAGATACTCAGATAACACCTTATCTGAGCACGTTCGCTCAGCACTAAATGGTTTCAATATTTTTGATCCCAAACTGAATTTTAGACGTTTTTTTTTTTCATAGACCCTTCATAGATATTTTATAAACTGTATTTTTAAAAAAAAATATTTTTAAATACTAACCAAGGAAAGTGGTCTAATCCGACAAGTGGTGTATAACAGTGTATGGACTCTTATCTGATGTTTATACTGCAATGCTTATTCGATCAGATCAACGACAAGCAATCTAATCTCTCTTTGGATTAATATAGATGCTTGGAGAAATCTTACAGAGAAATAGATGAGGACAATCAGGAGTGAGGCAGGCCTGCATACTGCGTTGTGACAATCTTGGGCAGCCGGGATGGGTCTTTCCCTTTCACTTTATAGGAGTACATATTATTTATTAAGTTGCCCTGTTTCATCAAATTGTTAAAATATGTTTCCTGGAATGTTTGGAGGGCTAATATGGTTCACTCATACTTTCCAGACTATTGCATGGGTCCAGCGCTGATTCTCCACTGCTGCTTCTGGTGTCTGATGTCTGCAGCATTGACGTTTGGCTGCTGTGCTGTTGTCAACCTATCAGTGAATTTAGTTGATTGTGCCATCTACTTGGGCAGAGCTGTTGAGTTTAGTGGTTGATTGTGGCACTATCGACATGACATCAGAGCTGCAGACTATAAAAGAAACCAGAAGCAACAGAGGAGGTTTGGTGCCAAACCCCAGGAGGGCGAGTAAAGCCAGTTTTGTTTTTTGGTGCACAGGGGTTTTCCAAAATCAGAAAACCCCTTTAAAATCTAGGCTCCGCAATGGAGTCAGTTTCATAGCAAGTCAGTTAACTAAAGGTACTGTCACACTTAGCGATGCACCAGCGATCCCGACCAGCGATATGATGCGGTCAGGATCACTGGTACATCGCTAAGTGGTCGCTAGTGAGCTGCCACACAGGCAGATCTCACCAGCGACATCGCAGGGGTCAGGGGTCGCTACTTACCTGTCAGACGAGGCGATCCTGACGTCCTCCCGCCCGCGTCCATGCGTTGCTCGTCTCCACAGCAGGAAGCCCCAGCAGGAAGCTGACAACTAGAAGCGGTCCAGGACGTTCTCGCACGATCAGCGATACCCAGCGGGGGAGCGGTCGGTGGTAAGAATCAGACATAGCGATATCGCTAGCAATATCGCTATAACGTCACAAAAACCAGTGACGTTATAGCGATATTGCTAGCGATATCGCTTAGTGTGACAGGGCCTTTATAGGTTCTAGAGATGAGCAGATCTATTTGCGGGACTACGTTCCAGCGACCTGGTCAATGGCATCTGGCAGCTAGACGTCAGACCAGTGAATTGCCTAGCTTCCTGTGTCCTCTGTGTGCATCTGACTTGTCAGGATTGGCATAATCTCATCTGTGCGACACGACAGATGAAGTCACACCAGCCCTGGCTAATCAAAAGTCGCATGGGGAGATATTGGAAAGGTAAGAAAGTCGCGAGCTTCTCCTCTAGCTACAAAGTACCACAGACCTGGACAATTGACGGTAGTCCCGTGAATCAATGTGGTAATCTCTAAAAGGTACAGTGGGGCAAAAAAGTATTTAGTCAGTCAGCAATAGTGCAAGTTCCACCACTTAAAAAGATGAGAGGCGTCTGTAATTTACATCATAGGTAGACCTCAACTATGGGAGACAAACTGAGAAAAAAAAATTCAGAAAATCACATTGTCTGTTTTTTTTTCATTTTATTTGCATATTATGGTGGAAAATAAGTATTTGGTCAGAAACAAAATTTCATCTCAATACTTTGTGATATATCCTTTGTTGGCAATGACAGAGGTCAAACGTTTTCTGTAAGTCTGCACAAGGTTGCCACACACTGTTGTTGGTATGTTGGCCCATTCCTCCATGCAGATCTCCTCTAGAGCAGTGATGTTTTTGACATTTCGCTTGGCAACACGGACTTTCAACTCCCTCCAAAGGTTTTCTATAGGGTTGAGATCTGGAGACTGGCTAGGCCACTCCAGGACCTTGAAATGCTTCTTACGAAGCCACTCCTTCGTTGCCCTGGCGGTGTGCTTTGGATCATTGTCATGTTGAAAGACCCAGCCACGTTTCATCTTCAATGCCCTTGCTGATGGAAGGAGGTTTGCACTCAAAATCTCACGATACATGGCCCCATTCATTCTTTCATGTACCCGGATCAGTCGTCCTGGCCCCTTTGTAGAGAAACAGCCCCAAAGCATGATGTTTCCACCACCATGCTTTACAGTAGGTATGGTGTTTGATGGATGCAACTCAGTATTCTTTTTCCTCCAAACACGACAAGTTGTGTTTCTACCAAACAGTTCCAGTTTGGTTTCATCAGACCATAGGACATTCTCCCAAAACTCCTCTGGATCATCCAAATGCTCTCTAGCAAACTTCAGACGGGCCCGGACATGTACAGGCTTAAGCAGTGGGACACGTCTGGCACTGCAGGATCTGAGTCCATGGTGGCGTAGTGTGTTACTTATGGTAGGCCTTGTTACATTGGTCCCAGCTCTCTGCAGTTCATTCACTAGGTCCCCCCGCGTGGTTCTGGGATTTTTGCTCACCGTTCTTGTGATCATTCTGACCCCACGGGGTGGGATTTTGCGTGGAGCACCAGATCGAGGGAGATTATCAGTGGTCTTGTATGTCTTCCATTTTCTAATTATTGCTCCCACAGTTGATTTCTTCACTCCAAGCTGGTTGGCTATTGCAGATTCAGTCTTCCCAGCCTGGTGCAGGGCTACAATTTTGTTTCTGGTGTCCTTTGACAGCTCTTTGGTCTTCACCATAGTAGAGTTTGGAGTCAGACTGTTTGAGGGTGTGCACAGGTGTCTTTTTATACTGATAACAAGTTTAAACAGGTGCCATTACTACAGGTAATGAGTGGAGGAAAGAGGAGACTCTTAAAGAAGAAGTTACAGGTCTGTGAGAGCCAGAAATCTTGATTGCTTGTTTCTGACCAAATACTTATTTTCCACCATAAAATGAAAAAAAAACAGACAATGTGATTTTCTGGATTTTTTTTTCTCAGTTTGTCTCCCATAGTTGAGGTCTACCTATGATGTAAATTACAGACGCCTCTCATCTTTTTAAGTGGTGGAACTTGCACTATTGCTGACTGACTAAATACTTTTTTGCCCCACTGTATGTATTTAGAGAATGGGAGTACAAAGTAATATTGTGGTACCGTGTTATCCAGAAAAATAGGTGTAAATACTTATATCCCTCCAAAAAATTGAGAAAAGTAAAGGGGGGGGGACATAAGTATTTACATCTAGAGAATGGGAGGAAATTCATGAATACATGGGGAAATATATACAAACGCCATGCAGATATTGTCCTTTTTTTTTTCAGATTTGTACCTGTGACCCCAAAAGCTGCAAGGCAATTGTGCTAATCACCAAATCTTCTATTCTTGGCTACTTCATAACAGGTCAAAAGCGTGGGAGGAAGAATAAAAGCTGCTATTATACAAGAATCATGAGCTACAAAGTAAACTTATAAGAAGTGTCTTGTAGCAGTGACAAATACACATAAAAAAAAACTTAATGTAATAAATTGAGAATATTTGAAAGGACAAGTAATTTTATAAATGTCAAATATTCACTGCAGGAAAACACATTTAATTAGCTGGATCCATAGGCCAAATGTAATAGGCACTTATTGATACCGAGCTCTTAGGATATATTTAGACTAAGAGATTTTCATTCTGATCTGAGAACATTACAATGCTCACAATGCTGTTTGTCCTTACTCTATGATAAAATGAACGATGATGTTCAAAACCACATATTAAAAAAACAAGCCTTCCTATGTCTATGTGAGCACAAAATAAAAAGTTATGGCTATTTAAAAGAGAGAGGCAAAAGCGAAGATGCAAAAATGAAAATTGGCCGCAGAGAAAAGGGGTCAAAGGGAATCTGAGATCAGTCCTCATCTATATGGGCACGAAGGTCATAGGAAGCTGAATAAAATGATACCTTGATGTCTTTGATCAGATGTTTTATTCCAGAGAAATCCATGTTTTACTTAACCCCTTAACGATCAATGATGGATCTGTCATTTGACTCCTCCCCCTGTTTGGTGCAGACTCCAGCGATGAGACTGCACCTTTTCCAGCACATGTGCGGCTCCCGCGGCTTTTAACCCTTTAAATGCAACTGTCAAACGCTGACAGCAGCATTTAACATCTATTTCCAGCAATAGTGCTGGAAAACCGCCCATCGGTAATCCCCGTCACATGATCGCGGGTCACCGATGGGTTGGCATTGCTATGAGTGCCACCCGGTGGTCAGCGCTCATAGCAAGTGAGGTATTCTGCTACCTACAGGCGATCATAGCCTGCATGTAGCATAGCCGATCGGGGTATTGGAGATTCTAGTCTCCCATGGAAACTATTGAAGCATGCCAAAAGTGAAAAAAAAAAAAAAAGTTTTTAAAAATATAAAAAAATTTCAGAAATAAAAGTTTAAATCACCCCCCTTTCGCCCCGTTCAAAATAAAACAATAAAAAATCAAACATACATATATTTGGTATTGCCGAGTTCAGAATTGCCCAATCTATCAATAAAAAAAAAAAAGATTAACCTGATCGATAAATGGTGTAGCGAGAAAAATTCAAGACGCCAGAATTACGTATTTTTGGTTGTCGCGACATTGCATTAAAATGCAATAACGGGTGATTAAAATATTTTAATCTGCACCAATATTGTATCATTAAAAAAGTCAGCTTTGTGTGCAAAAAATAAGCCCTCACCTGACCCAAGACCACGAAAAATGGAGACACTACGGGCATCGGAAAATGGCAATTTTTTTTTTTAACTAAGTTTGGAATATTTTTCACCACTTAGATAAAAAAGAACCTAGACATGTTTGGTGTCTATGAACTCATAATGACCTGGAGAATCATAATGGCAGGTTTAGTTTTAGCATTTAAGGAACAATGTAAAAAAGCCAAACAAAAAACAAATACGGGATTGCACTTTTTTTTGCAATTCCACCACACTTGGAATTTTTTTCTGTTTTCCAGGACACTATATGCTAAAACCAATTGTGTTGTTCAAAAGTACAACTCATCCCACAAAAAATAAGCCCTCACATGGCCATATTTACAGAAAAAAAGTTACGGCTATGAGAAGAAGGGGAGCAAAAAACGAAAACGCAAAACCAATAATACAGGGAAAAACAGAATGCCTCACCGTGTCAATGTGCCTGGTAGCCTTGAATTTGCCAGCAGCGATCCCAAAAAAATTCTGATCGTCGGATTACTACAATGAGAGGAAGAAAAACGTTGTCGGATCATACAGCTGAAAAATCAAAAACAATTCTTTATTTCACACCATCATAAAAACGTGTAGATATATCCACAAGTGGATAAAAACAGAGTCAAACTCTATGACTAAGGGCTGATAGCCAGAAACGCGTAAGGATGTGACTCTGTTTTTATCCATTTGTGGCTATATCTACACGTTTTTATGATGGTATGAAATAAAGAATTGTTTTTGATTATTCAGCTGTATGATCTGACAACTTTTTTCTTCCTCACAAAACCAATAATACCTCCAGTCATGAAGGGGTTAATATGCAAATGAGATGTTAAGATCTATGGGCTGGACATAGGTCTCACTGAGAATCTGCCTCCAGAGCTTAGAGTAAATAAAAGGGGGTGATAACAGTGTGAGACATATAATGTCTGCAGTCCTGATCTAGATGTCTCACACTGGCTTTTATATACCCTAAGCTCTGGAGGAAGAATCTCAGGGAGATCTACGTCCGGCCCACATATCTTAACAGCTCATTTACGTATTAAGAAAAATGGGAATTACTCAGGAATAAAACATCAGATTGCAAATATCAAGGTATCATTTTACTCAGCTTTTTATGACCTCCGTGACCATATAGACGGTTTAGGAGGGTTAATCCTACTGACAGATTTCCTTTAAGCAAAAATAATAAATAAATATATATATATATATATATATATATTATATATATATACACACACAGCTCTGGCAAAAATTAAGAGACCACTTTCAAATTTTTAGTTTGTCTGATTTTTCTCTGTATAGGTATATTTTTGAGTAAAATGTAAACTGCTCTTTTATTCTATAAACTACTGACAACATGTCTCCGAATTTCCAAGCACTAAATTTTGTATTTATTTTCAGAAAATGAGAAATGGTTAAAATAACAAAAAAATGCAGTGCTTGCAGACCTCAAATAATTCTAAGAAAACAAGTTCATAATCATTTAGAAACAACAATACTAATGTTTTAACTCAGGAAGAGTTCTGAAACCAATATTTTGTGGAATAACCATGATTTTTAAAAACAGCTTTCATACGTCTTGGCATGCTTTCCACCAGTCTTTCACACTGCTTCTGGAACAAAAATTTAAGCAGTTCTTCTTTGTTTGATAGCTTGGTTTTCAATGGGGTTCAGGTCTGGAGAATGGGCTGCCCAGAACAGGGTTTTGATGGGGTGGTCTCTTATTTTTTGCCAGAGCTATATATATATACATACATACATATATACATACACACACACACACATATTAGATAGAAAAAGACAGATAAATACAAACTCCTCATCAGACCGTCATAATTGGCTTGCTGACAGATTCTCAGTTAGCTCATTCTGCAGCCAGCAGTAGATATTACAACACAGTGGCGATAAAAGGAAAATTGTTCCATTAGAAAAAAAATTGAAAAAATTATTTTTTTAGCCCCAATTAACTGCATTTAAAGGGAACCACCACCTGCCTCCACCACCCCCCTGTCATATTAGTTATGAAGCATAATGTCTTATATATATTAACTTTTGCCAATAGCCTGTGACACCCTCCAGTTTCTGTCCCCCTGATCAACTGGGCATTTTCTTGGGTATTTTATAGATCCCTGTGTTGTCATTTTTTCTGTATACCCGAACATGTGCTGTATATATTGGGTCTCTTCAACAAACCCCATCCCCCTTCCCCCCTTCTTTTAACCCTTTTTTTTTTACTATTTTTTGTATATAATTACTTTGTATATAATTATATCTCCAGTTGTTTCTGATACTTTGTTCACCTAGTTCAGTGTTGTAATTATTTTCTACATTTTCTCTTGCAGTATGGTTTGAGAAAGACCTAGGATTAGGTCGAAACGTAACCATACAATACTCACCTTTGGAATATTTATTTTTTGTTTGCGGTGTTTTATTATTTGATCTATTGGAAAAATCTCACATGAATTAAAAATCATAAAAAAACTTTTCAAAGACTTTTTTGCAAAGATTATTTATTTTCTGAGTGTGACTGTCCATCCATTTACTACTGTCTGTGGTCTATCCACGCTCAGTCAGCACCTCTCTTTATAGCAAGAGTGCGCGTCTTTTTTCCTCTTTTTAAAGGGAACCTGTCAGCAGGATTGTGCTCAGTAACCTACAGTGTCAGGTCGGTGTCGTTATACTGATTACACTGACACCTGGTGATGAAATCCGTCTTCTGGTTGTTATGTAATCTTTAGTCAGTTTTGAGTTAATGATATGCTCGTGCCCCTGTGGGGCGGCCTGTGGGGGGTCTTCATGTGGTGCTCTGATTAGGTATTCACCAGTATGGCTTCTGACAGGTCACTGATCCCTCACTGACCTGCCCCGTTTTGACATACTGAATATAGCAATATCGCTATAACGTGTGACGTTATAGCGATATCGCTGTGTGTGATACTGATCGCGCGAGAACGTCCTGGACCATTTCTCTTCATCAGCTTCCTGCGGCGCTTCCTGTGGAGAGACGAGCGTGGAGCCGGGCAGGAGGACGTCAGGATCGCCTAGTGTGACAGGTACAGTCATATGTTAAAGTTTGGGCACCACTATTAATGTTAACCTTTTTTCTTTATAACAATTTTGGTTTTTGCAACAGCTATTTCAGTTTCATATATCTAATAACTGATGGACTCAGTTATATTTCTGGATTCAAGTGAGGTTTATTGTACTAACAGAAAATGTGCAATCTGCATTTAAACAAAATTTGACCTGTGCAAAAGTATGGGCACCTCAACATAAAAGTGACATTAATATTTTGTAGATCCTCCTTTTGCAAAAATAACAGCCTCTAGTCGCTTCCTGTAGCTATTAATGAGTTCCTGGATCCTGGATGAAGGTATTTGTGACCATTCCTGTTTACAATACAATTCCAGTTCAGTTAAGTTTGATGGTCGCCGAGCATGGACAGCCCGCTTCAAATCATCCCACAGATGTTCAATGATATTCATGTCTGGGGACTGGGATGGCCATTCCAGAACATTGTAATTGTTACTCTGCATGAATGCCTGAGTAGATTTGGAGCGGTGTTTTGGATCATTGTCTTGCTGAAATATCCATCCGCTGCGTAACTTCAACTTCGTCACTGATTCTTGCACATTATTCTCAAGAATCTGCTGATACTGAGTTGAATCCATGCGACCCTCAACTTTAACAAGATTCCCGGTGCCGGCATTGGCCACACAGCCCTAAAGCATGATGGAACCTCCACCAAATTTTACTGTGGGTAGCAAGTGTTTTTCTTGGAATGCTGTGTTTTTTAGCCTCCATGCATAACGCCTTTTTGTATGACCAAACAACTCAATCTTTGTTTCATCAGTCCACAGGACCTTCTTACAAAATGTAACTGGCTTGTCCAAATGTGCTTTTGCATACCTCAGGCAACTGTTTGTGGCGTGCTTGCAGAAACGGCTTCTTTCGCATCACTCTCCCATACAGCTTCTCCTTGTGCAAAGTGCGCTGTATTGTTGACTGATGCACAGTGACACCATCTGCAGCAAGATGATGCTGCAGGTCTTTGGAGGTGGTCTGTGGATTGTCCTTGACTGTTCTCATCATTCTTCTTCTCTGCCTTTCTGATATTTTTCTTGGCCTGCCACTTCTGGGCTTAACAAGAACTGTACCTGTGTTCTTCCATTTCCTTACTATGTTCCTCACAGTGGAAACTGACAGGTTAAATCTCTGAGACAACTTTTTGTATCCTTCCCCTGAAAAGCTATGTTGAATAATCTTTGTTTTCAGATCATTTGAGAGTTGTTTTGAGGAGCCCATGATGCCACTCTTCATAGGAGAATCAAATAGGAGAACTACTTGCAAGTGGCCACCTTAAATACCTTTTCTCATGATTTGATACACCTGGCTATGAAGTTCAAAGCTCAATGAGGTTACAAAACCAATTTAGTGCTTCAGGAAGTCAGTAAAAAGTAGTTAGGAGTGTTCAAATCAAGAAAATGATAAGGGTGCCCATACTTTTGCACCGGTCAAATTTTGTTTAAATGCAGATTGCACATTTTCTGTTAGTACAATAAACCTCATTTGAATCCAGAAATATAACTGAGTCCATCAGTTATTAGATATATGAAACTGAAATAGCTGCTGCAAAAACCTAAATTGTTATAAAGAAAAAAAGTTAACATTAATAGGGGTGCCCAAACTTTAACATATGACTGTAAGTAGCGACCCCCGACCCCTGCGATGTCGCTGGTGAGATCTGCCTGTGTTGCAGCTCACTAGCGACCACTTAGCGATGCACCAGTGATCCTGACCGCGTCATATCGCTGGTGCATCGCTAAGTGTGACAGTACCTTAAGTTTTGAAAAAAAAAAAAATCACATTCAGCAGGCAGGTGCCGCTGCTGTATCATAATCGCATCTATAATGTCCATTTAATTATTTTATTTGGTGATCTATATTTATTCAGAAAAAAAAATTCTCTCTCAAAATGGAGCTGGCAGCGCCTGTGCAGTAGCATCTATTGGCAGTCTGATAGATGCTAATGTGCAGGCGCCAGCGTCGCCATTTTGCTAGAGAAAAAAATATTACTGTATATACTTGAGTATAAGCCGACCCGTGTATAAGCCGACACCGTAATTTTGCCACAAAAAACTGGGAAAACTTATTGACTCGAGTATAAGCCTAGGGTGGAAAATGCAGCAGCTTCTGGTGAATTTAAAAAATAAAAATAGATACCAATAAAAGTAAGATTAATTGAGACATCAGTAGGATAAATGTTTTTGAATAGCCATATTGAATCAGGAGCCCCATATAATGCTCTATACAGTTCATGATGGGCCCCATAAGATGCTCCATACAAAATACACCCCATATAATGCTGCACAAAGGTTAATAATGGTCCCATAAGATGCTCCCTAGTATAATATGCCCCATATGCTGCTCCATAAAGGTTATGGCCCATAAAACGCTCCATAGATTATGCCCCCATAAAATGCTCTATAGATCATGCCCCCATATGCTGCCCCCATAAGATGATCCATAGATTATGCCCCCATATGCTGCCCCCATAAGATGATCCATAGATTATGCCCCCATATGCTGCTCCATGGATTATGTCCCCATATGCTGCTCCATTTATTATGCCCCATATGCTGCCCCATAAGATGCTCCATACATTGTACCCCCATATGCTGCTCTATAGATTATGCCCCCATATGCTATGCCCCCATATGCTGCTCCATAGATTATGCCCCCATATGCTGCCCCCATAAGATGCTCCATATAGCATGCCCCCATAAGATGCTCCATACATTATGCCCCCATATGCTGCCGCTGCAGCTGCAAATGAAAATAAAAAAAATAACATACTCAACTCTTAGGTGTCAAGTGCCGGTGTCGCTGCTGGCTCAGGACTCGGCACCTGAGACATTCACCTGTCCTGCGTCCATCGCTGTTGCTCACCGCTATCTGCCATGTCATCTGTCAGTGACGTTCAGGCAGCAGAGTGAACAGCGCGCACTAACCATGTCACCACTCCCTCTGCTGTCTGAATGTCACTGACAGAGGACACATCAGACAGCAGCAAGCAGCGATGGAGCGGGGACAGGTGAATATAGCCTATACTTAACCCATCTTGGCGCTGTCTCTGCAGCTCCGTTCTCCCACTGTCTTTCTTCTTGCCTTCAGTGGTCACGTAGTGCTGCTCACTAAACTCATGAATATGCGCATATTCATGAGTTTAATGAGCGGTACCATGTGACCGCTGAAGGGAGACCTGGGACAAGCAGGGGGGCTGCAGAGACTGCACCAGGAGGGGCATGACCTGACACCCCCGCTCCCCCTACGACTCCCTGGCGTATATGACTCGAATATAAGCCGAGAGGGTGACTTTCAGCACAAAAAAAAGGGCTGAAAATCTCGGCTTATATTCGAATATATACGGTAATTGCCGATAGATGCTACTGCGTAGGAGCCGCCGGCGTCATCTTGGTGGAGACAATTTTTTTTTCCTCTAGCAAAATGGCACCAGCGGCCATGGTGGAGAGGTTGGAATGTGATTGAGTGTGTGGACGGGTGTCTTTTATACAGGTAACAAGATCAAACAGGTGCAATTAATAAAGGTATTGAGTGCAGAGTAGGAGGCTTCTTAAAGAAAAACTAACAGGTCTGTGAGAGCCAGAATTCTCACTGGTTGGTTGGTGATCAAATACTTATTTCATGCAATAAAATGCAAATTAATATTTAAAAATCATACAATGTGATTTTCAGGTTTTTTTTATTATTAGATTCTGTCTCACACAGTTGAACTGTACCTACAATAAAAATGACAGATCTCTCCATTATTTGTAGGTGGGAAACCTTGCAAAATTGGCAGTGTATCAAATACTTGTTTTCCCCACTGTAATATATATATATATATATATATATATATATATATATATATATATATATATATATATATATTTTACACGATGACAAACACTGCTGTAGGAAATCACTTAACGGTTATCCAACCAATTAATAATTTCCGAACCCCCTATATTAGATTTTGCGGTGTATAGCTACTTACATACACGATTGGGGCAGATTTGGCTCTAATAATGTGCAACCACCTTCCACAATTAGTAAGGTCAACCTTGATAATGATTACTAGTCATAAGAAACCTACTCGTAGGTCGATCATAGGATTGCACTCTGCTTGATCTAAGAGCAGGTGTTCACCATAAACCATACATTGCATTGGACAAATCGAGACATCGACGCGTCGTAGATTTTAGAAAGTCAATAATTGGATAAAATCGATTGCGTCAAAAACAATCAAAAAGATAAATGCAAGAAGCATCAAGTCTAAAAGGCATTACAAATACATTAATTCCAACAATTCTTTTTTCATTTTATCGATACATTATTTCAAGTAACGTACCTTCTCCGAGCTGGGGTTCGGATGATGTGCTCAGCAGCTTTTTCAGGAAAGAAACAGCCTAGACTTCACATGTGATTGTTATAAAGTGGTGGGGGGCTGACCTATTCCTTGTACGGCATGGCACTGGGGGGCTGGAGGCCGCACTCTTCAGCTTTTTATCTCAGTTTTATCATGCCAGACATTCCTCTGAAGCATTGCCTTAGGTGGCATTTAAATAAAGGATTCCGAATACATCCATGCAATGCAATACAGGGGTGTAGCATGGAAATGGAATAAAGTTTGACATTTGAGTTTTATTTTTAGAAATTGTTCTCAGCTATCCACAAGCACACAATAAAAAAATGAGTCTCGTGTGCAATAATATCCTACTGGCAAACTCCTGGAAGAGTTGGTGGAGCTTATAAACTATTCACCGCCATTAGTAAAAACTTATTCTGGAGTTATACTCTTGGAAAAAATCTTATTATTGTATATATTGCATCAACTACTATTTACTACTGTTAAATACTGCAGTGCATGAGTTTCTGTCGCGAGCAGTAGTGTTATACTGCCAAAAATACATTGTTAAAAAAACCCGAAACAAAAAGGAAGACCGTGCTCACTGTGTGTGTGTGTGGCTGGAGCCCAGTTTTCCTTTCACTCTGCAAGCTGACAGGCATGATACTAAGATCCTAAGCTGTAAGCAATACCAGTTGTAAGCTGTGTTATCTTTGCTCCTGCATAAATAAAGTATTCACTGTTAAAAAGCTGGACAGTGGGGTGAAAAAGGAACAATACCAGGCAGCATGTTGCTGGTGTTACTGTGAGCAGCCTGCGTGGCCTAAATGTGCTAACATGGCTGCATTGTCTCCAGATTTATCTGCCATCGAGCACATCTGGGATGTCATTGGTCAGTGATTATACAGAAGCTGCCAAAAGCGGATCTTGATGATTCTCCCAAGTGCATTCAGCGTGGCAGAACATTTCTCAAACCATTTGTCATGGTTTGGACAGGGTTCTTGCCCTGCACTCGCAAGATTAAGTGTATGTGGCCTCTTTCTGGATCTGGGAGGGGTATTTATACTCACTCTTTACAAGGGTTCTCTGTCAGCTATACTTTTGCCCTTGGCTTAGTTTAAGTGACCCCTGTGTGTTTGTGCCTTGTGCAGTGTACATGCTTCCATGTTTGATATCTTGGCTTCTGACCCGGTCTGTCCCCGTTGTGTGCTTGCCTGCTGATTCGGTATGGTGTGTCTATTTTCCTGGTTTCTGACTTCGGCTATGTCTCTTGTGATTCTCCTGTCTACGCCCCTGGTATTTCTGCTGTCCATACGGTTGTGACCCTTGGCCTGTCCCTGACATCTCTCCTGTCTAGCGCTCATCGGTGCTTCTATTTGTGCTATACCTGCTGCTGGTAGAGTTTTTATTCTCGAGCCAGCATTTCTCTCTGCTCCTGCTTTCTCTGGGAGACCTGCGGCCGACTCCGCCCCGTGGTGCAGGTCCTGTTAGTGCACAGCCTCTGGGATGTGCTCCTCTCCCTAGGGACCCTGGTAAGCCCATGCAGCAGCATGGATTTCTCAGGATCCACACACTGACTGGGTGTCAGTTCTGAATATCCTGATATTATTAATGCCTGTAAGAGTGCAGAGATTTCTGCACACAATTGAGATGCCTTGAAAATTTTGTTTCTCAAACTTCCGTCCTCACGACCCCCAACATGTCATGTTTTCAGGATTTCCTTAGTATTGCACAGGTTATAGAATTATTATTAAAGCATCAAACTGCCACAGGTTCTCTAACCTGTGCAAAACTAAGGATGTGTTGGGGGCCCATGAATAAAGATGAGCGAACCATTTAAGATTCGGTTTTGATTGGCCAACGTCCTGATGTTCGCCGAACATATACAAACCCCATTGACTTCAATGGGAGGAAAAAACAAACGCATTGACAACACCTTCTGGGGGGCTAAAAAAAACTGCCAAAAAACAGCTAAAATTAGGGGCAGACACCAGGAAAAGTGGCATCAATTGACCCATCAATTGCGCTATAAATAAATAAAAAAAAAAAAGATTATGTGGGTTCCCCTGTATTTTTGATAACCAGTCAGGCAAAACTGACCGCTACGGGCTGCAACCCTCAGCTGTCAGCTTCAGCAAGGCTGGTTGTCAAAAATAGAGGGGTCCCCATGCTGCATTTTTTAATTATTTAAATAATTTAAAAAACGATATGGGGTCCCCTCATTTTTGAAAAAACAGCCAAGCTAAAGTTGGCAGCTGGTATTCTTAGGCTTGTAAGGGACCATGGATATTCCCCCCAACCTTAAAATAGTAGCCCGCAGCCGCCCCAGAAAAGGCGCATTTTTTATTATTATCTAGCACAGTGAGAAAAAGTCTCACAATGCAGCACTGACCTCACCTGGGTCATTGCAGTTCAGGAGCCCGGCTAGGAAAGTAACCTCAGTGCCTGTAGTAACAACAATGTCACCGAGGCTGCGCTCGCAGCAGCTCATTCCTCAGTGGTTCTCAGCCTGGACAACCGCATCTTGGCGCTATCTTGGTTGAATACTCTTTTTCCCAAAACATTGATTATGGCGTGGGTCAGAACGGGTAGGTGAGGGATATGGTTGTTTTTTGTTTTTATTACAGGAGACATTGGCTTCAGTGGAATGGGTGATGACCTGAGTATAGTTTAATTTAGATTCATTAAAGAAGTCTGTGACATTCTTTCAATTAAAGGACTTTATTCTGACTGTGTTTATTTACAATTCAACTATAGGATTAGTAATGGATAGGTGCCTTATAGACAACTCTGTTATTAAGCCATGGTCTTGATGTCACTGGACAATACAAAGGTGACATCAACCCCACAAATATGAAGGCCAAATATGAATGTAGGGTAAATGAACATGAACACAATTGAGAAAAAAATAATAAATATTCTTTTCTCTCCCTTCCCCATTATTATTTTTTCTCAATTGTGTTCATGTTCATTTACCCTCCATTCTAGATATTTTTGCTTATTTTATAACTTATTGGAGTATGTATATATACACAACTGTGCTCAAAAGTTTTCATACCCCGGCAGAATGTTTACTTTCTTGACTTTTTTTTCAGAGAATATGAATGGTAACATAAAAACTTTTTCTCCACTCATGGTTAGTGGTTGAGTGAAGCCATTTATTGTCAAACTACTGTGTTTTCTCTTTTTAAATCATAATGACAACCCAAAACATCCAAATGACCCTGATCAAAAGTTTACATACCCTGGTGATTTTGGCCTGATAACCTGCACAGAAGTTGACACAAATGGTTTGAATCGCTACTAAAGGTAACATTCTCATCTGTGACTTGTGACAAATGCCAGGAAAATGGTTTAGGATGCAAAGAAAAACACAAATAACATCAGCTGAAATACTGGACTCTCTGAAAACTAGCGGTGTGGCTGTTTCAATATGCACAATAAAGGAGGCACTTGAAGAAAAATGGGTTTCTCTCAAATTGTCCAATGTGAGGATTCACAAGTCGGCTGTCACAGAATGTGACTGCAGACTTGTAACCTAAGGCCGGCCAACGCCTTTAAAAGAGGGCATTGCTCACAGACAAATAATGCAGAGCAGTTTAAAGGGATATGCACACTGAATACCATGAGCCATGCTCCATTGGTAAAGTAAAAAGTGGAGCTAAATAAAAAGGCCAATATCTCTGGGACCGTACGGGAGATATAAATAAAGCAAAAAAACAGAATACCTAGGTGATCAGGAATAATAAATGAAGAACAAAGATGGCCATTTTTGATCTGGTGATTGATCCTTTTAAGAGGCATTATTATAGTATTGTGGGATTCGGAAGAATTCTAACAATCAAAGGAACACCGATACAGGACGCACTTAGAAAAGGAGATCTTGCTTCCTAATACTTTTGTAACACTCTCCGAAGCAACAACATAGAGGACATTATACAGAAGTAGTGAGCAAGGTATCTGTGCATCCAGCACAATCGTGATATATTACAATCAAGAAGTGTCTGTGTGTAACTTGCTCCCTCTGTGAGTGGAAATAAACTGTCTTTACTGAAAACAGATGTTATCAGAAAATTTACAGTAAATGGTCATCTGGGGGGGATCTTATAAGAGATGGATGAAAAGCTACTTGTCTCTTAAGATAGATAATAAAGTTTATCTGCTTCTGTACCATTGATTTAAGAAACCAAAATAAAATAAGATTTTTATAGTAAAAAGACATTGGAGAGAGAAAAATGTAGTGGGCGGAAAGATGGCATAGCGCAGAGGGGTCACAATGGGGGTGGTGGAACAAGTGTGCTGTGGACAAATTGGGGATGGCCAAGAGGAGACTAGTTTGCTATGAGTGAGAGATCATTTCACTTTTGTTGAACTGCTGAATTTCTGATCGCTGTGGCTAGGTTTTCACTAAATTTAGATGACGATAGAGATTCAAGTTCGATTACCAGTTTTAGAATTACGAAAAAAAAAAAAATGTCCAGTAACCTGACCTGTGTGATCCAGTCCATAATGAGATCAGGCACACAACTATTCTGCCCTCGCTTCCAATTCATAAAGTAGCATTTCAGCCGCACATTCATACAACAGTTCTGAGCGTGAACAGGCATCTATTCTATTCATCAGTACAAGTGTAGAAGCCATCAAGAAGATTCTGTACAAACGAGTTATATAAAAGGAGGATGGAGAAGACTGCTTCATCGCAATGTACGTGCCTAAGCTGAAGTTTGTTTTATCATGAGTCAGGAATAAAAGTCTGACTGCAGAATGATTCATACAGCGGAGAACATTCAGGTGGACACAGTTCAGCAGGTTTAATATCCGTTTTTCCAGACTAATGAGTCTTGGTGGCATCCATGACTTCTCCTGAATAGCCCCCATCCTCTGGAAGTCTTTGCCCCAACATGTCTGATTATCAACCACATTCAGATCGATCAGATGGAGCCTAAAAAAACAACTCTTCAGGAAAGCTTAGAGCCAGCAATGACCCCCGCTGCCTCCTCACCACTATCGGAGCTACCGCCTCACCATCACTGGAGCTGCTGCAACCCCCCAACCTACTGTCTCCTTCCCCACCATCCTGTAGCATGTGAGCCCGCAAGGGCAGGGTTATCTCCGCCCTGTATCAGTCTGTGATTGTTGGTTTACTCTAAGTGATATCTGTAATTTGTATGTAACCCCTTCTCATGTACAGCACCATGGAATCAATGCTTATAAATAAATAAAAAAAATATTATTCGAGCATGCCCAAGATACTCAGATAACACCTTATCCGAGCACGTTCGCTCAGCACTAAATGGTTTCAATATTTTGGATCCCAAACTGAATTTTAGGTGTTTTTTCATAGACCCTTCATAGATATTTTATAAACTGTATTTTTTAATAATATTTTTAAATACTAACCAAGGAAAGTGGTCTAATCCGACAAGTGCTGTATCACAGTGTATGGACTCTTATCTGATGTTTATTCGATCAGATCACCGACAAGCAATCTAATCCCTCTTTGGATTAATATTGATGCTTGGAGAAATCTTACAGAGAAATAGATGAGGACAATCAGGAGTGAGGCAGGCCTGCATACTGCGTTGTGACAATCTTGGGCAGCCGGGATGAGTCTTTGGCTGTGTGCACACGCTGCGGATTAGGTGCGGATTCATCCGCGCGGATTTTGTAAAATCCGCAGGTGAAACCGCAGGTCAAAAGACCTGCGGTTTTACCTGCGGATTGCTCTGCGGTTTTGCCCTGCGGGTTTTCATCTCCTCAATAGAGATGGCAAACCGCAGGAGAATCCGCAGAAAGAATTGACATGTCAATTCTTTCTGCGGATTGAAAACCGCAGATAATCCGCGCGGAAAATTCCGCACCGTCTGCACTGCGGTTTTTGATTCCCATAGGGAATCATGGTACTGTACACCGCAGCAAAAACTGCTGAGGACCCGCAGTGGCCAAAACCGCTGCAGAACCGCAGCAAAATCCGCAGCGTGTGCACACAGCCCTTTCACTTTATAGGAGTACATATTATTTATTAAGTTGCCCTGTTTCATCAAATTGTTAAAATATCAGTTTCCAGGAATGTTTGGAGGGCTAATATGGTTCAGTCATGCTTTGCAGACTATTGCATGGGTCCAGCGCTGATTCTCCACTGCTACTTCTGGTGTCTGTTGCCAAGATAGTCATTCAGCAACCTAAGGGAAGCGGAACAGTCTCCGTTGTGCAGTGTCAAGTAGGAGATCAGCGACTTATCCTGCTCCTGCTGCTCGTACAGGTCAAGCAAAATCCAGTGGGCAAAGTGCAGCACTACAGCTGTGAGTAGTCTTCATTGGCTAATTTCAGATCTCTGCCTTGAAGGAAGTCCATCAAAACAGCAGTACCGGCGCTCAGTGAACCCTTGGTGTGGCCAAACACTTCATTGCACCTTACCACCTATTATTTGTCCTCCATGTCTGCTCTATTTGGACTTGCAGCTCTAGCTGTATAGAGCCAGAGAAGAGCGGAGATAGATGGAAAACAAGTGGAAAGGTGCACTGAAAGTTTTTTTTCCCCACACAAAGGGTGCACTGAGCACCTATGAACAGTCATTATGAGGCTAACACATTCCCTGTAATGAGTAGGGAAAAGAAGCTAAAACCCAAGGCCGCTGTCATTCCCCGAGCAAGTGCCGGGCCCTGAACCAACAGAGGGGGACCCACTCACCGTCGGGAACACTAGCACACTATGGGGCCCGTGAGTCAGGGAAGCCTGTTAGCACTGGCACCAGCCCCCCCCCCCCCCCCTTTCAAATACGCACCTCTCCTTGGTCCACGCTGCTCCAGTCTCTGCTGACTCTCAGTGATGTCTCAGGGCAGAGGGTGCGATGATGTAATTACAGAGCACTCTCTGCCGAGCAGTGCAGAGTCAGTAGACGCAGAGGTGACCGCAGCAGCGGGGAAAGAGGAGAGGTGAGCATTTGATCGTTTCATTTACGTATGGAGAACTAAGTGGTGCCCATAATAGTGTACGGAGGACTACGTGGTGCCCTAAAAGTGTACAGAGGGCTACACTGTCACTGTGTGACTGCAAACTTTTGAATCCCTCAAGGGCACAACACTGTGCACTGCGAGGGTCTACCAGTTTGAGCGGTTGTAGAATTTACAACAGATATCGCTCATGCAATGTAAGAAGTGAAGTCTTTGGCATTGTACTATCCCTATATTTCTCTGCCGGATCTGTGCATCACGAAGCATGGTATATGTTAAAGGGACCAACTGAGACTTCCACCCAGGGCCCATGAAAACCTGGAGTCGGCTCTGCCGAGACCCATTGTTAAAGGTCATGTACTTGGTTAGAGGAAACAAAGTTGCTCAGTAAATAATAAAACTGACTAAAAATATAGATTTAAGGGTATCCACAGACTACAGCCTTACCTGTATTTGCCTTTCACAGTGGCTGCCTGGCACTGCGCACTAGAAATATGGGATGCATTTGAATTAAGTATAGATGCTAATGACAGGAACATAGCCTTAAGTGTGGCTGGACTAGTGACTTGTACAGAGGCAAAACTAAACGCACCTGTTCTAAAACCGCTTCAGAAAATCATCTCCAAAACCAGGAGTTACCAGAAGGGGTTCCACTAGAAAAAAAATCACAGGTTTTGATGACCCTGAAAACTTCTAAGTAACATACACTTAGAATACTGGGAACAATTTTGGTCTCTAGTGTATAATGACCAGAACGGGCAAAGAAGAATGGGAATGGGTGGACTGCGAAACAAAGACAGGTTATCAAACTTGGATGTATTCAGTTTGGAAAAATAAAAGGTATAGGGGCGATCTTATGACAATGTACAGATATACGAAAGGACAGTACAAAGATCTTTTTAAAACTAGGCCTCCAATGGTGGCAAAGGGGCTTCATCTATGTCTAGAGCAGCATTTGCCAAACTCTAGTCCTCATGGCTAGGGATGGGTACACCGTTGACAGTTCAGGTTACAATACCTAAACTTTTTAGAAAGTACCCGAACACCATTGAAAATAATGTATTCAGTCTGGTACTACCATTTCTATTCAGGTTCGTCCATCTCTACTCATGGCCCCAATACATCATGTTTTCAGGATTCTCTTAGTATCGCATTAGGGATTGTATTAACCCCTTCACAACCTTGGTTTTCAGTTTTTTTTGCACTTGCTTTTCAGAGCCATAACCTTTTATTTTTCCATTAATATGGCTACGTGAGGACTTACCATACAGTGTAAAGGAAGAGAGGAAAACCATTGCAAGTGCAGTGAAATTGAGGAAAAAAAAATAAAAAACCTAGTGGAATTGCATTTATGTGTTAAAAAGTTTGTACATATATTAAAAAAAAAAAAGCCAATTTCTGAGACCCATAGCATCCCCATTTTATGTACTTATTTCTTTGCTCCTTGAGCTGATGTTTTTATAGATACTATTTTGAGGTAATTACGATGTTTTGATCGCCTCTTATTGCAATGTACGCTGTTTATAAAAAGTAGCAATCTGATCAGTAGTTTGGGAGATTCTGAACACAACGATACACTATTTAGAATTTTTTATTTTGAATGGGATAATTTTTAAGATTACAAAATGTTTTTTTTTTCCTCTACTTGCTTCAGTAGCTTCCTTAGGTAATGTGCACACGCTGCAGATTGGTCTGCGGATTTGTATCTGCGGAGCCGCAGGTAAAACGACCTGCGGATTGGCCTATGGTCCATCACCTCTACAATGGAGGAGATGGTAAACCGCAGCAGAAACCGCAGAAAAGAAGTGACATGTCATTTCTTTCTGCGGATTCAAAACCGCAGCTTTTCCGCAGTTAAAAATCCGCATGTGCACAGCAGAATGAAAATCACAGATTTACATGCTACTGTACACTGTCTGCAGATCCACAGCGTGTGCACATAGCCTTAGAAGACTTGAGGCTGCGATTTTCTGATAGCTTGTGCTACACATCGCA
The DNA here is from genome assembly GCF_039654945.1 of Dendrobates tinctorius. NCBI lineage: Eukaryota > Metazoa > Chordata > Amphibia > Anura > Dendrobatidae > Dendrobates > Dendrobates tinctorius. Next base: position 81,108,435 of record NW_027361696.1, read on the forward strand.
GAGCTTCGGCCCTGCCATGTATAGCAGAAATGCTCATCTGCTATGAACACTGGGCAGCGCTCAAAGCAGATCGACAATGACAGCCACGAGGGTCTCCTGCAGACACCGGGTTGCCATGCCAACCTATCGATGCCCTACGATCATGTGAGAGGGGCTTGTAACGCGCTTTCTGCAAGCGCATATTAAATACCGCCGTCAGAGATTGAAAGCAGCATTTAACATGCCAACAGTCGCAGGTGAATCGCAATTCCAACCGCAACTGTTAGGGTCACATGACCGATCAGATTAGTGGTCATGTGCTGGAAAATATGCAGGCTCAGAGCCAGAACCCGCATGGACACGACCTATGACATATCTGTCATAGGTCGTGAAGGGGGTTAAGGCATCAAAAATTGCTGCAGGTTCTCGTCCTTGTACTAAACTAACGAAATTCTGACCACAATGTGTTGGGGGGAAATGAAGACTGGAGCTTTGGAAATACTGGTGTAGAGGAAGGAACACATTCTTTACTGTTAGAACATAGAGACGATGGAATCCTCTGCCACATGATATTGTTATGGTTGATTCACAAAAAAAAAAAAAAAAAAAAAAAAAAAAAAAAAGAGTTACAAGGAAGGCCTGGAAACCTCTCTTGATAAATATATCACAGGTTCTAGGCACTAGAGTCGGATGGAGCTTTGATCCAGAATACCCGTTACCATGCTATCTCCACATTGTAAATAGGACATTACTTCATTATACCAAGGTACAATTAAACTATAGGGGGGGAATGTAATTGACAATGTTTACAACTGATGCACCACCAGATTACCCAATTCAAACTGGATACAATATTACACAGATCTTGTATCTAATGAGACTGTTGTACTTACAACAACAATATAACAGCTTTACAATCCTCTCTGAAAGTTTCAACTGCATCCCGCCCAACTAGCCTGACAGCTCCTCAGGGTCACTCCTCCCGGCTGTTGCTGGAATCTCACACTGCTCAGTACAAGCTGCAGTTGTCACTCAGTCTGGATGGGCAAAGACTATATACACTTGGACTCCAGAGATCTCTAGTTTCATTTAGCTGGCCTCAAAGTACACATTTCTAGATCAGGTTTGTACAGCGAGTCTGGATGTGGATATGTGAAATAAGTACACCAGCCTCATCAGGTTTAAGATGCATTTATGGGTTCTAAAGTAATGATGGAAACAATTTGGATTGAGACACTGTATGAACGGCTCACAATTATTTTTTATTACTTAAAACTTGAAAAAGGAACTGGTTTAAAAAAAAAAATTAAATAAATAAGATAAATATGGCCAGTTAGTATAAACCTTAGTAATAACATAGTCACTCCACAGAAAAGACTACAGTCGGCTCCTGCTGCGGGTTGTCATACTAACATTTCTATACAGAAGAACAAGTGAAAACTACAATGAATACAGAAGCAGAGCTCCGCTCAAAACCTGGAGATGTGTGTCTACCTGCACGTCAAACTTGTGGGAGCCCAGAGGGGCCGAGATCCCATAATCCTCAAAGTAAGGCCGGGGTCACACTTGCGAGAAACTCACAAGAGTCTCGCGTCTTAATACCCGGCATGGCCGCCGGCACTCGGGACCGGAGCACTCAGCTGCATAGAAATACATTCAGCCACACACCACGGTCCCGAGTGCCGGGCCTTAAGACGTGAGACTCGTGCGAGTTTCTCGCAAGTCTGACCTCGGCCTAAAGCAGCTATGCCTATCCAAGTGCCAGCCTTTGTCATGGGGGTGGGGACAAGAGAAACAAAAACAAAACAATGGTCTCACTGGTGACCTTCCAAAGGCTTCTGTTTCCAGTAGGCCAATATCCAGTGAACTGATCTCCAGCAGAAAAGGGGACCACTCATGGGGCATCAGACATGACTCACATACCTGTTCTGTGCTCAGGGGTAAGAATAAGCACAGACTATAGATTCTGCTTAGAGGGAGGAAAAATGAATGAAATCAGTGTATTTTATTAAGGACTGTCTACTATTGCCCTCTTCCGACAATGTTGCCAAATTGTTGGACATGAATGTCCATCTGAAGTTGGATCTTTAAAGTTAGAGGTCACGCTGACTATGTCCTCTGCCTGCTGGAGGAGATCAGCACATTGATCTAAAGTTTTTAGGATGGAAAGGAGGATAAGCCAGCCATATTTTAAGGGTTCGTCTACTGACCATAGGTGTCCGGACCTGAACAAACAAATTCATAGATGAGCATGAGGCTGTAAGTTCAAGTCAGGGGATGAAGGGTCAGTCCGGCCATTAATGGCCCTATACGAACCGGATTGTCTAGTAAGTTATGGACTTAAATCCTTGCTTAGTGGGGGCTTAGGAATGCAGTGGATGGACAAACCTGTTACTAAAGACAACTCATTGGACATAAAGAGGTTTTTCCAGGAAGGATGGACATCTGTACACAGGATAGGTTATAAATGACTGATTGGGGGGGGGGGGGGGGGACTCTGGTGAGATCCTGGCAATGATTTTAAGATAAATATCTTAATCTACTATCGCACACTACTCTGCTACTCCACCGGTCCAACAAACCGTAAATGGAGAGGCAGGCCATGCACCAACATACTGCTCTATTCAACCCCAGCTGCAGTGAGGAGGTAGAATGGGGGGGGCGGGGGGGGGGGTATTCAGTGTGGGGCTCCTAGCAAACAAATTTATCAGAAATTCCATGATACATTGGTAGGAAAATCCCTTCAAATGAGCAGGAATTTTAGATAAGTACCAGAAACTTTGGCAACAAAGCCATTTATGTTCTTGGCTGCTCCTGCCGGCCAGCATGGTACCCGCATCATACAGATACAAGATGGCCAGCAAATATCTTTGGTCTGTTGCAATATAACAGGACACTCTGCTCTAGCAGTACATCTGGATGGAGTAGTAATTTTGAAAGTTCACGTCGGCATGAAATATTTCTACGCTGCTTTCTGGTCTTCGTCACGGTCGTCCAGACGCTCAAATCTGGCAATGTAATCTCTCTTCCAGTCTAGATTTTCTGTGGCCACAAATCCGGCTTCTTCCGCAACTTTGGTTATTATAGATATATAGCTTTTAACCTTGTCCCCATGGAGATCCACCATGAACCTAGGAACAAAATACAAACTCAAAAACCAGTTTGGTTCATGAAGTTCATTGCTTTACATGGAAAGTTTAAGAAGCCGTAAAAATAGGGATTTGCGTGTAAAATCCTTTTCTCCGAGCCATTCATTGGAGGACACAGAGACAGTGGGTGTTATGCTGCTGCCACTAGGAAGACACTAAGCAAACCAGAAAAAAAAAAAAAGTTAACTCCTCCCCTGCAGTATACACCCCGTCGCTGGATGAGATATCTCCAGTTCAGTGAAAAAAGCAGTAGGAGCTTAAACAGTCAACAATAACGAACTGTGTCAAAACCTAAGAATGCTACAAATGAGCCAGTAGGCTAAACAGGGTGGGTGCTGTGTCCCTCAATGAATTGCTCGGAGAAAAGGATTTTATGGTGAATACACAAAAATCCCTATTTCTCTTACGCCTCATTGGGGGACACAGACAGTGGGACGTCCTAAAGCAGTCCCTGGGTTAGGAGCATACATCTGCTAATACCCCATGTACCTCTGAGTTAAGACTGAGGTACTGCCGATTGCAGGATGCTTCTGCCGAGAGCTGCATGTGCAGAGGCCAGATAATGAATTTGGTAATGTTTTGAAAAGGTATGCAGACTGGACCAAGTCGCAGAATTGCAGACGTGTTCTGCCGAGGCCTGGTGCGGAATCACCCAAGAAGCGCCCACTGACGGGGTAGAGTGCGCCTTAATCCCCGCTGGGACAGGCGCATTCCTGACACGGTAGGACTCCGGAATCGCTGAGCAAATCCACCTGACTAGCATTGCTTTGGACGCAGCTAGGTCCTCCCTATGCCCCTCAGGAAGTATGAACAGGGCATCTGACTTGCGGAAGGGAGCCGTCCGCGAGATGTACCATCTCAGCACCCTAACCACATCCTGGGTGTGGAAGGCCTGCTCAATGCGATGGACTGGCGCCGGACAAAAGGAAGGCAAAACAATTTCCTCGTTGAGATGGAAAGAGGAAACGACCTTTGGCAGGAAGGAAGGGACGTCCCGAGAACTACCTGATGAAAATTCAGAAACTGAGAACGGCAGGACAGAAATGCCAATTCCGAAACTCGTCTGATTGACGTAATTGCTACTAGAAAGACCACTTTCCAAGAGAGGATGGTCAATGACATGTCCTGCAGCGGTTCAAAAGGATCCTCTTGTAAGGCCCCGAGAACCAGGTTAAGGTCCCATGGTTCTAATGGCCTTCTATAAGGAGGCGTCACATGGGAGACTCCTTGAATAAACGTCTTGACCTGAGGTTTGGTGGCAATTCTTTGTTGGAAAAGCACTGACAAGGCCGAAATTTGGCCCTTGAGAGAGCTAAGTGAGAGGCCTGATTTTAATCCGGATAGAAGAAACTCCAATATGCCTGGAATGGAGAACACCAGAGGGGAACGACCATGAAAAGAAGATTTTCCAGGTGCGGTGATAGATACGCCTGGATACAGGCTTCCTAGCACTAATCATGGTAGAAATGACGTTGAGAAAGAATCCAGCCTGTGCCAAAATCCAGGATTCAACGGCCATGCCGTCAAAGACAGGGCCCCGGAGTTCTGGTGGTAAATCGGGCCCTGAGAAAGCAGATCTGAGTGATCTGGAAGTCGCCAGGGGACGTCGGCGACTAGCTGTATTAGTTCTGCAAGCCATGCTCGGCCAATCTGGCGCGACTAGGATCACTGGTACCCCCTCCACTCTGATCTTTTTGAGGACCCTCAGAAGCAAGGGAAGAGGGGGAAAAATGAACGGGAGCCGGAACCATGGCAGAACTAGGGCGTTCGCTCCAATGGCACATAGATCGGACAATGAACCGAGACACTTTGTTGTTTAGCCTGGAGGCCATGAGGTCCACATCCGGAGTCCCCAACGAAGACAGATCTGGTGAAAGACTTCCAGATGAAGAGACCACTCTCCTGAGGCAATGCCTTGGCGACTGAGAAAATCTGCCGCCCAATTTTCTACGCCGGGGATGTGAATTGCTGAGATGGGTGAATGGTTGGTGTCGGCCCAATGGAGGATGTGACTCACTTCGTGCATGGCCATCCTGCTCCGGGTACCTCCCTGGCGGTTGATATACGCTACAGCCGTGGCGTTGTCTGTGTTCTGTCTCCGACATAATGACTCTTAAGTGTTTATTTTTATAGCATAAATTCAGTGATAATGCTCAGTTTGCAATACAGTTTGATGTGCATTGCTTCCAGCTCCATCTAGTGGCCAAAAATAACTGCAGTGTTATTCTCTTCCTGCTTTCGTTTCATTTTCCCTCCAACTCCCACTGTATCATGGGTAAATTTGCAAGGGATTATGGTCTAGTCCAGTCCTCCATTTTCAATCTGCTTGCATACTGGAAACACCTCATCCATCTTCTCGCACAGTGTTAGTATCGCTGGTAAGTGACACGCTCCCTTTATAAATATGTCTCTTACTGGCCAGCTTAGTTTCCTTGTTCAGCTGTTAGAAAGTACATATATACATAACTGCACTATGTACCCGGCACAGATTGTATTCAAGGATTTGTTCCTAGTTTCACTTCATTTATATATCTACGTTCAATAAAACACAGATTCAACTACAGTCTCCCTTATTGGACCCGGTATAGCTGCTTGCTAAGCTATTTGAATCCCGTTCCTTTAGTGAGAGCATGACAGTGATTGGATCCTGATGGGGCAACCTGCGAGGAGATGGTGGAAACTCAGTAGAGCAAATCTAATCGCTCGTATCACCAAAATATTGATGGGGAGACGCGATTCTCGGGTTGACCAACGACCCTGTGCCGTGTGGTGACGAAAGACCGCACCCCAGCCGAGAAGATTTGCGTCGGTGCTTACTACAAACCATCTTACTGGGAGAAAAGACCTCCTTTGATTCAGGGAGAACCTCAGAATCCACCACTTGAGGGCTTGCCTGACCCGCAGGGACAGAAGGATCCGACGGTACAGGGAGAACAGGTTCTTGTCCCAAGCCGACAGCAATGCATGTTGTAAGGGACGGAGATGGAACTGTGCAAACGGAACTGCTTCCATGGCAGCCACCATTTTACCGGGAACTCTCCTGCTGAAACGAATGGAGTGAAGCTGTACGGGAAAGAGTCCGCACTGCCTGTTGTAAGGCTTGCGTCTTTTCCGGAGGGAGAATGACCAACCCGGGGGAAGTGTCCAAGATCATTCCTAAAAAGGAAATTTGCTGAGCCAGTTTCGGGGAAGACTTTGCGAAGTTTATCTTCCACCCCAGGCATGAAAGTGTATTTACTGTTGTTATCTCCACAGATTCTTCGCAGGCTGAAAGGGACGGACCCTTGATGAGCAGGTCGTCCAGATACAGTAACACTACTACTCCTCGAGAGTGGAGAATGGCCTTAACAGCCGCCATGACCTTGGTAATGACCCTGGGGGCAGTGGCGAGTCCGAAGGGCAAGGCCACGAACTGGAAGTATTCATCGTGAATTGCAAAAAGCAGGAACTGCTGGTGAGACAGGCAGATCGGAATGTGAAGGTAAGCGTCCTTGATGTCGATGGATACTAGGAAATCTCCTTTTTCCATGGAAGCGACCACTGCCCGGAGAGATTCCATTCGGAATCGCCGAACCGTGACAAACTGATTTAGCAGTTTGGAGATCCAGAATGGGTCGCATCTTGCCGTCTTTCTTTGGAACCACAAAAAGGTTTGAATAAAATCCTCTGAACCTCTCGTGATGAGGGACCGGAATGATGACTCCGTCCCTTAAGAGGGCCTGAACAGCCTGAAGGAAGGCTCTTGTCTTTCCCTTGGGCAGAGAGGAAAGGAAAAAGCGAGTTGGAGGGGGAGCGGAAAACCATCTTGTATCCGGAGTACACCAGCTCCCTGACCCACTTGTCGTGGACGACCGCGAGCCAGGTGTGGCTGAAGGAAAGTAGGCGGCCGCCTACTTTGTCGGCGTCCGCCGGATACCGTAACAAGTCATTGGGTAGATCTATGAGACCTGGCTCCCTTGGAACCAGAAGCCCTAGGTCTGGGTTTCCAAGAACGGTTAGGTCTGTATGAGACCTGGGAGCCTCTGTCTCCGCGCGGAGATGGACGTGATCCGGAAGAGAAGGTAGAGGATGACCAACTGGAGTTGTTGCGAAAGGAACGAAAGTGCGTCGGCTGTTGGTTGCGAAACGGCCGAGCAGCTTTTTGTTGAGGGAGGAATTTACTTTTCCCCCCTGGTAGCATCAGAAATGAGCTGATCTAGTTTCTCTCCAAAAAGACAACCCGTTTGAAAGGGGAGCGAAGTCAAGGATCTTTTAGATGCGGCATCCGCCCGCCAGTCGCGGAGCCATAAGGCTCTTCTAATGGAGATCGTGTTAGCGGCAGTTTGAGCAGCACAATTGGCGGCATCAAAAGAGGCGTCCACTACAAAGTCCACTGCGTGAATTATCTGCCTGGCGACCGTGGTTGCTTCCGGCGGAAGATTGGTGCCCTGGAAGGAAGTTATCAAGACCTCTGCCCAAGCGGCCATTGCTTTCGTGACCCAAATTGCCACGAAAGATGAAAAAGCGCTGCTCTTGAAGCTTCAAAAACTGAACGGGCAAGGTAGTCAGACGATCGGAGGGGTTTCTGATCGAGGAACTCTCAGACACGGACAGAAGAGTTTTTGAAGCCAGACGCGATACAGGCGGGTCCACCGGAGGGGACTGTAACCAATCTTTTATTAGGTCTGGATCAAAAGGGTATTTCGCCTGAGTTAGCCTGCGGACGTTACCTATGTTGCTGGACAATTTCCTTAAACTCCGGATAGATGGTAAATAACCTGCGCACACGCTTGGTTTTCTTAAGTGAAATAGGATGTGCTGCAGCGGGAACATTATCCTCATCCAACTTCAGAATCCTGTTAACTGATTCTACAAGAGACTCTTGATCAGTTGGGGGATTCTGTGGGGCAGACGTGTCAGAATCAAATTCAGAGTTGTGCTTGCTGAGAACTCCAGGAGAGGGAGAGCGAGAAACAGGAGTCACAGATGCAGAGGCGCGAACAGGGCTAGGGGAAGCGTCATGGGTGAGCTTTCTAGAGCCCCGACCATCCCTTGAACGAGTACGGCCCCTGCTGGTGGATGGTTCCTGTTCAACGCCAGAGCCTTCCTCGGGGGGTAAGAACACCTTCTGGCTTAAAGAGCCCTCCCGGAGGGAGAATATAGCCTGGGTCAGAGACTCCACCGACCATGACAGGGACGCAGCCCACTCAGGGGTACTAAACGCAGGAGACCCGTCAGCAGCGTCGGCGAGGGGCGATTGAGCGCAGGTCGGGGCGCAGGCAGTGCATAATGGATTAGTCTGTGCACTAGGTAAGGCAGACTTGCAAGAGGTACACACGGTAAAAAAACGCAGTGTGCTTTTTAGCAGCCTGTTTCGCTTCCTTAGATTGAGACAGTGATCCTGAAAGGGTTAACGGCAGAGTCTGCTGTAGGGAACGTGCCGGGAAGGGGTTAAGCTTTAATCTGAGGGCAGATGCAGCTTACCCGGTCCTATGCTGTGTCCCCCCGGGAGGAATGGCGGTGGCCCTGCGGTGTCATCCGGTATACGGCAGAATGCTTGCCTCACAGATCATATCCAGAGCAGGCTGAGGTAAAGGATATGGCCCCCAAGACTAGGATTGCGTCAGGATGAGAGGAGCCAAGGCGAGGGGGTGGCGCTATTCAAATTGTGGCCTAGTAGGCCGGAAAAGCCAGGGGCTAAATTTTGGAGCCTACCAGAGGTAGGCGCCGGTCGGCGTGCATGGGCGGGGCTAGTGGGCAGCGCTATTTAAATTGCGGCCTAGCAGGCCGGAACTAAATTTTTTGGGCTACCCGCGGTAGCGCCAAGGAGGGGGGGGGGGGCAGTGCACCGTCTCTGACGCTACATCAGCGCTTCACCCGGGGGACAGGACCCGACCCCATACCTCTACTCCAGTGCTCAGCGCTGTCTGAGCTGGAGGAGTTCTTAAAGGGGCCATGCTCAATCGATCCTCCCTATGATAGGGGGATGGAGAGCTGTGGGGCCGATTCAGGGCCTACGTAAGCGCTGTCCAGTCTTCTCCGTTACGTGCGCCTTCCCTCATATTCGTGGATTACCGGACGCAAGCATCATCGCCAATGCTAGAGGAATCAGCCCCAAACGTCGCAGGAAAGTGTACGTGAAGGGTTACTCCACGTGCTTGCCTGTTGGTTCGGGGGGAGAGCGGGCCGTAGAAAGGAACTGTCGCCCCCTTCACTCCGTTAATTAAAAAACAAAAATTTACAGAAAAATTCAAAAATAAAAATGGTGGGGTCTGAAACCAGACCCAAGTGCCTCCTACAGACATTAAGCATGAACTAGAGATATCTCATACAGCGATGGGGTGTATACTGCAGTGGAGGAGTTAACTTTTTCTCTCGTTTGCCTAGTGTCCTCCTAGTGGCAGCAGCATAACACCCACTGTGTGTCCCCCAATGAGGCGTAGGAGAAAGTCATGACACTAGAGGCGTTTATTTCTTATTATCCCAAGTCAACTGTTTTGGGAATCGAGAGCAAGAGGAAAGTATTAGGAAATGGCAACAGGATTGTAAAGAGTGTCAGCACAAAATGACTGTACAAAGCAAGCACAGGTGCTCGATGCACCCATGACCTAGCCAAATAGCTCAGTGCAGCCTCACAACTACTCGTTTTCCCATTTATCGCAGAAGGCGAAGATAGATGGAAAACATGTAGGTGGTAAGCTGCACTGCACAGTTTGGACATGCAATGGAAGCAACGAGCGCCTGTGCTTGGTTTGAACAGTTATTTTGACTCCATTTAAAAAGGGATATCTGGGACTTTCTGAAAAATAAAAAAAAAATGCACCTAAGCATTATCAGGCAGGTCGTTGCTACATATCTGCTTGTTGTGCCAGGCACAGACAGCTCCTGCCAGAGATTCAGCTGCCTCTGCTGACGTGACATCAGATTGTTTTCTGCTTAGCTCTGTTGACAGGAAGGACTTCCGATGTCATTTGGATTGACAGCCGGCTTGCTCACCTAGACAGCAAAAAGATTTAGAAAGTCCCTCCCTGTCAGAGGGGAGCAGAAAAGAATCCAACGATCTATCAATGGGATGTCAGCAGAGGCAGCTGAATCTCTGGCAGGAGTGGTCCATGCTGGGGAAGAATGGTGCCATGTACAACAGGCAGGTAAGTAACAACTGTTCTTCAGAAAGTCCCAGATATAGCCTTTAAAGATGGAAATACAATGAATATTTTTTTTGTACTCATTTTATGTATTGTGCTACTTCTAGATGTACTCCAAATGCAAATACACCCCTTTCCAGAAAAGATCACAATCTGAAACCTTGGGGCAGTTACTTTGGAATAAAATTAACCCTTAAGTGTTACCTGGAGACAGGATACAAACTGCATGTTGTCGATGTCCTTCTTGGGATCCCAATTCTGTATGCCGAAAGTGTGCACCCAAGAGGAACCATGCATTTCACGACCACCTCCATAATTCTGACCACAGACTGAGTCCCTAAAATATCTCATCCCAGGATTAGGAAAATAAACTTACTTTGTTAATTCTATGATCAGAGTCGCTTTCCTGGCTGTGATTAGCTTGTAGTCTGCAGTCAGATGGTGAACCATGCTAAAACAAAGAGCGATACATTCATTCATCACGTCTGTAGCATTCCCTATAAGCTGACAATTCTGAAGAACAGGGTGACTGTGTTACAGAGTCCATACAAAACAGTCAAGGGGTATTCCAGTTGCAATCATTGGACAGTAGATCACTGGCAGTCCTGCTGTGTGGCCCACCACAGATGAGCAATATTTGGGGTCCCAAATCCAGTAGTGTGACTGGAGCAGGGAGTATTCAGCCCGTGTGCTACAGCTCCCATCACAGTCTATAGGACAGTAAATTAGCTTGTGGGGCGCACCATACCTTTCCTACGGGGAATTTAGGACAAGTCAATTCTGGAGAACACTGATCAGACCCCCATCACTCTAGTGAATAACTGATCAAAATATTGGCTTTTATGACAACGTCAGCTCGGTTTATTACCTGCAGGAGAAAGAGACGAGGTTGAACAGATTAAGGAATTTGCTCTTGTGATGAAGATCATTGACCCAGCTAAGAGGTAGGAGATGGATAACCACATTGTCAACCTGGAGATAATCTAGAAAACCAAATGTAAAGCTCAGTTCCTGTACATAGGCGTTCTGTAATTCATACTAGAGTAACCTTATCCGAGTCTTACTTGCAGCGTCCACACGTTTCTCATCCTCCACATTCTCATTAGTTTTTTTCTGGGATTCATCTTCTCGGATAGTAGATGGGCCGGCAGGACTAGGGTCTCCTGTGATCTTCTCTTCGCCTGAGTATTTCTGTCCCGTCATCAATTCGTGAAACATTGAGGTGATGTTGTGTTGAGACAAATCTTGAGCAGTCTACGGGAAAAACAAGACAAGTGCAAAAATCCGCAATAAGACCATCTTTGGAAAACCCAAATAAAGACTTTAGTACCAATTAATACTAAAATTCTTCACCCATGAATCCAGATGTGATCGATTACTCTGCATCCAATCAGGAGTCAAGCCATATTAGCATAACATTGCCTTTATAAAAAGGGAGTAGTTGATCCAATATTTGTAAAGTAGCAGCAGTCAGGACATGCTGGGAATTGGAGTTTTACATTACAAATGGAAATCAACTAGTTGCATTAAAGAGCAGGGCTCCCAAAACTACGTTTAAAGAGGACAGCTGTTTTTTTAAATCGAGGCCTGTATATAATGACAAGAGGTGGTCTTGGAAAGCGCTTTGTTAAGCATCTCAAGACCAAGTCATCATCCCACATTCGTGACCAGGCACATTTTTTAGTTAACTCATTGTGCCCCTGATGAGATCATGAAACTAATTTCAATATTTAAATATATTATTGTTGCAGATTTCCCCTGTAACTGGGGCTGGCATATTAGCCCCTGTAACAGGGACAATTCAGCTTAGTGTCTGCACAGCTACTCAATTATTTTATTTTTAATTTTTAAGACCCACCAGTTTCTATTTCCTCCCAAAGATCACATGGTATGGAAAGAGGAAACGTCAGTGCTTAATAAACTGATTAAAAACTCTTGTTCAGCATTGTGTATACAGCGACCACAAAGGTAATAAAACCATCTGTTCCTTGTTTATGCAGAGTCTGACGATTCTGCATGATATTCTCAATAGTTATAGGCAGAAGGGGCCCAATCTTGTGTTGTCGGGTGGTCGGGGGCAGAATTGAGAACCCCGCTGGGATCACAATACTCAGCGCTTCAATCGCTGCTGTATGACACAGCCGACACCTACCCTAACTCCATCCATACACCTACACCAGATTTGTCTGTCACTTGTCAAGGGGGTTGACCAAGAATGGAAAAAATAAAGTTACCGTATATACTTGTGTATAAGCCGAGTTTTTCAGCCCCTTTTTTGGGCTGAAAAAGACCCTTTCGGCTTGTATACGAGTCATACACCTGAAAGTCGGTGGGGGGGGAGCAGGAGACATGATACTCATCGTCCCGGCGTCTGCATATCCGGCTCTGCTACATCTCAGTCCCGGCTGTCTGCATCAACCTTCCTGTGTTCTTCCCATAGGGGTGGAGCCGCATATTCATGAGTTTAATGAGCGGTACCATGTGACCGCACAGGAAGAACACAGGAAGGGAGATGCAGACAACCGGGACTGAGATGTAGCAGAGCCGGATATGCAGACACCGGGAAGGTGAGTAGAATTAGGAGAGGGTGAGCCAGCCATACCATATTCACCTCTCAGTCTCCCGGGTCCTGCAGAGAGCCGGCAACGTGGAGGAGCAGCAGGCAGCTGATGAGAGGTGAGCATGTCTTTTTTTTTTTTTTTTTATTTTTATATAGCAGCAGCATTATATGGGGCATATATATTAATATGGAGCATGTTATGGGCCACCAATAATCTCTGTGCAGCATTAACACTAGAGAAGAGAGAGGATTCAAAAAGATATAGCTAAATTGGAGCAGTGGGCAGCAACTAACAGAATGGTTTTTAACAGGAAAAAATGCAAAGTACTACATCTGGGCAATAAAAATGTAAAAAGCATATACAGAGTGGGAGGAATAGGGCTAAGCAACAGCACATGTGAAAAAGACTTGGGTATACTAATAGATCAGAGACTGAATATGAGTCAACAGTGTGATGCAGCAGCAAAAAAGGCAAATGCAATTCTAGGATGTATTAACAGAAACATACAGTCTAGACCATGTAAAGTCATTATTGCCCTCCACTCCTCTTTGGTCAGACCTCATCTGGATTACTATGTCCAGTCTTGGGTGCCACATTTTAAAAAAGACATCAACAAACTGGAGAAAGTTCAGAAAAGAGCGACCAGAATGGTGACCGGTCTGCAAACCCTGTCTAAGGCCTGTTTCACACTTCCGTTTTTGTGTCCGCCAAACGGATCCGTTTCCGTTTTTTTGACGGAAACTGATGCAAACGGATCCGTTTTTTTTAAAAACGGATCCGTTTTTTTGACGGATCCGCGGTAACCGTAATGGAAGTCTATGGGACAAAAAAAAACGGATCCTGCAAAAAATGGCGGATCCGTTTTTTTACGGAAAACAACGGATTTTGACGGATTTGAAAAAACGGAAGTGTGAAACAGGCCTTAGGCTAGTGTCACACTAGTGCTTTTGAGAGCAGCGACGGCCTGCGCACGGCCGCCGCTAAGCCCTGCCCCTTGCCGCGCCTCCGCCGGTAGCTCCGCCTACCGGCGCATGACGCTGCATGAGTCTTGCGTCCCCTATATTTATCACTGGGGGCGCAGGCCGTGCGCAACCTGCTGCAGTTTGGTTGCGCTCGGCGCACCGTCAAAAAGGCGCATGCGCCGCCAAACGCATACTGCGCACGGCCTGCGCCCCCAGTAATAAAGATAGGGGACGCAGGACGCATGCAGCGTCATGCGCCGGCAGGCGGAGCTACCGGCGGAGGCGCGGCAAGGGGCGGGGCTTAGCGGCGGCCGTGCGCAGGCCGTCGCTGCGCTCAAAAGCGCTAGTGTGAAACTAGCCTTATGAGGAAAGGTTGCAGGATTTGCGAATGTTTAGCTTGCAAAAGAGAAGACTTAATAGCTGTCTACAATTATCTCAAGGGCTGTCACATTGTAGAAGGATCATCTTTATTCTCATTTGCACAAGGAAAGACTAGAAGCAATGGGATGAAACTGAATGGGAGGAGACACAGATATTAGAAAAAACTTTGACAGTTAGAGTGATCAATGAGTGGAGCAGGCTGCCACAAGAGGTAGAGAGTTCTCCTTCAATAGAAGTCTTCAAACAGAGGCTGGACAGACATCTGTCTGGGATGATTTAGCGAATCCTGCTTTGGGCAGGGGGTTGGACCAGATGGCCCAGGAGGTCCCTTCCAACTATGATTATTATATGGGGAATATATATATTAACATGGAGCATGTTATGGGCCACCAATAACCTTTGTGCAGCATTATTATATGGGGCACATACAGTATATTAATATGGAGCATGTTATGGGCCACCATTAACCTTTGTGCAGCATTATATGGGGCGTATTTTAATATGGAGAATCTTATGGTGCCATCATTAACCTTTCTGCAGCATTATATGGGGTATATATCAACATGGAGCATCTTATGGGTGGGGCCACCATTAACCTTTGGGCAGCATTATATGGGGCATATTTTAATATGGAGCCACCAGTTTACTTTTATTAGTATCCATTTTTATTTTTGAAATTTACTAGTAGCTGCTGCATTTCCCACCCTTGGCTTATTCTCGAGTCAATAAGTGTTCCCAGTTTTTTGTGGCAAAATTAGGGAGGGGGGTTGGCTTAAGCCCCCGTTACACACTGCGATATCGCTAGCAATATCGCTGCAAAGTCACCGATTTTGTGACGTTACAGCGATATTGGTAGCGATATCGCTGCATGTGATACTTACCTCCGACCGGCTCCCCCGCTGGTTATCGCTGATCGCACGAGAAGCTCCTGGACCATTCCTCGTCGTCCACTTCCTGCGGCGCTTCCTGCTGTGACGACGAGCAGCGCGTGGAGCCGGGCGGGAGGACGCAGGATCGCCGCGTCTGACAGGTAAGTAGCGACCCCCGTCCCCAGCGATGTCGCTGGTGAGATCTGCCTGAGTGGCAGCTCACTAGCGACCACCCAGCGATGCACCAGCGATCCTGACCGCGTCATATCGCTAGTCGGGATCGCTGGTGCATCGCTAGGTGTAACGGTACCCTTATACGCGAGTATATACGGTAATTAGCAAATGATGCTTGTTTTATCTAGACAGATAATCTTTGTGCACTTCTTTCTACACATAAATTTACTATAGAGATTTGCCAATTAAAATGGTATTTAAGAATTAACTATGCTTTTTTTATATTCCCATAAAAGCATTTCATTGAAGTGTTTCATAAATAATTATAGGGTTTATAGTATATTAAAGTAATCCTACATAAAGAAAAAGATAGACTGCATAATCTAAAAAAACGCTGTATGATTATATACGTATTTTTTTTAATGTTTGGAAGCCATGTCCTACCTTTGTATACACACCATTAGCAGTCTTCAACAAGCTCTTCTCCTCTGTTTCGATCCCATACGATATGAAAGGACCGGTGGTAATATCCCCCCAGTATCCTCGAGCTTGTACCTTCCCGCATCTCTAGGACCCAAGAAGAAGGTTGCTAAATGTGACCAAGCAGAAATGCAAGGCGCCTGCACAAGCTGGGCAAGACAAGTTTTTTTTTTTTTAAGACAGCCAACAGATCAGCTCTTCTGGGTTGGGTGGCACATTACCGCTGCAGCAAACCAGTGGCTGCAGTAGTGACCATTTTGTCACCGATGTGACCACAGATTGACAGGAGTGATCATGCCATAAGAGGAAGGAACGACACCATTGGGGACATGGGTGAAGGCTCTAGAATGGTAGGGGGTCCGGTAGGAGTATATGCTTTAACCGCACGTCAGCGGCTCCTCGGAGAGCCAGTCCAAGCCTGGCAAGGGGTATAAAACTCACATTTGTACCTTGCCATAATAGACTAGTTGTGATGCGGCAGTTGAACAGCCACAAGACATGCAGCCGCGGGGACTCGAACATAATGTTAGAGTACGCTGAAGACACTTCACTCGAGCATGCTCAGACAACACCTTATCCCAGAATGTTTACTAATCACTACAGACTACACAATGTGCAGTCTGGTGGGTAGATACAGAAATGTAAGAATAAGATGACTGTGGCCATCATGGTACAGGCGATCATGTCCACCAGGGCTGTGGAGTTGGAGTCGGTATAAAATGGACCGACTCCTAAAATATATAATAAATTGGGTACAGTAATTCAATGCAGGATGTGCTGAATATTTTTTCATACAAATTTGGGAAAGATATGAAATGTCCTTTAAATGGCTGTTATATTCCTCATCTAAGGCTACATTCACACACAGCGTTTTTCGAGGATACGTTTTTCAGCTGCAAAAGCCGATCAGCTTTTTAAAAAAACTGCATCACCTGAAAGGTTTTTGAGCTCATAGCTAATGTTTTCAATAGCAAAAGCAGATTAGAAATCTGCTCCATCCATCCATTTATCCATATCTGTCTATCCATATTGTATCTGTACCAAAAAGAATGAAAACCGGGTAGTACACAGACTAACACTTTTTTCTAGCACCAGTCAGGTACACCTCATAGCTGCCCAAAAGGACGCCCAGGACAGGCATTGCTCGTCTTCAGTAACACATCAACATCAATTGATAGTTGGAATAAATAGACTGCATTCATCACCACCACATCTTCTTAAGTTGCAGGCTTTATTTTCAAGTGTAGGGGTGTGCAGTATGAGGTCCTGCAGCAGCTGAGGTGTGCAGCATGAGGTTCTGCCCCCCTCCAGGTTTGATCCTGGCTACGCCCATGGTGTGAATATAGCCTGAGGATCTAGGCTTTGTCTTAGCTGAGATAAGTCATAGTGATATATATATATATATATATATATATATATATATACACACACACACACACACACACACACACACACACACACACACACACACACACACACTACAGACCAAAAGTTTGGACACACCTCATTCAAAGAGTTATCTTTATTTTCATTACTATTAAAATTGTAGATTCATTCTGAAGTCATCAAAACTATGAATTAACACATGTGGAATTATGTAATTAACAAAAAAGTGTGAAACAACTGAAAATACTGTATGTCTTATATTCTAGGTTCTTCAAAGTAGCCACCTTTTGCTTTGATTACTGCTTTGCACACTCTTGGAATTCTCTTGATGAGCTTCAAGAGGTAGTCACCGGAAATGGTTTTCACTGCACAGGTGTGCCCTGTCAGGTTTAATAAGTGGGATTTCTTGCCTTATAAATGGAGTTGGGACCATCAGTTGTGTTGTGCAGAAGTCTGGTGGATACACAGCTGATAGTCCTACTGAATAGACTGTTAGAATTTGTATTATGGCAAGAAAAAAGCAGCTAAGTAAAGAAAAACGAGTGGCCATCATTACTTTAAGAAATAAAGGTCAGTCAGTCCGAAAAATTGGGAAAACTTTGAAAGTGTCCCGATGTGCAGTGGAAAAAAACCCATCAAGCGCTACAAAGAAACTGGCTCACATGAGGACTGGTCCAGGAAAGGAAGACCAAGAGTCACCTCTGCTGCGGAGGATAAGTTCATCAGAGTCACCAGCCTCAGAAATTGCAGGTTAACAGCTCCGATTAGAGACCAGGTCAATGCACAGAGTTCTAGCAGCAGACACATCTCTACAACAACTGTTAAGAGGAGACTGTGCAGCAGGCCTTCGTGGTATAATAGCTGCTAGGAAACCACTGCTAAGGACAGGCAACAAGCAGAAGAGACTTGTTTGGGCTAAAGAACACAAGGAATAGACATTAGACCAGTGGAAATCTGTGCTTTGGTCTGATGAGTCCAAATTTGAGATCTTTGGTTCCAACCACCGTGTCTTTGTGCGACGCAGAAAAGGTGAACGGATGGACTCTACATGTCTGGTTTCCACTGTGAAGCATGGAGGAGGAGGTGTGATGGTGCTTTGCTGGTGACACTGTTGAGGATTTATTCAAAATTGAAGGCATACTGAACCAGCATGGCTACCACAGCATCTTGCAGCGGCATGCTATTCCATCCAGTTTGTGTTTAATTGGACCATCATTTATTTTTCAACAGGACAATGACCCCATACACACCTCCAGGCTGTGTAAGGGCTATTTGACCAAGAACGAGTGTGATGGGGTGCTACGCCAGATGACCTGGCCTCCACAGTCACCAGACCTGAACCGTATCGAGATGTTTGGGGTGAGCTGGACCGCAGAGTGAAGGCAAAAGGGCCAACAAGTGCTAAGCATCTCTGGGAACTCCTTCAATACTGTTGGAAGACCATTTCCGGTGATTAACTCATCAAGAGAATGCCAAGAGTGTGCAAAGCAGTAATCAAAGCAAAAGGTGGCTTCTTTGAAGAACCTAGAATATAAGACACATTTTCAGTTGTTTCACACTTTTTTGTTAATTATATAATTCCACATGTGTTATTTCATAGTTTTGATGCCTTCAGAATGAATCTACAATTTTCATAGTCATGAAATAAAAAGAAAACTCTTTGAATGAGGAGGTGTGTCCAAACTTTTGGTCTGTACTGTAATATGTAATCGATATTACATAGTGTATTACATATTTACAATTTATTAGTTTTTTGTGTTCTAAAGTTGTATTCCAATAAATATATATTATGTTCTAAATATCTTGATTATTGGATCATAAAAATGATTAAATGTCTGATGTTCACACTGTACTACAATAAATTTTTCACTTAAATATAAGCAATATGTGTGGGAGTCAGAGGCGGTGTAAGGGAAATTGAGGAGTCGGAGTCGCAGGTTTGGCTTACCGACTCCACAGCCCTGATGTCCACGTGACCAAAATTCTTAATAATGCCTACAAAAGAGTCTCCTTCAGAGATAGAAACAAGTCCAATATAATATATAGAAGGGAGCATTCTGGAAAATCTGGCCTGTCTGTATCCTCACGACTTCCAGCAATCATTCAAATGAATGCAAAGTGCGATATATTTAGTTCAGTAGATAAACAAGCTGCTACGTCTTAATAGGCCCCACAGTGCCGCTGAAGTGTCTTGATAATCAGCCTCGTTTTCCCAGTCAATGAAGATAATTTTGTCTCTGGAAAGATCCAGGTCTCCCAGTAAATCTATCTAATCACAAAACTGATAAGGACTTCAGAAATAGAGAGGATATTACTGCTGCTGGAATTAAGCAACACCGACTGCTCCAAGCTTAGATGGAAGGAAATACATATATGTTCAGGGGTTTTGCTAACTTTAATTAAAGTTTTACATTATTTTCTAACCACTGTTTTTTTTTTTGTTTTTTGTTTTAACTTTTTTGTACTATATCTTTATATATTTACAGGGTCAGGAATTTTGTTTCCAGCCAATTAAGTGCACTGGGCATGTTCAGTGTCCTGTGCAGAGGGCACTGTGCAGAGAGGGAGAGGCGCTGCGATCACCACTTTATATCGAAGTTGATACTAGGTTTTCTGCCTCCGGTTTTTCCGGGTGAGTCATACCACTGTCCGCAGGTAGAAAAAAAAAAAAAAAAAAAAGCGGCCCTTTTCTTAACCTTTGCCTGTCCAAAGACAAGTCTCTGCTGCTCCATGTCTCTGTTCTTGTCTGCGGCGCTACATCACATAGTGTTGCAGCCAATCAGAAACCTCAGATGCTCTGCCTGTATTAGCGGTAAGAGCCACTGGACTCACTGATTGTTATTGGCTGTAGCGCCGATGTCCTGTTGACAGCACTGCAGCCAATCATTAAGTTAAGTGGCTCGTGACATCTACACAGACAGCTCAGATAGCGCTGCAGACAGACAATAAGACATTGAGAGCAGCAGCGAAGATTCAGCGCTGTAACCAGGAAGGGCAAGGTAAGCATTGGTGCACATGTGCTGTCAATTATTCAGAATCTTGTTCCAATCATCACAAACGTGATATTAGTGGGTCGCCCTCCCAGGGCTGTGGGGTACTCGGTACTGGGTCCAATGAGCTTCAATGGGAGATGTCACGCCAGCTGGGACCCGGCCCGTGGCCCTGGGCGCCCATTTGTAAAAGGGGAATGTTCAGTGTGCTTATGATGATTAGAGTTTATGAATGAATGAGTCGTGACGCCACCTGTGGTATTCGGCAATGAAGATGTTAAGCCGACGCTGCAGACAGATCCTCTGGGACAGATGGTGTGGTGCAGCAATGATGTTATAGCCCTCCACAGGCAGGGCTGTAGTCTCAGGGCAGAGTAGGTGAAGTGACACGTACAGTTGTGGCCAAAAGTATTGACACCCCTGCAATTCTGTCAGATAATACTCAGTTTCTTCCTGAAAATGATTGCAAACACAAATTCTTTGGTATTATCTTCATTGAATTTGTCTTAAATGAAAAAACACAAAAGAGAATGAAGCAAAACATTGATCATTTCACACAAAACTCCAAAAATGGTCCAGACAAAAGTATTGGCACCCTCAGCCTAATACTTGGTTGCACAACCTTTAGCCAAAATAACTGTGACCAACCACTTCCTGTAACCATCAATGAGTTTCTTACAATGCTCTGCTGGAATTTTAGACCATTCTTCTTTGGCAAACTGCTCCAGGTCCCTGATATTTGAAGGGTGCCTTCTCCAAACTGCCATTTTTAGATCTCTCCACAGGTGTTCTATGGGATTCAGGTCTGGACTCATTGCTGGCCACCTTAGAAGTCTCCAGTGCTTTCTGTCAAACCATTTTCTAGTGCTTTTTGAAGTGTGTTTTGGGTCATTGTCCTGCTGGAAGACCCATGACCTCTGAGGGAGACCCAGCTTTCTCACACTGGGCCCTACATTATGCTGCAAAATTTGTTGGTAGTCTTCAGACTTCATAATGCCATGCACAAGGTCAAGCAGTCCAGTGCCAGAGGCAGCAAAGCAACCCCAAAACATCAGGGAACCTCCGCCATGTTTGACTGTAGGGACCGTGTTCTTTTCTTTGAATGCCTCTTTTTTCTTCTGTAAACTCTATGTTGATGCCTTTGCCCAAAAAGCTCTACTTTTATCTCATCTGACCAGCGAACATTCTTCCAAAACGTTTTAGGCTTTTTCAGGTAAGTTTTGGCAAACTCCAGCCTGGCTTTTTTATGTCTCGGGTTAAGAAGTGGGGTCTTCCTGGGTCTCCTACCATACAGTCCCTTTTCATTCAGACGCCGAAGGATAGTATGGGTTGACACTGTTGTACCCTCGGACTGCAGGGCAGCTTGAACTTGTTTGGATGTCAGTCGAGGTTCTTTATCCAACATCCACACAATCTTGCGTTGAAATCTCTTGTTAATTTTTCTTTTCCGTCCACATCTAGGGAGGTTAGCCACAGTGCCATGGGCTTTAAACTTCTTGATGACACTGCGCACGGTAGACACAGGAACATTCTGGTCTTTGGAGATGGACGTGTAGCCTTGAGACTGCTCATGCTTCCTCACAATTTGGTTTCTCATGTCCTCAGGCAGTTCTTTGGTCTTCTTTCTTTTCTCCATGCTCAATGTGGTACACACAAGGACACAGGACAGAGGTTGAGTCAACTTTAATCCATGTCAACTGGCGGCAAGTGTGATTTAGTTATTGCCAACACCTGTTAGGTGCCACAGGTAAGTTACAGGTGCTGTTAATTACACAAATTAGAGAAGCATCACATGAGTTTTCAAACAGTGCCAATACTTTTGTCCACCCTTTTTTATGTTTGGTGTGGAATTATATCCAATTTGGCTTTAGGACAATTCTTTTTGTGTTTTTCATTTAAGACAAATTAAATGAAGATAATAACAAAGAATTTGTGTTTGCAATCATTTTCATGAAGAAACTGAGTACTATCTGACAGAATTGCAGAGGTGTCAATACTTTTGGCCACAACTGTACATGGTGTAGTGTCAGGCGCAGGGGATGCAGCAGTGCCGGGCAGGTTGACGCAGGAATAAGTGGAGGACACCAGGGCATGTAGTTCCTATCCTATAGGATATGCAATTTATCCTATGTAGGCTGTACAACAAGGAAACTAAAAACTCACATCCTGGAGCACATTAGGGATGTAGAGAATAATAGTAGTAATACACGTAATATTTCTATAGTGTCCAAACATTTTCTAATGCAGCATAATGGGGATTTGGAGGCGATGTCAGTTGCAGGAATTGAATGGGTTAAAAATTCAAAGCGTGGTGGGGATGGAAAAAGACGTCTTCTTACAAGAGAGGCTTTTTGGATATTCTGTCTGGGGTCTAGATATCCAAATGGGTTAAACAAGAGAACAGATTATGTATCATTATTGATGGTTATTGCTATATTTTAAATATTTGTATATATGTTAATCAATTTGTTTTTATGTGGTATTATTTTGCAAACCTAGAGAATGTGGAGTTTTGTACACAGGACCTTTCTATTAGAACATGTGATAGAAGGTGATAGCGTCATTGGTCTCTATGGAACATAGGCATTGTAGTAATGCTCATAGGACCTTTGGCTTGCTCATGTGATCTACATTGCAGTTCTCATTGGTCAGCACCAAGTATAAGGTTTGCATTATGTTAGTAATTTGCAGCTGTGATAAAGACCCATGTAGGGTCGAAACACGTAGCTGGTATCTCAGTGCCTCATAGCACATCCATCTGCTCTTGAGGAGTAAGCCGCTGTACTATTTTAATTTTTTCAATAAAGCAAGAAATTTTATCAGCTGGAACGCCACTTATGTTTTTGTCTAAGATGAAGTACTCCTTTCCGACAACATGTGCCTTTTCTGAACGTCTCCCTCTTAGCGCCTTTAGTGAAGTACTCACAGTATTGAGTTACACTGGAGTTCCTCCTGTCAGATGTTCCTATGAAATCTACTTGTACGGCAGACAGCTGTAGCCTGCGTCGGGGACTCCTTGCTACGTAGTCCCGGCTCACTCACGATGCTGTTGTGCCCCCAAGTCTGGTGTGGGAATAAAGTGGTGACAACTTCTATTCCTCCGGTGTCTGTTGAAGGACCATTAGTATCCATAAAACCTCTGGGACCGGACCCCGGCCTTGCGCTTAGAACTTGGGAAGAGTTCTCCTCTAACCCTTAGTTCTCTTCTTCTCCTCACGTTCCATACTAATACTTTCCTTCTTATGGAGAGTCAGGCTTTCTATCAATGTTCCTCTCCTGTGCAGCGGACCCAGGTCACTGAGGTCGGCTGCAGCACTTCCTTCATCCATCCCACTCAGGGGATCTTAACTCCTCCTCTGACTCTGTCAGACTGACTAAATCCTAAACTCTTCCCGCTCTTTTGATGCAAACTAAACTCCACCCGCCTCCCAGCACGCTTCGTGTTCCAAGCAGGTAGCCACCAAAGGGTGCTTTGCTACACTACTGTGTTGTGTGGGATGCAGGTGTTGGAGTGTGGTCAGGTGTCCCCACCTTACCTGGATGGTGGGGTACCACACCTCAGGAGGAGGTGCAGTACCTCTGTGGCGACTGAACCCTCAGGGGCGCCACATTAGCAATAGGCCATCTTTGATCTAAAGAATATCTGTAATCACTGGATGGAAATACATTTCTAGGACATCTTTAAAGTTATTCCAAATAATGTCTATTAGGTTCTGGTAGGCTGAAGTGAAATATAGTATAACATGAAATGAGCAATGATACATGTGCACACAACACTGGGGGTACAGGCGATAATATCCGAATACTCACGTGTGTCACAATCATATGAGAAGCCAGAGTTTTATTAGGGACATCGTAGATTCCTTCACGTGTCATAAACGCAACACCTTTCTCTCTCCAGCGATTGTACTCCGTGGCCCCAATCACGGCCGCCTGCAAGACATGCCTACAGCAATGAATAAAATCTCCAACCTAACTGCAAAAAAAAGTGATGTTCACAATGTAAAGATGGCCTCATACACAAAGTCTATGTCGGCTGAACAGGTTCTTATCTGTGGGTTGGCTGTAAAACTTTCCACTGACCGATGACAAGAAAGGAGAATCAGGCATGTAAAATTTCATGAGCTGCCGAGAGAAGCAACTGGCAACAGCTTCCATCCTTCTCACCATGCAGAAGTGTCTGGGAAGGTGAGCAAGCGAAAAACAAACCTGTATACTAAAACAGAACTCACCCCACGGTCATGCAGTTTCATATTTAGATCCCAGTCATAGGCTCCTCTCCTGGAATCGTAGCGTTTGCCTAGAAGCTGACGGTTCTTCACGTCCCAATATCTCTCGATAGGAAACACCTTGGCCTCAGACGTTTGCCAGAACTTAAAGATATTTTCCAACTCATCCCTTTCTTTAAACTGTGCAGGGAAAGGAAAAAATAAAAATCAACTATAATGGAACTCAAAAAGCATCAACGTTTCATGGCTGACACCATCCACTGAATTGAGGTTGGACACCATGACCATGGAGATCCCATCCAACGCTAACTTTCTAGGATTCTAACCATTCTCTTCTTCCTTATCCCACCCCACAGCAATCCTTAGTGTCTTCACAGAACTATCTGAGGATCATTACTGTATTTCTCTAAGGCATTTTTTTTTTTTTTTTTTTTTTTTTTATATATAAAAAGGAGTCAAGATCAGTGCAAGTTAAAAGATTATTCTCAAGATAAAAAAGGGCCAACTTACTGATTGGTGGAATCCCAGCAATCCAGAGAAGGCCTTACAACCCTGGACTCTGCAGAGCCCCATCACGAATGGAAAGGATGTGCACACGCTCAGCCACCACTCCATTCGCCATCTATGGGTCTACAGAGCTCAGCTTTTTCCAGAATCTCATAGACAAGGGACTTAGTAAGGTTGAACATGTGCAAATCTTCTCCATTCATGATGGGGCATTCAAAAGTCTAATCCCTGAGCCCCATACTTGGTATTGCCAGGCGTTCTCAGCAAACAGACCTCCAATGATCAGTAAGTTTTTGCCCATCGCATGGGAAGGAGAAAGTTATCTTAAGATTTAAAAAAAAAAAAAAAAAAAACTCCTGTGAGGAGGTCTTTTTCTAAAAATCCTCATTCAGGAACATTGAGAAGTTTTATTCTTTAGAGAAGGAGGAAACTACAAAGTTGAGGCTTGAATCCTTGTATTTTGGTCCCTTTCATCACACCGACCTGTAGAGGTCAGAAATACGATTATAGTCTAAGCCTCTGCCTACGTACTTCATCATCATGTGAGGTGAGTGCTCCCAAAAGTGAAAAGCAACAGAACTTTTTGCTACGAAATAACCCATGAAAGTTCAAAAAAGTTTTCCAACGGATTTGGACGAAAGATCCACAGTAGTAGCAACATGCTCTACAACCATGATGCACATTTGACAGATAACAGCTTTCAGTCTTTTCCACGAGTTGTAGATTTTCGGAAGCACTTTACAATTAGGAACATACAATCAACATATTAAACAGTCTAAATGGGGCTTCAGAGAAAATAGCCTTGCAGGAAGTACAGGGATTGGACCGAAGCAGACCCAGGGCACAGCTATATCCTCTAAGGCCTGTTTCACACTTCCGTTTTTGTGTCCGCCAAACGGATCCGTTTCCGCTTTTTGACGGAAACGGATGCCAACGGATCCGTTTTTAAAAAAACGGATCCGTTTTTTTGACGGATCCGCAGTAACCGTAATGGAAGTCTATGGGACAAAAAAACGGATCCTGCAAAAAATGGCGGATCCGTTTTTTTACGGAAAACGGATTTTGACGGATTTGAAAAAACGGAAGTGTGAAACAGGCCTAATGAAGTCACCTTCAGACTGTTTGGGGCATCAGAAGAATGATTGTCCTGAGAAAAAAAGGCAAGTGCTACCATGACTGTTTTGCCATGCAAACAGTAAAGCCTCTCAAGACCATTGGTGTGTAGGGACTTCTCATTTATGGATTTGGCTCACTCAATTTTGTCCAAGAACATGGGTTTTAATAAAGAATGGGATCTAAACGTCCAAGAGAAACATCTCCCATTATCCAGGAGCAATTTGGTGATGGAGACCATGTAACATGTCACTGTACTTCAGTAACCTAGAATCATCTAAACACACTTAAGGAGCAAAATGTGTCAAAACCAAAATCTGTGTCGGTCTCAACTGTTGACCTCATTGGGACATTACTCCCATAAGGTTTGAGTATCGGTCTTAAGTATTTTGCGTCGATGAACAAGCATTTAGGGAGCAGTGACTGAACCGTTGTCATATACTACACGTGCTAGGAACAAATAACGCCCCTTCTGGCACTGAAGAAAGCCTCTTTGCTTTCATCGTCTCATAAGAATGAACCAGAGTCTTCATTAATAAAAGCTGGAAAGGCACAAACTAGTCTGCAACAGTAGGAGGAGCGGAGCGCGAGGAACAATGGACGCAATCAATACATGCAAATGAAGAGAAACACAAAGGCGAGGAGTTATATTTAATACAATACTTTTATTCACTTTTGACAAATTCTGACTCGTTTTATTTGTGGGACTTCATTTGGAACTTTCTGCAGTAAACGATAAGATGTAGGGGGACTTGGGGATGGTGCAGTGTGGGCAAGAAGACCACCAATAAATATGGGCCCGAGACCACATTTTGCAATCTCATATTTATGGTAGTGAGAAACATTATGCCATATTGCATGATATACAGCATATACTGCACATTTAAAGGGCCTCCCTCAACGAGACAACCTCTATCGGGGTGGAGTACTGCACCTCTTATGCATGGTGGATGTGCTCTCATCTGCATGATAGTGGCGTTATCACCACAAGAGAGCGAGGGAGAAGAGGAGGTCACAAACTGACCAAACAAATAGCAACATCTACAGTTCCAGACTTATAAGACATCAACAGCTCTGGTTTCCTCTCGATACCCAATGGTGTGGAGAGAGAAGCAAACTGTGATTGGCTGCAGGGCTTCCATGACATAATGGGGTGCAAAGCTCAGGAGAGTCTGTGTCAACACCGTGGGAACGACACTGGCACCAGAGGCGAATAGAAGGGCTCATTCAGACTTCCGATTCTTGTGTACGCGTGCTAGTGATTTTCACGGATAGCACTCGTACCTGTGAAAGTCTATGGGGGCCATCCACATGACCTTGATTTTTCAAAAAATCACAAAGACATGTCTGATTTTGATCAGAGGGTCAGATCAACATCTGCAATACAAGTCAAAGGGTCCATGGGGGGTATCAAGACATCAGAGTGCTGATTATCACAGAATGTCAGAATGGAGAATTTATTTAAATCTCTCCACATACAAGTCGGATGACAACTCGCACCACACTCAGAATAATAGATCTTATTTTCTCGTATGTAAGAAAATCTGATGTCTTGGTAAGTCCCTAAAGTGTTATTTTACTTGGGAGAACATGCTGAATGGAGGCAGGGTTGTCAGAGTAGTAGAAAACTCCTTTAATGCATATGTTAAAGAGAAATAATAATAATAATAATAATAATAATAATAATCTGCAGCCTTACAGCGCTGGGGTCCTGGGTTCAAATCCTACCAAGGATAAGATCTGAAAGGGGTATGTTTTGCAAGGGTTTTCTCACAAAGACAATACTGATGGGGCATTTAAATTCTGTCTAAAGTCCTGCGGAATAATGGCGAGATATAAAGAGAGTAAATAAATATTAAAAGGTGTCAAATTAAGAACTAGGAGAGACCTTGTTTTTAGCTTTGATTAAAATAAGGATCACAAAAAAACGTGAACTACGAGGGAGCCCATTCCCATAAGTTACCTGGAAGCGCAGAGCGGGGTGTGATACATTCTCGCCCAGTATAGATTGCAGGATGAAGCTTTATTACAGAATGGCTTGAGAAATAATAGAAATGAGACATTAAATGGTCTCGCCAGAGCGGCCATTGTGGATTTCTCAGGATTATGGAGAATTTATTTCACCATTATAGTAATGCCCTGGCCGATTCGGTTCTCAAACTCAAGTCCAAGGCACACGTACCTGACTTACTGAAAGTGACCATGTCCGACCCTAGATCTGCCATGGACCTACCTTGATAGATGTCATGTTCAGCAACGGGAGGACTCTCTGCTGGTACTCGGGGTCTGTGACGTATTTAATAAACCGCCCACATCTGTCGTGTAGGTATGCTGCCGTCTTACTACGGACCATGCTGTTACCAAACAGCTCAAGAAAGATTTCACACTTCTCTGTGGAGAGAGAAAAAAAAAAAGTTTTTTAAAAAGATCTAAGTTTTAAATTGCTGCCATTTCCCAGTTTATAAAGAAACTAAAAAAAGATTTAGCTAATCCAAGAAGCAAATTTAACGGGTGCGTTGGAAGTCCGAGACACCCCACCCCGAGAACATGGGAGTGCCCACACATCGGCCTATTAGACGCCTGTGGCTATTCTGGGGTATACATCCAGCACACACAAGTATACAGCAAGGCGCCTTCATAATGATGTTACCTTGTAAACCAATTTGTTCTGGATTTTCCAGCGCTAAAGTCAAAAACAAGATTTGTCGAGCGAGAAGCTCCAGGTCACTCTCAATGACGAAGAGCTAGAAGAGAAGAAGGCACACGCATACAGAGCTGTCAATGCTTATTGGAATATTACACAAGAAATGCTTTCAAGAAGGATTATGTGATCGTGCGGTCACTGGTGGGTTGCAATGACAGCCAAGGGGATCTCTGTTGAAGACCTCTGTGCTTGTCAATGTCTTTGGCCAGGCTTCAAAGGAGACATTTTTACTATACACAGCAATAGCAGTCTTGCAGTATATAGAAAAAGCGATCAGACGATCGTAGCTTCGAGGCCCCCTACGTCGTAAGGGGACTAATAAACGAAATTAAACATTTTTAATAAAAAAAAAAAAAAGTGTGAATTCATTTTCCACCCACTAAAAATAAAAAAAAAGTAGACGTTTTATCGCCGTATTCAGAAAAGTCCAGTCACCGACATGTTTGATGTCGCTGTAATCGTACTGATGAGCAGAATCATTTTGTGAGGTCATTATAACCGCACAATGTACAGTGTAAAAACAACGATGAATGAAATCCACTTGAAAGGTACAGTAGAACGAAAACCAAACTTTTAATGGAAACACTAAAACCATGCAGCCAGTGTAGGTAATGACTCCAGAGAGTCCACATATGAAACAACACGTTTCAGCAGCTAGTCTTAATCATGGTGTAAGGAAAAAAGGAAAAGTCAGGTGGGATATTAGAGGGCTAATTTCCTCATTGCCTTTCCCATTTGTTCTCCCCACCTGTCACACCCATGACTAGGGTATATTAGAACCCTGATTTTTCCTTACACCATGATTACGGCTAGTTGCTGAAACACGTTGTTTCATATGTGGAATCTCTGGAATCATCACCTACACTGGCTGCATGGTTTTAGTTTTTCCATTAAGAGTTTGGTTTTTATTCTACCTTTCAAGTGGATTTCATTCACCACTGGAGGCCACTTTTTTTTTTCCTTGCCATTTGATTACGTCCTAGACTGGGGTGGCTCTGTGCAGATGAGATCCATGAACACGGTGCACAACATACGGACAGTCTCACACATCCAGATAATTCCGGTACCGGAGCTATCCGTGTGGATAAGTGGTACATCCGTGTGGCATCCATCTCGGCGGGTTAATCAGTTTACAGCTGGAGCGCTGCTAATGCAACTGCTCCCGGCTGTATTAGCAGCGCTCCTCCTGTAAACTGATTAACCCCTGAGATGGATTTACGCCATGAGACTTGACTGAGTGCGGGACAGATATGGATATGTTGTTTTTTGTTTTTTTTTTGTTTTTTTTTAACAGGTGAACAATGGCTTTGATAGGGGATTAGGAGTATAATAAAGATTTAGAAACTGTGTGGTGTATTCTTTCATTAAAATACGTGCGTATGTGTGTTTATTTAACCCTTGAATAACTCTGGGATTAATAATGGATAGGTGTCTTAAGCCCCAGTCACACATAGCGATCTCCTCAGCAAGATCGCTGTGTGACACTTATCAGCGACCGGCCCCCCCTGCCGAGTATCGCTGATCGTGCTAGAATGGCCTGGATCTTTTTTTGATCGTTGGTCTCCCGCTGGCCAACACGCATCACTGCGTGTGGCAGGCGGGAGACCAGCGATCAGCAAACTGGTAACCAAGGTAAACATCGGGTTTCTAAGCGCCGCTTAGAAAACCGATGTGTACGTTAGAAACCAGCATGCTGGTGCAGAGAGCTGGTAACCATGGTAAACATCGGGATTCTAAGCGCAGCGCTTCGAAACCCGATGTTTACCTTGGTTACCAGCGCGCTGGTTTCTAACATACACAGTGGGTAACTAAGCGACGTGCGTCGCTTGTTACCCGCGTGTCGCTGGTGCTGATGAAGCTGCCGGTGTGGCAGCTCACCAGCGATCATGTAGCGACACACCAGTGATCCTGACAAGGTCATATCGTTGTCGGGATCGGTGGTGCGTCGCTATGTGTGACGGGGCCCTTATTGACACCTCTCCATTACTAAGCCGGGCTTAATGTCACTTTACAATAGCAAGGTGACATTAACCCCTTATTAACTCCACTTGCCACCACTACAGGGCAAGTGGGAAGAACCCAACAAAGCTCCAGAATAGGCGCATCTAATAGATGCGCCTCTTCTGGGCAGCTGCAGGCTGCTGTTTTTTAGGCTGGGGGGGGGCAAGATCAATGGCCCCTTACCAGCCTGAGAATAGCAGCCCCCAGCTATGAGTTTTGCCAGGTTGGGTCACAAACAGAGGGGGACCCCACATCGGGTTTTCATTCATTCATTCTTCTCTCCTGCTCGCTGTTTCCAGCAGATCAGGAAAGAAGAATGACAGCCGCGTTCAGCACCAGCTGCAGGGGAACAGCGGCTTACAGTTGCGCTTTTTCCCCGGTGGCCGTCCATGAACACAGAGGACAGTGTGAACTGTTTTCTGTGTGCACGTGTTCAGCATGTTTTTGTGGACCGTGCGCTCCCGCAAACACTGACATGTCAGCGTGTTTTGCACACGGACACGGTCTGTGAAAACACGCTGACATATGCATCGACCCATTCATTTGAATGGGTCTATGTGTGTCAATGTCTCCAGTACGTGAGGAAACTCACTACACGTACCGGAGCCAGTGAAGTGTGAAACCGGCCTACCAGTGAGCTCAGTTCCTTTCCCTCTTCCTTCTTTTTGTAGATTTTGTCTCTTCGCAATTTCTCTCCACTTTAGAGATCAGAATGCCCCAATAAACAGGCACTAAAAGACGACAACAGGGCCGATAATCTGTGCAGCGCTGCCTTATAGGATCCTTACATTGAGCCTCCTCTGCGGCCAGCGACGTGCCTGGCAGATGGTTTTCATTAGATGTCGCCCATCGCCACATCCCACCAGCAGAATATTCAGCTCCGGTACATCGTCACAAGTTGATAAGTGTTCAAGGGTATTCTGCAGACCTAAATGTAAAAAACAAAGAATTGGTTTCTAGCTGTATAACGAAAAAAAAAAAAAAATTATAGACATAAAAGCAGGAATGCATGGCTGCTATAGTGTTGGCTACGGACCCTATAGCTCCAGAACAGGAATGCAATAAGAGTAAAAAAATAATATCTGCATCGCTGTATAATTATAGCATGTCAGAACAGGGACACGTTACATCAGAGGGGAATATTAAGGATTCTGACCCAAATGAAACATTTGAGCCCTTTGGAGCAGCCCTGCAGGGGCCAAGCGGCAGCCTCCACCCCTGAAGGGGCCAAGAGGTATCAGCAAAGCCACACACAAGCCAACGGTGACCTCATGCACTTGAGCCACCAAGAAAGGTGTGGTACTGTAATTTCCTATGGACGACTAAGGTCTCATTCACATGTCTGCGTCAGTGTTTTTGAAGCTCAATAACGTAAAAAAAAAAAAAAAAAAAAAGGGAAGATTCATACGTCAAATTCACCCTCCCTCCTTTCTAATAAATGGGTTCATCTTTTGAGCAGACAGCACGTGGACGCCCTCCATTTTGCATCTGTGAGGTGTCAGTTTTAAAGAGCGGTGTAACTAAAGCCTTAAGCCCTGTTCACACCGCAATACATTCAGAGGCTGCTAATGAGTTTCCATTAAAACATGATTAACCCCCGACGGACAAGACCACAGGATGCAGAGATCTAAACGGTGTTCAAATAAATGCCATTTATCTTTTTCACCCCTGAAAGTGTTCGTCTGTATATTGCAAGCCGTTCTCGCCCCAGCCTTTGCACACGAGTGAGCATGGGCGCATTTCATGGTCAGTGTAGTACAGTCTGCAGTTTTCACCCAAACTCATGGTCTAACGGATACATTACCCTAATCCCTTCTATAGCGCCATTAATTCCACAGCACTTTACAGACATTACCTCTGTCCCCATTGGAGCTCACAGTATAAATTCCTTATCAGTATGTCTCAGTGTAGAAGGAAACCCACGTAAACACAGGGAGACCATACAAACTCCTTGGTGGGATTTAAACCCAGGATCCCAGCGCCTCAAGGCTGTAGTGCTGCCATCAAAGTCTACAGTTTAGGGCTGGGAAACCCGCTGTGAGGCTGGGCACTGCAGTCCGTAGCCAGATCGTGACATCGGCCTTACGTTACCCCTGGTCACACCCCAACACCCCGCCCAGCCATAGTCCCGCAGATAAGGCCTCAGACGCGAGTTTTTACCGCACTAGTTCTGTGTTTTTTCACGCCTAGAACTCACACCTATTGTGGTTACATGGCCACGTATCTTCTCAGACCGAGTGATTGGCAGAATGTGACCCAAGTCATGGATCAAACTCAACAATGCAAGTTTATGGATCTGTGGAAAAAATATAACTAAGGGTGTGTGCACACGCTGCGGATTCTGCTGCGGTTTTGGCCGCTGTGGGTCCTCAGCAGTTTTGGCTGCGGTGTACAGTACCATTATTCCCTATGGGAATACAAAACCACAGTGCAGACGATGCGGATTTTTCCGCGGTTTTGAAACCGCAGAAAGAATTGACATGTTAATTCTTTCTGCGGATTCCGCTGCGGTTTGCCATCTCCTCCATTGAGGAGATGAAAAACCGCAGAGCAATCCGCAGGTCTTTTGACCTGCAGATTTACCTGCGGATTTTACAAAATCCGCAGCGTGTGCACGTACCCTAAAAACCAGAGCATTGAGATGCCAGCCGCCTGCCGTCCTGTCTTCAAAGGCAGAAGCCTGGGAATCCTCCGTTTTTGTTTTTCTGCCAAACCTGAGGAAACTGATGGTAAAAATGGGCCCTGACCAAACTCACCCAACAACGATGAGGAAACGAGGACTTTTTAAATCCCCAATGTCTGAATGAAGCCTAACGCCGGCTCACTACCTAACAGGTGACTCAGCTGAGAGCTGGAACCTAGCTTGGTACAGTGATTAATATGGGGTCTCCCCTTCAACCTGGGGTGGTGGGTGGGGGGTCAGGGGGAGGTGCACACCCCTCTAGACCAGGGGAAGACAGTGGGTGCACACCCCTCCAGATTGGTAGAGAGAGGTGGGCCAGGGGGAGGTGCGCACCCCTCCAGACTGGGGGAAGAAGGGGGGGGGGGACAGGGGGAGGTGCACACCCCTCCAGACTGGGGGGGGGGGGAAGAAGGGAGGGGGGGGCAGGTGCACACCCCTCCAGACTGATGGGCTGCTCCTATACTGAGGGCACACAGGCCCCCAGCCATACCCCACTGTGCACCATGGGCGCTGATCATCACTCACACCTGTAAATGTTGCACTTACACTGCATCTGAAGATCTAAGGCAGGACTGAAGCCCCACAAGGTCGGGTACACCTCTCCACCGCCTGCAGCCGCCATGGACGCTGAAAACGAACACAAACACATCACACACCCGCTTTCCACCGGCACCAGCCGATCCCTGCACCCGCAGTCCCGCACCGGTATAACTGACGGCTCCCGAATTATCGCAACTTCACTCGGCTTTCAAACTATAAATGATCCCCGCTACGGCTAAGACAAACCTCCAAACCAGCGCCACGACTGGCCAATAGATGGCTAGAAGCGCGTGATTGACTTTAGGGATAACCAATAAAAAGCCACAAGGGGCGTGTCTTTCCACAGCTATTAGGCTAGGTTGTGCTGACAGCGAAGCTTGCAGTTGCTATGGTGATGGCCGCTGCAGAATGTTTTGCACCTGTTGTTTCTATAGCGCTGCCAGAGGCCGCAGAGCTGTTGCACCCTGTGCTGGGCCAGTACTGTGTGCAGGGGGCCACTAACTTATAATAAATTGTATATAAAGCCTCGTGCACGTTACACCCTGTACAGGCCTGGTCACACCTGCCACACTCACTGTAGATTTTCTCGCACGTGTGACCCCGGCCTAAGGGCAGGATCTTGAGTGTCTAAAAAACCGCTCAGAGTTTCATCCAGAAAATCGGGACGATTTTTTTTCTCACCACATCCATTTTCAATCTTTTTTTTTACAGCTGTAGCTATTAATCATCTACAGTTTCCCATGTTACAGAATTGCAATGTGCCCGTAAAAAACGGACGCTATATTATAGCTCCATACGGCGTCCAATGTTTTTCCGAGCACCCATAGACCGCAGTGGGCGAGTCTCGTGTACGGAAGATGCTAGCACGTGATTTATTTCACACCCAGATTTGGTCAGTGAAAACAATCGCCCGTCTGCACTGCCCATTGCATAAGATCGGTCAAAGGGCTGTTCGGTTTTTTCACGCACTGCACTCGGACTCGTGTGAACCCGACCTTAGGCTATGTTCACACATTGAGGTTTTGATTTTTTTTTTTTTTTTTCAGCAAGCAAAATCTGCTGTCTTGGCAGTAAAGTAGCTGTTTACAAAAGCTGGTTTTGCTGTGTTTTTTTTGCTGCGTTCTTCATGCTCATACACCGCAGCAAAACCTGATACCTGCGTCTTTGCTGTGTTTTTGCACTTAATTGCTTTCTAGGGGGAGGGCAAAAATGCTTCAAAAACGCTGAAAGAAGTGACATGCTGCAGTTCTCAGAAACGCAGCAATTTTTTAATTGAGGCAAGACAGAAAAACAACGTTTGTGCATAAGATCTCTGAAATCTCATAGCTTTGCTGGTACTGTAAAACGCAGCTTTTAGGCTGGTTTCACACTTGCATTTTTTTGCGCTGTGTTTTTGTGCAAAAAAAGCATGCATTTTTTCCCTATACTTTACATGGGTGCGCATACACATGCGTTTGTACACGTTTGTATGCGCATGTAGTGTGCGCCGGGCGCACAAAATGCATCCTGTTGCATTTTTTGTGCGCCCGACTTGTCTCAAAAAAACGCATGCGCACGCAATTCACACAAAATTCACCCAAAAACCCATTATAGTCTATGGGTGCGTTTTTTTTAAAAAAACCATGCGCAAAAAAAGCACACAAACGCATGATGCGTTTTTTGTGTGCGTTTGCACTGTGCACGGTGCGCAGCGCCAAAAAATGCAAGTTTGAAAGTAGCCTTAATTTGCATAAAAAAGCAGCAAAAAAATGCAGCAAAAACGCTATGTTTGAACATATGTTCACACGTTGCATTTTTGCTGTGTTTTTTACTGCAAGCAAAACCTGGCAGTAAGGGTGTGTGCACACGCTGCGGATTGTGCTGCGGATTTTTCCGCACAGGTTATGCAAAATCTGCGGATTAGCCTGCGGTTTTATCTGCGGATTAGCCTGCGGTTTTCCCCTGCAGTTTGACATCTGTAAAATGGAGCTTGTATAAAACCGCAGCGGAATCCGCACAAAGAAGTAACAAACCGCAAAGCAGTTTTGAAACCGCAGCAAATCCGAGCGGAAAAATCTGCACCGTGTGCACTGCGGCTTTTGTTTTCAATAGAATATAAAGGTTCTGTACACTGCAGCAAATACTGCTGCGGATCCACAGGACCAAAACCTGAGTTTTTTTGCTGCATTTTTCAGGATCCCAAAGTTCAGCTTTGCTTCCACCATAAAATCATGAACACGGGTCACCAATGCAAGACATATGTGAAAACATAAAATCATTTTTGATAAAAAGGGCAATTTTATCAAATTTATTTAGTGGAAAAAGATTTTTATGTCTGAAAAAATAGCGACTATTCTGTACAAAAAAGTTTATATAAGTTCATGAAAAAATGCATAATTACAAAAGTAACAGTGGCTGGAGGTGAACTGGTCGGGAATAGTTTATATAAGACGTTTGTAGGATGCTGTTTACCTTCACACTTTGGTCAGCCATTGAGTTGATCAGGTATTGTTCAGATAAACTATTCCCGACCAGGTTTTGCCTGCAGAAAAAACTGCAGCAGAAAAAACTGCAGCAAAAATGCGATGTGTGAACAGAGCCTTAAAGGGGTGGTCTAGTTTTGGCACGAAAGTCTACTCTGCAGTCACTCTCTGTTCAGTTGCTGTCCGACTTCTTTATGCAGATGGAATCAACATCAATCTTGAAATAGAATTTAGAAATCAAAGAGCAGGAAAAAAAATTATAAAAACCCATGTCATATTTTACAGACTAAAAACCGTGTAAAAGAAAAAAAAATTGCATGGATTTCTCTTACAAAACAACATCAGATTTTTGCACCTGAAATAAAACTTTGTGTGAACATCCAATACTTGGCACAATGTATTCTTTTAATTCTCTGCATACTTGAACTGCAAAGGATAAAGGTGCAGAATGTCTCCTTTATCCACCATTAATCAGTATAGTTGTGTTGTAGAACTCAGTAAATGGACCCGTAGAGCTGCGGCATTATAATTGGACTAATCATAAAAAGATAATTATTCTAGATAGGAAATACTGGAGTACAGCAATCATTTTTGATAAGGCTAATTACTGCCACAGTACGCGGAGCCCAGACTGTGAAGTGGTGGGGGGCTTATGTGACATAATTCCATGGAAACATCCTCGCTAACTTCCACTAACTAACTATCTCTGCAGATACTTCAAGGGAGTCTAACATACCTAATAAAAGTATAGCATTATTAGAGGGGTCGTCTCACCCGCCTGGCTTCTCGAACTGTCGATGAGTTGTCACTGGTGGGAGAAGATACGCGTTCGCTTTACGGTTTAACATTAATTATTTGGGCATCCATGGAAGGCATTGGTTTTTATTTGAAAACGGTCTTTGTTTTTGTTTTTTGTTTTTTGCTTTCTTGGACCATGTCTCAGTTTTTTTATATTGTGTTTTTGCCTGTTTTCTTTTTCTATTAATAAAAAAAAATAATCTTCCCTTCTCCCAGTGTTCTACGTTTTTTTTTTCCCACAGGGCCATTGATTGACATTGATGATAGGAATCAAAGTAAGGACCTGCCTCCATTTTTCTTATTTTTTGCTGACATTTGGTCTCCAAAAGTAAAGGACACGTGAAATTGGTCCTTAAAAAAATGGACAAAAAAATGGACAAAAAAACCTGATGTGTGAAAGAGCCCTAAAGCAGTGCTGCTCTTAAGTTCTGGCACCTAGAGAGGTCATAAGGGGACAAGTGCTGAACACTTTGTGAGCCACATCCAATGGACTTAAGAGGATTTTAAGAGAGTGGTCTAAGAGCAAAAAATGTTACAAAATAAAAAACAACAACTCTCACCCTTTGGGAGTAGACAGACGGCCGTGTTTCTTGTGTGATGATTAGTGTTGAGCATTCCGATACCGCAAGTATCGGGTATCGGCCGATATTAGCGGTATCGGAATTCCGATACTTAATTCCGATACTTTTGTCATATCGGATTCCGGAATCGGAATCGGAATAGGAAGTTCCCATCATGCTATGAGCCTGCTTGCTTTGATTAAGCCAATGGGAATCCTCCGAAGTGTGGGCACATCCTGTTAGGCATGTAGGCATGTTAACTATTGGCATGGCTATGATTGGCTGCCGAAATGATGTCATGATGCACTATAAAAGCCACCGCAGCCGCCATTTCTGGTCACTCTGCTGTGAATTCAGTTAGGGACAGGCTGCTGTAGAAGACTGTGAGGGACAGTTAGAAATAGCGATTCCACCAAACATCTAGTGCTTTACCCAGGCTACATAAACCACCACTGTAGCCTTCTTTGCCCTAGCAGCAGTGTTCACAGCTGTCTGCAAGGGCTGTGTGAGTGCAGCTCACGCTGTGGAGTGGGTCCTGCAGCCACGTCAGGCTGTAGGCCACCCAGTGTGATCACTGCTGCCTCATACATCTTTTATTTTTTGAGCTGCATTTTTTACATAATTTCAATCTAGTGTGCTTCCATCCGTATCCATATACGTTGGTTGCAAACACTAGTAGTAGACAGCGGAGCCTTTCTGCAGCCTTTCAGTGCTAGTGTCCACTTTGCTGCACTGTTCACGGCTGTCTGAGAGGTCTCTGACTGTGTGTGAGTGCAGCTCACGCTGAGTAGTGTGTCCTGCAGCTACGTCTGGCTGTAGGACGCTCAGCGTGCGTCAGTGCCTCACACATATTTTTATTTGAGTGCAGCTCATTTTTTCTTCTATTAGTGTGCATCCATCCGTCTCCATCTACGGTGGTTGCAAACACTATAAAGGAGTACACAGCGGAGCCTTTCTGCAGCCTGTCAGTGCCAGTGCCCACTTAGCTGCACTGTTGACGGCTGTCTGAGAGGCCTCTGACTGTGTGTGAGTGCAGCTCACGCTGAGTAGAGTGTCCTGCAGCTACGTCTGGTTGTAGGACGCTCAACGTGCGTCACTGCCTCACACATATTTGTCTTTGAGTGCAGCTCATTTTTTCTTCTCCTATTAGTGTGCATCCATCCGTATCCATCAACATTGGTTGGTTGCAAACACTATATAGGAGTAGATAGAGGAGCCTTTTTTTCTGGCTTGTGCCCTGCCGGCGCAGCCAGATTAGTATTACCCAATTTTTTTGGAGCCTCATCTTTTGCATTGTAGGTTACCTGCCTGCATTGTAATAGCTCCAAAAAGTTGGTGATACTATCAGTTTCAATTCTTTGTTCACATACTTTGAGTTTGTTTCCAACAAAGAAACCACAAAAAAAGTTCACCAAACACTACATTTTGAACTTGTGTAGGCCACATCAGCTCCTATTAAAGTCTAGTCCACACACACACACACTTCATAAAATTAGTGTTTCTTGTACCTGTAACCAGCTGTTCAGGAATAAGCACACTAAGGCCCCCCTTTGTACTTTTTTGCCTATCTTAAGCAGTCTTGCAAGATGAAGAAGGCAGGGAGTAAGGCGCGTGGGCGTGGGCGTGGGCGTGGAGTTTCAGCAGGGAGAGGACGTGGGGATTCTGCAGGGAGAGGACGTGGGGATTCTACAGGTAGAGGACGTGGGGATTCTGGGCCTGCTGCGGGCACCAGTGGATCAGCATCCCCCAGTTTTAGCAGGCAACAGTCCTTTATGCGCAGCTTTGTAGGACCTCAACGTACCCCACTGCTGCGGGAGGAACAAATTGAAGCCGTTGTCGGATGGATGGCAGCTAACGCATCGACTTTAATTACTTCCGCATCCTCTCAGGGTCAGAGCACCGAAGAGCAACCATCTGTCTCTTCACCACCTGCCAAAGTGCCCAGGCAGTCAGAGAGACATGGACAGGAGCCATCACAGTCTCTACTTCTGTTCTCGGAATCTGTTGGCTTGGAAAGAGGGGGCCAGCCAAGCAGCATTCCTGAATGTGAAGAAGAGGGAGTATGCAGTGATGCGCAACTTCTTTGTCCCTCTGAATCTGAAGAGGCGAGTGGGCCAGTGCCTATGGTCAGCACACCTCAGTACGCATCAGATGATGACGAGACTCAGTTGCCACTTTCTGGTGCGTACGGTGCTGGCGAGACAACCCCGGAGAAGCAGCTGTTTGAAGAGGGGAGGGAAGATGATGAGGTCCTTGACCCATCATGGCGTGAGCAACAGGAAGGTGGTGGGAGCAGCTCGGAGGAAGAGATTCCCCTACCGGCCAAAACAGGAGGCAGAGGGAGGGGGAAGACTTGGTTGCCTGTACCCTCCACTTCGGCACCCGTTAGGAGCATTCCTCCTTCCAAAGGCAAACCGGGCGCTCACAAGAGTTGCAGTGCGTGGTCCTTTTTTGACACAGTTGCAGATGACATTTGCTTTGTCAAATGCAAGCTGTGTCATCAGAGAGTCAAAAGAGGGAGAAATGTCAGCAACCTCAATACCACAAATATGTGGAAACATGTGCGCACCAAGCACGAGTTGGAGTTGCAGAGACACCCTGAAGACGTAGGCCAACGTACAGCACCACCTACCACCTCTTCAGTTCGTGTTGGGCCCTCTTCCTCCAGCTCACACACTGCTGGTTCGGCTTCCTCACAGGATCGCCAAGGAAGAACCTCTGCCACTGTTGTCCGGAGACCCTGTCAGATTACACCCATAGCAGCACGTTCCCATCCATCACAGCCATCGGTAGCACAGGCATGGGATAAAAGGCGCCCTTACTCGGCAAACCATCCCCGAGCACAGTCTCTGAATGCTGGCATTGCCAAACTTCTGGCAGTTGAAATGCTGTCATTCAGGCTGGTGGACACTGACACCTTCCGGGACTTAATGGCATTGGCAGTCCCCCAATACAACGTGCCCAGCCGCTTTTATTTCAGCAGGCGAGCCGTCCCTGCCCTGCAGAAACATGTTGAGGGCAAAATAAAACATGCGCTACTAAACGCCGTTAGTAGCAAGGTCCACCTGACCACCGATGCGTGGACCAGTAACCATGGACAGGGACGATACCTTTCCCTCACTGCCCACTGGGTCAATGTTGTGGAGCCGGGTACGGATCTGGAGAGTGGAGCTGTACGTGTTCTTCCAACGCCACGGATTGCAGGACTCCAGTCTGTACACATAGACTCCTCCTCCTACTCAAGTTCCTCAGAAACAGCAGAGCAGGAGCCTGTTACGACCGATATGAGCACAGCCGTGGCCAAACGTCAACAGGCTGTACTCAAATTAATTTCTTTGGGGAATCGAAGCCACACAGCGCAGGAGCTCTGGAATGCTATCAAGCTGGAGAGCGATGTGTGGTTTGGGCCAGCGAATCTCCAGCCGGGCTTGGTAGTGTGTGACAATGGCCGAAATCTGGTGGCAGCTCTTGGCCTAGGCAACCTCACACACATCCCATGTCTGGCACATGTTCTTAACTTGGTCGTGCAGAGCTTTCTGAGGGACTATCCGGATCTTGCTGCACTGTTGCACAAGGTCCGCATAGAGTGCGCTCACTTGCGACATTCCAGCACGGCAAGATCGCGCCTCGCTGCTCTGCAGCGACGATTTGGCCTTCCGGAACATCGCATCATATGTGACCTACCCACCCGGTGGAATTCAACGTTACATATGTTGGAGCGGTTGTGTGAGCAGCAGGCAGCAGTCATGGAGTACCAGCTGCATCAGGCGCAAACAAGTCGCACTGTGCGCCGTTCACACTTCAGCACCATTGAGTGGGCCTCTATGAAGGACATCTGCCTCGTTTTGCGTGCCTTCGATGAATCCACGCGGATGGCGAGTGCAGATGATGCACTAGTCAGCATGACTGTCCCCCTTATCTGCCTGCTTCAACAAACACTGCAAGCACTAAGGGATGAGGTTTCAGAAGAGGTGGAGGATGAGGAGTCCCAAATGCCATCTGCTTCTGGACAGTCTGCGCTACGTGTTTCCTCACAAAGGCCTAGGCAGGGGACACTTTGTGAGGAGGATGAGGAGGAGTCGATGGAGGAGGAAGACATCTCTCCAGAGGAGGGAGGTACACAAACCTCTACTCAGTATGTACAGCGAGGGTGGGGTGATGTAGAGCAGGCCGAGGTCACGCCTCAAACAGGGGACAGCGGTTCTTTGGCAGTTGGGAGTCTGCAGCACATGGTTGATTTCATGCTGCAGTGCCTGAGAAACGACCGCCGCATCGCCCACATTCTCGTCTCGGCTGATTATTGGGTGTACACCCTCCTAGATCCTCGCTACCGGGACAGCGTACAAAGGCTCATACCAACGTTGAACCGGGAGCGTAAAATGCGGGAGTACGAAGAGTCACTGGTGCAGTCCATAATGTTTTCCATTCCACCCGACAGCATTGTTGCTAGTGCTTTACAAAGCAGCTCTGTGCGTCGAGGCAGTGGAGGAAACTCTGCACAAAGAGGGAGCAGAGGCAGCGCCGCAGCACAAGGCAAGACCACTATGGCCCAAATGTGGCAAAGTTTTGTGTGTCCACCACAATTGTCTACACCATCAGCGACGCCTCGAGTCAGCAGGAGGCAACGCTTCCGTCAGATGGTGTCAGACTACATGTCTTGCCCTGTCGCTGTACTCCCAGATGGCTCTTCCCCCTTCAAGTTTTGGGTCTCTAAGCTGGATACATGGCCAGAGCTTAGCCAGTATGCATTGGAGGTGCTGGCTTGCCCTGCTGCCAGTGTATTATCGGAACGTGTCTTTAGTGCCGCAGGTGGTGTACTAACAGACCGTCGCACGCGACTATCTTCCGATAATGTTGACCGGCTGACTTTTCTGAAAATGAACAAGGCCTGGATCTCCAAAGACTTTGCCATTCCTCTTACAGACTAAATTAGTGGTTGGCAACTGTATCCAGGTCTGCTGGTGTGTTCATTTTTCTACCACCTGAACTATAATCCCTTTGCTTCAACACAGCCAGTTGTCGCTCAGATGTGTCGTCTGCACAGAGAAACACACTAGCTCCTGTGTTAGTGGGGTTCAGTAATGCCAGCTGATCCCCTGCTGTGTGGACGGCAAAGTCACCAGCTCCATCAACATTCAAACCACTACTGATTTTTAACCGTGCCCAACTTAGGTCTCTGGCTCCACTGTCTCTACTATTTCCCCTGACCTCCAACCCCGCCATCTACATCTCTGAAGTGGCGTCAGCACAATCTACACTTGTTCCTGTGTTCCTGTGGCTCAGTCCCATCAGTTTATCCCCTGATGTGTGTCCGGCAAGGTCTCCTGCTCTGTCCACATTCCCATAACCAGTAGTGGGAATGAGGACAGAGCTGGCGAACTTGCCGGACAAACATCAGGGGATCAACTGACGGGACTGAGCACCAGTAACACAGGAACAAATGTAGATTGTGCTGACGCCACTTCAGAGATGTAGCTGGCGGGGTTGGAGGCCAGGGTAAATAGTAGAGACAGTGGAGCCAGAGGCCTAAGTGGAGCATGGTTAGAATCAGTAGTAGTCCACAACCTCCATAAAAACCGCTGCCCATTGGCCTCTGCATGCGGCATGCGTAATCCTGGGCTCCAACAGCTTCAGTTGGTGTTCAGAAGTGT
The DNA here is from genome assembly GCF_039654945.1 of Dendrobates tinctorius. Taxonomy (NCBI): domain Eukaryota; kingdom Metazoa; phylum Chordata; class Amphibia; order Anura; family Dendrobatidae; genus Dendrobates; species Dendrobates tinctorius. Next base: position 81,151,738 of record NW_027361696.1, read on the forward strand.
CGTCTCCACAGAGCCAAACACATTCGTTAGAGTGTTAGTGGGGTTCAGCACTGCCAGCTGTTCCCCTGCTGTGGAGATGGCAAGTCTCCTGCTGCCTTCACGTGCCAAAATCCAGTAGGCCCCAGCCTGCTCCTCGCCTAATCCTGGGCTCCAACAGCGTCAGTTGGTGTTCAGAAGTGTCGTCTCCACAGAGCCAAACACCTTCGTTAGAGTGTTAGTGGGGTTCAGCACTGCCAGCTGTTCCCCTGCTGTGGAGATGGCAAGTCTCCTGCTGCCTTCACCTGCCAAAATCCAGTAGGCCCCAGCCTGCTCCTCGCCTAATCCTGGGCTCCAACAGCGTCAGTTGGTGTTCAGAAGTGTCGTCTCCACAGAGCCAAACACCTTCGTTAGAGTGTTAGTGGGGTTCAGCACTGCCAGCTGTTCCCCTGCTGTGGAGATGGCAAGTCTCCTGCTGCCTTCACGTGCCAAAATCCAGTAGGCCCCAGCCTGCTCCTCGCCTAATCCTGGGCTCCAACAGCGTCAGTTGGTGTTCAGAAGTGTCGTCTCCACAGAGCCAAACACCTTCGTTAGAGTGTTAGTGGGGTTCAGCACTGCCAGCTGTTCCCCTGCTGTGGAGATGGCAAGTCTCCTGCTGCCTTCACCTGCCAAAATCCAGTAGGCCACAGCCTGCTCCTCGCCTAATCCTGGGCTCCAACAGCGTCAGTTGGTGTTCAGAAGTGTCGTCTCCACAGAGCCAAACACCTTCGTTAGAGTGTTAGTGGGGTTCAGCACTGCCAGCTGTTCCCCTGCTGTGGAGATGGCAAGTCTCCTGCTGCCTTCACCTGCCAAAATCCAGTAGGCCCCAGCCTGCTCCTCGCCTAATCCTGGGCTCCAACAGCGTCAGTTGGTGTTCAGAAGTGTCGTCTCCACAGAGCCAAACACCTTCGTTAGAGTGTTAGTGGGGTTCAGCACTGCCAGCTGTTCCCCTGCTGTGGAGATGGCAAGTCTCCTGCTGCCTTCACCTGCCAAAATCCAGTAGGCCCCAGCCTGCTCCTCGCCTAATCCTGGGCTCCAACAGCGTCAGTTGGTGTTCAGAAGTGTCGTCTACACAGAGCCAAACACCTTCGTTAGAGTGTTAGTGGGGTTCAGCACTGCCAGCTGTTCCCCTGCTGTGGAGATGGCAAGTCTCCTGCTGCCTTCACGTGCCAAAATCCAGTAGGCCCCAGCCTGCTCCTCGCCTAATCCTGGGCTCCAACAGCGTCAGTTGGTGTTCAGAAGTGTCGTCTCCACAGAGCCAAACACCTTCGTTAGAGTGTTAGTGGGGTTCAGCACTGCCAGCTGTTCCCCTGCTGTGGAGATGGCAAGTCTCCTGCTGCCTTCACGTGCCAAAATCCAGTAGGCCACAGCCTGCTCCTCGCCTAATCCTGGGCTCCAACAGCGTCAGTTGGTGTTCAGAAGTGTCGTCTCCACAGAGCCAAACACATTCGTTCAAGTGTTAGTGGGGTTCATCATTGCCAGCTGATCCCCTGCTGTGGAGATGGCAGTCTCTCCTGCTGTCTCCGCATTACAAAGACAGTAGGCCTCTGCCTACACCCTCCTATTTCCTGGGCTTCAACACAGCCAGTTGTAGTTCGGAAGTGCCGTCCACACGGAAAGAGATACTTGCTCCCGTGTCTCAGTGGGGTTCAGTAACGTCAGCTGATCCCCTGCTGTGTGGATGGCAGTCTCTCCTGCTGTCACCTCATTCAAAATACAGTAGGCCTCTGCCTACACCCTCCTATTTCCTGGGCTTCAACACAGCCAGTTGTAGTTCGGAAGTGCCGTCCACACGGAAAGAGATACTTGCTCCCGTGTCTCAGTGGGGTTCAGTAACGTCAGCTGATCCCCTGCTGCGTGGATGGCAGTCTCTCCTGCTGTCACCTCAATCAAAATACAGTAGGCCTCTGCCTACACCCTCCTATTTCCTGGGCTTCAACACAGCCAGTTGTAGTTCGGAAGTGCCGTCCACAGTGTCTCAGTGGGGTTCAGTTAAGTCAGCTGATCCCCTGCTGTGTGGATGGCAGTCTCTCCTGCTGTAAACTCATTCAAAATACAGTAGGCCTCTGCCTACACCCTCCTATTTCCTGGGCTTCAACACAGCCAGTTGTAGTTCGGAAGTGCCGTCCACACGGAAAGAGATACTTGCTCCCGTGTCTCAGTGGGGTTCAGTAATGTCAGCTGATCCCCTGCTGTGTGGATGGCAGTCTCTCCTGCTGTCACCTCATTCAAAATACAGTAGGCCTCTGCCTACACCCTCCTATTTCCTGGGCTTCAACACAGCCAGTTGTAGTTCGGAAGTGCCGTCCACACGGAAAGAGATACTTGCTCCCGTGTCTCAGTGGGGTTCAGTAACGTCAGCTGATCCCCTGCTGTGTGGATGGCAGTCTCTCCTGCTGTCACCTCAATCAAAATACAGTAGGCCTCTGCCTACACCCTCCTATTTCCTGGGCTTCAACACAGCCAGTTGTAGTTCGGAAGTGCCGTCCACACGGAAAGAGATACTTGCTCCCGTGTCTCAGTGGGGTTCAGTTAAGTCAGCTGATCCCCTGCTGTGTGGATGGCAGTCTCTCCTGCTGTAAACTCATTCAAAATACAGTAGGCCTCTGCCTACACCCTCCTATTTCCTGGGCTTCAACACAGCCAGTTGTAGTTCGGAAGTGCCGTCCACACGGAAAGAGATACTTGCTCCCGTGTCTCAGTGGGGTTCAGTAATGTCAGCTGATCCCCTGCTGTGTGGATGGCAGTCTCTCCTGCTGTCACCTCATTCAAAATACAGTAGGCCTCTGCCTACACCCTCCTATTTCCTGGGCTTCAACACAGCCAGTTGTAGTTCGGAAGTGCCGTCCACACGGAAAGAGATACTTGCTCCCGTGTCTCAGTGGGGTTCAGTAACGTCAGCTGATCCCCTGCTGTGTGGATGGCAGTCTCTCCTGCTGTCACCTCAATCAAAATACAGTAGGCCTCTGCCTACACCCTCCTATTTCCTGGGCTTCAACACAGCCAGTTGTAGTTCGGAAGTGCCGTCCACACGGAAAGAGATACTTGCTCCCGTGTCTCAGTGGGGTTCAGTAACGTCAGCTGATCCCCTGCTGTGTGGATGGCAGTCTCTCCTGCTGTAAACTCATTCAAAATACAGTAGGCCTCTGCCTACACCCTCCTATTTCCTGGGCTTCAACACAGCCAGTTGTAGTTCGGAAGTGCCGTCCACACGGAAAGAGATACTTGCTCCCGTGTCTCAGTGGGGTTCAGTAATGTCAGCTGATCCCCTGCTGTGTGGATGGCAGTCTCTCCTGCTGTCACCTCATTCAAAATACAGTAGGCCTCTGCCTACACCCTCCTATTTCCTGGGCTTCAACACAGCCAGTTGTAGTTCGGAAGTGCCGTCCACACGGAAAGAGATACTTGCTCCCGTGTCTCAGTGGGGTTCAGTAACGTCAGCTGATCCCCTGCTGTGTGGATGGCAGTCTCTCCTGCTGTCACCTCAATCAAAATACAGTAGGCCTCTGCCTACACCCTCCTATTTCCTGGGCTTCAACACAGCCAGTTGTAGTTCGGAAGTGCCGTCCACACGGAAAGAGATACTTGCTCCCGTGTCTCAGTGGGGTTCAGTTAAGTCAGCTGATCCCCTGCTGTGTGGATGGCAGTCTCTCCTGCTGTAAACTCATTCAAAATACAGTAGGCCTCTGCCTACACCCTCCTATTTCCTGGGCTTCAACACAGCCAGTTGTAGTTCGGAAGTGCCGTCCACACGGAAAGAGATACTTGCTCCCGTGTCTCAGTGGGGTTCAGTAATGTCAGCTGATCCCCTGCTGTGTGGATGGCAGTCTCTCCTGCTGTCACCTCATTCAAAATACAGTAGGCCTCTGCCTACACCCTCCTATTTCCTGGGCTTCAACACAGCCAGTTGTAGTTCGGAAGTGCCGTCCACACGGAAAGAGATACTTGCTCCCGTGTCTCAGTGGGGTTCAGTAACGTCAGCTGATCCCCTGCTGTGTGGATGGCAGTCTCTCCTGCTGTCACCTCATTCAAAATACAGTAGGCCTCTGCCTACACCCTCCTATTTCCTGGGCTTCAACACAGCCAGTTGTAGTTCGGAAGTGCCGTCCACACGGAAAGAGATACTTGCTCCCGTGTCTCAGTGGGGTTCAGTAACGTCAGCTGATCCCCTGCTGTGTGGATGGCAGTCTCTCCTGCTGTCACCTCATTCAAAATACAGTAGGCCTCTGCCTACACCCTCCTATTTCCTGGGCTTCAACACAGCCAGTTGTAGTTCGGAAGTGCCGTCCACACGGAAAGAGATACTTGCTCCCGTGTCTCAGTGGGGTTCAGTAACGTCAGCTGATCCCCTGCTGTGTGGATGGCAGTCTCTCCTGCTGTCACCTCATTCAAAATACAGTAGGCCTCTGCCTACACCCTCCTATTTCCTGGGCTTCAACACAGCCAGTTGTAGTTCGGAAGTGCCGTCCACACGGAAAGAGATACTTGCTCCCGTGTCTCAGTGGGGTTCAGTAATGTCAGCTGATCCCCTGCTGTGTGGATGGCAAAGTCTCCTGCTGCCTACACAGTCGTACCACTACTGATTTTTAACCGTGCTCCAATTAGGCCTGTGGCTCCACTGTCTCTCGTATTTCCCCTGTCCTCCAACCCTGCCAGTTACAGCTCCGAAGTCGCGTCTGCACAATCCACACTTGTTCCTGTGTTACAGGTGTTCAGTCCGGTCAGTTAATCCCCTGATGTGTGTCCGGCAATGTCGCCTGCTCTGTCCACATTCCCATTATGGGAATGTGGACAGAGCAGGCGACATTGCCGGACACACATCAGGGGATTAACTGACCGGACTGAACACCTGTAACACAGGAACAAGTGTGGATTGTGCAGACGCCACTTCGGAGCTGTAACTGGCGGGGTTGGAGGACAGGGGAAATACGAAAATCAGTGAAGCCACAGGCCTAAGTGGAGCTTGGTTCAAATTAGTAGTCTACAACCGATCTTAAAATTTCTTCAATGCAGCCTAAGCCTGCTCCGTGCTTGTCCCTGGGCTTCAACACAGCCAGTTGTTGCTCGGAAGTGCCGTCTTCACAGAGTAAAACACTAGCTCCTGTGTTTGTGGGGTTCAGTAACGTCAGCTGTTCCCCTGCTGTTTTGATGGCAATCTGTCCTGCTGCCTCCCAATTGACAGCACATCAGGCCTCAGCCTGCTAAGTGCTTGTCCTGGCTCCAACATCGCCAGTTGCTGCTCATAACTGACTTTGGCACGGGTACTCCCTCCTGCCCAGCTTGGTTCCAGCCCTGCCTGCTGTTTCCGGGAAGTGTCAATGTCAGTTTGCCACCCCAAGTTGCCATGTCGTGTTGCGGTTGGGTTAGCCGAGGCTAGGGTGCCAGCAGTTTAGGTGCTCCCTATGTGGACTGCGGGTTCTGGTAAGAAAGGTTTGTTCCATAGTGCCAGTAGGACAAGCACCCCCTGTAGGACTGTGTGATTCGGTAACTGCGGCCAGCTTGCGGCATGCCAACTTTGCTTTTCAGGGGTAACTTCTGATACCCCTCCGGGTTCCAGCACCGTCAGCTGGTTCTCATCAGAGCCTTTGGCCTAGGTGCCTCCATCTCGGTATCCGAGTTCCGGCAACGTCTGCTGGTCCTTGGTAGTGCTTTGTAGCACAGGTACCTCCTGCTTAGTAACCGGGTTCCAGCACCGTCAGCTGGTCCTCGGTTGTGCCATTGGCTCTTATTCCTTCTGCTGCCCCTCCGGGTGCCAGCACTGTCAGCTGGTCCTCGCTATTTCCATTTGCTCTTGCAGCTTATGCTACCCCTCCGGGTTCCAGCACCGTCAGCTGGTTCTCGTCAGAGCCTTTGGCCTAGGTGCCTCCATCTCGGTATCCGAGTTCCGGCAACGTCTGCTGGTCCTTGGTAGTGCTTTGTAGCACAGGTACCTCCTGCTTAGTAACCGGGTTCCAGCACCGTCAGCTGGTCCTCGGTTGTGCCATTGGCTCTTATTCCTTCTGCTGCCCCTCCGGGTGCCAGCACTGTCAGCTGGTCCTCGCTATTTCCATTTGCTCTTGCAGCTTATGCTACCCCTCCGGGTTCCAGCACCGTCAGCTGGTTCTCGTCAGAGCCTTTGGCCTAGGTGCCTCCATCTCGGTATCCGAGTTCCGGCAACGTCTGCTGGTCCTTGGTAGTGCTTTGTAGCACAGGTACCTCCTGCTTAGTAACCGGGTTCCAGCACCGTCAGCTGGTCCTCGGTAGTGCCATTGGCTCTTGTTCCTTCTGCTGCCCCTCCGGGTGCCAGTACCGTCAGCTGGTTCAAGAGGACAAAGAACAGGAAGACAACCACCAAGATGCAGAACAACAAGAGAGAGAAGACAAAGAAGCATAAAAAAAACAAAGCAGAAGAACATTAAGCATAAGACTAATACTCTGAGCAAATGATATTATCTTATTTATAAGCAGAAGAAGACTAAGCAGTGTATGGGGGTGAGTCCGTTCCTCCTCGTGGTGCCCCTGGAAAAGGCCTGCTGCTGCAGGCCAAACTGAACGCGGACAAATCCTGTTGTAAATCTTTTGTGACAGGCAGAACGGAAGGTGTAAACTTCTAACTTTTCTAGATAACAACTACAGGAATGCCTGACACAAACAAGAATATGATGAAGAAGAATAGGAAGAAGATGAAGAAGCTGAATATGTAGAATAATAATTGTTGAATAAGAAGAATATGAAGAATGTAAGAAAAGGAAGAAGAAGAAGAAGAAGAAGAAGAAGAAGAAGAAGAATGTAAAAAAAGGAAGAAGAAGAAGAAGAAGAATGTAAAAAAAGGAAGTAGAAGAAGAAGAAGAAGAATGTAAAAAAAGGAATAAGAAGAAGAATGTAAAAAAAGGAAGTAGAAGAAGAAGAATGTAAAAAAAGGAAGTAGAAGAAGAAGAAGAATGTAAAAAAAGGAAGTAGAAGAAGAAGAAGAAGAATGTAAAAAAAGGAAGTAGAAGAAGAAGACATACATGTCTGGCAAAATATAAATGAGGCTAACATAGTCAATATCTTTGTAACTCCTAACATCTTTAAAAAAAAAGTTTAATTCCTGCTATTCCATTTGATTGGGCTAAACCTCTATGGCTTTAATGTCTCCTCCACCTCCCACAATACATTCTACATTATTCTTAGTTGTTTTTCTTCATGTAGAATTAACCTACAGGGAAAGAAAGGGTTTTTTTTAATTCCGATATTTTGGCCCCATTGACTTGCATTGGTTCCCGGTATCGGAATCGGCGATACCGATACTTTTTTTTAAGATCGGCCGATCCATTCCGATCCGATATTTTCAAGTATCGGCTGGTATCGCTCAACTCTAGTGATGATCACAACGCAATCCTCGGACTGACCTGAGCTGATGTAGAAGTACATCATGGTGTCACACTCAGGTCAGGAGAGGTGCTGGGCCAGTCGGAGGATTGCGGTGTGATCCTCGCATGAGAAATACGGCCGTCTGTCTACGCCCTTCTTCAAATTCCCGGGCTCTTCAGTGCTACCGAACTGGTGGTCTCTTGCTCGTCCTGCATCATGTCCACCTTTCATGCGACCCCTGCAGTCAGGGTCAGCTCCAGTCTTATGCAGGTCCTTGGGCTCCTCTTCCATTTTTCATCCTCACCCTCCATGAGCTCTTATTTTTTTAATTTTTCAATTGATAGAGTTGTATCAGGACTTGAGTTTTTGCTGTACTAGCAGTAGTTTTTATCATCACTACGTTAAAACCCATGCCACTTTCTGAGATCTCTTTACATTCAATTTTTTTGAAAAAAAAAACAGCAATTCTGCCATTTCGATATATTTATTACATTAATATTAGAGTTAACTTTTTGTCTAGCAATACCAAATATGGCAAATTAAATTTTTAGATTTCATTTACATTACAGGAAAAATCAGTTATATGAACTTTTACATATATTTTTGTTCTGTTTTTACATTTTTATTAGTCCCTCCAGGGGAGTTGAACTTGTAAGATCCCCCATATCATTGAAGCCCAAACATGGGAGCTCAACAATCTCCCATGTTTTGACTTCAACAATCTCACGGGGGCTCTGCAATTGTGCAGCTGATGGGGGTCGGCAGACATTTCTTTATACATCTAGAGGGATTAAAGGATTTGATGTTGCTGACTTGACAATTAGCAAGAACTGGGAAAGAGGGTCAAGGAATAAACTACAGAAAAAAATAGAAAATAGTACAACAAATAATGTGGAAGACAGTGGTCACCTTCTGTCCCTCAAAACGGTTTTGGGAACATAGTGAAGTTGTCATTTGCTTGTAAAAAGTTCCTCGGTTGTGGTTAAGATGTCAATCAATTGTAATCTTACTTAAGGAGGATCTGGAATCAGGTCAAAAGTGCTGACTTTTTTTGTCTTATTTTATTTCTGCTGCAACTTCAAGTATTCTGGCTTTTTTTTCCCAAATTCTCCATATTGCCATATGGCCCCAGAGATATGGAGGTTTTTTATTAGGTGCTAACTTTTTGGTCTTTCCCAAGGAAGCAATGCTCATAGGGTGATAATGCAAAGCAGCCTGAAGACACGCCCCAGAGGAACCAGCAAGCCACACCCCTTTGTAAAGACCATATCTTTGGTGAATTAAAAAAAATTGCACAATACTCATGGGATCTGTTGTGAGCTCATTTTCTCATTCACCTTTGATGTCCGATGAACTTCCTCTGCTGGTGAAAGGAGGTGGTGAAACTGATTTGGATGGGAGAAACCTGTCATCTGAACAGGAGGATTGCGATTGGACATCCGGAATCTCTGAGTGGATATAAGGCTGCCGACGCCCTGTAAGGTTGCTGGTGATTTCTCTGCTCTGAGCTCTGGCCTCCAGTTCAGTTCCTGTCTTCTGAAAGCTAAGTTTTGCTCTGTTATTGTTCCATGAGATTTTGCCTGATTTGCTTAGTTTTGTGCTCAGCCAGCCCCGGTTGCGGCTTTGCTGAATTTCCATTTTGTCCCTGATCGGTTAAATCTCTTTTGCTCTGTCTTCAGAATATATCGGAGTGCTGATATAGGGATTTTGAAGTCTAGTGACTTCAGGGCCGTTTTTCTTATCAGACGTGTTGGGACATTTTTGGTAGGGTTTTTGCGGATTGCAGCTAGCATCTTTTCTGTCCTTTCCTATCTAGTTAGTTGGGCCCCATCGTTTGCTCTGCCTGTCTTTCTGTCTGTGTTTGTGTTTTCATCTGTTTTCACCGACAATACATGTTGGGGGCTGTCTATTGCTTTGGGGTCTGCTCTGGGGCAGTTTAGATTTCCCCTTTCTTTTTTTAGGCTTATTTAGTTCTCCGCCTGTGACGAGGTGTCTAGGATCACGTAGGAACCCCCCACGGCTACTGTTAGTTGTGTGAATAGGATCCGGTTTTCTGGACTTAGCTTGCATTTTTGTTTTTTCCTCCTCCGGTGACTCATTCATAACAGGGATCATTGGGATTAAAATAAGAGAGAAAATACGCCAATTTTGCCCTGGTGGCAGGTCTTATTTAAATTAAACATTATCTCATAGAAGTGTCATAGCTCGGCCACATTTTTAGTGAAAAGTGGTAATGCTGAATTGTGTTTTTACTGTATACTATTCTAGGCAATCTGATATCAGCAGTAATCCTCCTACTAACCTGTAGATGGCACTGTTGGTTTTGTGGCACAATTAGTTAATAAAGCCTCCGAAGAGACTGAGATCTATAAACTGAAGAGGATAATAGAAGGAAAAAACAGTCTCAGCAGAGATTTCTTCCTGAACATTTTCCCACCTGGCCTTATTTAATCTGTAATTGCCAGACAGATCTGCTTTACATTTGTGAGCCTTGTCTCTTTTCACGTATCCTTTTCCCTTGCTGCCTATTGTCTCTCCATCTGAATGACATGATACCAATGCAACATTAAACCTTATATTTTGTCATGTTCATACCAGTGATTATTTGACCCCATACAGACAGCTGATAAACAGAACTATACAAGAGGAGCCATTACACCCAAGGTGGTACTGGGGCTTGTGGCTATAGGACAACTCTTTATGCTGCTGTAGAAAATCAGAGACATATTAAGAATCCCCTCCAAATGTTTTTTTTTCCTGTAATGGATCCACACAACTGGTAGATTATAGTTAACCATAATATGCTTAAAGGGGATCTTTCACTGGAGTTTTAAATTTAAACAGAGAACCGCCACCAATTGGTGCTCCTGATTCTGAAACAGTTTTTCTTTTTCTTCTGTGCTCCACCATTCTAAAGTTATGTCCCTTGGTAATAAGGTTCACATGTAGGTGTGTACCGCAAAACTTGACTTGAAAACATGGCCAGCGGAGAAAAAGCAAATGCCCACAGAGTAGTCCTGTGCTTTACGCCCAGTTATTTGAAGGGAAAATTTGCACCATTACTACTAGAGGGCATAACTTTCGAATGGAGGGTCACAGAAGAAAAAGAAAAACTGTTCCAGAATCAGTGGAATAGAGCCAATTGGAGGAGGTACTAGGTTTTAGTTTAAAAAAAACACAGTGACACATCCTCTCTAAATGCATAAGGCCTAAAAGGCATTTATTGTAGCAATATATCGTTATTTGTTATTAATTGAATTGAAGTCACTTTAAAGGATAGGTAATCAATATGAGAACTGTGGGGTCAGGACTGATCAGCTCTTATGAGCGCTGCCTACAGCATTGAAAGGAGTTGCACTGCGCAATGTCTAGTGGGCGGGTAATGCTGAACAGCTCCTATTCAAGAGAATAAAAAATGTTCTCACTGTTGTCAGAATTTCAACCTGAACTTTATAGAGAGGCTTTAGAAAAAAAATCAATACAGCCAATACTTTAAAAGAGGACCCGTCACTTGCTATAACAATTGAGTTAAATACCTTGTAAAAATCCCTGATTATGACTCTTTTCTGTTTTGCGTTGCGTCGCGATATGTGAAATCTCTGCTTGTAGAGCAACTGTGTGTTCCTTCAGCAGTGTCTCTTGCGGCATGCGCTTTTACCCCTACCTCTCAGACACTGACAATCATCACTCACCAGCTGTCCACTAGTCTAGTAGTTTCAGACATTGGGATACCGTGATTAGCAACATCTGGGAGAGGTGAAAGCACAAATAAAATGTTGAAGGAATGCCCCGTTGCACTACAAACAGAAATTTCACATTTTGCATTTCTAAAGCCACAAATGTGATTATCTCTAGATGTAGTACAACAAGGAAAAAAAAACAAACAGCAGACTCAGGGGAGCCCTGAGATTTTTACAAGGATGTTCTCTTTTTTTTTTTTGAGCATGTGACAGTTCCCATTTAAAGGGAACTATTCCAATAATAATCTTATTAAATTGCAAATGTGTTATTTTTGACATATTTTCCTAAGTGATCTCTGATCTGTTAAATTTAGTTCTAGAAGTCCCCTTTCCCCTTCTAGTTTGCTCCTACATCAGTTTGAGAGGTATATGTATTTTATTATTATTATTTATTATTATAGCGCCATTTATTCCATGGCGCTTTACATGTGAGGAGGGGTATACATAATGCATACAAGTACAGTAATCTTAAACAATACAAGTCACGACTGGTACAGGATGAGAGAGGAGGACCCTGCCCGCGAGGGCTCACAATCTACAACGGGATGGGTGAGGATACAGTAGGCGAGGGTAGAGCTGGTCGTGCAGCGGTTTGGTGGATGGTTGTTACTGCAAGTTGTAGGCTTGTCGGAAGAGGTAGGTCTTCAAGTACTTTTCGAAGGTTTCCATGGTAGGCGAGAGTCTGATATGTTGTGGTAGAGAGTTCCAGAGTAGAGGGGATGCGTGGGAGAAATCTTGTATGCGATTGTGGGAAGAGGAGATAAGAGGGGAGTACAGAAGGAGCTCTTGTGAGGATCGGAGGTTTCGTGCAGGTAAGTACCGGGAGACTAGGTCACAGATGTACGGAGGACTCAGGTTGTGGATGGCTTTGTATGTCATGGTTAGGGTTTTGAACTGGAGTCTTTGGGTAATGGGGAGCCAGTGCAGGGATTGACAGAGGGGAGAGGCCAGGGAATAGCGGGGGGACAGGTGGATTAGTCGGGCAGCAGAGTTAAGAATAGATTGGAGGTGTGCGAGAGTGTTAGAGGGGAGGCCACAGAGCAGGAGGTTGCAGTAGTCAAGGCGGAAGATGATGAGGGCATGGACTAGGGTTTTTGCAGATTCTTGGTTGAGGAATGTACGGATCCGTGAAATATTTTTGAGTTGAAGTCGGCAGGAAGCGGAAAAGGGCTTGGATATGTGGTTTGAAAGAGAGATCAGTGTCAAGGATAACCCCGAGGCAGCGAGCTTGTGGGACTGGAGAGAGTGGGCAGCCGTTTACTTTAATGGATAGGTCCGTTGGGGGGGTCACGTGAGATGGGTGAAAGATGATTAATTCTGTTTTGTCCATATTAAGTTTTAGAAATCTAGCGGAGAAGAAGGATGAGATAACAGACAGACATTGAGGGATTCTGTTTAGTAGGGAGGTGATATCTGGTCCAGAGATGTAGATCTGTGTGTCATCAGCATAGAGATGATACTGAAAGCCATGAGATTCTATGAGCTGTCCGAGGCCGAAGGTGTAAACGGAGACGAGCAGGGGCCCTAGGACTGAACCTTGCGGGACTCCGACTGATTGGGGGCGTGGTGAGGAGGTAGTGTGCGAATGGGAGACGCTGAATGTTCGGTCTGCTAGGTATGATGCAATCCAAGATAGGGCCAAGTCTGTGATGCCAAGAGATGAGAGGGTCTGTAGTAATAGGGAATGGTCCACTGTGTCAAAGGCAGAGGACAGGTCCATGAGGAGGAGGACAGAGTAGTGTCGCTTGGCCTTGGCGGCTAGTAGGTCATTGGTGACCTTAGTTAGGGCAGTTTCAGTGGAGTGGTGTGGCCGGAAGCCGGATTGCAAGTGGTCAAGGAGGGAGCAAGGAGTCAAGGATAGGTGGGAGGATAGTTCAAGATGGACGTGTTGTTCCATTAGTTTTGAGGCATAGGGGAGAAGTGATATAGGGCGATAGCTAGATACAGAGGATGGGTCAAGAGAGGGCTTTTTGAGGATAGGTGTGATTGAGGCATGTTTAAAGCTTGAGGGGAAAACACCAGTTGTTAGTGATAGGTTGAAGAGATGGGTTAGGGTTGGGATGAAGACTGTGGTGAGGTTTGGGATGATGTGGGATGGGATCGGGTCAAGTGCACAGGTAGTGAGATGTGATCTTGAGAGTAGAATGGAGAGCCGATCTTCTGTAATGGTGGAGAAGTTGGTTTTGGGGGAGGAGGGCAGGGCAGGTAGGAGGTGTCATGGTTAGGACATGGTTAATGTCCTGTTCTCACAGGGTTAACTTTTGCCAGCCTCTCTTTGGATCAGGGAGGGGTATTTATACTCACTCCAAACTAGTATTCTCTGTCAGTTATACTGCTGTTCTGGTGTGTCTGACCCCTGGTGTGCGTGTACTCTGCGTTGTTTGTTTGCTTCCCGTGTATAACCCGGCTTGTTCCTTCACTCTGTACTCTGTCTCTCGTTTTGGTACCATTGTCTTTTCTGGTTCTGACCTCCTGGCTTGGCTATCATTACTCCGTTACAGTTTACTCCTTTTGTACCGTCTAATGCCGTTCTGGTTTTCTGATCTATTCCTACATCCTGACTATCCATTCTGTCTAATCCTTTGGTACTGTATTGCTATCTCATGCTTTGACCTCGGCTTGATCTGGTTTCTGTCTCTGTCTATGCCCCTTGGTAACATTGTCCTGTAGTTACCTTTCTAGGAGTTTCCCTGCAGCTCCTAGCTCTGTGGAACTTAGGCCACGCCCCCAGCAGTCACGTGCTTCAGGTCCTGGAGCATGCATTGTCACCACTGCTGCCTGCTCTGCAGGTATCTTTGTGCACAGTCTTTGTACTCAGGACACGCGCACTGGCTCAGTGAGCAAGTGCAGTGCGGTGTTCCTGACAAGAGGAAGGGCACTGGGGGGTTGTTGACCAAAACTGTCTCTGATGTTATCAATCTTCTTGAAAAATGAAGCAAAGTCTTCAGCTGAGATGAATGGAGAGGGAGGAGGTGCTGGGGGGCGGAGGATAGAATTGAAGGTGTTGAATAACTGTTTAGGGTTGTGAGACAAGGAGGATATGAGAGATAAGAAGTAGGTTTGTTTTGCTGCAGCGAGTGTGACCTTGAAAGTAGTGAGGGACTGTTTGAATGTGATGAAGTCCTCATTGGAGTGGGATTTTTTCCATCTCCGCTCAGCAGCCCTGGAAGCCCGCCTCAGTTCTTTGGTCAGACTGGTGTGCCAGGGCTGTCTGTTAATTTTGCGAGCTTTGGTATGTTTGAGAGGGGCAACTGATTCCAAAGCTACAGCTATTGTGGTGTTATATTGTGGTGTTATACTTATGTCTGTAAGAGGGAGGAGGGATTCAGACAGTGAGTGTAGATCGAGGTGTTGAAGATTTCTGCGAGGGTGTGCGAGTTTTTGAGGTGGGGATTGTGGACCTGAGGAGGAGAGGGAAGAGAATGTAAGTAGGTTGTGGTCAGAGAGGAAGAGGTGAGTTAGAGAGGCTAGATAGGGAGCAGAGGCGGGTGAAGATGAGGTCTAGTGTGTGACCATCTTTGTGAGTGGCTTCAGAAGACCATTGAGTGAGGCTGAAGGAGGAAGTGAGAGATAGAAGTTTAGTGGCAGCTGAGAGGGAAGTGTCAATGGGGATGTTGAAGTCGCCCAAGATGATAGTGGGGATATCATTATGGTAAAAAACCCGTTTTCTTTGCTGGTCTTTGCATTACTCTGCTCTCCAAGTTATATCAAATGTAGAAGTCCCCCATAATCATTACCCCTCCCTAATTCACTGTTCATCTGATTAAATTATCAGAATATTATCTGCTGCTTCCATTATACCTGGAGACTTAAAACAGACCCTATCAATATTTTATTATTCTTTCTCCCTCCCCTTATTTCCACCTTATAGAATCTCTACATTTTCATTAGCCTCCCATATACATGTAGGACAGATTTTAGGAAGACATTACACCAGGGTTTCCAGCATGATTTTTATTTTTTTTCTGGACAGCTTATCAGATAAACAAAATCAATATATTCTGTTTCCATTCTGTGCATTCTGTTTCTCTTTGGTGTATTTTGATTCCCTTCTGTGCATCCTGTTTCCCTTCTGTGCATTCTGTTTCCTTTCTGTGCATTCTGTTTCCCTTCTGTGCATTCTGTTTCTCTTCTGTGCATTCTGTTTCTCTTCTGCGCATTCTGTTTCCCTTCTGTGCATTCTGGTTCCTTTCTGTGCATTGTTACCCTTCTGTGCATTCTGTTTCTCTTCTGTGCATTCTGTTTCCCTTCTGTGCATTCTGTTTTCCTTCTGTGCATTCTGTTTCCTTTCTGTGCATTGTTTCCCATCTGTGCATTCTGTTTCTCTTCTGTGCATTCTGTTTCTCTTCTGTGCATTCTGTTTCCCTTCTGTACATTCTGTTTCCCTTCTGTGCATTCTGTTTCCTTTCTGTGAATTCTGATTTCGTTCTGAGCATTCTGTTTCTTTCTGTTTCGCTTATGTGCATTCTGTTTCCCTTTTGTGCATTTGTAAAGGGGTTTGATTTAATAATGTTTATTACTGTATTTATGTCTTTTTGCTTACTGGTATTGCTACATGTTCTATGTATTACCTAGTTTAGGATCTGGTACTGCTACCCCTTCTGGGTAATTAACATTGCGTTTTCATATTCTACATTGTATATAGTATGATAATGTTCACTATGTTTCGTGTACAGTTTTAGGGAAAGCGTAGTACTCCTGGGTGGACACTAGAAGGGGGCACTCTGGTATACAGAATAGTTGGTAGATAGTATAAGTTTAAGTGTAGGAGGGGCTGCCGAAAGTTAAGTTTAGAACAGAAGGGATGTTAATCAGATGGGGCCAGGGTGCCCGAAGTGTCCACATGGGCTATAGGCCCATGTTGTGAGCTCATCTGTTCATTCACCTTTTGTGTCCGAGGATCTCCCTCTTCTGGTGAAGGAAGGTAGTGAGGCTGATTTGGATGAAAGAAACCAAACACCCGATCAGGTGGATTGTGACTGGGTAACAGGAACTTCAGACTGGATATAAGGCAGCCCCTTCTGAGTGGCTGGTGATTTTTCTGCTGGATTCTTGGAGACCAGTCTGATTCCTGCTTCCCAAAGATAAGTTTTTGCTCTGCTATTGAACTTATTAGTTTTGGTTTTGTTTACCTTGTTTTGGAGTTCAGCCATCCCCGGCTGGGGGTGTGCTGGATTCTTATTCCTTGATCAGTGTTCTCTTTTGCTTTGCTTTCAGAATATTCTGAATGCTGATATAGGGTTTGAAGTCTATTGACTTCAGGGTCCTTTTTGCTTATCAGTTGTGTTGGTAATTTTTTTTAGCAGGGTTTTCTCGGATTGCAGACAGCAGCTTTTCTGTCCTGTCCTTTTTAGTTAGCTTGGGCCCCATCGTTTGCTCATCCTATCTTTCTATATGTGTTAGTGTTTTCATCTTGCTTCACCGTCATTATATGTTGGGGGCTTCCTATTGCTTTGGGGTCTGCTCTGGGGCAGTCAGTTTTTCCCTTTTCTCTCTTTAGGCTTATTTAGATCTCCGGCTGTGACGAGGTGTCTAGGATCACCGTAGGAACACTCCACGGCTACTGCTAGTTGTGTGATAGGATTAGGGGTCTGCAATCCTCTAGTTTCCAACCTCTCTGATTTTCTGGGCTGAGCTTGCATTTTTGTTTTTTCCTTCTCGGTGACTCAATCATAACAGGCCCAGGACGGTTTGGCAACCATGCAACGTTCAGCAGCTACAGCCCATGTTATCCATGGCCACTGGGCATTATTGCAGTGGTCCAGTACAGTTAGAAGAAGATGTGGCGACTCATAAGCGGACGCCTTTAGGGCGGGAGTCAGTTGGAGTGAGGAACAGAAGGAAGTTGGAGCTTCTCAGGGAACGGTACAGACGGGTCGGATGCTTTTCCAGAGGCAACCAAACCGGGTGGCTGATGATTTTGAGTCTGGGGCGAAACTGGCACAAGGAATTCTCATCATGAGGTTAGGCCAGGAAGAATCTGGGGAGCAGTCTAAGACGGTCCGGTCCGGACGTGTGCCGCACAGAAGCAGGTAATAGAGATGGTTAGCACTCGACTAAGTGGTGTGGATATACGGTGCTAGTGAAAAGGAAGCTTGTAGTCCCGCTAGCGTAAATCTAATATAGAGTCACTGCACGCGTGGATTTTTGCAAAAGTGGAAGATTTTTATCTTTATTAGACGGTGAAGAAGCGACAGCTTTTTATGACGTTTCGGCCTCACAACGGCCTTTATCATATAGTCGCTGAAAGAATAAAATATATACAGTAAAAATCAAAGACAAATATATACAATAAAAACAACATATAAGATAGACCATAGAATAAGTATCTCATAGAGGTGCATCTATATCTGATTTTTAGTTATCAGCACCGACCTTGTATCCATGACGTCAGAAACCTATATGTACGATGATGCCCTAGGATCAACGATGTTATCTAAAATCAGATCTGGTACAGATTTTCTTCATATTCCCAGCAGAGATATCAAGACAAGAGATTGGGAAAAAGAAAGAAAGAGACTCATAGGCTACTATCTACATTGTGCAACTTTGGGTGAATATCACAGACAAGGGAAAATACCCTGTGGTCTTCGTAGTCATCTGAAACCTACCCTCTTCTCAGACAACTCCAAATATTCCGCCACCTTTCAGAACATCCTGAATAAATGCTCATTCGATACAATACTACTCACAATCGAATATCTTCAAGAAGCTATAAAGGAAACTGAAGATAAGATAACTACCATTGAGACCCAGTTATCCTCAACGCTCAACAGCACGGAATTCAATACTCTCAAAAATAAAGTGGACGCTGCTCTACTTACACACCAGAAAACCTTAGAGGAAAGAAAAAGGTCTAAGTTCCAACATGATACAGAGGACTATCTGAACAGCAGGGTCTATAGATGGGAAGACTCAGCACCAAGACGCTTCCGGTCAAGAAACCGTCACCAACCGGGAGGATACACAGCCTCCGGGGGATCCTCTCCTGTTGGAGGGTCTTCACCAGGCTCCGGGAGCGATGCTGGTGGAACATCCCATCCAAGAGTTCCTTTTTTAGGCCAAAGAATAGGCCAACAAGGCGGTCGAGGAGGAGGAGAACAGAATCATCAGATGATACTCCGATCACAACAGGTAGGAGTCCAAACTTAGTCGTTAATATTTCTGACTATTCTCTTTCTCCCTTAGAACTCAAAGTACTCAATCTGGGCCTCTCTTTTTGCCCAACACCCAGATGGGACACCTTCCAGCTAGAAAAAGACCTACAACAGTTCTATCGGAATATTAGACTCAAGGTACATTTTGAGGATACAACATCACGAATGACCGTCATTGCAGGTATAGCCCCGAGTCATGACACTAATCCTTCCATCTCCATAGATTCCCTAGGACTATGAAATCCCAGTAATTTTATGCCACCTAAGACAAACCATGCTGTCGAGACCTTTGTGAATCTACTTGATAGAGACATCAAACAAACCATACATGAACAACTCTTGGGCCAACTCCCTGCCACCAGAATTTACCATCAGCAGAGAAACAAGCAATTATATCCTTAAAAGAGAATCCTAATATCATCATAAAACCATCTGACAAAGGGGGCGCTATTGTTGTCATGAACAAAAACCAATATGTTAACGAGATTAGGAGACAGCTCTCTGACGCAAAAACTTATAAAAAAATTCATAGTGATCCCACATATCATATACGTAAGAAAATCGATTGTATCCTTAATAAACATATACAACTTAGGACCATTGATACAAAAACCAAAACTTTTCTGACCAATTTACAGTAACCCCAGTTCTGTACATCCTTTCCAAAATCCATAAGGACTTGCATAATCCACCCGGACGTCCCATTGTCGCTTCCACAGATTCAATTCTCAATCCCTTATCCATTTTTTTAGAAAAACTATTAACACTATATACCCATATCACCAAATCTTTTATCCTGGACACAGGAGACTTTTTAAGTAAAATCCGTACTATCAACTGTATTTCACCTAATAGCATCCTTTGCACGTTCGATGTCAACAGTTTGTACACATCGATTGTACATGACAAAGAAATTGATGCAGTCTCATTGACTCTAGATCAAGCTGGCATTGATCCAGGTATACAAGAATTGTGTTTGGACCTATTGAATTTAGTTTTACGTGAAAACATTTCTTTGGTTTGAGGACGATTTTTTTGTCCAGGTAGGTGGGACCGCTATGGGCTCCAAAGTAGCCCCCGCATTTGCAAATCTTTACATGGACAAATTTGAACAGGACTACGTATATCCCAACACATTATTTCAACAATTTGCTGTTGTCTGGTATCGTTATATCGACGATATTTTCTGCATTTGGCAAGGTGATTCCACCAGCCTGTCCACATTCTACAATACAATCAATAGTGCCAGAAAGGAATTGAAATTTATCATTTTACACAGTTTAGAATCCATTAACTTTCTGGACACCACAATCCACAAGGATTCAAACAGTAAATTTACCTCTGATATCTACACTAAACCTACTGACTGCAATAATCTTCTTCTGTATGACAGCTGTCACCCGAAATCTACCCTTAACAGTCTCCCCTGGTCACAATTTAAGAGAGTCACCAGAATTGTGTCAGATCCCGCCACTAGAGACCTAAGACTGCGGGAGATGTCCAAGAAATTCAAAACAAGACACTATCCATCCACACTTTTGACTTCAGAGATGACGAAAGCACTCACTGATTCTGGTGGTACTACTCATACCACACCAAAACCACCGAGACTCCCATTTGTCCATGGCCATCACCCTTCCATGCAAAGAGTCCACAATCTAATCCATAAGCATTGGTCTTTACTCACCAAGGCTTATCCAAGAATTGAGATCTTTAAATCTCCACCTCTAATGTGTCTAAGAAGGCCCCAAAATATCAGGGGCAAATTGGTCAGGGCGGACATAGGATTCATCAATCAGACCACTCAACGTACACTAACAGGGCAAAAGAGAACAGGCACATTCCCGTGCCTTAGCTGCATGAGCTGCTCCAACATTTTAAAGGGAAACAAGGTCATTCACCCATGCACAGGTAAATCTTACCCCGTTAGGGAGTATTTTACCTGTGAATCTAATTTTGTCATATACATCATCAAATGTCCCTGTGGTTTACTGTACGTGGGTGAAACCACCCAAGCTATCAGAGATCGAATTTCTAGTCACAAGTCGACCATCAGGTGTGAAAAAACTTGGCTTCCACTCCCTGCCCACTTCAAGGAAGCCCGACATAATGTATCCCAGTTGAGGTACCAAATCATAGAAAAAGTACCTAGGCCCAAGAGGGGCGGCAACCATGTTCGCTTATTAAAGCAACGTGAAACCTATTGGATTTACACCCTTAACACTTTACATCCCAAGGGTCTCAACCGCGAAATTAATTGGTTAACCTAATAACCTTTTTTCTTTTTAGACCCATTGATCGTTCGCCTATATGAGTCTCTTTGACATCTTCCATGGCGGTAAGACATATAACTATTTTTTCCCTTGTTCATTTTTCAAGGTCTTTTGTTTCATAACAGTTTCTATTTTTATTTTTCCTTTTTATTTTTTCTTTTTCTATTTTTCTTTTCTTTTTACATCTAGTTTTATTTTTTATTTTTCTACTTTTTATTTTTTCCCCTTTTTTCAAATTTTCTTTCCATATTTTTTCATATATATTTTATTGCTCCACTCTTTTCATTTATTTCCACCTCCCTTATTGTTTAGTTATAGTTTATTATTTTTTCAAATTTTTTCTCCCATTTTTCAGCATCTTTTGAGTTTACAAATACTTTTATTCCTAACAGGTCTAACTACATATCTCCTTTTTTTTCTTGTATTCTTTTCCCTTTTTTTCCTCAAAATGAAATACCACCAATTCTATTCTCTTTTCTCCCTCCTCTTTTATTTTATTTCTTTTCAGTTTGGACTACTACAATAGAGAATTGTCATTGTGATGTACAATGTCTGCAAGATATGTTTTCTGTTGCAATGTGCTAACAAACCCTCCATTTTCTTTGAGAAGCTGCCTGCCAGTGTCTCAGTTACATTGCACACTACAGCAGCTTCCCTTCCCCCGAGTGCCATAAACCAATTTCCTGTCACCCCATTTGGCTTCTCATGTGCCTCG
The DNA here is from genome assembly GCF_039654945.1 of Dendrobates tinctorius. NCBI lineage: Eukaryota > Metazoa > Chordata > Amphibia > Anura > Dendrobatidae > Dendrobates > Dendrobates tinctorius. The sequence goes on from NW_027361696.1 coordinate 81,172,970, forward strand.
GCTGAAAGAGAAGAAAAAAAGTGCGGGAAAAACTTCTTTGTTTGAAACGAATAAAACTATGAGAGACTATACCATAAGAACCAAATACCCTAGAGATATGAAAATCATATTTTTGTAACCTGAGCGGTCCCAGCTTCGAGACCGCGTATGTTTCGAAGTTCTACCCTGTCCAGAACATGAGATAGGATTTGCGCCCAAATGGACGGTCATATCGCATAGATGTTTGATGTTTTCTTGATGGGCTCATTACGCTGGGAAACATGATACCACTGATGAGTCCATACCAGCTTCTCCCATAAAGTTATAGCTAATCTAAGTCTTGTAGCCAAAACATAACTTGGATAAGAGAGGTGGGATCAACCCAGAATGCACCTCTCCGTGATGTCACATAGGAAAGTCTATAAGGCTTTTCCTGGGCAAACCAGCTCAGAACAGCTGCAGAGTCCGTGCTGACAAGAACTCAGATGAGCGGAGAAGTGCAGCTCCGCCTCCACCCACCTTAAAGCCACATGGTCTGCCTAAGGAACAATATGGAACTGTGAGTGTAATCTCTTTGTTTTCTCCACTTTTATTTTATACCTGTACTGTACATATTTTATGTCTCAATTTTATAGCAACTTTTATCTGTAATCACTGTCCTCTTTCGGAAAATAAATGAAATAATTATTTAGATCTGTCTCTATGCTCTAAGACTCGAACTATACGCCTTTGTTAGATAATCGCTACTAATTCGAGGGGTTTGCCACGGACCCTCTTAATTTAACACTGTGAATTAAGTAACCGTGACTGGTGGCAGCGCGTTGTGCACGGCTATTGCGGCTTGCTGGCAGTCTAGAAGGGTCTTATATTGCTGAGTAAGGGGCTTCAGCCACAGCATTGATAATTCCCTTACTGCAGAAGCCTAATTGCCGGTTCACAGCAGGCAGCCCGTCCGGCGACTAATTATCCTAGGTGCAGTTCCCTGACTGACCTGAGGGTAAGGGGGGCGCCGGAGAGCTGCGAGTTCCAAAGTGGAACTGAGAAAGTGGGATATACATAAATCCCCGCAGTACTTGGAAGATTGATAGCAGTGGCAGGGCATCCAAATTAAACTCCCCCTGCGGCAAATTGTAGAGCGAGATTAGCTTGCTGGATATTTTTGTCACATGGTGCCGGTGGTGGGATAACTAAGATAAGCCCCAACGGTGCCTGTGATAGCCGTGTGCCGGCATTGTGTCACGTCCCTCCGTCCGCTGATACACCCGTGTCAGTGGTGGGATTGTGACATAGTGGTGACACAGGGTCCGCTGTCCGTCGCGTTTTGGTGGCAGCGGGACCCCCGTTAGTGTCGCCCGTAAGTAGACGAACGGCGGTGGGCTGTTCGTCACATATTGGTGGCAGAGCGGTGGGATAATCCTAGAGCATTAGTGATTTGGTTTGAGCAATCATTCCTCTCACTAAAAACCTGCACGGTTCCTGCGGGAATCCTGCATCATAGGTTTTGGAGAACAGACTCAGTGGTTACTAGTCCTGAGACATTAGTGTGTACTTGCAAGTATCCCTCTCCCGTTTCTTCGTTTTTCTTTTTCTATCTTTTATTTGGCAACCATGGCGGCAAAAGGAGAACCTTGGTACAACCGGCAGACAAAGGAAGTTCTTGCTGCATTATGCACGTACCAAGGCCTTGACGCCACGAACAAAAACAGAGCTCAAATGATCGCGGCTCTAGTGCAGCTGGACAACGACCAGAATCCAGCGAGCGCAGAAGTTGGCCCAAGTTGCAATGGGGCTGCAGCAGAGGCTCCACTCCTGAGCGCTGGCCCCACATTCAACCAGAACGGGGTGGACCCCTATCTGCAAATGGCCTTGGACGAACTCCCCGCCGAAGACAGGGATGGGCGGGTGAGGCTGATCCAGCAATATCGGCAGGAGGCCCAAGCCGAACGTGAGCGCCAAGCTGAGGCTGAGAGGGTCGAGCGTCAAGCCCAGGCTGAGAGAGCTGAGCGCCATGCAGAAGCTCAGAGGGCCCATGAGCTGGAGATGCTCCAGCGGGGGTGGAATGCCCCCACAGCCCGAAGCCGTGAGCCCAGCAGCGTCCAGGCTCCTAAACCCCGGCCAGAGCATTTTCCCATGATGGAAAAGGATGGGGACTTGGACACGTTTCTGCGAGCCTTTGAGAAAGCCTGCAGACAGTACCGACTGCCCAAAGACCAATGGGCCAGGTACTTGACCCCAGGGCTAAAGGGCAAAGCTCTGGAGGCGTTTGCTTCTCTTCCGCAAGCGCATGATGATGACTATGACGCCATAAAGCAGGCGCTGATCGCCAAATACCGTCTGACACCTGAGGTATACCGAAAGAAGTTCCGGCACCTCCAACGTGGCCCACACGATAGCTACAGTGATGTGGTGCAAGGACTCAGGACCCACTTTGACCAGTGGATCCATGGACTGTCCGTTGAAACCTTTGAGCAGCTACGGGACCTGATGATCAAAGACCAGTTCCTGCATCTCTGCCCAGCTGAGGTCCGACAGTTCATCCTGGACCGCGAACCAACGAACGCGGACAAAGCGGCGCAGATCGCCGACAACCACGAGGCCAACCGGAAGCCCGAGACGCGGAGGCCAGTCGCCACCAGCTGGAAAGGGGGTAAGCCAGCAACCAACCCCAATGCCCCAGCTAGCCGTCCCTCCGGAGGCCCTGTCCCTGTTGCCAACAACAGGCCGGCTGCTGACAGTCGCCTGTGTCACCACTGCAAGCGGCCTGGTCACTTCTCTTACACCTGTCCGGATAGGCCGAAGAACCCCCCAGCCAAGGCCCCCGGGCCCAACGCCTCTGTTCTTTTGGTGGTAGGTGTGGTTGGGAGGGCTGACGACAACGTTCAACCTGTTCAGGTGGGGGCCCGTCTTGCTACAGGCCTCAAGGACACCGGGGCTGAACGAACCCTCATCCGTCCTGGACTGGCGGCCCCTGAAGAGTTTGTTGAGGGGAAAACCCTGTCACCGGGATTGGAGGCACCCGTTGTCCCTTGCCAGTGGCACGAGTTTATCTTGATTGGGGTGCTGGGAGCGGGTTGAGGGAGGTGGGAGTGTCTGAAAATGTTCCCACTGATGTTTTATTGGGGACTGACTTGGGGAGGATGGTTGCATACTATGTCCCTGACACCCTTCCCCAAACTGATAATAAGGGTAAGGTTAACCCTGATGATGTTGATGATGGGAAACTGAATGTGTTACCTGCTAATGCCTTGATGAGTAATGATGCAACTAACAACCATTCTTTCCCAATGTATGATGCTGATGCTGATGTGAATGTACCAAAGCAAACTGATAACCATTCTTTTCCTAGGAATGATGATGTTGATGTATCTGTGCCGACTGAACCCGTTAACCCTTTCTTTGAAACGGTAGATGTGTCCACAGGTACCGAGGTGCTCAGCCCCGTCACTCTGCGGAGTGAGACGGCTGAGGAACCCCTGGCAGGAGCAAGCAACGGTGCTCAAGAGAATGGGGAGGTGCATGGGGACCATGAGGAAGGTAATGCCATGCAGCTGACCAGTGCCACCGAGGAAGGTAACTGGCCCATAAGTAGCACTGCTCCTAAAGTGTTGGGGGTGGATGGGGAGGGAGAGCCCAGGGCAGCACCGGCTGGTGGGTCTGTAGAAATCCCCAGGGAGACAGCATACATAGCAGCTGTCACACGCAGTCAGAGTGCCCAGATCGCAGGTAACGCACTGTCTTCTGGACCCTCTGCTGCTACAGGAGAGACTGAACCAGAGGTGAACCCAGAGCCGGTTCCAGAGGGTCCCAGTAAAGGAGGTACCCTGACGTCACTTCTGGCAGCCTCCAGCATGGAGTTCCAGGCTGCTCTGCACTCAGATGCCAGCCTGGAGAAATTGAGAGGTCTCGCCGAGACGCCCACCTCCAAGCCTGATAAGGAGAGGGTGTTCTGGGAACGAGGAAGGTTGTACCGGGAGACAGTACCCGGAGATCCTAAAAAGGAGTGGTTGAGGGAAAGACAGCTGGTCGTCCCCTATCAGTTCAGAACCGAGTTGTTGCGGATTGCCCATGAGATTCCACTCGCTGGACACTTGGGGATCAGCAAAACAAAGGCACGGCTGTCTCAACACTTCTATTGGCCCAAGATGGGGACAGATGTAACACACTACTGCCGCTCCTGCGCCACCTGTCAAAAAGTGGGTAAGGCGGGGCCTGCTCTTAAGGCTCCCCTTATTCCTTTGCCGGTGATAGAGGAGCCTTTCCAGAGAATCGCGGTGGACATTGTAGGACCGCTGTCCGTCCCCAGCAGCTCCGGAAAGCGATACATTCTCACCGTGGTAGACTACGCTACCCGGTACCCAGAGGCAGTAGCTCTGTCTTCAACCAGGGCAGATAAGGTGGCTGACGCACTGGTGACCATCTTTTCAAGGGTAGGATTTCCCAGGGAGATGCTTACCGATCAAGGGCCCCAATTCCTGTCTCGCCTAATGGAGGCTCTCTGTGAGAAAATGCAGGTGACGCACCTGGTATCGAGTCCGTATCACCCACAGACTAATGGTTTGTGTGAACGCTTCAACGGTACCCTCAAACAGATGCTCCGCATATTGGTTGAGACCCAAGGGCGCGACTGGGAGCGGTACCTCCCACACCTGCTGTTCGCTTACAGAGAAGTTCCGCAGGCCTCGACCGGGTTCTCCCCCTTCGAGCTCCTTTATGGCAGGCGAGTCCGGGGACCCCTTGGGTTGATAAGAGAATCCTGGGAAGATGAGCCAAACCCCACAGAAGTGTCCATCGTGGATTATGTCATGCGCTTCCGTGACAAGATGCAGACCTTGACGCAGTTGGTGCATGACAACATGACGCAGGCTCAGGCTGACCAGAAGCACTGGTACGACCAGAACGCCCGGGAGCGGACCTACCAGGTGGGCCAAAAGGTGTGGGCGCTGGTCCCGGTACCAACGGATAAGCTTCAGGCAGCCTGGGAAGGCCCGTACGTCGTCCACCAACAGCTCAACCCGGTCACCTACGTGGTCACGCTTGACCATGCTCGGGGTAGGCGCAAGGCCTTTCACGTCAACATGCTGAAGGCGCACTACGAACGTGAAGCTTGCATCCTACCGGTCTGCAATCTGCCAGAGGATGGGGAGGAAGATTCCCTCCTGGACATGCTGGCCCAGGCCAAGGCCAATGGGTCCATTGAGGACATGGAGATAAGTGGTTCGCTCACCGTGTCCCAGCGGTTGCAGTTGATGACCACCCTGGAACTCTTCCGGCCCGTGTTCACCAACCGTCCTGGGAGGACGGAGTTAGCGGTTCATGAGGTGGACACCGGGAATCATGCCCCATTACGGCGAACACCTTATCGGATCTCTGAAACGGTGCAACAAGTCATGCGCCAAGAGGTCAATGAGATGTTAAGGCTGGGAGTGATTCGACGGTCAAAAAGTGCGTGGGCTTCACCTGTAGTCCTCGTGCCTAAAAAGGATCGAACCACCCGGTTCTGCGTGGACTACAGGGGGCTCAACGCCATCACAACCTCTGATGCCCACCCAATGCCGCGCATCGAGGATCTGCTCGAGCGGTTGACAAACGCCAACTACATATCCATCATGGATTTGAGTCGGGGATACTGGCAGATTCCCCTGAGCCCTGAGGCGCAGGAGAAATCCGCCTTTATCACCCCCTTTGGACTGTACGAGTCCACGGTCATGCCCTTCGGCATGAAGAATGCCCCTGCCACTTTCCAGCGGATGGTCAACCACCTGCTTCGGGGACTGGAAGAGTACGCGGTGGCGTACTTAGACGATATTGCCGTCTTCAGTTCCACCTGGGAGGAACACCTTCAGCACCTCCAGGAGGTGCTCAAGCGTCTTCACCAGGCAGGCCTGACCATCAAGCCGGGGAAGTGCCAGATAGGCATGCGCGAGGTCCACTACCTGGGGCACCGGGTAGGCGGGGGTTCCATGAGCCCGGAGCCAAAAAAAGTGGACGCAATCGTGTCCTGGCCCACCCCCAGGACCAAGAAACAGGTGAAGTCCTTCTTGGGCACTGCAGGGTACTATAGGCGGTTCGTACAGGACTATAGCGCCCTTGCCAAACCCTTGACTGACCTCACCAAGCAGAGGCTACCCCAAACAGTCAACTGGACAGATGACTGTGAGGCGGCTTTCCAAGCTTTGAAAGCAGCCCTGTGCAACTCTCCAGTATTGAGAGCAGTCGACAGCAGTCGCCCGTTTCTGGTACAGACCGACGCCAGCGAGTTTGGCCTCGGTGCTGTGCTTAGCCAGGTCGACTCGGGGGGACCAAGAGCACCCCGTGTTGTACCTGAGCCGGAAACTTTTGCCGAGGGAAGTGGCATACTCGACCATCGAGAAGGAGTGTCTGGCCATGGTGTGGGCACTGCAGCGTTTGCAGCCCTACCTGTACGGGCGCGCCTTCACGGTGGTAACTGACCACAACCCCCTGAGCTGGTTGCACACAGTGTCCGGAACCAATGGAAGATTGCTCCGCTGGAGCCTTGCCCTTCAACAGTACGATTTTACTGTAAAACACAGGAAGGGCAGTGAAAACGGCAATGCCGATGGGTTGTCCCGCCGGGGCGAACCCGCTGAGGTGCGCATGGCCGATTACCGAGAGGTAATGCCTCCTTAGCGCCCTCTTAAGGGGGGAGGTGTGATGTACAATGTCTGCAAGATATGTTTTCTGTTGCAATGTGCTAACAAACCCTCCATTTTCTTTGAGAAGCTGCCTGCCAGTGTCTCAGTTACATTGCACACTACAGCAGCTTCCCTTCCCCCGAGTGCCATAAACCAATTTCCTGTCACCCCATTTGGCTTCTCATGTGCCTCAGCTGAAAGAGAAGAAAAAAAGTGCGGGAAAAACTTCTTTGTTTGAAACGAATAAAACTATGAGAGACTATACCATAAGAACCAAATACCCTAGAGATATGAAAATCATATTTTTGTAACCTGAGCGGTCCCAGCTTCGAGACCGCGTATGTTTCGAAGTTCTACCCTGTCCAGAACATGAGATAGGATTTGCGCCCAAATGGACGGTCATATCGCATAGATGTTTGATGTTTTCTTGATGGGCTCATTACGCTGGGAAACATGATACCACTGATGAGTCCATACCAGCTTCTCCCATAAAGTTATAGCTAATCTAAGTCTTGTAGCCAAAACATAACTTGGATAAGAGAGGTGGGATCAACCCAGAATGCACCTCTCCGTGATGTCACATAGGAAAGTCTATAAGGCATTTCCTGGGCAAACCAGCTCAGAACAGCTGCAGAGTCCGTGCTGACAAGAACTCAGATGAGCGGAGAAGTGCAGCTCCGCCTCCACCCACCTTAAAGCCACATGGTCTGCCTAAGGAACAATATGGAACTGTGAGTGTAATCTCTTTGTTTTCTCCACTTTTATTTTATACCTGTACTGTACATATTTTATGTCTCAATTTTATAGCAACTTTTATCTGTAATCACTGTCCTCTTTCGGAAAATAAATGAAATAATTATTTAGATCTGTCTCTATGCTCTAAGACTCGAACTATACGCCTTTGTTAGATAATCGCTACTAATTCGAGGGGTTTGCCACGGACCCTCTTAATTTAACACTGTGAATTAAGTAACCGTGACTGGTGGCAGCGCGTTGTGCACGGCTATTGCGGCTTGCTGGCAGTCTAGAAGGGTCTTATATTGCTGAGTAAGGGGCTTCAGCCACAGCATTGATAATTCCCTTACTGCAGAAGCCTAATTGCCGGTTCACAACAGGCAGCCCGTCCGGCGACTAATTATCCTAGGTGCAGTTCCCTGACTGACCTGAGGGTAAGGGGGGCGCCGGAGAGCTGCGAGTTCCAAAGTGGAACTGAGAAAGTGGGATATACATAAATCCCCGCAGTACTTGGAAGATTGATAGCAGTGGCGGGGCATCCAAATTAAACTCCCCCTGCGGCAAATTGTAGAGCGAGATTAGCTTGCTGGATATTTTTGTCACATGGTGCCGGTGGTGGGATAACTAAGATAAGCCCCAACGGTGCCTGTGATAGCCGTGTGCCGGCATTGTGTCACGTCCCTCCGTCCGCTGATACACCCGTGTCAGTGGTGGGATTGTGACATAGAGGTGACACAGGGTCCGCTGTCCGTCGCGTTTTGGTGGCAGCGGGACCCCCGTTAGTGTCGCCCGTAAGTAGACGAACGGCGGTGGGCTGTTCGTCACAGTCATCTTTATTAATTTTGTACAATATGTAATAGATCGCTGTTAGTGTGTCATATGCTTAATCGTTTATGTTTTACCATGATGTGTTTCGCAAGGGATATTTATATATGTCTATCTGCTCCTTATGGAGCCTGCATTTTTTCTTTCCATTTCTGCTCATAGCGACACTAGCATAACAATGTTCCCGCCCCTCGGCGTCTCTCTCCTAAAGAAAAGTTCTCCATCAGGCGCCACTGCGCAGGCGCAGGTTACCCGCACCATTTTCTTGGTGGTCTCCCCTTATGGGCAACAATACTACATCTTACAGCGCAGGCGCTGGCGTCTGACGTCACTTCCGGTCAGGTGACCGGCCCAGGCATTAATACAGACATAGCGCTCATTCACTGCACAGGCACGGCGGTGCCTGCATCTACCACTGCCACCAATGATTGTAAGTAATATGGAAGAGACTTTTAAATAACCACCACTGCACCACCAATGGAGCCTCTTATTTGCATGTTGATAAGTATATTTTTTCCTTTAAAGGCGATTTACTTTGGGCACACTGGCATAATTGTGGATCCTCTAGAATCACTTGCCATAAAGATATCCAATTTTTTTCTCCTGATTTTACACATATCTCTGTCCACATTAAGCCATACATATTACCAGCGTCGGACTGGAGCACCTTGGGCCCACCAGAGAAAATCATTCTTGGGGCCCACTATGTAGCTACATAGAAAGAAATACAAGACCACCAATTGTGCGGTAAAACGCGCTAATATCAGGGTATAATATAAGGCAGTACAGGTCTTAGTTATGTAGCAGGAGTTGGGGTAGCCTCCCTAATAGAATATAAAGCAGCCCCCTCATAGAATATAATGCAGCCATCTCATAGAATATAATGTAGCCCCCTCATAGGGTATAATGCACCCCCTCTTAGGGTATAATGCTGCCCCCCTCATAGGGTATAATGCACCCCCTCATAGGGTATAATGCTTCCCCCACTCATAGGGTATAATGCACCCCCACATAGGGTATAGCACACCCCCTCATAGGGTATAATGCTGCCCCCTCATAGGGAATAATGTACCTCCTCATAGAATATAATGCTGCCCCCTCATAGGGTATAACACTAGATAAATAGATAGATAGATAGATAGAAGATAGATAATGGATAAATAGATAGATATAGATAGATATATAGAAATAGATAGCTATAAATAGATACAGATAGATAGATATAGATAGAGATAGATAGAGATAGATAGGTAGATAGATAGGGGATAAATAGATAGATCGATGGATAGATAGATATGAAGATAATAGATAGATATATATATAGCTATAGATAGATATA